>NC_140725.1:9297272-9938636 GCF_050655825.1 Lonchura striata | reverse complement strand
TCCTAAGCTATCTCCCTGCGAGACACACTGCCAAAGCTTTTCGTTATCATGCAGTCTAGTGCAGACGCACACTACGGCTCTCCGGAGCTGTCCGAAGCTAAGCGCCGGTGGCCGGCGTCTTTCGGCTGAAGCAGCGCTTCGGAGCGTAGGGCTGCCGCTCCGCTGTTGTGTGCGCGAAGCAGCCGCTTCTCCTGCTCCGGGAGCGGACAGAGCGGTAGCTTGTACGAGGGCGAAGAACGAAGCCGCAGAGCACCCGGCTTCTCCGCGCCCCCTAAGGACTGCTAGAGGACCGTGGTGGCCGCTCGCCTTCCTCTTCAATTCCATTCTAGTATCCTTAGGGAAGGTGTTCCAGGACAATTTTCCTGAGTTTTGAATTCGTCCTGATGCAGCCCCTCCTGGGAAACTCGTGCGCGTCCTCTGAGTCTCCGAGTGCAGAGACCTCGATGGCAACTGCAGAAATGAAGGGCTGCGTTGAGTTGTCGAGAAGCAAGAACATAGCCTGGAGTTTGGGAGTCAGCAGCTGCTGGACTTTTGCAATTGCTTTCACTGTGCACTGAATGCCAGGACGGCATGTGCACGTTAAAACAACGAGCTGGGCAAGAGTAATCGAAAGATCACGGCCGTCAGAAAGCAGCTTATATATTGCCCTGGAAAGAGCATTGTTTTTGGAGTGTGCAGTAAAATCGTGTTTCTGGACAAGGGAGGCATAAGTGCGCTGCGCTCCTAAGCTATCTCCCTGCGAGACACACTGCCAAAGCTTTTCGCTATGATGCAGTTTAGTGCAGACGCACACTACGGCTCTCCGGAGCTGTCCGAAGCCAAGCGCCGGTGGCCGGCGTCTTTCGGCTGAAGCAGCGCTTCGGAGCGTAGGGCTGCCGCTCCGCTGTTGTGTGCGCGAAGCAGCCGCTTCTCCTGCTCCGGGAGCCGGAGAGAGCGGTAGCTTGTACGAGGGCGAAGAACGAAGCCGCAGAGCACCGGGCTTCTGCGCGCACCCTAAGGACTGCTAGAGGACCGTGGTGGCCGCACGCCTGCCTCTTCAATTCCATTCTAGCATCCTTAGGGAAGGTGTTCCAGGACAATTTTCCTGAGTTTTGAATTCGTCCTGATACAGCCCCTCCTGGGAAACTCGTGCTCGTCCTCTGAGTCTCCGACATGCAGAGACCTCGATGGCAACTGCAGAAATGAAGGGCTGCGTTGAGTTGTCGAGAAGCAAGAACATAGCCAGCGCCTTGTGTTTGGGAGTCAGCAGCTGCTAGACTTTTGCGATTGCTATCACTGTGCACTGAAAGCCAGGACGGCCTGTGCACGTTAAAACAACTAGCTGAGCAAGAGTAGCCGAAAAATCACGGCCGCTAGATAGCAGCTTACGTATTGCCCAGGAAAGAGCACTATTTTTGGAGTGTGCAGTAAAATCGTGTTTTTGGACAAGGGAGGCATAAGTGCGCTGCGCTCCTAAGCTATCTCCCTGCGAGACACACTGCCAAAGCTTTTCGCTATGATGCAGTCCAGTGCAGACGCACACTACGGCTCTCCGGAGCTGTCCGAAGCCAAGCGCCGGTGGCCGGCGTCTTTCGGCTGAAGCAGCGCTTCGGAGCGTAGGGCTGCCGCTCCGCTGTTGTGTGCGCGAAGCAGCCGCTTCTCCTGCTCCGGGAGCGGACAGAGCGGTAGCTTGTACGAGGGCGAAGAACGTTGCTGCAGAGAGACGACATTGTGTGCACAGCCTTGCGACTGCTAGAGGACGGTGGCTAAAGCTCCCTGCCTTTTCAATGCACTGCTGGCATGCTTTATTGAAGGTGCTCCGAGACAATTTTCCTGGGTTTTGACTTCGTCCTGATGAAGCCCCTCTTGGGAAACTCGTGCTCGTTTCCGAAGGCTCGAGATGCAGAGAACTCGATGGCAGCTGCAGAAATGAAGGGCTGCGTTGAGTTGTCGAGAAGCAAGAACATAGCCAGCGCCTTGTGTTTGGCAGTCAGCAGCTGCTGGACTTTTGCGATTGCTTTCACTGTGCACTGAATGCCAGGACGGCACGTGCACGTTAAAACAACGAGCTGGGCAAGAGTGGGCAGAAGAGAACGGGCGTCAGACAGCAGCTTACATATTACCATAGGAAGAGCAGTGTTTTTGGAGTGTGCAGCAAATGCGTGTTTCTGGACAAGGGAGGCAAAAGTGCGCTGCGCTCCTAAGCTATCTCCCTGCGAGACACACTGCCAAAGCTTTTCGTTATCATGCAGTCTAGTGCAGACGCACACTACGGCTCTCCGGAGCTGTCCGAAGCTAAGCGCCGGTGGCCGGCGTCTTTCGGCTGAAGCAGCGCTTCGGAGCGTAGGGCTGCCGCTCCGCTGTTGTGTGCGCGAAGCAGCCGCTTCTCCTGCTCCGGGAGCGGACAGAGCGGTAGCTTGTACGAGGGCGAAGAACGAAGCCGCAGAGCACCCGGCTTCTCCGCGCCCCCTAAGGACTGCTAGAGGACCGTGGTGGCCGCTCGCCTTCCTCTTCAATTCCATTCTAGTATCCTTAGGGAAGGTGTTCCAGGACAATTTTCCTGAGTTTTGAATTCGTCCTGATGCAGCCCCTCCTGGGAAACTCGTGCGCGTCCTCTGAGTCTCCGAGTGCAGAGACCTCGATGGCAACTGCAGAAATGAAGGGCTGCGTTGAGTTGTCGAGAAGCAAGAACATAGCCTGGAGTTTGGGAGTCAGCAGCTGCTGGACTTTTGCAATTGCTTTCACTGTGCACTGAATGCCAGGACGGCATGTGCACGTTAAAACAACGAGCTGGGCAAGAGTAATCGAAAGATCACGGCCGTCAGAAAGCAGCTTATATATTGCCCTGGAAAGAGCATTGTGTTTGGAGTGTGCAGTAAAATCGTGTTTCTGGACAAGGGAGGCATAAGTGCGCTGCGCTCCTAAGCTATCTCCCTGCGAGACACACTGCCAAAGCTTTTCGCTATCATGCAGTCTAGTGCAGACGCACACTACGGCTCTCCGGTGCTGTCCGAAGCCAAGCGCCGGTGGCCGGCGTCTTTCGGCTGAAGCAGCGTTTCGGAGCGTAGGGCTGCCGCTCCGCTGTTGTGTGCGCGAAGCAGCCGCTTCTCCTGCTCCGGGAGCCGGAGAGAGCGGTAGCTTGTACGAGGGCGAAGAACGAAGCCGCAGAGCACCGGGCTTCTGCGCGCACCCTAAGGACTGCTAGAGGACCGTGGTGGCCGCACGCCTGCCTCTTCAATACCATTCTAGCATCCTTAGGGAAGGTGTTCCAGGACAATTTTCCTGAGTTTTGAATTCGTCCTGATACAGCCCCTCCTGGGAAACTCGTGCTCGTCCTCTGAGTCTCCGACATGCAGAGACCTCGATGGCAACTGCAGAAATGAAGGGCTGCGTTGAGTTGTCGAGAAGCAAGAACATAGCCAGCGCCTTGTGTTTGGGAGTCAGCAGCTGCTAGACTTTTGCGATTGCTATCACTGTGCACTGAAAGCCAGGACGGCCTGTGCACGTTAAAACAACTAGCTGAGCAAGAGTAGCCGAAAAATCACGGCCGCTAGATAGCAGCTTACGTATTGCCCAGGAAAGAGCACTATTTTTGGAGTGTGCAGTAAAATCGTGTTTTTGGACAAGGGAGGCATAAGTGCGCTGCGCTCCTAAGCTATCTCCCTGCGAGACACACTGCCAAAGCTTTTCGCTATGATGCAGTCCAGTGCAGACGCACACTACGGCTCTCCGGAGCTGTCCGAAGCCAAGCGCCGGTGGCCGGCGTCTTTCGGCTGAAGCAGCGCTTCGGAGCGTAGGGCTGCCGCTCCGCTGTTGTGTGCGCGAAGCAGCCGCTTCTCCTGCTCCGGGAGCCGGAGAGAGCTGTAGCTTGTACGAGGGCAAAGAACGTTGCTGCAGAGAGACGAAATTGTGTGCACAGTCTTGCGACTGCTAGAGGACGGTGGCTAAAGCTCCCTGCCTTTTCAATGCACTGCTGGCATGCTTTATTGAAGGTGCTCCGAGACAATTTTCCTGGGTTTTGACTTCGTCCTGATGAAGCCCCTCTTGGGAAACTCGTGCTCGTTTCCGAAGGCTCGAGATGCAGAGAACTCGATGGCAGCTGCAGAAATGAAGGGCTGCGTTGAGTTGTCGAGAAGCAAGAACATAGCCAGCGCCTTGTGTTTGGCAGTCAGCAGCTGCTGGACTTTTGCGATTGCTTTCACTGTGCACTGAATGCCAGGACGGCACGTGCACGTTAAAACAACGAGCTGGGCAAGAGTGGGCAGAAGAGAACGGGCGTCAGACAGCAGCTTACATATTACCATAGGAAGAGCAGTGTTTTTGGAGTGTGCAGCAAATGCGTGTTTCTGGACAAGGGAGGCAAAAGTGCGCTGCGCTCCTAAGCTATCTCCCTGCGAGACACACTGCCAAAGCTTTTCGTTATCATGCAGTCTAGTGCAGACGCACACTACGGCTCTCCGGAGCTGTCCGAAGCTAAGCGCCGGTGGCCGGCGTCTTTCGGCTGAAGCAGCGCTTCGGAGCGTACGGCTGCCGCTCCGCTGTTGTGTGCGCGAAGCAGCCGCTTCTCCTGCTCCGGGAGCGGACAGAGCGGTAGCTTGTACGAGGGCGAAGAACGAAGCCGCAGAGCACCCGGCTTCTCCGCGCCCCCTAAGGACTGCTAGAGGACCGTGGTGGCCGCTCGCCTTCCTCTTCAATTCCATTCTAGTATCCTTAGGGAAGGTGTTCCAGGACAATTTTCCTGAGTTTTGAATTCGTCCTGATGCAGCCCCTCCTGGGAAACTCGTGCGCGTCCTCTGAGTCTCCGAGTGCAGAGACCTCGATGGCAACTGCAGAAATGAAGGGCTGCGTTGAGTTGTCGAGAAGCAAGAACATAGCCTGGAGTTTGGGAGTCAGCAGCTGCTGGACTTTTGCAATTGCTTTCACTGTGCACTGAATGCCAGGACGGCATGTGCACGTTAAAACAACGAGCTGGGCAAGAGTAATCGAAAGATCACGGCCGTCAGAAAGCAGCTTATATATTGCCCTGGAAAGAGCATTGTGTTTGGAGTGTGCAGTAAAATCGTGTTTCTGGACAAGGGAGGCATAAGTGCGCTGCGCTCCTAAGCTATCTCCCTGCGAGACACACTGCCAAAGCTTTTCGCTATGATGCAGTTTAGTGCAGACGCACACTACGGCTCTCCGGAGCTGTCCGAAGCCAAGCGCCGGTGGCCGGCGTCTTTCGGCTGAAGCAGCGCTTCGGAGCGTAGGGCTGCCGCTCCGCTGTTGTGTGCGCGAAGCAGCCGCTTCTCCTGCTCCGGGAGCCGGAGAGAGCGGTAGCTTGTACGAGGGCGAAGAACGAAGCCGCAGAGCACCGGGCTTCTGCGCGCACCCTAAGGACTGCTAGAGGACCGTGGTGGCCGCACGCCTGCCTCTTCAATTCCATTCTAGCATCCTTAGGGAAGGTGTTCCAGGACAATTTTCCTGAGTTTTGAATTCGTCCTGATGCAGCCCCTCCTGGGAAACTCGTGCTCGTCCTCTGAGTCTCCGACATGCAGAGACCTCGATGGCAACTGCAGAAATGAAGGGCTGCGTTGAGTTGTCGAGAAGCAAGAACATAGCCAGCGCCTTGTGTTTGGGAGTCAGCAGCTGCTAGACTTTTGCGATTGCTATCACTGTGCACTGAAAGCCAGGACGGCCTGTGCACGTTAAAACAACTAGCTGAGCAAGAGTAGCCGAAAAATCACGGCCGCTAGATAGCAGCTTACGTATTGCCCAGGAAAGAGCACTATTTTTGGAGTGTGCAGTAAAATCGTGTTTTTGGACAAGGGAGGCATAAGTGCGCTGCGCTCCTAAGCTATCTCCCTGCGAGACACACTGCCAAAGCTTTTCGCTAGGATGCAGTCTAGTGCAGACGCACACTACGGCTCTCCGGAGCTGTCCGAAGCCAAGCGCCGGTGGCCGGCGTCTTTCGGCTGAAGCAGCGCTTCGGAGCGTAGGGCTGCCGCTCCGCTGTTGTGTGCGCGAAGCAGCCGCTTCTCCTGCTCCGGGAGCGGACAGAGCGGTAGCTTGTACGAGGGCGAAGAACGTTGCTGCAGAGAGACGACATTGTGTGCACAGCCTTGCGACTGCTAGAGGACGGTGGCTAAAGCTCCCTGCCTTTTCAATGCACTGCTGGCATGCTTTATTGAAGGTGCTCCGAGACAATTTTCCTGGGTTTTGACTTCGTCCTGATGAAGCCCCTCTTGGGAAACTCGTGCTCGTTTCCGAAGGCTCGAGATGCAGAGAACTCGATGGCAGCTGCAGAAATGAAGGGCTGCGTTGAGTTGTCGAGAAGCAAGAACATAGCCAGCGCCTTGTGTTTGGCAGTCAGCAGCTGCTGGACTTTTGCGATTGCTTTCACTGTGCACTGAATGCCAGGACGGCACGTGCACGTTAAAACAACGAGCTGGGCAAGAGTGGGCAGAAGAGAACGGGCGTCAGACAGCAGCTTACATATTACCATAGGAAGAGCAGTGTTTTTGGAGTGTGCAGCAAATGCGTGTTTCTGGACAAGGGAGGCAAAAGTGCGCTGCGCTCCTAAGCTATCTCCCTGCGAGACACACTGCCAAAGCTTTTCGTTATCATGCAGTCTAGTGCAGACGCACACTACGGCTCTCCGGAGCTGTCCGAAGCTAAGCGCCGGTGGCCGGCGTCTTTCGGCTGAAGCAGCGCTTCGGAGCGTAGGGCTGCCGCTCCGCTGTTGTGTGCGCGAAGCAGCCGCTTCTCCTGCTCCGGGAGCGGACAGAGCGGTAGCTTGTACGAGGGCGAAGAACGAAGCCGCAGAGCACCCGGCTTCTCCGCGCCCCCTAAGGACTGCTAGAGGACCGTGGTGGCCGCTCGCCTTCCTCTTCAATTCCATTCTAGTATCCTTAGGGAAGGTGTTCCAGGACAATTTTCCTGAGTTTTGAATTCGTCCTGATGCAGCCCCTCCTGGGAAACTCGTGCGCGTCCTCTGAGTCTCCGAGTGCAGAGACCTCGATGGCAACTGCAGAAATGAAGGGCTGCGTTGAGTTGTCGAGAAGCAAGAACATAGCCTGGAGTTTGGGAGTCAGCAGCTGCTGGACTTTTGCAATTGCTTTCACTGTGCACTGAATGCCAGGACGGCATGTGCACGTTAAAACAACGAGCTGGGCAAGAGTAATCGAAAGATCACGGCCGTCAGAAAGCAGCTTATATATTGCCCTGGAAAGAGCATTGTGTTTGGAGTGTGCAGTAAAATCGTGTTTCTGGACAAGGGAGGCATAAGTGCGCTGCGCTCCTAAGCTATCTCCCTGCGAGACACACTGCCAAAGCTTTTCGCTATGATGCAGTCCAGTGCAGACGCACACTACGGCTCTCCGGAGCTGTCCGAAGCCAAGCGCCGGTGGCCGGCGTCTTTCGGCTGAAGCAGCGCTTCGGAGCGTAGGGCTGCCGCTCCGCTGTTGTGTGCGCGAAGCAGCCGCTTCTCCTGCTCCGGGAGCCGGAGAGAGCGGTAGCTTGTACGAGGGCGAAGAACGAAGCCGCAGAGCACCGGGCTTCTGCGCGCACCCTAAGGACTGCTAGAGGACCGTGGTGGCCGCACGCCTGCCTCTTCAATTCCATTCTAGCATCCTTAGGGAAGGTGTTCCAGGACAATTTTCCTGAGTTTTGAATTCGTCCTGATGCAGCCCCTCCTGGGAAACTCGTGCTCGTCCTCTGAGTCTCCGACATGCAGAGACCTCGATGGCAACTGCAGAAATGAAGGGCTGCGTTGAGTTGTCGAGAAGCAAGAACATAGCCAGCGCCTTGTGTTTGGGAGTCAGCAGCTGCTAGACTTTTGCGATTGCTATCACTGTGCACTGAAAGCCAGGACGGCCTGTGCACGTTAAAACAACTAGCTGAGCAAGAGTAGCCGAAAAATCACGGCCGCTAGATAGCAGCTTACGTATTGCCCAGGAAAGAGCACTATTTTTGGAGTGTGCAGTAAAATCGTGTTTTTGGACAAGGGAGGCATAAGTGCGCTGCGCTCCTAAGCTATCTCCCTGCGAGACACACTGCCAAAGCTTTTCGCTATGATGCAGTCCAGTGCAGACGCACACTACGGCTCTCCGGAGCTGTCCGAAGCCAAGCGCCGGTGGCCGGCGTCTTTCGGCTGAAGCAGCGCTTCGGAGCGTAGGGCTGCCGCTCCGCTGTTGTGTGCGCGAAGCAGCCGCTTCTCCTGCTCCGGGAGCGGACAGAGCGGTAGCTTGTACGAGGGCGAAGAACGTTGCTGCAGAGAGACGACATTGTGTGCACAGCCTTGCGACTGCTAGAGGACGGTGGCTAAAGCTCCCTGCCTTTTCAATGCACTGCTGGCATGCTTTATTGAAGGTGCTCCGAGACAATTTTCCTGGGTTTTGACTTCGTCCTGATGAAGCCCCTCTTGGGAAACTCGTGCTCGTTTCCGAAGGCTCGAGATGCAGAGAACTCGATGGCAGCTGCAGAAATGAAGGGCTGCGTTGAGTTGTCGAGAAGCAAGAACATAGCCAGCGCCTTGTGTTTGGCAGTCAGCAGCTGCTGGACTTTTGCGATTGCTTTCACTGTGCACTGAATGCCAGGACGGCACGTGCACGTTAAAACAACGAGCTGGGCAAGAGTGGGCAGAAGAGAACGGGCGTCAGACAGCAGCTTACATATTACCATAGGAAGAGCAGTGTTTTTGGAGTGTGCAGCAAATGCGTGTTTCTGGACAAGGGAGGCAAAAGTGCGCTGCGCTCCTAAGCTATCTCCCTGCGAGACACACTGCCAAAGCTTTTCGTTATCATGCAGTCTAGTGCAGACGCACACTACGGCTCTCCGGAGCTGTCCGAAGCTAAGCGCCGGTGGCCGGCGTCTTTCGGCTGAAGCAGCGCTTCGGAGCGTAGGGCTGCCGCTCCGCTGTTGTGTGCGCGAAGCAGCCGCTTCTCCTGCTCCGGGAGCGGACAGAGCGGTAGCTTGTACGAGGGCGAAGAACGAAGCCGCAGAGCACCCGGCTTCTCCGCGCCCCCTAAGGACTGCTAGAGGACCGTGGTGGCCGCTCGCCTTCCTCTTCAATTCCATTCTAGTATCCTTAGGGAAGGTGTTCCAGGACAATTTTCCTGAGTTTTGAATTCGTCCTGATGCAGCCCCTCCTGGGAAACTCGTGCGCGTCCTCTGAGTCTCCGAGTGCAGAGACCTCGATGGCAACTGCAGAAATGAAGGGCTGCGTTGAGTTGTCGAGAAGCAAGAACATAGCCTGGAGTTTGGGAGTCAGCAGCTGCTGGACTTTTGCAATTGCTTTCACTGTGCACTGAATGCCAGGACGGCATGTGCACGTTAAAACAACGAGCTGGGCAAGAGTAATCGAAAGATCACGGCCGTCAGAAAGCAGCTTATATATTGCCCTGGAAAGAGCATTGTGTTTGGAGTGTGCAGTAAAATCGTGTTTCTGGACAAGGGAGGCATAAGTGCGCTGCGCTCCTAAGCTATCTCCCTGCGAGACACACTGCCAAAGCTTTTCGCTATGATGCAGTCCAGTGCAGACGCACACTACGGCTCTCCGGAGCTGTCCGAAGCCAAGCGCCGGTGGCCGGCGTCTTTCGGCTGAAGCAGCGCTTCGGAGCGTAGGGCTGCCGCTCCGCTGTTGTGTGCGCGAAGCAGCCGCTTCTCCTGCTCCGGGAGCGGACAGAGCGGTAGCTTGTACGAGGGCGAAGAACGTTGCTGCAGAGAGACGACATTGTGTGCACAGCCTTGCGACTGCTAAAGGACGGTGGCTAAAGCTCCCTGCCTTTTCAATGCACTGCTGGCATGCTTTATTGAAGGTGCTCCGAGACAATTTTCCTGGGTTTTGACTTCGTCCTGATGAAGCCCCTCTTGGGAAACTCGTGCTCGTTTCCGAAGGCTCGAGATGCAGAGAACTCGATGGCAGCTGCAGAAATGAAGGGCTGCGTTGAGTTGTCGAGAAGCAAGAACATAGCCAGCGCCTTGTGTTTGGCAGTCAGCAGCTGCTGGACTTTTGCGATTGCTTTCACTGTGCACTGAATGCCAGGACGGCACGTGCACGTTAAAACAACGAGCTGGGCAAGAGTGGGCAGAAGAGAACGGGCGTCAGACAGCAGCTTACATATTACCATAGGAAGAGCAGTGTTTTTGGAGTGTGCAGCAAATGCGTGTTTCTGGACAAGGGAGGCAAAAGTGCGCTGCGCTCCTAAGCTATCTCCCTGCGAGACACACTGCCAAAGCTTTTCGTTATCATGCAGTCTAGTGCAGACGCACACTACGGCTCTCCGGAGCTGTCCGAAGCTAAGCGCCGGTGGCCGGCGTCTTTCGGCTGAAGCAGCACTTCGGAGCGTAGGGCTGCCGCTCCGCTGTTGTGTGCGCGAAGCAGCCGCTTCTCCTGCTCCGGGAGCGGACAGAGCGGTAGCTTGTACGAGGGCGAAGAACGAAGCCGCAGAGCACCCGGCTTCTCCGCGCCCCCTAAGGACTGCTAGAGGACCGTGGTGGCCGCTCGCCTTCCTCTTCAATTCCATTCTAGTATCCTTAGGGAAGGTGTTCCAGGACAATTTTCCTGAGTTTTGAATTCGTCCTGATGCAGCCCCTCCTGGGAAACTCGTGCGCGTCCTCTGAGTCTCCGAGTGCAGAGACCTCGATGGCAACTGCAGAAATGAAGGGCTGCGTTGAGTTGTCGAGAAGCAAGAACATAGCCTGGAGTTTGGGAGTCAGCAGCTGCTGGACTTTTGCAATTGCTTTCACTGTGCACTGAATGCCAGGACGGCATGTGCACGTTAAAACAACGAGCTGGGCAAGAGTAATCGAAAGATCACGGCCGTCAGAAAGCAGCTTATATATTGCCCTGGAAAGAGCATTGTGTTTGGAGTGTGCAGTAAAATCGTGTTTCTGGACAAGGGAGGCATAAGTGCGCTGCGCTCCTAAGCTATCTCCCTGCGAGACACACTGCCAAAGCTTTTCGCTATCATGCAGTCCAGTGCAGACGCACACTACGGCTCTCCGGAGCTGTCCGAAGCCAAGCGCCGGTGGCCGGCGTCTTTCGGCTGAAGCAGCGCTTCGGAGCGTAGGGCTGCCGCTCCGCTGTTGTGTGCGCGAAGCAGCCGCTTCTCCTGCTCCGGGAGCGGACAGAGCGGTAGCTTGTACGAGGGCGAAGAACGTTGCTGCAGAGAGACGACATTGTGTGCACAGCCTTGCGACTGCTAGAGGACGGTGGCTAAAGCTCCCTGCCTTTTCAATGCACTGCTGGCATGCTTTATTGAAGGTGCTCCGAGACAATTTTCCTGGGTTTTGACTTCGTCCTGATGAAGCCCCTCTTGGGAAACTCGTGCTCGTTTCCGAAGGCTCGAGATGCAGAGAACTCGATGGCAGCTGCAGAAATGAAGGGCTGCGTTGAGTTGTCGAGAAGCAAGAACATAGCCAGCGCCTTGTGTTTGGCAGTCAGCAGCTGCTGGACTTTTGCGATTGCTTTCACTGTGCACTGAATGCCAGGACGGCACGTGCACGTTAAAACAACGAGCTGGGCAAGAGTGGGCAGAAGAGAACGGGCGTCAGACAGCAGCTTACATATTACCATAGGAAGAGCAGTGTTTTTGGAGTGTGCAGCAAATGCGTGTTTCTGGACAAGGGAGGCAAAAGTGTGCTGCGCTCCTAAGCTATCTCCCTGCGAGACACACTGCCAAAGCTTTTCGTTATCATGCAGTCTAGTGCAGACGCACACTACGGCTCTCCGGAGCTGTCCGAAGCTAAGCGCCGGTGGCCGGCGTCTTTCGGCTGAAGCAGCGCTTCGGAGCGTAGGGCTGCCGCTCCGCTGTTGTGTGCGCGAAGCAGCCGCTTCTCCTGCTCCGGGAGCGGACAGAGCGGTAGCTTGTACGAGGGCGAAGAACGAAGCCGCAGAGCACCCGGCTTCTCCGCGCCCCCTAAGGACTGCTAGAGGACCGTGGTGGCCGCTCGCCTTCCTCTTCAATTCCATTCTAGTATCCTTAGGGAAGGTGTTCCAGGACAATTTTCCTGAGTTTTGAATTCGTCCTGATGCAGCCCCTCCTGGGAAACTCGTGCGCGTCCTCTGAGTCTCCGAGTGCAGAGACCTCGATGGCAACTGCAGAAATGAAGGGCTGCGTTGAGTTGTCGAGAAGCAAGAACATAGCCTGGAGTTTGGGAGTCAGCAGCTGCTGGACTTTTGCAATTGCTTTCACTGTGCACTGAATGCCAGAACGGCATGTGCACGTTAAAACAACGAGCTGGGCAAGAGTAATCGAAAGATCACGGCCGTCAGAAAGCAGCTTATATATTGCCCTGGAAAGAGCATTGTGTTTGGAGTGTGCAGTAAAATCGTGTTTCTGGACAAGGGAGGCATAAGTGCGCTGCGCTCCTAAGCTATCTCCCTGCGAGACACACTGCCAAAGCTTTTCGCTATCATGCAGTCTAGTGCAGACGCACACTACGGCTCTCCGGAGCTGTCCGAAGCCAAGCGCCGGTGGCCGGCGTCTTTCGGCTGAAGCAGCGCTTCGGAGCGTAGGGCTGCCGCTCCGCTGTTGTGTGCGCGAAGCAGCCGCTTCTCCTGCTCCGGGAGCCGGAGAGAGCGGTAGCTTGTACGAGGGCGAAGAACGAAGCCGCAGAGCACCGGGCTTCTGCGCGCACCCTAAGGACTGCTAGAGGACCGTGGTGGCCGCACGCCTGCCTCTTCAATTCCATTCTAGCATCCTTAGGGAAGGTGTTCCAGGACAATTTTCCTGAGTTTTGAATTCGTCCTGATGCAGCCCCTCCTGGGAAACTCGTGCTCGTCCTCTGAGTCTCCGACATGCAGAGACCTCGATGGCAACTGCAGAAATGAAGGGCTGCGTTGAGTTGTCGAGAAGCAAGAACATAGCCAGCGCCTTGTGTTTGGGAGTCAGCAGCTGCTAGACTTTTGCGATTGCTATCACTGTGCACTGAAAGCCAGGACGGCCTGTGCACGTTAAAACAACTAGCTGAGCAAGAGTAGCCGAAAAATCACGGCCGCTAGATAGCAGCTTACGTATTGCCCAGGAAAGAGCACTATTTTTGGAGTGTGCAGTAAAATCGTGTTTTTGGACAAGGGAGGCATAAGTGCGCTGCGCTCCTAAGCTATCTCCCTGCGAGACACACTGCCAAAGCTTTTCGCTATGATGCAGTCCAGTGCAGACGCACACTACGGCTCTCCGGAGCTGTCCGAAGCCAAGCGCCGGTGGCCGGCGTCTTTCGGCTGAAGCAGCGCTTCGGAGCGTAGGGCTGCCGCTCCGCTGTTGTGTGCGCGAAGCAGCCGCTTCTCCTGCTCCGGGAGCCGGAGAGAGCTGTAGCTTGTACGAGGGCAAAGAACGTTGCTGCAGAGAGACGAAATTGTGTGCACAGTCTTGCGACTGCTAGAGGACGGTGGCTAAAGCTCCCTGCCTTTTCAATGCACTGCTGGCATGCTTTATTGAAGGTGCTCCGAGACAATTTTCCTGGGTTTTGACTTCGTCCTGATGAAGCCCCTCTTGGGAAACTCGTGCTCGTTTCCGAAGGCTCGAGATGCAGAGAACTCGATGGCAGCTGCAGAAATGAAGGGCTGCGTTGAGTTGTCGAGAAGCAAGAACATAGCCAGCGCCTTGTGTTTGGCAGTCAGCAGCTGCTGGACTTTTGCGATTGCTTTCACTGTGCACTGAATGCCAGGACGGCACGTGCACGTTAAAACAACGAGCTGGGCAAGAGTGGGCAGAAGAGAACGGGCGTCAGACAGCAGCTTACATATTACCATAGGAAGAGCAGTGTTTTTGGAGTGTGCAGCAAATGCGTGTTTCTGGACAAGGGAGGCAAAAGTGCGCTGCGCTCCTAAGCTATCTCCCTGCGAGACACACTGCCAAAGCTTTTCGTTATCATGCAGTCTAGTGCAGACGCACACTACGGCTCTCCGGAGCTGTCCGAAGCTAAGCGCCGGTGGCCGGCGTCTTTCGGCTGAAGCAGCGCTTCGGAGCGTAGGGCTGCCGCTCCGCTGTTGTGTGCGCGAAGCAGCCGCTTCTCCTGCTCCGGGAGCGGACAGAGCGGTAGCTTGTACGAGGGCGAAGAACGAAGCCGCAGAGCACCCGGCTTCTCCGCGCCCCCTAAGGACTGCTAGAGGACCGTGGTGGCCGCTCGCCTTCCTCTTCAATTCCATTCTAGTATCCTTAGGGAAGGTGTTCCAGGACAATTTTCCTGAGTTTTGAATTCGTCCTGATGCAGCCCCTCCTGGGAAACTCGTGCGCGTCCTCTGAGTCTCCGAGTGCAGAGACCTCGATGGCAACTGCAGAAATGAAGGACTGCGTTGAGTTGTCGAGAAGCAAGAACATAGCCTGGAGTTTGGGAGTCAGCAGCTGCTGGACTTTTGCAATTGCTTTCACTGTGCACTGAATGCCAGGACGGCATGTGCACGTTAAAACAACGAGCTGGGCAAGAGTAATCGAAAGATCACGGCCGTCAGAAAGCAGCTTATATATTGCCCTGGAAAGAGCATTGTGTTTGGAGTGTGCAGTAAAATCGTGTTTCTGGACAAGGGAGGCATAAGTGCGCTGCGCTCCTAAGCTATCTCCCTGCGAGACACACTGCCAAAGCTTTTCGCTATCATGCAGTCTAGTGCAGACGCACACTACGGCTCTCCGGAGCTGTCCGAAGCCAAGCGCCGGTGGCCGGCGTCTTTCGGCTGAAGCAGCGCTTCGGAGCGTAGGGCTGCCGCTCCGCTGTTGTGTGCGCGAAGCAGCCGCTTCTCCTGCTCCGGGAGCCGGAGAGAGCGGTAGCTTGTACGAGGGCGAAGAACGAAGCCGCAGAGCACCGGGCTTCTGCGCGCACCCTAAGGACTGCTAGAGGACCGTGGTGGCCGCACGCCTGCCTCTTCAATTCCATTCTAGCATCCTTAGGGAAGGTGTTCCAGGACAATTTTCCTGAGTTTTGAATTCGTCCTGATGCAGCCCCTCCTGGGAAACTCGTGCTCGTCCTCTGAGTCTCCGACATGCAGAGACCTCGATGGCAACTGCAGAAATGAAGGGCTGCGTTGAGTTGTCGAGAAGCAAGAACATAGCCAGCGCCTTGTGTTTGGGAGTCAGCAGCTGCTAGACTTTTGCGATTGCTATCACTGTGCACTGAAAGCCAGGACGGCCTGTGCACGTTAAAACAACTAGCTGAGCAAGAGTAGCCGAAAAATCACGGCCGCTAGATAGCAGCTTACGTATTGCCCAGGAAAGAGCACTATTTTTGGAGTGTGCAGTAAAATCGTGTTTTTGGACAAGGGAGGCATAAGTGCGCTGCGCTCCTAAGCTATCTCCCTGCGAGACACACTGCCAAAGCTTTTCGCTATGATGCAGTCCAGTGCAGACGCACACTACGGCTCTCCGGAGCTGTCCGAAGCCAAGCGCCGGTGGCCGGCGTCTTTCGGCTGAAGCAGCGCTTCGGAGCGTAGGGCTGCCGCTCCGCTGTTGTGTGCGCGAAGCAGCCGCTTCTCCTGCTCCGGGAGCCGGAGAGAGCTGTAGCTTGTACGAGGGCAAAGAACGTTGCTGCAGAGAGACGAAATTGTGTGCACAGTCTTGCGACTGCTAGAGGACGGTGGCTAAAGCTCCCTGCCTTTTCAATGCACTGCTGGCATGCTTTATTGAAGGTGCTCCGAGACAATTTTCCTGGGTTTTGACTTCGTCCTGATGAAGCCCCTCTTGGGAAACTCGTGCTCGTTTCCGAAGGCTCGAGATGCAGAGAACTCGATGGCAGCTGCAGAAATGAAGGGCTGCGTTGAGTTGTCGAGAAGCAAGAACATAGCCAGCGCCTTGTGTTTGGCAGTCAGCAGCTGCTGGACTTTTGCGATTGCTTTCACTGTGCACTGAATGCCAGGACGGCACGTGCACGTTAAAACAACGAGCTGGGCAAGAGTGGGCAGAAGAGAACGGGCGTCAGACAGCAGCTTACATATTACCATAGGAAGAGCAGTGTTTTTGGAGTGTGCAGCAAATGCGTGTTTCTGGACAAGGGAGGCAAAAGTGCGCTGCGCTCCTAAGCTATCTCCCTGCGAGACACACTGCCAAAGCTTTTCGTTATCATGCAGTCTAGTGCAGACGCACACTACGGCTCTCCGGAGCTGTCCGAAGCTAAGCGCCGGTGGCCGGCGTCTTTCGGCTGAAGCAGCGCTTCGGAGCGTAGGGCTGCCGCTCCGCTGTTGTGTGCGCGAAGCAGCCGCTTCTCCTGCTCCGGGAGCGGACAGAGCGGTAGCTTGTACGAGGGCGAAGAACGAAGCCGCAGAGCACCCGGCTTCTCCGCGCCCCCTAAGGACTGCTAGAGGACCGTGGTGGCCGCTCGCCTTCCTCTTCAATTCCATTCTAGTATCCTTAGGGAAGGTGTTCCAGGACAATTTTCCTGAGTTTTGAATTCGTCCTGATGCAGCCCCTCCTGGGAAACTCGTGCGCGTCCTCTGAGTCTCCGAGTGCAGAGACCTCGATGGCAACTGCAGAAATGAAGGGCTGCGTTGAGTTGTCGAGAAGCAAGAACATAGCCTGGAGTTTGGGAGTCAGCAGCTGCTGGACTTTTGCAATTGCTTTCACTGTGCACTGAATGCCAGGACGGCATGTGCACGTTAAAACAACGAGCTGGGCAAGAGTAATCGAAAGATCACGGCCGTCAGAAAGCAGCTTATATATTGCCCTGGAAAGAGCATTGTTTTTGGAGTGTGCAGTAAAATCGTGTTTCTGGACAAGGGAGGCATAAGTGCGCTGCGCTCCTAAGCTATCTCCCTGCGAGACACACTGCCAAAGCTTTTCGCTATGATGCAGTTTAGTGCAGACGCACACTACGGCTCTCCGGAGCTGTCCGAAGCCAAGCGCCGGTGGCCGGCGTCTTTCGGCTGAAGCAGCGCTTCGGAGCGTAGGGCTGCCGCTCCGCTGTTGTGTGCGCGAAGCAGCTGCTTCTCCTGCTCCGGGAGCCGGAGAGAGCGGTAGCTTGTACGAGGGCGAAGAACGAAGCCGCAGAGCACCGGGCTTCTGCGCGCACCCTAAGGACTGCTAGAGGACCGTGGTGGCCGCACGCCTGCCTCTTCAATTCCATTCTAGCATCCTTAGGGAAGGTGTTCCAGGACAATTTTCCTGAGTTTTGAATTCGTCCTGATACAGCCCCTCCTGGGAAACTCGTGCTCGTCCTCTGAGTCTCCGACATGCAGAGACCTCGATGGCAACTGCAGAAATGAAGGGCTGCGTTGAGTTGTCGAGAAGCAAGAACATAGCCAGCGCCTTGTGTTTGGGAGTCAGCAGCTGCTAGACTTTTGCGATTGCTATCACTGTACACTGAAAGCCAGGACGGCCTGTGCACGTTAAAACAACTAGCTGAGCAAGAGTAGCCGAAAAATCACGGCCGCTAGATAGCAGCTTACGTATTGCCCAGGAAAGAGCACTATTTTTGGAGTGTGCAGTAAAATCGTGTTTTTGGACAAGGGAGGCATAAGTGCGCTGCGCTCCTAAGCTATCTCCCTGCGAGACACACTGCCAAAGCTTTTCGCTATGATGCAGTCCAGTGCAGACGCACACTACGGCTCTCCGGAGCTGTCCGAAGCCAAGCGCCGGTGGCCGGCGTCTTTCGGCTGAAGCAGCGCTTCGGAGCGTAGGGCTGCCGCTCCGCTGTTGTGTGCGCGAAGCAGCCGCTTCTCCTGCTCCGGGAGCGGACAGAGCGGTAGCTTGTACGAGGGCGAAGAACGTTGCTGCAGAGAGACGACATTGTGTGCACAGCCTTGCGACTGCTAGAGGACGGTGGCTAAAGCTCCCTGCCTTTTCAATGCACTGCTGGCATGCTTTATTGAAGGTGCTCCGAGACAATTTTCCTGGGTTTTGACTTCGTCCTGATGAAGCCCCTCTTGGGAAACTCGTGCTCGTTTCCGAAGGCTCGAGATGCAGAGAACTCGATGGCAGCTGCAGAAATGAAGGGCTGCGTTGAGTTGTCGAGAAGCAAGAACATAGCCAGCGCCTTGTGTTTGGCAGTCAGCAGCTGCTGGACTTTTGCGATTGCTTTCACTGTGCACTGAATGCCAGGACGGCACGTGCACGTTAAAACAACGAGCTGGGCAAGAGTGGGCAGAAGAGAACGGGCGTCAGACAGCAGCTTACATATTACCATAGGAAGAGCAGTGTTTTTGGAGTGTGCAGCAAATGCGTGTTTCTGGACAAGGGAGGCAAAAGTGCGCTGCGCTCCTAAGCTATCTCCCTGCGAGACACACTGCCAAAGCTTTTCGTTATCATGCAGTCTAGTGCAGACGCACACTACGGCTCTCCGGAGCTGTCCGAAGCTAAGCGCCGGTGGCCGGCGTCTTTCGGCTGAAGCAGCGCTTCGGAGCGTAGGGCTGCCGCTCCGCTGTTGTGTGCGCGAAGCAGCCGCTTCTCCTGCTCCGGGAGCGGACAGAGCGGTAGCTTGTACGAGGGCGAAGAACGAAGCCGCAGAGCACCCGGCTTCTCCGCGCCCCCTAAGGACTGCTAGAGGACCGTGGTGGCCGCTCGCCTTCCTCTTCAATTCCATTCTAGTATCCTTAGGGAAGGTGTTCCAGGACAATTTTCCTGAGTTTTGAATTCGTCCTGATGCAGCCCCTCCTGGGAAACTCGTGCGCGTCCTCTGAGTCTCCGAGTGCAGAGACCTCGATGGCAACTGCAGAAATGAAGGGCTGCGTTGAGTTGTCGAGAAGCAAGAACATAGCCTGGAGTTTGGGAGTCAGCAGCTGCTGGACTTTTGCAATTGCTTTCACTGTGCACTGAATGCCAGGACGGCATGTGCACGTTAAAACAACGAGCTGGGCAAGAGTAATCGAAAGATCACGGCCGTCAGAAAGCAGCTTATATATTGCCCTGGAAAGAGCATTGTGTTTGGAGTGTGCAGTAAAATCGTGTTTCTGGACAAGGGAGGCATAAGTGCGCTGCGCTCCTAAGCTATCTCCCTGCGAGACACACTGCCAAAGCTTTTCGCTATCATGCAGTCTAGTGCAGACGCACACTACGGCTCTCCGGTGCTGTCCGAAGCCAAGCGCCGGTGGCCGGCGTCTTTCGGCTGAAGCAGCGTTTCGGAGCGTAGGGCTGCCGCTCCGCTGTTGTGTGCGCGAAGCAGCCGCTTCTCCTGCTCCGGGAGCCGGAGAGAGCGGTAGCTTGTACGAGGGCGAAGAACGAAGCCGCAGAGCACCGGGCTTCTGCGCGCACCCTAAGGACTGCTAGAGGACCGTGGTGGCCGCACGCCTGCCTCTTCAATACCATTCTAGCATCCTTAGGGAAGGTGTTCCAGGACAATTTTCCTGAGTTTTGAATTCGTCCTGATACAGCCCCTCCTGGGAAACTCGTGCTCGTCCTCTGAGTCTCCGACATGCAGAGACCTCGATGGCAACTGCAGAAATGAAGGGCTGCGTTGAGTTGTCGAGAAGCAAGAACATAGCCAGCGCCTTGTGTTTGGGAGTCAGCAGCTGCTAGACTTTTGCGATTGCTATCACTGTGCACTGAAAGCCAGGACGGCCTGTGCACGTTAAAACAACTAGCTGAGCAAGAGTAGCCGAAAAATCACGGCCGCTAGATAGCAGCTTACGTATTGCCCAGGAAAGAGCACTATTTTTGGAGTGTGCAGTAAAATCGTGTTTTTGGACAAGGGAGGCATAAGTGCGCTGCGCTCCTAAGCTATCTCCCTGCGAGACACACTGCCAAAGCTTTTCGCTATGATGCAGTCCAGTGCAGACGCACACTACGGCTCTCCGGAGCTGTCCGAAGCCAAGCGCCGGTGGCCGGCGTCTTTCGGCTGAAGCAGCGCTTCGGAGCGTAGGGCTGCCGCTCCGCTGTTGTGTGCGCGAAGCAGCCGCTTCTCCTGCTCCGGGAGCGGACAGAGCGGTAGCTTGTACGAGGGCGAAGAACGTTGCTGCAGAGAGACGACATTGTGTGCACAGCCTTGCGACTGCTAGAGGACGGTGGCTAAAGCTCCCTGCCTTTTCAATGCACTGCTGGCATGCTTTATTGAAGGTGCTCCGAGACAATTTTCCTGGGTTTTGACTTCGTCCTGATGAAGCCCCTCTTGGGAAACTCGTGCTCGTTTCCGAAGGCTCGAGATGCAGAGAACTCGATGGCAGCTGCAGAAATGAAGGGCTGCGTTGAGTTGTCGAGAAGCAAGAACATAGCCAGCGCCTGGTGTTTGGGAGTCAGCAGCTGCTGGACTTTTGCGATTGCTTTCACTGTGCACTGAATGCCAGGACGGCACGTGCACGTTAAAACAACGAGCTGGGCAAGAGTGGGCAGAAGAGAACGGGCGTCAGACAGCAGCTTACATATTACCATAGGAAGAGCAGTGTTTTTGGAGTGTGCAGCAAATGCGTGTTTCTGGACAAGGGAGGCAAAAGTGCGCTGCGCTCCTAAGCTATCTCCCTGCGAGACACACTGCCAAAGCTTTTCGTTATCATGCAGTCTAGTGCAGACGCACACTACGGCTCTCCGGAGCTGTCCGAAGCTAAGCGCCGGTGGCCGGCGTCTTTCGGCTGAAGCAGCGCTTCGGAGCGTAGGGCTGCCGCTCCGCTGTTGTGTGCGTGAAGCAGCCGCTTCTCCTGCTCCGGGAGCGGACAGAGCGGTAGCTTGTACGAGGGCGAAGAACGAAGCCGCAGAGCACCCGGCTTCTCCGCGCCCCCTAAGGACTGCTAGAGGACCGTGGTGGCCGCTCGCCTTCCTCTTCAATTCCATTCTAGTATCCTTAGGGAAGGTGTTCCAGGACAATTTTCCTGAGTTTTGAATTCGTCCTGATGCAGCCCCTCCTGGGAAACTCGTGCGCGTCCTCTGAGTCTCCGAGTGCAGAGACCTCGATGGCAACTGCAGAAATGAAGGGCTGCGTTGAGTTGTCGAGAAGCAAGAACATAGCCTGGAGTTTGGGAGTCAGCAGCTGCTGGACTTTTGCAATTGCTTCCACTGTGCACTGAATGCCAGGACGGCATGTGCACGTTAAAACAACGAGCTGGGCAAGAGTAATCGAAAGATCACGGCCGTCAGAAAGCAGCTTATATATTGCCCTGGAAAGAGCATTGTGTTTGGAGTGTGCAGTAAAATCGTGTTTCTGGACAAGGGAGGCATAAGTGCGCTGCGCTCCTAAGCTATCTCCCTGCGAGACACACTGCCAAAGCTTTTCGCTATCATGCAGTCTAGTGCAGACGCACACTACGGCTCTCCGGAGCTGTCCGAAGCCAAACGCCGGTGGCCGGCGTCTTTCAGCTGAAGCAGCGCTTCGGAGCGTAGGGCTGCCGCTCCGCTGTTGTGTGCGCAAAGCAGCCGCTTCTCCTGCTCCGGGAGCCGGAGAGAGCGGTAGCTTGTACGAGGGCGAAGAACGAAGCCGCAGAGCACCGGGCTTCTGCGCGCACCCTAAGGACTGCTAGAGGACCGTGGTGGCCGCACGCCTGCCTCTTCAATTCCATTCTAGCATCCTTAGGGAAGGTGTTCCAGGACAATTTTCCTGAGTTTTGAATTCGTCCTGATGCAGCCCCTCCTGGGAAACTCGTGCGCGTCCTCTGAGTCTCCGAGTGCAGAGACCTCGATGGCAACTGCAGAAATGAAGGGCTGCGTTGAGTTGTCGAGAAGCAAGAACATAGCCTGGAGTTTGGGAGTCAGCAGCTGCTGGACTTTTGCAATTGCTTTCACTGTGCACTGAATGCCAGGACGGCATGTGCACGTTAAAACAACGAGCTGGGCAAGAGTAATCGAAAGATCACGGCCGTCAGAAAGCAGCTTATATATTGCCCTGGAAAGAGCATTGTTTTTGGAGTGTGCAGTAAAATCGTGTTTCTGGACAAGGGAGGCATAAGTGCGCTGCGCTCCTAAGCTATCTCCCTGCGAGACACACTGCCAAAGCTTTTCGCTATGATGCAGTTTAGTGCAGACGCACACTACGGCTCTCCGGAGCTGTCCGAAGCCAAGCGCCGGTGGCCGGCGTCTTTCGGCTGAAGCAGCGCTTCGGAGCGTAGGGCTGCCGCTCCGCTGTTGTGTGCGCGAAGCAGCCGCTTCTCCTGCTCCGGGAGCCGGAGAGAGCGGTAGCTTGTACGAGGGCGAAGAACGAAGCCGCAGAGCACCGGGCTTCTGCGCTCACCCTAAGGACTGCTAGAGGACCGTGGTGGCCGCACGCCTGCCTCTTCAATTCCATTCTAGCATCCTTAGGGAAGGTGTTCCAGGACAATTTTCCTGAGTTTTGAATTCGTCCTGATACAGCCCCTCCTGGGAAACTCGTGCTCGTCCTCTGAGTCTCCGACATGCAGAGACCTCGATGGCAACTGCAGAAATGAAGGGCTGCGTTGAGTTGTCGAGAAGCAAGAACATAGCCAGCGCCTTGTGTTTGGGAGTCAGCAGCTGCTAGACTTTTGCGATTGCTATCACTGTACACTGAAAGCCAGGACGGCCTGTGCACGTTAAAACAACTAGCTGAGCAAGAGTAGCCGAAAAATCACGGCCGCTAGATAGCAGCTTACGTATTGCCCAGGAAAGAGCACTATTTTTGGAGTGTGCAGTAAAATCGTGTTTTTGGACAAGGGAGGCATAAGTGCGCTGCGCTCCTAAGCTATCTCCCTGCGAGACACACTGCCAAAGCTTTTCGCTATGATGCAGTCCAGTGCAGACGCACACTACGGCTCTCCGGAGCTGTCCGAAGCCAAGCGCCGGTGGCCGGCGTCTTTCGGCTGAAGCAGCGCTTCGGAGCGTAGGGCTGCCGCTCCGCTGTTGTGTGCGCGAAGCAGCCGCTTCTCCTGCTCCGGGAGCGGACAGAGCGGTAGCTTGTACGAGGGCGAAGAACGTTGCTGCAGAGAGACGACATTGTGTGCACAGTCTTGCGACTGCTAGAGGACGGTGGCTAAAGCTCCCTGCCTTTTCAATGCACTGCTGGCATGCTTTATTGAAGGTGCTCCGAGACAATTTTCCTGGGTTTTGACTTCGTCCTGATGAAGCCCCTCTTGGGAAACTCGTGCTCGTTTCCGAAGGCTCGAGATGCAGAGAACTCGATGGCAGCTGCAGAAATGAAGGGCTGCGTTGAGTTGTCGAGAAGCAAGAACATAGCCAGCGCCTTGTGTTTGGCAGTCAGCAGCTGCTGGACTTTTGCGATTGCTTTCACTGTGCACTGAATGCCAGGACGGCACGTGCACGTTAAAACAACGAGCTGGGCAAGAGTGGGCAGAAGAGAACGGGCGTCAGACAGCAGCTTACATATTACCATAGGAAGAGCAGTGTTTTTGGAGTGTGCAGCAAATGCGTGTTTCTGGACAAGGGAGGCAAAAGTGCGCTGCGCTCCTAAGCTATCTCCCTGCGAGACACACTGCCAAAGCTTTTCGTTATCATGCAGTCTAGTGCAGACGCACACTACGGCTCTCCGGAGCTGTCCGAAGCTAAGCGCCGGTGGCCGGCGTCTTTCGGCTGAAGCAGCGCTTCGGAGCGTAGGGCTGCCGCTCCGCTGTTGTGTGCGCGAAGCAGCCGCTTCTCCTGCTCCGGGAGCGGACAGAGCGGTAGCTTGTACGAGGGCGAAGAACGAAGCCGCAGAGCACCCGGCTTCTCCGCGCCCCCTAAGGACTGCTAGAGGACCGTGGTGGCCGCTCGCCTTCCTCTTCAATTCCATTCTAGTATCCTTAGGGAAGGTGTTCCAGGACAATTTTCCTGAGTTTTGAATTCGTCCTGATGCAGCCCCTCCTGGGAAACTCGTGCGCGTCCTCTGAGTCTCCGAGTGCAGAGACCTCGATGGCAACTGCAGAAATGAAGGGCTGCGTTGAGTTGTCGAGAAGCAAGAACATAGCCTGGAGTTTGGGAGTCAGCAGCTGCTGGACTTTTGCAATTGCTTTCACTGTGCACTGAATGCCAGGACGGCATGTGCACGTTAAAACAACGAGCTGGGCAAGAGTAATCGAAAGATCACGGCCGTCAGAAAGCAGCTTATATATTGCCCTGGAAAGAGCATTGTTTTTGGAGTGTGCAGTAAAATCGTGTTTCTGGACAAGGGAGGCATAAGTGCGCTGCGCTCCTAAGCTATCTCCCTGCGAGACACACTGCCAAAGCTTTTCGCTATGATGCAGTTTAGTGCAGACGCACACTACGGCTCTCCGGAGCTGTCCGAAGCCAAGCGCCGGTGGCCGGCGTCTTTCGGCTGAAGCAGCGCTTCGGAGCGTAGGGCTGCCGCTCCGCTGTTGTGTGCGCGAAGCAGCCGCTTCTCCTGCTCCGGGAGCCGGAGAGAGCGGTAGCTTGTACGAGGGCGAAGAACGAAGCCGCAGAGCACCGGGCTTCTGCGCGCACCCTAAGGACTGCTAGAGGACCGTGGTGGCCGCACGCCTGCCTCTTCAATTCCATTCTAGCATCCTTAGGGAAGGTGTTCCAGGACAATTTTCCTGAGTTTTGAATTCGTCCTGATACAGCCCCTCCTGGGAAACTCGTGCTCGTCCTCTGAGTCTCCGACATGCAGAGACCTCGATGGCAACTGCAGAAATGAAGGGCTGCGTTGAGTTGTCGAGAAGCAAGAACATAGCCAGCGCCTTGTGTTTGGGAGTCAGCAGCTGCTAGACTTTTGCGATTGCTATCACTGTGCACTGAAAGCCAGGACGGCCTGTGCACGTTAAAACAACTAGCTGAGCAAGAGTAGCCGAAAAATCACGGCCGCTAGATAGCAGCTTACGTATTGCCCAGGAAAGAGCACTATTTTTGGAGTGTGCAGTAAAATCGTGTTTTTGGACAAGGGAGGCATAAGTGCGCTGCGCTCCTAAGCTATCTCCCTGCGAGACACACTGCCAAAGCTTTTCGCTATGATGCAGTCCAGTGCAGACGCACACTACGGCTCTCCGGAGCTGTCCGAAGCCAAGCGCCGGTGGCCGGCGTCTTTCGGCTGAAGCAGCGCTTCGGAGCGTAGGGCTGCCGCTCCGCTGTTGTGTGCGCGAAGCAGCCGCTTCTCCTGCTCCGGGAGCGGACAGAGCGGTAGCTTGTACGAGGGCGAAGAACGTTGCTGCAGAGAGACGACATTGTGTGCACAGCCTTGCGACTGCTAGAGGACGGTGGCTAAAGCTCCCTGCCTTTTCAATGCACTGCTGGCATGCTTTATTGAAGGTGCTCCGAGACAATTTTCCTGGGTTTTGACTTCGTCCTGATGAAGCCCCTCTTGGGAAACTCGTGCTCGTTTCCGAAGGCTCGAGATGCAGAGAACTCGATGGCAGCTGCAGAAATGAAGGGCTGCGTTGAGTTGTCGAGAAGCAAGAACATAGCCAGCGCCTTGTGTTTGGGAGTCAGCAGCTGCTGGACTTTTGCGATTGCTTTCACTGTGCACTGAATGCCAGGACGGCACGTGCACGTTAAAACAACGAGCTGGGCAAGAGTGGGCAGAAGAGAACGGGCGTCAGACAGCAGCTTACATATTACCATAGGAAGAGCAGTGTTTTTGGAGTGTGCAGCAAATGCGTGTTTCTGGACAAGGGAGGCAAAAGTGCGCTGCGCTCCTAAGCTATCTCCCTGCGAGACACACTGCCAAAGCTTTTCGTTATCATGCAGTCTAGTGCAGACGCACACTACGGCTCTCCGGAGCTGTCCGAAGCTAAGCGCCGGTGGCCGGCGTCTTTCGGCTGAAGCAGCGCTTCGGAGCGTAGGGCTGCCGCTCCGCTGTTGTGTGCGCGAAGCAGCCGCTTCTCCTGCTCCGGGAGCGGACAGAGCGGTAGCTTGTACGAGGGCGAAGAACGAAGCCGCAGAGCACCCGGCTTCTCCGCGCCCCCTAAGGACTGCTAGAGGACCGTGGTGGCCGCTCGCCTTCCTCTTCAATTCCATTCTAGTATCCTTAGGGAAGGTGTTCCAGGACAATTTTCCTGAGTTTTGAATTCGTCCTGATGCAGCCCCTCCTGGGAAACTCGTGCGCGTCCTCTGAGTCTCCGAGTGCAGAGACCTCGATGGCAACTGCAGAAATGAAGGGCTGCGTTGAGTTGTCGAGAAGCAAGAACATAGCCTGGAGTTTGGGAGTCAGCAGCTGCTGGACTTTTGCAATTGCTTTCACTGTGCACTGAATGCCAGGACGGCATGTGCACGTTAAAACAACGAGCTGGGCAAGAGTAATCGAAAGATCACGGCCGTCAGAAAGCAGCTTATATATTGCCCTGGAAAGAGCATTGTGTTTGGAGTGTGCAGTAAAATCGTGTTTCTGGACAAGGGAGGCATAAGTGCGCTGCGCTCCTAAGCTATCTCCCTGCGAGACACACTGCCAAAGCTTTTCGCTATCATGCAGTCTAGTGCAGACGCACACTACGGCTCTCCGGTGCTGTCCGAAGCCAAGCGCCGGTGGCCGGCGTCTTTCGGCTGAAGCAGCGTTTCGGAGCGTAGGGCTGCCGCTCCGCTGTTGTGTGCGCGAAGCAGCCGCTTCTCCTGCTCCGGGAGCCGGAGAGAGCGGTAGCTTGTACGAGGGCGAAGAACGAAGCCGCAGAGCACCGGGCTTCTGCGCGCACCCTAAGGACTGCTAGAGGACCGTGGTGGCCGCACGCCTGCCTCTTCAATACCATTCTAGCATCCTTAGGGAAGGTGTTCCAGGACAATTTTCCTGAGTTTTGAATTCGTCCTGATACAGCCCCTCCTGGGAAACTCGTGCTCGTCCTCTGAGTCTCCGACATGCAGAGACCTCGATGGCAACTGCAGAAATGAAGGGCTGCGTTGAGTTGTCGAGAAGCAAGAACATAGCCAGCGCCTTGTGTTTGGGAGTCAGCAGCTGCTAGACTTTTGCGATTGCTATCACTGTGCACTGAAAGCCAGGACGGCCTGTGCACGTTAAAACAACTAGCTGAGCAAGAGTAGCCGAAAAATCACGGCCGCTAGATAGCAGCTTACGTATTGCCCAGGAAAGAGCACTATTTTTGGAGTGTGCAGTAAAATCGTGTTTTTGGACAAGGGAGGCATAAGTGCGCTGCGCTCCTAAGCTATCTCCCTGCGAGACACACTGCCAAAGCTTTTCGCTATGATGCAGTCCAGTGCAGACGCACACTACGGCTCTCCGGAGCTGTCCGAAGCCAAGCGCCGGTGGCCGGCGTCTTTCGGCTGAAGCAGCGCTTCGGAGCGTAGGGCTGCCGCTCCGCTGTTGTGTGCGCGAAGCAGCCGCTTCTCCTGCTCCGGGAGCCGGAGAGAGCTGTAGCTTGTACGAGGGCAAAGAACGTTGCTGCAGAGAGACGAAATTGTGTGCACAGTCTTGCGACTGCTAGAGGACGGTGGCTAAAGCTCCCTGCCTTTTCAATGCACTGCTGGCATGCTTTATTGAAGGTGCTCCGAGACAATTTTCCTGGGTTTTGACTTCGTCCTGATGAAGCCCCTCTTGGGAAACTCGTGCTCGTTTCCGAAGGCTCGAGATGCAGAGAACTCGATGGCAGCTGCAGAAATGAAGGGCTGCGTTGAGTTGTCGAGAAGCAAGAACATAGCCAGCGCCTTGTGTTTGGCAGTCAGCAGCTGCTGGACTTTTGCGATTGCTTTCACTGTGCACTGAATGCCAGGACGGCACGTGCACGTTAAAACAACGAGCTGGGCAAGAGTGGGCAGAAGAGAACGGGCGTCAGACAGCAGCTTACATATTACCATAGGAAGAGCAGTGTTTTTGGAGTGTGCAGCAAATGCGTGTTTCTGGACAAGGGAGGCAAAAGTGCGCTGCGCTCCTAAGCTATCTCCCTGCGAGACACACTGCCAAAGCTTTTCGTTATCATGCAGTCTAGTGCAGACGCACACTACGGCTCTCCGGAGCTGTCCGAAGCTAAGCGCCGGTGGCCGGCGTCTTTCGGCTGAAGCAGCGCTTCGGAGCGTACGGCTGCCGCTCCGCTGTTGTGTGCGCGAAGCAGCCGCTTCTCCTGCTCCGGGAGCGGACAGAGCGGTAGCTTGTACGAGGGCGAAGAACGAAGCCGCAGAGCACCCGGCTTCTCCGCGCCCCCTAAGGACTGCTAGAGGACCGTGGTGGCCGCTCGCCTTCCTCTTCAATTCCATTCTAGTATCCTTAGGGAAGGTGTTCCAGGACAATTTTCCTGAGTTTTGAATTCGTCCTGATGCAGCCCCTCCTGGGAAACTCGTGCGCGTCCTCTGAGTCTCCGAGTGCAGAGACCTCGATGGCAACTGCAGAAATGAAGGGCTGCGTTGAGTTGTCGAGAAGCAAGAACATAGCCTGGAGTTTGGGAGTCAGCAGCTGCTGGACTTTTGCAATTGCTTTCACTGTGCACTGAATGCCAGGACGGCATGTGCACGTTAAAACAACGAGCTGGGCAAGAGTAATCGAAAGATCACGGCCGTCAGAAAGCAGCTTATATATTGCCCTGGAAAGAGCATTGTTTTTGGAGTGTGCAGTAAAATCGTGTTTCTGGACAAGGGAGGCATAAGTGCGCTGCGCTCCTAAGCTATCTCCCTGCGAGACACACTGCCAAAGCTTTTCGCTATGATGCAGTTTAGTGCAGACGCACACTACGGCTCTCCGGAGCTGTCCGAAGCCAAGCGCCGGTGGCCGGCGTCTTTCGGCTGAAGCAGCGCTTCGGAGCGTAGGGCTGCCGCTCCGCTGTTGTGTGCGCGAAGCAGCCGCTTCTCCTGCTCCGGGAGCCGGAGAGAGCGGTAGCTTGTACGAGGGCGAAGAACGAAGCCGCAGAGCACCGGGCTTCTGCGCGCACCCTAAGGACTGCTAGAGGACCGTGGTGGCCGCACGCCTGCCTCTTCAATTCCATTCTAGCATCCTTAGGGAAGGTGTTCCAGGACAATTTTCCTGAGTTTTGAATTCGTCCTGATACAGCCCCTCCTGGGAAACTCGTGCTCGTCCTCTGAGTCTCCGACATGCAGAGACCTCGATGGCAACTGCAGAAATGAAGGGCTGCGTTGAGTTGTCGAGAAGCAAGAACATAGCCAGCGCCTTGTGTTTGGGAGTCAGCAGCTGCTAGACTTTTGCGATTGCTATCACTGTGCACTGAAAGCCAGGACGGCCTGTGCACGTTAAAACAACTAGCTGAGCAAGAGTAGCCGAAAAATCACGGCCGCTAGATAGCAGCTTACGTATTGCCCAGGAAAGAGCACTATTTTTGGAGTGTGCAGTAAAATCGTGTTTTTGGACAAGGGAGGCATAAGTGCGCTGCGCTCCTAAGCTATCTCCCTGCGAGACACACTGCCAAAGCTTTTCGCTAGGATGCAGTCTAGTGCAGACGCACACTACGGCTCTCCGGAGCTGTCCGAAGCCAAGCGCCGGTGGCCGGCGTCTTTCGGCTGAAGCAGCGCTTCGGAGCGTAGGGCTGCCGCTCCGCTGTTGTGTGCGCGAAGCAGCCGCTTCTCCTGCTCCGGGAGCGGACAGAGCGGTAGCTTGTACGAGGGCGAAGAACGTTGCTGCAGAGAGACGACATTGTGTGCACAGCCTTGCGACTGCTAGAGGACGGTGGCTAAAGCTCCCTGCCTTTTCAATGCACTGCTGGCATGCTTTATTGAAGGTGCTCCGAGACAATTTTCCTGGGTTTTGACTTCGTCCTGATGAAGCCCCTCTTGGGAAACTCGTGCTCGTTTCCGAAGGCTCGAGATGCAGAGAACTCGATGGCAGCTGCAGAAATGAAGGGCTGCGTTGAGTTGTCGAGAAGCAAGAACATAGCCAGCGCCTTGTGTTTGGCAGTCAGCAGCTGCTGGACTTTTGCGATTGCTTTCACTGTGCACTGAATGCCAGGACGGCACGTGCACGTTAAAACAACGAGCTGGGCAAGAGTGGGCAGAAGAGAACGGGCGTCAGACAGCAGCTTACATATTACCATAGGAAGAGCAGTGTTTTTGGAGTGTGCAGCAAATGCGTGTTTCTGGACAAGGGAGGCAAAAGTGCGCTGCGCTCCTAAGCTATCTCCCTGCGAGACACACTGCCAAAGCTTTTCGTTATCATGCAGTCTAGTGCAGACGCACACTACGGCTCTCCGGAGCTGTCCGAAGCTAAGCGCCGGTGGCCGGCGTCTTTCGGCTGAAGCAGCGCTTCGGAGCGTAGGGCTGCCGCTCCGCTGTTGTGTGCGCGAAGCAGCCGCTTCTCCTGCTCCGGGAGCGGACAGAGCGGTAGCTTGTACGAGGGCGAAGAACGAAGCCGCAGAGCACCCGGCTTCTCCGCGCCCCCTAAGGACTGCTAGAGGACCGTGGTGGCCGCTCGCCTTCCTCTTCAATTCCATTCTAGTATCCTTAGGGAAGGTGTTCCAGGACAATTTTCCTGAGTTTTGAATTCGTCCTGATGCAGCCCCTCCTGGGAAACTCGTGCGCGTCCTCTGAGTCTCCGAGTGCAGAGACCTCGATGGCAACTGCAGAAATGAAGGGCTGCGTTGAGTTGTCGAGAAGCAAGAACATAGCCTGGAGTTTGGGAGTCAGCAGCTGCTGGACTTTTGCAATTGCTTTCACTGTGCACTGAATGCCAGGACGGCATGTGCACGTTAAAACAACGAGCTGGGCAAGAGTAATCGAAAGATCACGGCCGTCAGAAAGCAGCTTATATATTGCCCTGGAAAGAGCATTGTGTTTGGAGTGTGCAGTAAAATCGTGTTTCTGGACAAGGGAGGCATAAGTGCGCTGCGCTCCTAAGCTATCTCCCTGCGAGACACACTGCCAAAGCTTTTCGCTATGATGCAGTCTAGTGCAGACGCACACTACGGCTCTCCGGAGCTGTCCGAAGCCAAGCGCCGGTGGCCGGCGTCTTTCGGCTGAAGCAGCGCTTCGGAGCGTAGGGCTGCCGCTCCGCTGTTGTGTGCGCGAAGCAGCCGCTTCTCCTGCTCCGGGAGCCGGAGAGAGCGGTAGCTTGTACGAGGGCGAAGAACGAAGCCGCAGAGCACCGGGCTTCTGCGCGCACCCTAAGGACTGCTAGAGGACCGTGGTGGCCGCACGCCTGCCTCTTCAATTCCATTCTAGCATCCTTAGGGAAGGTGTTCCAGGACAATTTTCCTGAGTTTTGAATTCGTCCTGATGCAGCCCCTCCTGGGAAACTCGTGCGCGTCCTCTGAGTCTCCGAGTGCAGAGACCTCGATGGCAACTGCAGAAATGAAGGACTGCGTTGAGTTGTCGAGAAGCAAGAACATAGCCTGGAGTTTGGGAGTCAGCAGCTGCTGGACTTTTGCAATTGCTTTCACTGTGCACTGAATGCCAGGACGGCATGTGCACGTTAAAACAACGAGCTGGGCAAGAGTAATCGAAAGATCACGGCCGTCAGAAAGCAGCTTATATATTGCCCTGGAAAGAGCATTGTGTTTGGAGTGTGCAGTAAAATCGTGTTTCTGGACAAGGGAGGCATAAGTGCGCTGCGCTCCTAAGCTATCTCCCTGCGAGACACACTGCCAAAGCTTTTCGCTATGATGCAGTCTAGTGCAGACGCACACTACGGCTCTCCGGAGCTGTCCGAAGCCAAGCGCCGGTGGCCGGCGTCTTTCGGCTGAAGCAGCGCTTCGGAGCGTAGGGCTGCCGCTCCGCTGTTGTGTGCGCGAAGCAGCCGCTTCTCCTGCTCCGGGAGCCGGAGAGAGCGGTAGCTTGTACGAGGGCGAAGAACGAAGCCGCAGAGCACCGGGCTTCTGCGCGCACCCTAAGGACTGCTAGAGGACCGTGGTGGCCGCACGCCTGCCTCTTCAATTCCATTCTAGCATCCTTAGGGAAGGTGTTCCAGGACAATTTTCCTGAGTTTTGAATTCGTCCTGATACAGCCCCTCCTGGGAAACTCGTGCTCGTCCTCTGAGTCTCCGACATGCAGAGACCTCGATGGCAACTGCAGAAATGAAGGGCTGCGTTGAGTTGTCGAGAAGCAAGAACATAGCCAGCGCCTTGTGTTTGGGAGTCAGCAGCTGCTAGACTTTTGCGATTGCTATCACTGTGCACTGAAAGCCAGGACGGCCTGTGCACGTTAAAACAACTAGCTGAGCAAGAGTAGCCGAAAAATCACGGCCGCTAGATAGCAGCTTACGTATTGCCCAGGAAAGAGCACTATTTTTGGAGTGTGCAGTAAAATCGTGTTTTTGGACAAGGGAGGCATAAGTGCGCTGCGCTCCTAAGCTATCTCCCTGCGAGACACACTGCCAAAGCTTTTCGCTATGATGCAGTCCAGTGCAGACGCACACTACGGCTCTCTGGAGCTGTCCGAAGCCAAGCGCCGGTGGCCGGCGTCTTTCGGCTGAAGCAGCGCTTCGGAGCGTAGGGCTGCCGCTCCGCTGTTGTGTGCGCGAAGCAGCCGCTTCTCCTGCTCCGGGAGCGGACAGAGCGGTAGCTTGTACGAGGGCGAAGAACGTTGCTGCAGAGAGACGACATTGTGTGCACAGCCTTGCGACTGCTAGAGGACGGTGGCTAAAGCTCCCTGCCTTTTCAATGCACTGCTGGCATGCTTTATTGAAGGTGCTCCGAGACAATTTTCCTGGGTTTTGACTTCGTCCTGATGAAGCCCCTCTTGGTAAACTCGTGCTCGTTTTCGAAGGCTCGAGATGCAGAGAACTCGATGGCAGCTGCAGAAATGAAGGGCTGCGTTGAGTTGTCGAGAAGCAAGAACATAGCCAGCGCCTGGTGTTTGGGAGTCAGCAGCTGCTGGACTTTTGCGATTGCTTTCACTGTGCACTGAATGCCAGGACGGCACGTGCACGTTAAAACAACGAGCTGGGCAAGAGTGGGCAGAAGAGAACGGGCGTCAGACAGCAGCTTACATATTACCATAGGAAGAGCAGTGTTTTTGGAGTGTGCAGCAAATGCGTGTTTCTGGACAAGGGAGGCAAAAGTGCGCTGCGCTCCTAAGCTATCTCCCTGCGAGACACACTGCCAAAGCTTTTCGTTATCATGCAGTCTAGTGCAGACGCACACTACGGCTCTCCGGAGCTGTCCGAAGCTAAGCGCCGGTGGCCGGCGTCTTTCGGCTGAAGCAGCGCTTCGGAGCGTAGGGCTGCCGCTCCGCTGTTGTGTGCGCGAAGCAGCCGCTTCTCCTGCTCCGGGAGCGGACAGAGCGGTAGCTTGTACGAGGGCGAAGAACGAAGCCGCAGAGCACCCGGCTTCTCCGCGCCCCCTAAGGACTGCTAGAGGACCGTGGTGGCCGCTCGCCTTCCTCTTCAATTCCATTCTAGTATCCTTAGGGAAGGTGTTCCAGGACAATTTTCCTGAGTTTTGAATTCGTCCTGATGCAGCCCCTCCTGGGAAACTCGTGCGCGTCCTCTGAGTCTCCGAGTGCAGAGACCTCGATGGCAACTGCAGAAATGAAGGGCTGCGTTGAGTTGTCGAGAAGCAAGAACATAGCCTGGAGTTTGGGAGTCAGCAGCTGCTGGACTTTTGCAATTGCTTCCACTGTGCACTGAATGCCAGGACGGCATGTGCACGTTAAAACAACGAGCTGGGCAAGAGTAATCGAAAGATCACGGCCGTCAGAAAGCAGCTTATATATTGCCCTGGAAAGAGCATTGTGTTTGGAGTGTGCAGTAAAATCGTGTTTCTGGACAAGGGAGGCATAAGTGCGCTGCGCTCCTAAGCTATCTCCCTGCGAGACACACTGCCAAAGCTTTTCGCTATCATGCAGTCCAGTGCAGACGCACACTACGGCTCTCCGGAGCTGTCCGAAGCCAAGCGCCGGTGGCCGGCGTCTTTCGGCTGAAGCAGCGCTTCGGAGCGTAGGGCTGCCGCTCCGCTGTTGTGTGCGCGAAGCAGCCGCTTCTCCTGCTCCGGGAGCCGGAGAGAGCGGTAGCTTGTACGAGGGCGAAGAACGAAGCCGCAGAGCACCGGGCTTCTGCGCGCACCCTAAGGACTGCTAGAGGACCGTGGTGGCCGCACGCCTGCCTCTTCAATTCCATTCTAGCATCCTTAGGGAAGGTGTTCCAGGACAATTTTCCTGAGTTTTGAATTCGTCCTGATGCAGCCCCTCCTGGGAAACTCGTGCGCGTCCTCTGAGTCTCCGAGTGCAGAGACCTCGATGGCAACTGCAGAAATGAAGGACTGCGTTGAGTTGTCGAGAAGCAAGAACATAGCCTGGAGTTTGGGAGTCAGCAGCTGCTGGACTTTTGCAATTGCTTTCACTGTGCACTGAATGCCAGGACGGCATGTGCACGTTAAAACAACGAGCTGGGCAAGAGTAATCGAAAGATCACGGCCGTCAGAAAGCAGCTTATATATTGCCCTGGAAAGAGCATTGTGTTTGGAGTGTGCAGTAAAATCGTGTTTCTGGACAAGGGAGGCATAAGTGCGCTGCGCTCCTAAGCTATCTCCCTGCGAGACACACTGCCAAAGCTTTTCGCTATGATGCAGTCTAGTGCAGACGCACACTACGGCTCTCCGGAGCTGTCCGAAGCCAAGCGCCGGTGGCCGGCGTCTTTCGGCTGAAGCAGCGCTTCGGAGCGTAGGGCTGCCGCTCCGCTGTTGTGTGCGCGAAGCAGCCGCTTCTCCTGCTCCGGGAGCCGGAGAGAGCGGTAGCTTGTACGAGGGCGAAGAACGAAGCCGCAGAGCACCGGGCTTCTGCGCGCACCCTAAGGACTGCTAGAGGACCGTGGTGGCCGCACGCCTGCCTCTTCAATTCCATTCTAGCATCCTTAGGGAAGGTGTTCCAGGACAATTTTCCTGAGTTTTGAATTCGTCCTGATACAGCCCCTCCTGGGAAACTCGTGCTCATCCCCTGAGTCTCCGACATGCAGAGACCTCGATGGCAACTGCAGAAATGAAGGGCTGCGTTGAGTTGTCGAGAAGCAAGAACATAGCCAGCGCCTTGTGTTTGGGAGTCAGCAGCTGCTAGACTTTTGCGATTGCTATCACTGTGCACTGAAAGCCAGGACGGCCTGTGCACGTTAAAACAACTAGCTGAGCAAGAGTAGCCGAAAAATCACGGCCGCTAGATAGCAGCTTACGTATTGCCCAGGAAAGAGCACTATTTTTGGAGTGTGCAGTAAAATCGTGTTTTTGGACAAGGGAGGCATAAGTGCGCTGCGCTCCTAAGCTATCTCCCTGCGAGACACACTGCCAAAGCTTTTCGCTATGATGCAGTCCAGTGCAGACGCACACTACGGCTCTCCGGAGCTGTCCGAAGCCAAGCGCCGGTGGCCGGCGTCTTTCGGCTGAAGCAGCGCTTCGGAGCGTAGGGCTGCCGCTCCGCTGTTGTGTGCGCGAAGCAGCCGCTTCTCCTGCTCCGGGAGCGGACAGAGCGGTAGCTTGTACGAGGGCGAAGAACGTTGCTGCAGAGAGACGACATTGTGTGCACAGCCTTGCGACTGCTAGAGGACGGTGGCTAAAGCTCCCTGCCTTTTCAATGCACTGCTGGCATGCTTTATTGAAGGTGCTCCGAGACAATTTTCCTGGGTTTTGACTTCGTCCTGATGAAGCCCCTCTTGGTAAACTCGTGCTCGTTTCCGAAGGCTCGAGATGCAGAGAACTCGATGGCAGCTGCAGAAATGAAGGGCTGCGTTGAGTTGTCGAGAAGCAAGAACATAGCCAGCGCCTGGTGTTTGGGAGTCAGCAGCTGCTGGACTTTTGCGATTGCTTTCACTGTGCACTGAATGCCAGGACGGCACGTGCACGTTAAAACAACGAGCTGGGCAAGAGTGGGCAGAAGAGAACGGGCGTCAGACAGCAGCTTACATATTACCATAGGAAGAGCAGTGTTTTTGGAGTGTGCAGCAAATGCGTGTTTCTGGACAAGGGAGGCAAAAGTGCGCTGCGCTCCTAAGCTATCTCCCTGCGAGACACACTGCCAAAGCTTTTCGTTATCATGCAGTCTAGTGCAGACGCACACTACGGCTCTCCGGAGCTGTCCGAAGCTAAGCGCCGGTGGCCGGCGTCTTTCGGCTGAAGCAGCGCTTCGGAGCGTAGGGCTGCCGCTCCGCTGTTGTGTGCGCGAAGCAGCCGCTTCTCCTGCTCCGGGAGCGGACAGAGCGGTAGCTTGTACGAGGGCGAAGAACGAAGCCGCAGAGCACCCGGCTTCTCCGCGCCCCCTAAGGACTGCTAGAGGACCGTGGTGGCCGCTCGCCTTCCTCTTCAATTCCATTCTAGTATCCTTAGGGAAGGTGTTCCAGGACAATTTTCCTGAGTTTTGAATTCGTCCTGATGCAGCCCCTCCTGGGAAACTCGTGCGCGTCCTCTGAGTCTCCGAGTGCAGAGACCTCGATGGCAACTGCAGAAATGAAGGGCTGCGTTGAGTTGTCGAGAAGCAAGAACATAGCCTGGAGTTTGGGAGTCAGCAGCTGCTGGACTTTTGCAATTGCTTCCACTGTGCACTGAATGCCAGGACGGCATGTGCACGTTAAAACAACGAGCTGGGCAAGAGTAATCGAAAGATCACGGCCGTCAGAAAGCAGCTTATATATTGCCCTGGAAAGAGCATTGTGTTTGGAGTGTGCAGTAAAATCGTGTTTCTGGACAAGGGAGGCATAAGTGCGCTGCGCTCCTAAGCTATCTCCCTGCGAGACACACTGCCAAAGCTTTTCGCTATGATGCAGTCTAGTGCAGACGCACACTACGGCTCTCCGGAGCTGTCCGAAGCCAAGCGCCGGTGGCCGGCGTCTTTCGGCTGAAGCAGCGCTTCGGAGCGTAGGGCTGCCGCTCCGCTGTTGTGTGCGCGAAGCAGCCGCTTCTCCTGCTCCGGGAGCCGGAGAGAGCGGTAGCTTGTACGAGGGCGAAGAACGAAGCCGCAGAGCACCGGGCTTCTGCGCGCACCCTAAGGACTGCTAGAGGACCGTGGTGGCCGCACGCCTGCCTCTTCAATTCCATTCTAGCATCCTTAGGGAAGGTGTTCCAGGACAATTTTCCTGAGTTTTGAATTCGTCCTGATGCAGCCCCTCCTGGGAAACTCGTGCGCGTCCTCTGAGTCTCCGAGTGCAGAGACCTCGATGGCAACTGCAGAAATGAAGGGCTGCGTTGAGTTGTCGAGAAGCAAGAACATAGCCAGCGCCTTGTGTTTGGGAGTCAGCAGCTGCTAGACTTTTGCGATTGCTATCACTGTGCACTGAAAGCCAGGACGGCCTGTGCACGTTAAAACAACTAGCTGAGCAAGAGTAGCCGAAAAATCACGGCCGCTAGATAGCAGCTTACGTATTGCCCAGGAAAGAGCACTATTTTTGGAGTGTGCAGTAAAATCGTGTTTTTGGACAAGGGAGGCATAAGTGCGCTGCGCTCCTAAGCTATCTCCCTGCGAGACACACTGCCAAAGCTTTTCGCTATGATGCAGTCCAGTGCAGACGCACACTACGGCTCTCCGGAGCTGTCCGAAGCCAAGCGCCGGTGGCCGGCGTCTTTCGGCTGAAGCAGCGCTTCGGAGCGTAGGGCTGCCGCTCCGCTGTTGTGTGCGCGAAGCAGCCGCTTCTCCTGCTCCGGGAGCGGACAGAGCGGTAGCTTGTACGAGGGCGAAGAACGAAGCCGCAGAGCACCCGGCTTCTCCGCGCCCCCTAAGGACTGCTAGAGGACCGTGGTGGCCGCTCGCCTTCCTCTTCAATTCCATTCTAGTATCCTTAGGGAAGGTGTTCCAGGACAATTTTCCTGAGTTTTGAATTCGTCCTGATGCAGCCCCTCCTGGGAAACTCGTGCGCGTCCTCTGAGTCTCCGAGTGCAGAGACCTCGATGGCAACTGCAGAAATGAAGGACTGCGTTGAGTTGTCGAGAAGCAAGAACATAGCCTGGAGTTTGGGAGTCAGCAGCTGCTGGACTTTTGCAATTGCTTTCACTGTGCACTGAATGCCAGGACGGCATGTGCACGTTAAAACAACGAGCTGGGCAAGAGTAATCGAAAGATCACGGCCGTCAGAAAGCAGCTTATATATTGCCCTGGAAAGAGCATTGTTTTTGGAGTGTGCAGTAAAATCGTGTTTCTGGACAAGGGAGGCATAAGTGCGCTGCGCTCCTAAGCTATCTCCCTGCGAGACACACTGCCAAAGCTTTTCGCTATGATGCAGTTTAGTGCAGACGCACACTACGGCTCTCCGGAGCTGTCCGAAGCCAAGCGCCGGTGGCCGGCGTCTTTCGGCTGAAGCAGCGCTTCGGAGCGTAGGGCTGCCGCTCCGCTGTTGTGTGCGCGAAGCAGCCGCTTCTCCTGCTCCGGGAGCCGGAGAGAGCGGTAGCTTGTACGAGGGCGAAGAACGAAGCCGCAGAGCACCGGGCTTCTGCGCGCACCCTAAGGACTGCTAGAGGACCGTGGTGGCCGCACGCCTGCCTCTTCAATTCCATTCTAGCATCCTTAGGGAAGGTGTTCCAGGACAATTTTCCTGAGTTTTGAATTCGTCCTGATACAGCCCCTCCTGGGAAACTCGTGCTCGTCCTCTGAGTCTCCGACATGCAGAGACCTCGATGGCAACTGCAGAAATGAAGGGCTGCGTTGAGTTGTCGAGAAGCAAGAACATAGCCAGCGCCTTGTGTTTGGGAGTCAGCAGCTGCTAGACTTTTGCGATTGCTATCACTGTGCACTGAAAGCCAGGACGGCCTGTGCACGTTAAAACAACTAGCTGAGCAAGAGTAGCCGAAAAATCACGGCCGCTAGATAGCAGCTTACGTATTGCCCAGGAAAGAGCACTATTTTTGGAGTGTGCAGTAAAATCGTGTTTTTGGACAAGGGAGGCATAAGTGCGCTGCGCTCCTAAGCTATCTCCCTGCGAGACACACTGCCAAAGCTTTTCGCTATGATGCAGTCCAGTGCAGACGCACACTACGGCTCTCCGGAGCTGTCCGAAGCCAAGCGCCGGTGGCCGGCGTCTTTCGGCTGAAGCAGCGCTTCGGAGCGTAGGGCTGCCGCTCCGCTGTTGTGTGCGCGAAGCAGCCGCTTCTCCTGCTCCGGGAGCGGACAGAGCGGTAGCTTGTACGAGGGCGAAGAACGTTGCTGCAGAGAGACGACATTGTGTGCACAGTCTTGCGACTGCTAGAGGACGGTGGCTAAAGCTCCCTGCCTTTTCAATGCACTGCTGGCATGCTTTATTGAAGGTGCTCCGAGACAATTTTCCTGGGTTTTGACTTCGTCCTGATGAAGCCCCTCTTGGGAAACTCGTGCTCGTTTCCGAAGGCTCGAGATGCAGAGAACTCGATGGCAGCTGCAGAAATGAAGGGCTGCGTTGAGTTGTCGAGAAGCAAGAACATAGCCAGCGCCTTGTGTTTGGCAGTCAGCAGCTGCTGGACTTTTGCGATTGCTTTCACTGTGCACTGAATGCCAGGACGGCACGTGCACGTTAAAACAACGAGCTGGGCAAGAGTGGGCAGAAGAGAACGGGCGTCAGACAGCAGCTTACATATTACCATAGGAAGAGCAGTGTTTTTGGAGTGTGCAGCAAATGCGTGTTTCTGGACAAGGGAGGCAAAAGTGCGCTGCGCTCCTAAGCTATCTCCCTGCGAGACACACTGCCAAAGCTTTTCGTTATCATGCAGTCTAGTGCAGACGCACACTACGGCTCTCCGGAGCTGTCCGAAGCTAAGCGCCGGTGGCCGGCGTCTTTCGGCTGAAGCAGCGCTTCGGAGCGTACGGCTGCCGCTCCGCTGTTGTGTGCGCGAAGCAGCCGCTTCTCCTGCTCCGGGAGCGGACAGAGCGGTAGCTTGTACGAGGGCGAAGAACGAAGCCGCAGAGCACCCGGCTTCTCCGCGCCCCCTAAGGACTGCTAGAGGACCGTGGTGGCCGCTCGCCTTCCTCTTCAATTCCATTCTAGTATCCTTAGGGAAGGTGTTCCAGGACAATTTTCCTGAGTTTTGAATTCGTCCTGATGCAGCCCCTCCTGGGAAACTCGTGCGCGTCCTCTGAGTCTCCGAGTGCAGAGACCTCGATGGCAACTGCAGAAATGAAGGGCTGCGTTGAGTTGTCGAGAAGCAAGAACATAGCCTGGAGTTTGGGAGTCAGCAGCTGCTGGACTTTTGCAATTGCTTTCACTGTGCACTGAATGCCAGGACGGCATGTGCACGTTAAAACAACGAGCTGGGCAAGAGTAATCGAAAGATCACGGCCGTCAGAAAGCAGCTTATATATTGCCCTGGAAAGAGCATTGTGTTTGGAGTGTGCAGTAAAATCGTGTTTCTGGACAAGGGAGGCATAAGTGCGCTGCGCTCCTAAGCTATCTCCCTGCGAGACACACTGCCAAAGCTTTTCGCTATGATGCAGTTTAGTGCAGACGCACACTACGGCTCTCCGGAGCTGTCCGAAGCCAAGCGCCGGTGGCCGGCGTCTTTCGGCTGAAGCAGCGCTTCGGAGCGTAGGGCTGCCGCTCCGCTGTTGTGTGCGCGAAGCAGCCGCTTCTCCTGCTCCGGGAGCCGGAGAGAGCGGTAGCTTGTACGAGGGCGAAGAACGAAGCCGCAGAGCACCGGGCTTCTGCGCGCACCCTAAGGACTGCTAGAGGACCGTGGTGGCCGCACGCCTGCCTCTTCAATTCCATTCTAGCATCCTTAGGGAAGGTGTTCCAGGACAATTTTCCTGAGTTTTGAATTCGTCCTGATACAGCCCCTCCTGGGAAACTCGTGCTCGTCCTCTGAGTCTCCGACATGCAGAGACCTCGATGGCAACTGCAGAAATGAAGGGCTGCGTTGAGTTGTCGAGAAGCAAGAACATAGCCAGCGCCTTGTGTTTGGGAGTCAGCAGCTGCTAGACTTTTGCGATTGCTATCACTGTGCACTGAAAGCCAGGACGGCCTGTGCACGTTAAAACAACTAGCTGAGCAAGAGTAGCCGAAAAATCACGGCCGCTAGATAGCAGCTTACGTATTGCCCAGGAAAGAGCACTATTTTTGGAGTGTGCAGTAAAATCGTGTTTTTGGACAAGGGAGGCATAAGTGCGCTGCGCTCCTAAGCTATCTCCCTGCGAGACACACTGCCAAAGCTTTTCGCTATGATGCAGTCCAGTGCAGACGCACACTACGGCTCTCCGGAGCTGTCCGAAGCCAAGCGCCGGTGGCCGGCGTCTTTCGGCTGAAGCAGCGCTTCGGAGCGTAGGGCTGCCGCTCCGCTGTTGTGTGCGCGAAGCAGCCGCTTCTCCTGCTCCGGGAGCGGACAGAGCGGTAGCTTGTACGAGGGCGAAGAACGTTGCTGCAGAGAGACGACATTGTGTGCACAGCCTTGCGACTGCTAGAGGACGGTGGCTAAAGCTCCCTGCCTTTTCAATGCACTGCTGGCATGCTTTATTGAAGGTGCTCCGAGACAATTTTCCTGGGTTTTGACTTCGTCCTGATGAAGCCCCTCTTGGTAAACTCGTGCTCGTTTCCGAAGGCTCGAGATGCAGAGAACTCGATGGCAGCTGCAGAAATGAAGGGCTGCGTTGAGTTGTCGAGAAGCAAGAACATAGCCAGCGCCTTGTGTTTGGCAGTCAGCAGCTGCTGGACTTTTGCGATTGCTTTCACTGTGCACTGAATGCCAGGACGGCACGTGCACGTTAAAACAACGAGCTGGGCAAGAGTGGGCAGAAGAGAACGGGCGTCAGACAGCAGCTTACATATTACCATAGGAAGAGCAGTGTTTTTGGAGTGTGCAGCAAATGCGTGTTTCTGGACAAGGGAGGCAAAAGTGCGCTGCGCTCCTAAGCTATCTCCCTGCGAGACACACTGCCAAAGCTTTTCGTTATCATGCAGTCTAGTGCACACGCACACTACGGCTCTCCGGAGCTGTCCGAAGCCAAGCGCCGGTGGCCGGCGTCTTTCGGCTGAAGCAGCGCTTCGGAGCGTAGGGCTGCCGCTCCGCTGTTGTGTGCGCGAAGCAGCCGCTTCTCCTGCTCCGGGAGCGGACAGAGCGGTAGCTTGTACGAGGGCGAAGAACGAAGCCGCAGAGCACCCGGCTTCTCCGCGCCCCCTAAGGACTGCTAGAGGACCGTGGTGGCCGCTCGCCTTCCTCTTCAATTCCATTCTAGTATCCTTAGGGAAGGTGTTCCAGGACAATTTTCCTGAGTTTTGAATTCGTCCTGATGCAGCCCCTCCTGGGAAACTCGTGCGCGTCCTCTGAGTCTCCGAGTGCAGAGACCTCGATGGCAACTGCAGAAATGAAGGGCTGCGTTGAGTTGTCGAGAAGCAAGAACATAGCCTGGAGTTTGGGAGTCAGCAGCTGCTGGACTTTTGCAATTGCTTCCACTGTGCACTGAATGCCAGGACGGCATGTGCACGTTAAAACAACGAGCTGGGCAAGAGTAATCGAAAGATTACGGCCGTCAGAAAGCAGCTTATATATTGCCCTGGAAAGAGCATTGTGTTTGGAGTGTGCAGTAAAATCGTGTTTCTGGACAAGGGAGGCATAAGTGCGCTGCGCTCCTAAGCTATCTCCCTGCGAGACACACTGCCAAAGCTTTTCGCTATCATGCAGTCTAGTGCAGACGCACACTACGGCTCTCCGGAGCTGTCCGAAGCCAAGCGCCGGTGGCCGGCGTCTTTCGGCTGAAGCAGCGCTTCGGAGCGTAGGGCTGCCGCTCCGCTGTTGTGTGCGCGAAGCAGCCGCTTCTCCTGCTCCGGGAGCCGGAGAGAGCGGTAGCTTGTACGAGGGCGAAGAACGAAGCCGCAGAGCACCGGGCTTCTGCGCGCACCCTAAGGACTGCTAGAGGACCGTGGTGGCCGCACGCCTGCCTCTTCAATTCCATTCTAGCATCCTTAGGGAAGGTGTTCCAGGACAATTTTCCTGAGTTTTGAATTCGTCCTGATACAGCCCCTCCTGGGAAACTCGTGCTCGTCCTCTGAGTCTCCGACATGCAGAGACCTCGATGGCAACTGCAGAAATGAAGGGCTGCGTTGAGTTGTCGAGAAGCAAGAACATAGCCAGCGCCTTGTGTTTGGGAGTCAGCAGCTGCTAGACTTTTGCGATTGCTATCACTGTGCACTGAAAGCCAGGACGGCCTGTGCACGTTAAAACAACTAGCTGAGCAAGAGTAGCCGAAAAATCACGGCCGCTAGATAGCAGCTTACGTATTGCCCAGGAAAGAGCACTATTTTTGGAGTGTGCAGTAAAATCGTGTTTTTGGACAAGGGAGGCATAAGTGCGCTGCGCTCCTAAGCTATCTCCCTGCGAGACACACTGCCAAAGCTTTTCGCTATGATGCAGTCCAGTGCAGACGCACACTACGGCTCTCCGGAGCTGTCCGAAGCCAAGCGCCGGTGGCCGGCGTCTTTCGGCTGAAGCAGCGCTTCGGAGCGTAGGGCTGCCGCTCCGCTGTTGTGTGCGCGAAGCAGCCGCTTCTCCTGCTCCGGGAGCGGACAGAGCGGTAGCTTGTACGAGGGCGAAGAACGTTGCTGCAGAGAGACGACATTGTGTGCACAGCCTTGCGACTGCTAGAGGACGGTGGCTAAAGCTCCCTGCCTTTTCAATGCACTGCTGGCATGCTTTATTGAAGGTGCTCCGAGACAATTTTCCTGGGTTTTGACTTCGTCCTGATGAAGCCCCTCTTGGGAAACTCGTGCTCGTTTCCGAAGGCTCGAGATGCAGAGAACTCGATGGCAGCTGCAGAAATGAAGGGCTGCGTTGAGTTGTCGAGAAGCAAGAACATAGCCAGCGCCTTGTGTTTGGCAGTCAGCAGCTGCTGGACTTTTGCGATTGCTTTCACTGTGCACTGAATGCCAGGACGGCACGTGCACGTTAAAACAACGAGCTGGGCAAGAGTGGGCAGAAGAGAACGGGCGTCAGACAGCAGCTTACATATTACCATAGGAAGAGCAGTGTTTTTGGAGTGTGCAGCAAATGCGTGTTTCTGGACAAGGGAGGCAAAAGTGCGCTGCGCTCCTAAGCTATCTCCCTGCGAGACACACTGCCAAAGCTTTTCGTTATCATGCAGTCTAGTGCAGACGCACACTACGGCTCTCCGGAGCTGTCCGAAGCCAAGCGCCGGTGGCCGGCGTCTTTCGGCTGAAGCAGCGCTTCGGAGCGTAGGGCTGCCGCTCCGCTGTTGTGTGCGCGAAGCAGCCGCTTCTCCTGCTCCGGGAGCGGACAGAGCGGTAGCTTGTACGAGGGCGAAGAACGAAGCCGCAGAGCACCCGGCTTCTCCGCGCCCCCTAAGGACTGCTAGAGGACCGTGGTGGCCGCTCGCCTGCCTCTTCAATTCCATTCTAGTATCCTTAGGGAAGGTGTTCCAGGACAATTTTCCTGAGTTTTGAATTCGTCCTGATGCAGCCCCTCCTGGGAAACTCGTGCGCGTCCTCTGAGTCTCCGAGTGCAGAGACCTCGATGGCAACTGCAGAAATGAAGGACTGCGTTGAGTTGTCGAGAAGCAAGAACATAGCCTGGAGTTTGGGAGTCAGCAGCTGCTGGACTTTTGCAATTGCTTTCACTGTGCACTGAATGCCAGGACGGCATGTGCACGTTAAAACAACGAGCTGGGCAAGAGTAATCGAAAGATCACGGCCGTCAGAAAGCAGCTTATATATTGCCCTGGAAAGAGCATTGTTTTTGGAGTGTGCAGTAAAATCGTGTTTCTGGACAAGGGAGGCATAAGTGCGCTGCGCTCCTAAGCTATCTCCCTGCGAGACACACTGCCAAAGCTTTTCGCTATGATGCAGTCTAGTGCAGACGCACACTACGGCTCTCCGGAGCTGTCCGAAGCCAAGCGCCGGTGGCCGGCGTCTTTCGGCTGAAGCAGCGCTTCGGAGCGTAGGGCTGCCGCTCCGCTGTTGTGTGCGCGAAGCAGCCGCTTCTCCTGCTCCGGGAGCCGGAGAGAGCGGTAGCTTGTACGAGGGCGAAGAACGAAGCCGCAGAGCACCCGGCTTCTCCGCGCCCCCTAAGGACTGCTAGAGGACCGTGGTGGCCGCTCGCCTTCCTCTTCAATTCCATTCTAGTATCCTTAGGGAAGGTGTTCCAGGACAATTTTCCTGAGTTTTGAATTCGTCCTGATGCAGCCCCTCCTGGGAAACTCGTGCGCGTCCTCTGAGTCTCCGAGTGCAGAGACCTCGATGGCAACTGCAGAAATGAAGGGCTGCGTTGAGTTGTCGAGAAGCAAGAACATAGCCTGGAGTTTGGGAGTCAGCAGCTGCTGGACTTTTGCAATTGCTTTCACTGTGCACTGAATGCCAGGACGGCATGTGCACGTTAAAACAACGAGCTGGGCAAGAGTAATCGAAAGATCACGGCCATCAGAAAGCAGCTTATATATTGCCCTGGAAAGAGCATTGTTTTTGGAGTGTGCAGTAAAATCGTGTTTCTGGACAAGGGAGGCATAAGTGCGCTGCGCTCCTAAGCTATCTCCCTGCGAGACACACTGCCAAAGCTTTTCGCTATGATGCAGTCCAGTGCAGACGCACACTACGGCTCTCCGGAGCTGTCCGAAGCCAAGCGCCGGTGGCCGGCGTCTTTCGGCTGAAGCAGCGCTTCGGAGCGTACGGCTGCCGCTCCGCTGTTGTGTGCGCGAAGCAGCCGCTTCTCCTGCTCCGGGAGCGGACAGAGCGGTAGATTGTACGAGGGCGAAGAACGAAGCCGCAGAGCACCGGCCTTCTGCGCGCACCCTAAGGACTGCTAGAGGACGGTGGTGGCCGCTCGCCTGCCTCTTCAATTCCATTCTAGCATCCTTAGGGAAGGTGTTCCAGGACAATTTTCCTGAGTTTTGAATTCGTCCTGATACAGCCCCTCCTGGGAAACTCGTGCTCGTCCTCTGAGTCTCCGACATGCAGAGACCTCGATGGCAACTGCAGAAATGAAGGGCTGCGTTGAGTTGTCGAGAAGCAAGAACATAGCCAGCGCCTTGTGTTTGGGAGTCAGCAGCTGCTAGACTTTTGCGATTGCTATCACTGTGCACTGAAAGCCAGGACGGCCTGTGCACGTTAAAACAACTAGCTGAGCAAGAGTAGCCGAAAAATCACGGCCGCTAGATAGCAGCTTACGTATTGCCCAGGAAAGAGCACTATTTTTGGAGTGTGCAGTAAAATCGTGTTTTTGGACAAGGGAGGCATAAGTGCGCTGCGCTCCTAAGCTATCTCCCTGCGAGACACACTGCCAAAGCTTTTCGCTATGATGCAGTCCAGTGCAGACGCACACTACGGCTCTCCGGAGCTGTCCGAAGCCAAGCGCCGGTGGCCGGCGTCTTTCGGCTGAAGCAGCGCTTCGGAGCGTAGGGCTGCCGCTCCGCTGTTGTGTGCGCGAAGCAGCCGCTTCTCCTGCTCCGGGAGCGGACAGAGCGGTAGCTTGTACGAGGGCGAAGAACGAAGCCGCAGAGCACCCGGCTTCTCCGCGCCCCCTAAGGACTGCTAGAGGACCGTGGTGGCCGCTCGCCTTCCTCTTCAATTCCATTCTAGTATCCTTAGGGAAGGTGTTCCAGGACAATTTTCCTGAGTTTTGAATTCGTCCTGATGCAGCCCCTCCTGGGAAACTCGTGCGCGTCCTCTGAGTCTCCGAGTGCAGAGACCTCGATGGCAACTGCAGAAATGAAGGACTGCGTTGAGTTGTCGAGAAGCAAGAACATAGCCTGGAGTTTGGGAGTCAGCAGCTGCTGGACTTTTGCAATTGCTTTCACTGTGCACTGAATGCCAGGACGGCATGTGCACGTTAAAACAACGAGCTGGGCAAGAGTAATCGAAAGATCACGGCCGTCAGAAAGCAGCTTATATATTGCCCTGGAAAGAGCATTGTTTTTGGAGTGTGCAGTAAAATCGTGTTTCTGGACAAGGGAGGCATAAGTGCGCTGCGCTCCTAAGCTATCTCCCTGCGAGACACACTGCCAAAGCTTTTCGCTATGATGCAGTTTAGTGCAGACGCACACTACGGCTCTCCGGAGCTGTCCGAAGCCAAGCGCCGGTGGCCGGCGTCTTTCGGCTGAAGCAGCGCTTCGGAGCGTAGGGCTGCCGCTCCGCTGTTGTGTGCGCGAAGCAGCCGCTTCTCCTGCTCCGGGAGCCGGAGAGAGCGGTAGCTTGTACGAGGGCGAAGAACGAAGCCGCAGAGCACCGGGCTTCTGCGCGCACCCTAAGGACTGCTAGAGGACCGTGGTGGCCGCACGCCTGCCTCTTCAATTCCATTCTAGCATCCTTAGGGAAGGTGTTCCAGGACAATTTTCCTGAGTTTTGAATTCGTCCTGATACAGCCCCTCCTGGGAAACTCGTGCTCGTCCTCTGAGTCTCCGACATGCAGAGACCTCGATGGCAACTGCAGAAATGAAGGGCTGCGTTGAGTTGTCGAGAAGCAAGAACATAGCCAGCGCCTTGTGTTTGGGAGTCAGCAGCTGCTAGACTTTTGCGATTGCTATCACTGTGCACTGAAAGCCAGGACGGCCTGTGCACGTTAAAACAACTAGCTGAGCAAGAGTAGCCGAAAAATCACGGCCGCTAGATAGCAGCTTACGTATTGCCCAGGAAAGAGCACTATTTTTGGAGTGTGCAGTAAAATCGTGTTTTTGGACAAGGGAGGCATAAGTGCGCTGCGCTCCTAAGCTATCTCCCTGCGAGACACACTGCCAAAGCTTTTCGCTATGATGCAGTCCAGTGCAGACGCACACTACGGCTCTCCGGAGCTGTCCGAAGCCAAGCGCCGGTGGCCGGCGTCTTTTGGCTGAAGCAGCGCTTCGGAGCGTAGGGCTGCCGCTCCGCTGTTGTGTGCGCGAAGCAGCCGCTTCTCCTGCTCCGGGAGCGGACAGAGCGGTAGCTTGTACGAGGGCGAAGAACGTTGCTGCAGAGAGACGACATTGTGTGCACAGTCTTGCGACTGCTAGAGGACGGTGGCTAAAGCTCCCTGCCTTTTCAATGCACTGCTGGCATGCTTTATTGAAGGTGCTCCGAGACAATTTTCCTGGGTTTTGACTTCGTCCTGATGAAGCCCCTCTTGGGAAACTCGTGCTCGTTTCCGAAGGCTCGAGATGCAGAGAACTCGATGGCAGCTGCAGAAATGAAGGGCTGCGTTGAGTTGTCGAGAAGCAAGAACATAGCCAGCGCCTTGTGTTTGGCAGTCAGCAGCTGCTGGACTTTTGCGATTGCTTTCACTGTGCACTGAATGCCAGGACGGCACGTGCACGTTAAAACAACGAGCTGGGCAAGAGTGGGCAGAAGAGAACGGGCGTCAGACAGCAGCTTACATATTACCATAGGAAGAGCAGTGTTTTTGGAGTGTGCAGCAAATGCGTGTTTCTGGACAAGGGAGGCAAAAGTGCGCTGCGCTCCTAAGCTATCTCCCTGCGAGACACACTGCCAAAGCTTTTCGTTATCATGCAGTCTAGTGCAGACGCACACTACGGCTCTCCGGAGCTGTCCGAAGCTAAGCGCCGGTGGCCGGCGTCTTTCGGCTGAAGCAGCGCTTCGGAGCGTACGGCTGCCGCTCCGCTGTTGTGTGCGCGAAGCAGCCGCTTCTCCTGCTCCGGGAGCGGACAGAGCGGTAGCTTGTACGAGGGCGAAGAACGAAGCCGCAGAGCACCCGGCTTCTCCGCGCCCCCTAAGGACTGCTAGAGGACTGTGGTGGCCGCTCGCCTTCCTCTTCAATTCCATTCTAGTATCCTTAGGGAAGGTGTTCCAGGACAATTTTCCTGAGTTTTGAATTCGTCCTGATGCAGCCCCTCCTGGGAAACTCGTGCGCGTCCTCTGAGTCTCCGAGTGCAGAGACCTCGATGGCAACTGCAGAAATGAAGGGCTGCGTTGAGTTGTCGAGAAGCAAGAACATAGCCTGGAGTTTGGGAGTCAGCAGCTGCTGGACTTTTGCAATTGCTTCCACTGTGCACTGAATGCCAGGACGGCATGTGCACGTTAAAACAACGAGCTGGGCAAGAGTAATCGAAAGATCACGGCCGTCAGAAAGCAGCTTATATATTGCCCTGGAAAGAGCATTGTGTTTGGAGTGTGCAGTAAAATCGTGTTTCTGGACAAGGGAGGCATAAGTGCGCTGCGCTCCTAAGCTATCTCCCTGCGAGACACACTGCCAAAGCTTTTCGCTATGATGCAGTCTAGTGCAGACGCACACTACGGCTCTCCGGAGCTGTCCGAAGCCAAGCGCCGGTGGCCGGCGTCTTTCGGCTGAAGCAGCGCTTCGGAGCGTAGGGCTGCCGCTCCGCTGTTGTGTGCGCGAAGCAGCCGCTTCTCCTGCTCCGGGAGCCGGAGAGAGCGGTAGCTTGTACGAGGGCGAAGAACGAAGCCGCAGAGCACCGGGCTTCTGCGCGCACCCTAAGGACTGCTAGAGGACCGTGGTGGCCGCACGCCTGCCTCTTCAATTCCATTCTAGCATCCTTAGGGAAGGTGTTCCAGGACAATTTTCCTGAGTTTTGAATTCGTCCTGATACAGCCCCTCCTGGGAAACTCGTGCTCGTCCTCTGAGTCTCCGACATGCAGAGACCTCGATGGCAACTGCAGAAATGAAGGGCTGCGTTGAGTTGTCGAGAAGCAAGAACATAGCCAGCGCCTTGTGTTTGGGAGTCAGCAGCTGCTAGACTTTTGCGATTGCTATCACTGTGCACTGAAAGCCAGGACGGCCTGTGCACGTTAAAACAACTAGCTGAGCAAGAGTAGCCGAAAAATCACGGCCGCTAGATAGCAGCTTACGTATTGCCCAGGAAAGAGCACTATTTTTGGAGTGTGCAGTAAAATCGTGTTTTTGGACAAGGGAGGCATAAGTGCGCTGCGCTCCTAAGCTATCTCCCTGCGAGACACACTGCCAAAGCTTTTCGCTATGATGCAGTCCAGTGCAGACGCACACTACGGCTCTCCGGAGCTGTCCGAAGCCAAGCGCCGGTGGCCGGCGTCTTTCGGCTGAAGCAGCGCTTCGGAGCGTAGGGGTGCCGCTCCGCTGTTGTGTGCGCGAAGCAGCCGCTTCTCCTGCTCCGGGAGCGGACAGAGCGGTAGCTTGTACGAGGGCGAAGAACGTTGCTGCAGAGAGACGACATTGTGTGCACAGCCTTGCGACTGCTAGAGGACGGTGGCTAAAGCTCCCTGCCTTTTCAATGCACTGCTGGCATGCTTTATTGAAGGTGCTCCGAGACAATTTTCCTGGGTTTTGACTTCGTCCTGATGAAGCCCCTCTTGGGAAACTCGTGCTCGTTTCCGAAGGCTCGAGATGCAGAGAACTCGATGGCAGCTGCAGAAATGAAGGGCTGCGTTGAGTTGTCGAGAAGCAAGAACATAGCCAGCGCCTTGTGTTTGGCAGTCAGCAGCTGCTGGACTTTTGCGATTGCTTTCACTGTGCACTGAATGCCAGGACGGCACGTGCACGTTAAAACAACGAGCTGGGCAAGAGTGGGCAGAAGAGAACGGGCGTCAGACAGCAGCTTACATATTACCATAGGAAGAGCAGTGTTTTTGGAGTGTGCAGCAAATGCGTGTTTCTGGACAAGGGAGGCAAAAGTGCGCTGCGCTCCTAAGCTATCTCCCTGCGAGACACACTGCCAAAGCTTTTCGTTATCATGCAGTCTAGTGCAGACGCACACTACGGCTCTCCGGAGCTGTCCGAAGCCAAGCGCCGGTGGCCGGCGTCTTTCGGCTGAAGCAGCGCTTCGGAGCGTAGGGCTGCCGCTCCGCTGTTGTGTGCGCGAAGCAGCCGCTTCTCCTGCTCCGGGAGCGGACAGAGCGGTAGCTTGTACGAGGGCGAAGAACGAAGCCGCAGAGCACCCGGCTTCTCCGCGCCCCCTAAGGACTGCTAGAGGACTGTGGTGGCCGCTCGCCTGCCTCTTCAATTCCATTCTAGTATCCTTAGGGAAGGTGTTCCAGGACAATTTTCCTGAGTTTTGAATTCGTCCTGATGCAGCCCCTCCTGGGAAACTCGTGCGCGTCCTCTGAGTCTCCGAGTGCAGAGACCTCGATGGCAACTGCAGAAATGAAGGACTGCGTTGAGTTGTCGAGAAGCAAGAACATAGCCTGGAGTTTGGGAGTCAGCAGCTGCTGGACTTTTGCAATTGCTTTCACTGTGCACTGAATGCCAGGACGGCATGTGCACGTTAAAACAACGAGCTGGGCAAGAGTAATCGAAAGATCACGGCCGTCAGAAAGCAGCTTATATATTGCCCTGGAAAGAGCATTGTTTTTGGAGTGTGCAGTAAAATCGTGTTTCTGGACAAGGGAGGCATAAGTGCGCTGCGCTCCTAAGCTATCTCCCTGCGAGACACACTGCCAAAGCTTTTCGCTATGATGCAGTCTAGTGCAGACGCACACTACGGCTCTCCGGAGCTGTCCGAAGCCAAGCGCCGGTGGCCGGCGTCTTTCGGCTGAAGCAGCGCTTCGGAGCGTAGGGCTGCCGCTCCGCTGTTGTGTGCGCGAAGCAGCCGCTTCTCCTGCTCCGGGAGCCGGAGAGAGCGGTAGCTTGTACGAGGGCGAAGAACGAAGCCGCAGAGCACCCGGCTTCTCCGCGCCCCCTAAGGACTGCTAGAGGACCGTGGTGGCCGCTCGCCTTCCTCTTCAATTCCATTCTAGTATCCTTAGGGAAGGTGTTCCAGGACAATTTTCCTGAGTTTTGAATTCGTCCTGATGCAGCCCCTCGTGGGAAACTCGTGCGCGTCCTCTGAGTCTCCGAGTGCAGAGACCTCGATGGCAACTGCAGAAATGAAGGGCTGCGTTGAGTTGTCGAGAAGCAAGAACATAGCCTGGAGTTTGGGAGTCAGCAGCTGCTGGACTTTTGCAATTGCTTTCACTGTGCACTGAATGCCAGGACGGCATGTGCACGTTAAAACAACGAGCTGGGCAAGAGTAATCGAAAGATCACGGCCGTCAGAAAGCAGCTTATATATTGCCCTGGAAAGAGCATTGTTTTTGGAGTGTGCAGTAAAATCGTGTTTCTGGACAAGGGAGGCATAAGTGCGCTGCGCTCCTAAGCTATCTCCCTGCGAGACACACTGCCAAAGCTTTTCGCTATGATGCAGTCCAGTGCAGACGCACACTACGGCTCTCCGGAGCTGTCCGAAGCCAAGCGCCGGTGGCCGGCGTCTTTCGGCTGAAGCAGCGCTTCGGAGCGTACGGCTGCCGCTCCGCTGTTGTGTGCGCGAAGCAGCCGCTTCTCCTGCTCCGGGAGCGGACAGAGCGGTAGATTGTACGAGGGCGAAGAACGAAGCCGCAGAGCACCGGCCTTCTGCGCGCACCCTAAGGACTGCTAGAGGACGGTGGTGGCCGCTCGCCTGCCTCTTCAATTCCATTCTAGCATCCTTAGGGAAGGTGTTCCAGGACAATTTTCCTGAGTTTTGAATTCGTCCTGATACAGCCCCTCCTGGGAAACTCGTGCTCGTCCTCTGAGTCTCCGACATGCAGAGACCTCGATGGCAACTGCATAAATGAAGGGCTGCGTTGAGTTGTCGAGAAGCAAGAACATAGCCAGCGCCTTGTGTTTGGGAGTCAGCAGCTGCTAGACTTTTGCGATTGCTATCACTGTGCACTGAAAGCCAGGACGGCCTGTGCACGTTAAAACAACTAGCTGAGCAAGAGTAGCCGAAAAATCACGGCCGCTAGATAGCAGCTTACGTATTGCCCAGGAAAGAGCACTATTTTTGGAGTGTGCAGTAAAATCGTGTTTTTGGACAAGGGAGGCATAAGTGCGCTGCGCTCCTAAGCTATCTCCCTGCGAGACACACTGCCAAAGCTTTTCGCTATGATGCAGTCCAGTGCAGACGCACACTACGGCTCTCCGGAGCTGTCCGAAGCCAAGCGCCGGTGGCCGGCGTCTTTCGGCTGAAGCAGCGCTTCGGAGCGTAGGGCTGCCGCTCCGCTGTTGTGTGCGCGAAGCAGCCGCTTCTCCTGCTCCGGGAGCGGACAGAGCGGTAGCTTGTACGAGGGCGAAGAACGAAGCCGCAGAGCACCCGGCTTCTCCGCGCCCCCTAAGGACTGCTAGAGGACCGTGGTGGCCGCTCGCCTTCCTCTTCAATTCCATTCTAGTATCCTTAGGGAAGGTGTTCCAGGACAATTTTCCTGAGTTTTGAATTCGTCCTGATGCAGCCCCTCCTGGGAAACTCGTGCGCGTCCTCTGAGTCTCCGAGTGCAGAGACCTCGATGGCAACTGCAGAAATGAAGGACTGCGTTGAGTTGTCGAGAAGCAAGAACATAGCCTGGAGTTTGGGAGTCAGCAGCTGCTGGACTTTTGCAATTGCTTTCACTGTGCACTGAATGCCAGGACGGCATGTGCACGTTAAAACAACGAGCTGGGCAAGAGTAATCGAAAGATCACGGCCGTCAGAAAGCAGCTTATATATTGCCCTGGAAAGAGCATTGTTTTTGGAGTGTGCAGTAAAATCGTGTTTCTGGACAAGGGAGGCATAAGTGCGCTGCGCTCCTAAGCTATCTCCCTGCGAGACACACTGCCAAAGCTTTTCGCTATGATGCAGTTTAGTGCAGACGCACACTACGGCTCTCCGGAGCTGTCCGAAGCCAAGCGCCGGTGGCCGGCGTCTTTCGGCTGAAGCAGCGCTTCGGAGCGTAGGGCTGCCGCTCCGCTGTTGTGTGCGCGAAGCAGCCGCTTCTCCTGCTCCGGGAGCCGGAGAGAGCGGTAGCTTGTACGAGGGCGAAGAACGAAGCCGCAGAGCACCGGGCTTCTGCGCGCACCCTAAGGACTGCTAGAGGACCGTGGTGGCCGCACGCCTGCCTCTTCAATTCCATTCTAGCATCCTTAGGGAAGGTGTTCCAGGACAATTTTCCTGAGTTTTGAATTCGTCCTGATACAGCCCCTCCTGGGAAACTCGTGCTCGTCCTCTGAGTCTCCGACATGCAGAGACCTCGATGGCAACTGCAGAAATGAAGGGCTGCGTTGAGTTGTCGAGAAGCAAGAACATAGCCAGCGCCTTGTGTTTGGGAGTCAGCAGCTGCTAGACTTTTGCGATTGCTATCACTGTGCACTGAAAGCCAGGACGGCCTGTGCACGTTAAAACAACTAGCTGAGCAAGAGTAGCCGAAAAATCACGGCCGCTAGATAGCAGCTTACGTATTGCCCAGGAAAGAGCACTATTTTTGGAGTGTGCAGTAAAATCGTGTTTTTGGACAAGGGAGGCATAAGTGCGCTGCGCTCCTAAGCTATCTCCCTGCGAGACACACTGCCAAAGCTTTTCGCTATGATGCAGTCCAGTGCAGACGCACACTACGGCTCTCCGGAGCTGTCCGAAGCCAAGCGCCGGTGGCCGGCGTCTTTCGGCTGAAGCAGCGCTTCGGAGCGTAGGGCTGCCGCTCCGCTGTTGTGTGCGCGAAGCAGCCGCTTCTCCTGCTCCGGGAGCGGACAGAGCGGTAGCTTGTACGAGGGCGAAGAACGTTGCTGCAGAGAGACGACATTGTGTGCACAGTCTTGCGACTGCTAGAGGACGGTGGCTAAAGCTCCCTGCCTTTTCAATGCACTGCTGGCATGCTTTATTGAAGGTGCTCCGAGACAATTTTCCTGGGTTTTGACTTCGTCCTGATGAAGCCCCTCTTGGGAAACTCGTGCTCGTTTCCGAAGGCTCGAGATGCAGAGAACTCGATGGCAGCTGCAGAAATGAAGGGCTGCGTTGAGTTGTCGAGAAGCAAGAACATAGCCAGCGCCTTGTGTTTGGCAGTCAGCAGCTGCTGGACTTTTGCGATTGCTTTCACTGTGCACTGAATGCCAGGACGGCACGTGCACGTTAAAACAACGAGCTGGGCAAGAGTGGGCAGAAGAGAACGGGCGTCAGACAGCAGCTTACATATTACCATAGGAAGAGCAGTGTTTTTGGAGTGTGCAGCAAATGCGTGTTTCTGGACAAGGGAGGCAAAAGTGCGCTGCGCTCCTAAGCTATCTCCCTGCGAGACACACTGCCAAAGCTTTTCGTTATCATGCAGTCTAGTGCAGACGCACACTACGGCTCTCCGGAGCTGTCCGAAGCTAAGCGCCGGTGGCCGGCGTCTTTCGGCTGAAGCAGCGCTTCGGAGCGTAGGGCTGCCGCTCCGCTGTTGTGTGCGCGAAGCAGCCGCTTCTCCTGCTCCGGGAGCGGACAGAGCGGTAGCTTGTACGAGGGCGAAGAACGAAGCCGCAGAGCACCCGGCTTCTCCGCGCCCCCTAAGGACTGCTAGAGGACCGTGGTGGCCGCTCGCCTTCCTCTTCAATTCCATTCTAGTATCCTTAGGGAAGGTGTTCCAGGACAATTTTCCTGAGTTTTGAATTCGTCCTGATGCAGCCCCTCCTGGGAAACTCGTGCGCGTCCTCTGAGTCTCCGAGTGCAGAGACCTCGATGGCAACTGCAGAAATGAAGGGCTGCGTTGAGTTGTCGAGAAGCAAGAACATAGCCTGGAGTTTGGGAGTCAGCAGCTGCTGGACTTTTGCAATTGCTTTCACTGTGCACTGAATGCCAGGACGGCATGTGCACGTTAAAACAACGAGCTGGGCAAGAGTAATCGAAAGATCACGGCCGTCAGAAAGCAGCTTATATATTGCCCTGGAAAGAGCATTGTTTTTGGAGTGTGCAGTAAAATCGTGTTTCTGGACAAGGGAGGCATAAGTGCGCTGCGCTCCTAAGCTATCTCCCTGCGAGACACACTGCCAAAGCTTTTCGCTATGATGCAGTTTAGTGCAGACGCACACTACGGCTCTCCGGAGCTGTCCGAAGCCAAGCGCCGGTGGCCGGCGTCTTTCGGCTGAAGCAGCGCTTCGGAGCGTAGGGCTGCCGCTCCGCTGTTGTGTGCGCGAAGCAGCCGCTTCTCCTGCTCCGGGAGCCGGAGAGAGCGGTAGCTTGTACGAGGGCGAAGAACGAAGCCGCAGAGCACCGGGCTTCTGCGCGCACCCTAAGGACTGCTAGAGGACCGTGGTGGCCGCACGCCTGCCTCTTCAATTCCATTCTAGCATCCTTAGGGAAGGTGTTCCAGGACAATTTTCCTGAGTTTTGAATTCGTCCTGATACAGCCCCTCCTGGGAAACTCGTGCTCGTCCTCTGAGTCTCCGACATGCAGAGACCTCGATGGCAACTGCAGAAATGAAGGGCTGCGTTGAGTTGTCGAGAAGCAAGAACATAGCCAGCGCCTTGTGTTTGGGAGTCAGCAGCTGCTAGACTTTTGCGATTGCTATCACTGTGCACTGAAAGCCAGGACGGCCTGTGCACGTTAAAACAACTAGCTGAGCAAGAGTAGCCGAAAAATCACGGCCGCTAGATAGCAGCTTACGTATTGCCCAGGAAAGAGCACTATTTTTGGAGTGTGCAGTAAAATCGTGTTTTTGGACAAGGGAGGCATAAGTGCGCTGCGCTCCTAAGCTATCTCCCTGCGAGACACACTGCCAAAGCTTTTCGCTATGATGCAGTCCAGTGCAGACGCACACTACGGCTCTCCGGAGCTGTCCGAAGCCAAGCGCCGGTGGCCGGCGTCTTTCGGCTGAAGCAGCGCTTCGGAGCGTAGGGCTGCCGCTCCGCTGTTGTGTGCGCGAAGCAGCCGCTTCTCCTGCTCCGGGAGCGGACAGAGCGGTAGCTTGTACGAGGGCGAAGAACGTTGCTGCAGAGAGACGACATTGTGTGCACAGCCTTGCGACTGCTAGAGGACGGTGGCTAAAGCTCCCTGCCTTTTCAATGCACTGCTGGCATGCTTTATTGAAGGTGCTCCGAGACAATTTTCCTGGGTTTTGACTTCGTCCTGATGAAGCCCCTCTTGGTAAACTCGTGCTCGTTTCCGAAGGCTCGAGATGCAGAGAACTCGATGGCAGCTGCAGAAATGAAGGGCTGCGTTGAGTTGTCGAGAAGCAAGAACATAGCCAGCGCCTTGTGTTTGGCAGTCAGCAGCTGCTGGACTTTTGCGATTGCTTTCACTGTGCACTGAATGCCAGGACGGCACGTGCACGTTAAAACAACGAGCTGGGCAAGAGTGGGCAGAAGAGAACGGGCGTCAGACAGCAGCTTACATATTACCATAGGAAGAGCAGTGTTTTTGGAGTGTGCAGCAAATGCGTGTTTCTGGACAAGGGAGGCAAAAGTGCGCTGCGCTCCTAAGCTATCTCCCTGCGAGACACACTGCCAAAGCTTTTCGTTATCATGCAGTCTAGTGCAGACGCACACTACGGCTCTCCGGAGCTGTCCGAAGCTAAGCGCCGGTGGCCGGCGTCTTTCGGCTGAAGCAGCGCTTCGGAGCGTAGGGCTGCCGCTCCGCTGTTGTGTGCGCGAAGCAGCCGCTTCTCCTGCTCCGGGAGCGGACAGAGCGGTAGCTTGTACGAGGGCGAAGAACGAAGCCGCAGAGCACCCGGCTTCTCCGCGCCCCCTAAGGACTGCTAGAGGACCGTGGTGGCCGCTCGCCTTCCTCTTCAATTCCATTCTAGTATCCTTAGGGAAGGTGTTCCAGGACAATTTTCCTGAGTTTTGAATTCGTCCTGATGCAGCCCCTCCTGGGAAACTCGTGCGCGTCCTCTGAGTCTCCGAGTGCAGAGACCTCGATGGCAACTGCAGAAATGAAGGGCTGCGTTGAGTTGTCGAGAAGCAAGAACATAGCCTGGAGTTTGGGAGTCAGCAGCTGCTGGACTTTTGCAATTGCTTCCACTGTGCACTGAATGCCAGGACGGCATGTGCACGTTAAAACAACGAGCTGGGCAAGAGTAATCGAAAGATCACGGCCGTCAGAAAGCAGCTTATATATTGCCCTGGAAAGAGCATTGTGTTTGGAGTGTGCAGTAAAATCGTGTTTCTGGACAAGGGAGGCATAAGTGCGCTGCGCTCCTAAGCTATCTCCCTGCGAGACACACTGCCAAAGCTTTTCGCTATCATGCAGTCTAGTGCAGACGCACACTACGGCTCTCCGGAGCTGTCCGAAGCCAAGCGCCGGTGGCCGGCGTCTTTCGGCTGAAGCAGCGCTTCGGAGCGTAGGGCTGCCGCTCCGCTGTTGTGTGCGCGAAGCAGCCGCTTCTCCTGCTCCGGGAGCCGGAGAGAGCGGTAGCTTGTACGAGGGCGAAGAACGAAGCCGCAGAGCACCGGGCTTCTGCGCGCACCCTAAGGACTGCTAGAGGACCGTGGTGGCCGCACGCCTGCCTCTTCAATTCCATTCTAGCATCCTTAGGGAAGGTGTTCCAGGACAATTTTCCTGAGTTTTGAATTCGTCCTGATACAGCCCCTCCTGGGAAACTCGTGCTCGTCCTCTGAGTCTCCGACATGCAGAGACCTCGATGGCAACTGCAGAAATGAAGGGCTGCGTTGAGTTGTCGAGAAGCAAGAACATAGCCAGCGCCTTGTGTTTGGGAGTCAGCAGCTGCTAGACTTTTGCGATTGCTATCACTGTGCACTGAAAGCCAGGACGGCCTGTGCACGTTAAAACAACTAGCTGAGCAAGAGTAGCCGAAAAATCACGGCCGCTAGATAGCAGCTTACGTATTGCCCAGGAAAGAGCACTATTTTTGGAGTGTGCAGTAAAATCGTGTTTTTGGACAAGGGAGGCATAAGTGCGCTGCGCTCCTAAGCTATCTCCCTGCGAGACACACTGCCAAAGCTTTTCGCTATGATGCAGTCCAGTGCAGACGCACACTACGGCTCTCCGGAGCTGTCCGAAGCCAAGCGCCGGTGGCCGGCGTCTTTCGGCTGAAGCAGCGCTTCGGAGCGTAGGGGTGCCGCTCCGCTGTTGTGTGCGCGAAGCAGCCGCTTCTCCTGCTCCGGGAGCGGACAGAGCGGTAGCTTGTACGAGGGCGAAGAACGTTGCTGCAGAGAGACGACATTGTGTGCACAGCCTTGCGACTGCTAGAGGACGGTGGCTAAAGCTCCCTGCCTTTTCAATGCACTGCTGGCATGCTTTATTGAAGGTGCTCCGAGACAATTTTCCTGGGTTTTGACTTCGTCCTGATGAAGCCCCTCTTGGGAAACTCGTGCTCGTTTCCGAAGGCTCGAGATGCAGAGAACTCGATGGCAGCTGCAGAAATGAAGGGCTGCGTTGAGTTGTCGAGAAGCAAGAACATAGCCAGCGCCTTGTGTTTGGCAGTCAGCAGCTGCTGGACTTTTGCGATTGCTTTCACTGTGCACTGAATGCCAGGACGGCACGTGCACGTTAAAACAACGAGCTGGGCAAGAGTGGGCAGAAGAGAACGGGCGTCAGACAGCAGCTTACATATTACCATAGGAAGAGCAGTGTTTTTGGAGTGTGCAGCAAATGCGTGTTTCTGGACAAGGGAGGCAAAAGTGCGCTGCGCTCCTAAGCTATCTCCCTGCGAGACACACTGCCAAAGCTTTTCGTTATCATGCAGTCTAGTGCAGACGCACACTACGGCTCTCCGGAGCTGTCCGAAGCCAAGCGCCGGTGGCCGGCGTCTTTCGGCTGAAGCAGCGCTTCGGAGCGTAGGGCTGCCGCTCCGCTGTTGTGTGCGCGAAGCAGCCGCTTCTCCTGCTCCGGGAGCGGACAGAGCGGTAGCTTGTACGAGGGCGAACAACAAAGCCGCGGAGCACCCGGCTTCTCCGCGCCCCCTAAGGACTGCTAGAGGACCGTGGTGGCCGCTCGCCTGCCTCTTCAATTCCATTCTAGTATCCTTAGGGAAGGTGTTCCAGGACAATTTTCCTGAGTTTTGAATTCGTCCTGATGCAGCCCCTCCTGGGAAACTCGTGCGCGTCCTCTGAGTCTCCGACATGCAGAGACCTCGATGGCAACTGCAGAAATGAAGCACTGCGTTGAGTTGTCGAGAAGCAAGAACATAGCCTGGAGTTTGGGAGTCAGCAGCTGCTGGACTTTTGCAATTGCTTTCACTGTGCACTGAATGCCAGGACGGCATGTGCACGTTAAAACAACGAGCTGGGCAAGAGTAATCGAAAGATCACGGCCGTCAGAAAGCAGCTTATATATTGCCCTGGAAAGAGCATTGTTTTTGGAGTGTGCAGTAAAATCGTGTTTCTGGACAAGGGAGGCATAAGTGCGCTGCGCTCCTAAGCTATCTCCCTGCGAGACACACTGCCAAAGCTTTTCTCTATGATGCAGTCTAGTGCAGACGCACACTACGGCTCTCCGGAGCTGTCCGAAGCCAAGCGCCGGTGGCCGGCGTCTTTCGGCTGAAGCAGCGCTTCGGAGCGTAGGGCTGCCGCTCCGCTGTTGTGTGCGCGAAGCAGCCGCTTCTCCTGCTCCGGGAGCCGGAGAGAGCGGTAGCTTGTACGAGGGCGAAGAACGAAGCCGCAGAGCACCCGGCTTCTCCGCGCCCCCTAAGGACTGCTAGAGGACCGTGGTGGCCGCTCGCCTTCCTCTTCAATTCCATTCTAGTATCCTTAGGGAAGGTGTTCCAGGACAATTTTCCTGAGTTTTGAATTCGTCCTGATGCAGCCCCTCCTGGGAAACTCGTGCGCGTCCTCTGAGTCTCCGAGTGCAGAGACCTCGATGGCAACTGCAGAAATGAAGGGCTGCGTTGAGTTGTCGAGAAGCAAGAACATAGCCTGGAGTTTGGGAGTCAGCAGCTGCTGGACTTTTGCAATTGCTTTCACTGTGCACTGAATGCCAGGACGGCATGTGCACGTTAAAACAACGAGCTGGGCAAGAGTAATCGAAAGATCACGGCCGTCAGAAAGCAGCTTATATATTGCCCTGGAAAGAGCATTGTGTTTGGAGTGTGCAGTAAAATCGTGTTTCTGGACAAGGGAGGCATAAGTGCGCTGCGCTCCTAAGCTATCTCCCTGCGAGACACACTGCCAAAGCTTTTCGCTATGATGCAGTCTAGTGCAGACGCACACTACGGCTCTCCGGAGCTGTCCGAAGCCAAGCGCCGGTGGCCGGCGTCTTTCGGCTGAAGCAGCGCTTCGGAGCGTAGGGCTGCCGCTCCGCTGTTGTGTGCGTGAAGCAGCCGCTTCTCCTGCTCCGGGAGCCGGAGAGAGCGGTAGCTTGTACGAGGGCGAAGAACGAAGCCGCAGAGCACCGGGCTTCTGCGCGCACCCTAAGGACTGCTAGAGGACCGTGGTGGCCGCACGCCTGCCTCTTCAATTCCATTCTAGCATCCTTAGGGAAGGTGTTCCAGGACAATTTTCCTGAGTTTTGAATTCGTCCTGATACAGCCCCTCCTGGGAAACTCGTGCTCGTCCTCTGAGTCTCCGACATGCAGAGACCTCGATGGCAACTGCAGAAATGAAGGGCTGCGTTGAGTTGTCGAGAAGCAAGAACATAGCCAGCGCCTTGTGTTTGGGAGTCAGCAGCTGCTAGACTTTTGCGATTGCTATCACTGTGCACTGAAAGCCAGGACGGCCCGTGCACGTTAAAACAACTAGCTGAGCAAGAGTAGCCGAAAAATCACGGCCGCTAGATAGCAGCTTACGTATTGCCCAGGAAAGAGCACTATTTTTGGAGTGTGCAGTAAAATCGTGTTTTTGGACAAGGGAGGCATAAGTGCGCTGCGCTCCTAAGCTATCTCCCTGCGAGACACACTGCCAAAGCTTTTCGCTATGATGCAGTCCAGTGCAGACGCACACTACGGCTCTCCGGAGCTGTCCGAAGCCAAGCGCCGGTGGCCGGCGTCTTTCGGCTGAAGCAGCGCTTCGGAGCGTAGGGCTGCCGCTCCGCTGTTGTGTGCGCGAAGCAGCCGCTTCTCCTGCTCCGGGAGCGGACAGAGCGGTAGCTTGTACGAGGGCGAAGAACGTTGCTGCAGAGAGACGACATTGTGTGCACAGCCTTGCGACTGCTAGAGGACGGTGGCTAAAGCTCCCTGCCTTTTCAATGCACTGCTGGCATGCTTTATTGAAGGTGCTCTGAGACAATTTTCCTGGGTTTTGACTTCGTCCTGATGAAGCCCCTCTTGGTAAACTCGTGCTCGTTTCCGAAGGCTCGAGATGCAGAGAACTCGATGGCAGCTGCAGAAATGAAGGGCTGCGTTGAGTTGTCGAGAAGCAAGAACATAGCCAGCGCCTTGTGTTTGGCAGTCAGCAGCTGCTGGACTTTTGCGATTGCTTTCACTGTGCACTGAATGCCAGGACGGCACGTGCACGTTAAAACAACGAGCTGGGCAAGAGTGGGCAGAAGAGAACGGGCGTCAGACAGCAGCTTACATATTACCATAGGAAGAGCAGTGTTTTTGGAGTGTGCAGCAAATGCGTGTTTCTGGACAAGGGAGGCAAAAGTGCGCTGCGCTCCTAAGCTATCTCCCTGCGAGACACACTGCCAAAGCTTTTCGTTATCATGCAGTCTAGTGCAGACGCACACTACGGCTCTCCGGAGCTGTCCGAAGCTAAGCGCCGGTGGCCGGCGTCTTTCGGCTGAAGCAGCGCTTCGGAGCGTAGGGCTGCCGCTCCGCTGTTGTGTGCGCGAAGCAGCCGCTTCTCCTGCTCCGGGAGCGGACAGAGCGGTAGCTTGTACGAGGGCGAAGAACGAAGCCGCAGAGCACCCGGCTTCTCTGCGCCCCCTAAGGACTGCTAGAGGACCGTGGTGGCCGCTCGCCTTCCTCTTCAATTCCATTCTAGTATCCTTAGGGAAGGTGTTCCAGGACAATTTTCCTGAGTTTTGAATTCGTCCTGATGCAGCCCCTCCTGGGAAACTCGTGCGCGTCCTCTGAGTCTCCGAGTGCAGAGACCTCGATGGCAACTGCAGAAATGAAGGGCTGCGTTGAGTTGTCGAGAAGCAAGAACATAGCCTGGAGTTTGGGAGTCAGCAGCTGCTGGACTTTTGCAATTGCTTCCACTGTGCACTGAATGCCAGGACGGCATGTGCACGTTAAAACAACGAGCTGGGCAAGAGTAATCGAAAGATCACGGCCGTCAGAAAGCAGCTTATATATTGCCCTGGAAAGAGCATTGTGTTTGGAGTGTGCAGTAAAATCGTGTTTCTGGACAAGGGAGGCATAAGTGCGCTGCGCTCCTAAGCTATCTCCCTGCGAGACACACTGCCAAAGCTTTTCGCTATCATGCAGTCCAGTGCAGACGCACACTACGGCTCTCCGGAGCTGTCCGAAGCCAAGCGCCGGTGGCCGGCGTCTTTCGGCTGAAGCAGCGCTTCGGAGCGTAGGGCTGCCGCTCCGCTGTTGTGTGCGCGAAGCAGCCGCTTCTCCTGCTCCGGGAGCCGGAGAGAGCGGTAGCTTGTACGAGGGCGAAGAACGAAGCCGCAGAGCACCGGGCTTCTGCGCGCACCCTAAGGACTGCTAGAGGACCGTGGTGGCCGCACGCCTGCCTCTTCAATTCCATTCTAGCATCCTTAGGGAAGGTGTTCCAGGACAATTTTCCTGAGTTTTGAATTCGTCCTGATACAGCCCCTCCTGGGAAACTCGTGCTCGTCCTCTGAGTCTCCGACATGCAGAGACCTCGATGGCAACTGCAGAAATGAAGGGCTGCGTTGAGTTGTCGAGAAGCAAGAACATAGCCAGCGCCTTGTGTTTGGGAGTCAGCAGCTGCTAGACTTTTGCGATTGCTATCACTGTGCACTGAAAGCCAGGACGGCCTGTGCACGTTAAAACAACTAGCTGAGCAAGAGTAGCCGAAAAATCACGGCCGCTAGATAGCAGCTTACGTATTGCCCAGGAAAGAGCACTATTTTTGGAGTGTGCAGTAAAATCGTGTTTTTGGACAAGGGAGGCATAAGTGCGCTGCGCTCCTAAGCTATCTCCCTGCGAGACACACTGCCAAAGCTTTTCGCTATGATGCAGTCCAGTGCAGACGCACACTACGGCTCTCCGGAGCTGTCCGAAGCCAAGCGCCGGTGGCCGGCGTCTTTCGGCTGAAGCAGCGCTTCGGAGCGTAGGGCTGCCGCTCCGCTGTTGTGTGCGCGAAGCAGCCGCTTCTCCTGCTCCGGGAGCGGACAGAGCGGTAGCTTGTACGAGGGCGAAGAACGTTGCTGCAGAGAGACGACATTGTGTGCACAGCCTTGCGACTGCTAGAGGACGGTGGCTAAAGCTCCCTGCCTTTTCAATGCACTGCTGGCATGCTTTATTGAAGGTGCTCCGAGACAATTTTCCTGGGTTTTGACTTCGTCCTGATGAAGCCCCTCTTGGGAAACTCGTGCTCGTTTCCGAAGGCTCGAGATGCAGAGAACTCGATGGCAGCTGCAGAAATGAAGGGCTGCGTTGAGTTGTCGAGAAGCAAGAACATAGCCAGCGCCTTGTGTTTGGCAGTCAGCAGCTGCTGGACTTTTGCGATTGCTTTCACTGTGCACTGAATGCCAGGACGGCACGTGCACGTTAAAACAACGAGCTGGGCAAGAGTGGGCAGAAGAGAACGGGCGTCAGACAGCAGCTTACATATTACCATAGGAAGAGCAGTGTTTTTGGAGTGTGCAGCAAATGCGTGTTTCTGGACAAGGGAGGCAAAAGTGCGCTGCGCTCCTAAGCTATCTCCCTGCGAGACACACTGCCAAAGCTTTTCGTTATCATGCAGTCTAGTGCAGACGCACACTACGGCTCTCCGGAGCTGTCCGAAGCCAAGCGCCGGTGGCCGGCGTCTTTCGGCTGAAGCAGCGCTTCGGAGCGTAGGGCTGCCGCTCCGCTGTTGTGTGCGCGAAGCAGCCGCTTCTCCTGCTCCGGGAGCGGACAGAGCGGTAGCTTGTACGAGGGCGAAGAACGAAGCCGCAGAGCACCCGGCTTCTCCGCGCCCCCTAAGGACTGCTAGAGGACCGTGGTGGCCGCTCGCCTGCCTCTTCAATTCCATTCTAGTATCCTTAGGGAAGGTGTTCCAGGACAATTTTCCTGAGTTTTGAATTCGTCCTGATGCAGCCCCTCCTGGGAAACTCGTGCGCGTCCTCTGAGTCTCCGAGTGCAGAGACCTCGATGGCAACTGCAGAAATGAAGGACTGCGTTGAGTTGTCGAGAAGCAAGAACATAGCCTGGAGTTTGGGAGTCAGCAGCTGCTGGACTTTTGCGATTGCTTTCACTGTGCACTGAATGCCAGGACGGCATGTGCACGTTAAAACAACGAGCTGGGCAAGAGTAATCGAAAGATCACGGCCGTCAGAAAGCAGCTTATATATTGCCCTGGAAAGAGCATTGTTTTTGGAGTGTGCAGTAAAATCGTGTTTCTGGACAAGGGAGGCATAAGTGCGCTGCGCTCCTAAGCTATCTCCCTGCGAGACACACTGCCAAAGCTTTTCGCTATGATGCAGTCTAGTGCAGACGCACACTACGGCTCTCCGGAGCTGTCCGAAGCCAAGCGCCGGTGGCCGGCGTCTTTCGGCTGAAGCAGCGCTTCGGAGCGTAGGGCTGCCGCTCCGCTGTTGTGTGCGCGAAGCAGCCGCTTCTCCTGCTCCGGGAGCCGGAGAGAGCGGTAGCTTGTACGAGGGCGAAGAACGAAGCCGCAGAGCACCGGGCTTCTGCGCGCACCCTAAGGACTGCTAGAGGACCGTGGTGGCCGCACGCCTGCCTCTTCAATTCCATTCTAGCATCCTTAGGGAAGGTGTTCCAGGACAATTTTCCTGAGTTTTGAATTCGTCCTGATACAGCCCCTCCTGGGAAACTCGTGCTCGTCCTCTGAGTCTCCGACATGCAGAGACCTCGATGGCAACTGCAGAAATGAAGGGCTGCGTTGAGTTGTCGAGAAGCAAGAACATAGCCAGCGCCTTGTGTTTGGGAGTCAGCAGCTGCTAGATATTTGCGATTGCTATCACTGTGCACTGAAAGCCAGGACGGCCTGTGCACGTTAAAACAACTAGCTGAGCAAGAGTAGCCGAAAAATCACGGCCGCTAGATAGCAGCTTACGTATTGCCCAGGAAAGAGCACTATTTTTGGAGTGTGCAGTAAAATCGTGTTTTTGGACAAGGGAGGCATAAGTGCGCTGCGCTCCTAAGCTATCTCCCTGCGAGACACACTGCCAAAGCTTTTCGCTATGATGCAGTCCAGTGCAGACGCACACTACGGCTCTCCGGAGCTGTCCGAAGCCAAGCGCCGGTGGCCGGCGTCTTTCGGCTGAAGCAGCGCTTCGGAGCGTAGGGCTGCCGCTCCGCTGTTGTGTGCGCGAAGCAGCCACTTCTCCTGCTCCGGGAGCGGAGAGAGCGGTAGCTTGTACGAGGGCGAAGAACGTTGCTGCAGAGAGACGACATTGTGTGCACAGCCTTGCGACTGCTAGAGGACGGTGGCTAAAGCTCCCTGCCTTTTCAATGCACTGCTGGCATGCTTTATTGAAGGTGCTCCGAGACAATTTTCCTGGGTTTTGACTTCGTCCTGATGAAGCCCCTCTTGGGAAACTCGTGCTCGTTTCCGAAGGCTCGAGATGCAGAGAACTCGATGGCAGCTGCAGAAATGAAGGGCTGCGTTGAGTTGTCGAGAAGCAAGAACATAGCCAGCGCCTTGTGTTTGGCAGTCAGCAGCTGCTGGACTTTTGCGATTGCTTTCACTGTGCACTGAATGCCAGGACGGCACGTGCACGTTAAAACAACGAGCTGGGCAAGAGTGGGCAGAAGAGAACGGGCGTCAGACAGCAGCTTACATATTACCATAGGAAGAGCAGTGTTTTTGGAGTGTGCAGCAAATGCGTGTTTCTGGACAAGGGAGGCAAAAGTGCGCTGCGCTCCTAAGCTATCTCCCTGCGAGACACACTGCCAAAGCTTTTCGTTATCATGCAGTCTAGTGCAGACGCACACTACGGCTCTCCGGAGCTGTCCGAAGCTAAGCGCCGGTGGCCGGCGTCTTTCGGCTGAAGCAGCGCTTCGGAGCGTAGGGCTGCCGCTCCGCTGTTGTGTGCGCGAAGCAGCCGCTTCTCCTGCTCCGGGAGCGGACAGAGCGGTAGCTTGTACGAGGGCGAAGAACGAAGCCGCAGAGCACCCGGCTTCTCCGCGCCCCCTAAGGACTGCTAGAGGACCGTGGTGGCCGCTCGCCTTCCTCTTCAATTCCATTCTAGTATCCTTAGGGAAGGTGTTCCAGGACAATTTTCCTGAGTTTTGAATTCGTCCTGATGCAGCCCCTCCTGGGAAACTCGTGCGCGTCCTCTGAGTCTCCGAGTGCAGAGACCTCGATGGCAACTGCAGAAATGAAGGGCTGCGTTGAGTTGTCGAGAAGCAAGAACATAGCCTGGAGTTTGGGAGTCAGCAGCTGCTGGACTTTTGCAATTGCTTCCACTGTGCACTGAATGCCAGGACGGCATGTGCACGTTAAAACAACGAGCTGGGCAAGAGTAATCGAAAGATCACGGCCGTCAGAAAGCAGCTTATATATTGCCCTGGAAAGAGCATTGTGTTTGGAGTGTGCAGTAAAATCGTGTTTCTGGACAAGGGAGGCATAAGTGCGCTGCGCTCCTAAGCTATCTCCCTGCGAGACACACTGCCAAAGCTTTTCGCTATCATGCAGTCTAGTGCAGACGCACACTACGGCTCTCCGGAGCTGTCCGAAGCCAAGCGCCGGTGGCCGGCGTCTTTCGGCTGAAGCAGCGCTTCGGAGCGTAGGGCTGCCGCTCCTCTGTTGTGTGCGCGAAGCAGCCGCTTCTCCTGCTCCGGGAGCCGGAGAGAGCGGTAGCTTGTACGAGGGCGAAGAACGAAGCCGCAGAGCACCGGGCTTCTGCGCGCACCCTAAGGACTGCTAGAGGACCGTGGTGGCCGCACGCCTGCCTCTTCAATTCCATTCTAGCATCCTTAGGGAAGGTGTTCCAGGACAATTTTCCTGAGTTTTGAATTCGTCCTGATACAGCCCCTCCTGGGAAACTCGTGCTCGTCCTCTGAGTCTCCGACATGCAGAGACCTCGATGGCAACTGCAGAAATGAAGGGCTGCGTTGAGTTGTCGAGAAGCAAGAACATAGCCAGCGCCTTGTGTTTGGGAGTCAGCAGCTGCTAGACTTTTGCGATTGCTATCACTGTGCACTGAAAGCCAGGACGGCCTGTGCACGTTAAAACAACTAGCTGAGCAAGAGTAGCCGAAAAATCACGGCCGCTAGATAGCAGCTTACGTATTGCCCAGGAAAGAGCACTATTTTTGGAGTGTGCAGTAAAATCGTGTTTTTGGACAAGGGAGGCATAAGTGCGCTGCGCTCCTAAGCTATCTCCCTGCGAGACACACTGCCAAAGCTTTTCGCTATGATGCAGTCCAGTGCAGACGCACACTACGGCTCTCCGGAGCTGTCCGAAGCCAAGCGCCGGTGGCCGGCGTCTTTCGGCTGAAGCAGCGATTCAGAGCGTAGGGCTGCCGCTCCGCTGTTGTGTGCGCGAAGCAGCCGCTTCTCCTGCTCCGGGAGCGGACAGAGCGGTAGCTTGTACGAGGGCGAAAAACGTTGCTGCAGAGAGACGACATTGTGTGCACAGCCTTGCGACTGCTAGAGGACGGTGGCTAAAGCTCCCTGCCTTTTCAATGCACTGCTGGCATGCTTTATTGAAGGTGCTCCGAGAAAATTTTCCTGGGTTTTGACTTCGTCCTGATGAAGCCCCTCTTGGGAAACTCGTGCTCGTTTCCGAAGGCTCGAGATGCAGAGAACTCGATGGCAGCTGCAGAAATGAAGGGCTGCGTTGAGTTGTCGAGAAGCAAGAACATAGCCAGCGCCTTGTGTTTGGCAGTCAGCAGCTGCTGGACTTTTGCGATTGCTTTCACTGTGCACTGAATGCCAGGACGGCACGTGCACGTTAAAACAACGAGCTGGGCAAGAGTGGGCAGAAGAGAACGGGCGTCAGACAGCAGCTTACATATTACCATAGGAAGAGCAGTGTTTTTGGAGTGTGCAGCAAATGCGTGTTTCTGGACAAGGGAGGCAAAAGTGCGCTGCGCTCCTAAGCTATCTCCCTGCGAGACACACTGCCAAAGCTTTTCGTTATCATGCAGTCTAGTGCAGACGCACACTACGGCTCTCCGGAGCTGTCCGAAGCCAAGCGCCGGTGGCCGGCGTCTTTCGGCTGAAGCAGCGCTTCGGAGCGTAGGGCTGCCGCTCCGCTGTTGTGTGCGCGAAGCAGCCGCTTCTCCTGCTCCGGGAGCGGACAGAGCGGTAGCTTGTACGAGGGCGAAGAACGAAGCCGCAGAGCACCCGGCTTCTCCGCGCCCCCTAAGGACTGCTAGAGGACCGTGGTGGCTGCTCGCCTGCCTCTTCAATTCCATTCTAGTATCCTTAGGGAAGGTGTTCCAGGACAATTTTCCTGAGTTTTGAATTCGTCCTGATGCAGCCCCTCCTGGGAAACTCGTGCGCGTCCTCTGAGTCTCCGAGTGCAGAGACCTCGATGGCAACTGCAGAAATGAAGGACTGCGTTGAGTTGTCGAGAAGCAAGAACATAGCCTGGAGTTTGGGAGTCAGCAGCTGCTGGACTTTTGCAATTGCTTTCACTGTGCACTGAATGCCAGGACGGCATGTGCACGTTAAAACAACGAGCTGGGCAAGAGTAATCGAAAGATCACGGCCGTCAGAAAGCAGCTTATATATTGCCCTGGAAAGAGCATTGTTTTTGGAGTGTGCAGTAAAATCGTGTTTCTGGACAAGGGAGGCATAAGTGCGCTGCGCTCCTAAGCTATCTCCCTGCGAGACACACTGCCAAAGCTTTTCGCTATGATGCAGTCTAGTGCAGACGCACACTACGGCTCTCCGGAGCTGTCCGAAGCCAAGCGCCGGTGGCCGGCGTCTTTCGGCTGAAGCAGCGCTTCGGAGCGTAGGGCTGCCGCTCCGCTGTTGTGTGCGCGAAGCAGCCGCTTCTCCTGCTCCGGGAGCCGGAGAGAGCGGTAGCTTGTACGAGGGCGAAGAACGAAGCCGCAGAGCACCGGGCTTCTGCGCGCACCCTAAGGACTGCTAGAGGACCGTGGTGGCCGCACGCCTGCCTCTTCAATTCCATTCTAGCATCCTTAGGGAAGGTGTTCCAGGACAATTTTCCTGAGTTTTGAATTCGTCCTGATACAGCCCCTCCTGGGAAACTCGTGCTCGTCCTCTGAGTCTCCGACATGCAGAGACCTCGATGGCAACTGCAGAAATGAAGGGCTGCGTTGAGTTGTCGAGAAGCAAGAACATAGCCAGCGCCTTGTGTTTGGGAGTCAGCAGCTGCTAGACTTTTGCGATTGCTTTCACTGTGCACTGAAAGCCAGGACGGCCTGTGCACGTTAAAACAACTAGCTGAGCAAGAGTAGCCGAAAAATCACGGCCGCTAGATAGCAGCTTACGTATTGCCCAGGAAAGAGCACTATTTTTGGAGTGTGCAGTAAAATCGTGTTTTTGGACAAGGGAGGCATAAGTGCGCTGCGCTCCTAAGCTATCTCCCTGCGAGACACACTGCCAAAGCTTTTCGCTATGATGCAGTCCAGTGCAGACGCACACTACGGCTCTCCGGAGCTGTCCGAAGCCAAGCGCCGGTGGCCGGCGTCTTTCGGCTGAAGCAGCGCTTCGGAGCGTAGGGCTGCCGCTCCGCTGTTGTGTGCGCGAAGCAGCCGCTTCTCCTGCTCCGGGAGCGGACAGAGCGGTAGCTTGTACGAGGGCGAAGAACGTTGCTGCAGAGAGACGACATTGTGTGCACAGCCTTGCGACTGCTAGAGGACGGTGGCTAAAGCTCCCTGCCTTTTCAATGCACTGCTGGCATGCTTTATTGAAGGTGCTCCGAGACAATTTTCCTGGGTTTTGACTTCGTCCTGATGAAGCCCCTCTTGGTAAACTCGTGCTCGTTTCCGAAGGCTCGAGATGCAGAGAACTCGATGGCAGCTGCAGAAATGAAGGGCTGCGTTGAGTTGTCGAGAAGCAAGAACATAGCCAGCGCCTTGTGTTTGGCAGTCAGCAGCTGCTGGACTTTTGCGATTGCTTTCACTGTGCACTGAATGCCAGGACGGCACGTGCACGTTAAAACAACGAGCTGGGCAAGAGTGGGCAGAAGAGAACGGGCGTCAGACAGCAGCTTACATATTACCATAGGAAGAGCAGTGTTTTTGGAGTGTGCAGCAAATGCGTGTTTCTGGACAAGGGAGGCAAAAGTGCGCTGCGCTCCTAAGCTATCTCCCTGCGAGACACACTGCCAAAGCTTTTCGTTATCATGCAGTCTAGTGCAGACGCACACTACGGCTCTCCGGAGCTGTCCGAAGCTAAGCGCCGGTGGCCGGCGTCTTTCGGCTGAAGCAGCGCTTCGGAGCGTAGGGCTGCCGCTCCGCTGTTGTGTGCGCGAAGCAGCCGCTTCTCCTGCTCCGGGAGCGGACAGAGCGGTAGCTTGTACGAGGGCGAAGAACGAAGCCGCAGAGCACCCGGCTTCTCCGCGCCCCCTAAGGACTGCTAGAGGACCGTGGTGGCCGCTCGCCTTCCTCTTCAATTCCATTCTAGTATCCTTAGGGAAGGTGTTCCAGGACAATTTTCCTGAGTTTTGAATTCGTCCTGATGCAGCCCCTCCTGGGAAACTCGTGCGCGTCCTCTGAGTCTCCGAGTGCAGAGACCTCGATGGCAACTGCAGAAATGAAGGGCTGCGTTGAGTTGTCGAGAAGCAAGAACATAGCCTGGAGTTTGGGAGTCAGCAGCTGCTGGACTTTTGCAATTGCTTTCACTGTGCACTGAATGCCAGGACGGCATGTGCACGTTAAAACAACGAGCTGGGCAAGAGTAATCGAAAGATCACGGCCGTCAGAAAGCAGCTTATATATTGCCCTGGAAAGAGCATTGTGTTTGGAGTGTGCAGTAAAATCGTGTTTCTGGACAAGGGAGGCATAAGTGCGCTGCGCTCCTAAGCTATCTCCCTGCGAGACACACTGCCAAAGCTTTTCGCTATCATGCAGTCTAGTGCAGACGCACACTACGGCTCTCCGGAGCTGTCCGAAGCCAAGCGCCGGTGGCCGGCGTCTTTCGGCTGAAGCAGCGCTTCGGAGCGTAGGGCTGCCGCTCCGCTGTTGTGTGCGCGAAGCAGCCGCTTCTCCTGCTCCGGGAGCCGGAGAGAGCGGTAGCTTGTACGAGGGCGAAGAACGAAGCCGCAGAGCACCGGGCTTCTGCGCGCACCCTAAGGACTGCTAGAGGACCGTGGTGGCCGCACGCCTGCCTCTTCAATTCCATTCTAGCATCCTTAGGGAAGGTGTTCCAGGACAATTTTCCTGAGTTTTGAATTCGTCCTGATACAGCCCCTCCTGGGAAACTCGTGCTCGTCCTCTGAGTCTCCGACATGCAGAGACCTCGATGGCAACTGCAGAAATGAAGGGCTGCGTTGAGTTGTCGAGAAGCAAGAACATAGCCAGCGCCTTGTGTTTGGGAGTCAGCAGCTGCTAGACTTTTGCGATTGCTATCACTGTGCACTGAAAGCCAGGACGGCCTGTGCACGTTAAAACAACTAGCTGAGCAAGAGTAGCCGAAAAATCACGGCCGCTAGATAGCAGCTTACGTATTGCCCAGGAAAGAGCACTATTTTTGGAGTGTGCAGTAAAATCGTGTTTTTGGACAAGGGAGGCATAAGTGCGCTGCGCTCCTAAGCTATCTCCCTGCGAGACACACTGCCAAAGCTTTTCGCTATGATGCAGTCCAGTGCAGACGCACACTACGGCTCTCCGGAGCTGTCCGAAGCCAAGCGCCGGTAGCCGGCATCTTTCGGCTGAAGCAGCGCTTCGGAGCGTAGGGCTGCCGCTCCGCTGTTGTGTGCGCGAAGCAGCCGCTTCTCCTGCTCCGGGAGTGGACAGAGCGGTAGCTTGTACGAGGGCGAAGAACGTTGCTGCAGAGAGACGACATTGTGTGCACAGCCTTGCGACTGCTAGAGGACGGTGGCTAAAGCTCCCTGCCTTTTCAATGCACTGCTGGCATGCTTTATTGAAGGTGCTCCGAGACAATTTTCCTGGGTTTTGACTTCGTCCTGATGAAGCCCCTCTTGGGAAAATCGTGCTCGTTTCCGAAGGCTCGAGATGCAGAGAATTCGATGGCAGCTGCAGAAATGAAGGGCTGCGTTGAGTTGTCGAGAAGCAAGAACATAGCCAGCGCCTTGTGTTTGGCAGTCAGCAGCTGCTGGACTTTTGCGATTGCTTTCACTGTGCACTGAATGCCAGGACGGCACGTGCACGTTAAAACAACGACCTGGGCAAGAGTGGGCAGAAGAGAACGGGCGTCAGACAGCAGCTTACATATTACCATAGGAAGAGCAGTGTTTTTGGAGTGTGCAGCAAATGCGTGTTTCTGGACAAGGGAGGCAAAAGTGCGCTGCGCTCCTAAGCTATCTCCCTGCGAGACACACTGCCAAAGCTTTTCGTTATCATGCAGTCTAGTGCAGACGCACACTACGGCTCTCCGGAGCTGTCCGAAGCTAAGCGCCGGTGGCCGGCGTCTTTCGGCTGAAGCAGCGCTTCGGAGCGTAGGGCTGCCGCTCCGCTGTTGTGTGCGCGAAGCAGCCGCTTCTCCTGCTCCGGGAGCGGACAGAGCGGTAGCTTGTACGAGGGCGAAGAACGAAGCCGCAGAGCACCCGGCTTCTCCGCGCCCCCTAAGGACTGCTAGAGGACCGTGGTGGCCGCACGCCTGCCTCTTCAATTCCATTCTAGTATCCTTAGGGAAGGTGTTCCAGGACAATTTTCCTGAGTTTTGAATTCGTCCTGATGCAGCCCCTCCTGGGAAACTCGTGCGCGTCCTCTGAGTCTCCGACATGCAGAGACCTCGATGGCAACTGCAGAAATGAAGGGCTGCGTTGAGTTGTCGAGAAGCAAGAACATAGCCAGCGCCTTGTGTTTGGGAGTCAGCAGCTGCTAGACTTTTGCGATTGCTATCACTGTGCACTGAAAGCCAGGACGGCCTGTGCACGTTAAAACAACTAGCTGAGCAAGAGTAGCCGAAAAATCACGGCCGCTAGATAGCAGCTTACGTATTGCCCAGGAAAGAGCACTATTTTTGGAGTGTGCAGTAAAATCGTGTTTTTGGACAAGGGAGGCATAAGTGCGCTGCGCTCCTAAGCTATCTCCCTGCGAGACACACTGCCAAAGCTTTTCGCTATGATGCAGTCCAGTGCAGACGCACACTACGGCTCTCCGGAGCTGTCCGAAGCCAAGCGCCGGTGGCCGGCGTCTTTCGGCTGAAGCAGCGCTTCGGAGCGTAGGGCTGCCGCTCCGCTGTTGTGTGCGCGAAGCAGCCGCTTCTCCTGCTCCGGGAGCCGGAGAGAGCGGTAGCTTGTACGAGGGCGAAGAACGTTGCTGCAGAGAGACGACATTGTGTGCACAGCCTTGCGACTGCTAGAGGACGGTGGCTAAAGCTCCCTGCCTTTTCAATGCACTGCTGGCATGCTTTATTGAAGGTGCTCCGAGACAATTTTCCTGGGTTTTGACTTCGTCCTGATGAAGCCCCTCTTGGGAAACTCGTGCTCGTTTCCGAAGGCTCGAGATGCAGAGAACTCGATGGCAGCTGCAGAAATGAAGGGCTGCGTTGAGTTGTCGAGAAGCAAGAACATAGCCAGCGCCTTGTGTTTGGCAGTCAGCAGCTGCTGGACTTTTGCGATTGCTTTCACTGTGCACTGAATGCCAGGACGGCACGTGCACGTTAAAACAACGACCTGGGCAAGAGTGGGCAGAAGAGAACGGGCGTCAGACAGCAGCTTACATATTACCATAGGAAGAGCAGTGTTTTTGGAGTGTGCAGCAAATGCGTGTTTCTGGACAAGGGAGGCAAAAGTGCGCTGCGCTCCTAAGCTATCTCCCTGCGAGACACACTGCCAAAGCTTTTCGTTATCATGCAGTCTAGTGCAGACGCACACTACGGCTCTCCGGAGCTGTCCGAAGCTAAGCGCCGGTGGCCGGCGTCTTTCGGCTGAAGCAGCGCTTCGGAGCGTAGGGCTGCCGCTCCGCTGTTGTGTGCGCGAAGCAGCCGCTTCTCCTGCTCCGGGAGCGGACAGAGCGGTAGCTTGTACGAGGGCAAAGAACGAAGCCGCAGAGCACCCGGCTTCTCCGCGCCCCCTAAGGACTGCTAGAGGACCGTGGTGGCCGCTCGCCTTCCTCTTCAATTCCATTCTAGTATCCTTAGGGAAGGTGTTCCAGGACAATTTTCCTGAGTTTTGAATTCGTCCTGATGCAGCCCCTCCTGGGAAACTCGTGCGCGTCCTCTGAGTCTCCGAGTGCAGAGACCTCGATGGCAACTGCAGAAATGAAGGGCTGCGTTGAGTTGTCGAGAAGCAAGAACATAGCCTGGAGTTTGGGAGTCAGCAGCTGCTGGACTTTTGCGATTGCTTTCACTGTGCACTGAATGCCAGGACGGCATGTGCACGTTAAAACAACGAGCTGGGCAAGAGTAATCGAAAGATCACGGCCGTCAGAAAGCAGCTTATATATTGCCCTGGAAAGAGCATTGTGTTTGGAGTGTGCAGTAAAATCGTGTTTCTGGACAAGGGAGGCATAAGTGCGCTGCGCTCCTAAGCTATCTCCCTGCGAGACACACTGCCAAAGCTTTTCGCTATCATGCAGTCCAGTGCAGACGCACACTACGGCTCTCCGGAGCTGTCCGAAGCCAAGCGCCGGTGGCCGGCGTCTTTCGGCTGAAGCAGCGCTTCGGAGCGTAGGGCTGCCGCTCCGCTGTTGTGTGCGCGAAGCAGCCGCTTCTCCTGCTCCGGGAGCCGGAGAGAGCGGTAGCTTGTACGAGGGCGAAGAACGAAGCCGCAGAGCACCGGGCTTCTGCGCGCACCCTAAGGACTGCTAGAGGACCGTGGTGGCCGCACGCCTGCCTCTTCAATTCCATTCTAGCATCCTTAGGGAAGGTGTTCCAGGACAATTTTCCTGAGTTTTGAATTCGTCCTGATACAGCCCCTCCTGGGAAACTCGTGCTCGTCCTCTGAGTCTCCGACATGCAGAGACCTCGATGGCAACTGCAGAAATGAAGGGCTGCGTTGAGTTGTCGAGAAGCAAGAACATAGCCAGCGCCTTGTGTTTGGGAGTCAGCAGCTGCTAGACTTTTGCGATTGCTATCACTGTGCACTGAAAGCCAGGACGGCCTGTGCACGTTAAAACAACTAGCTGAGCAAGAGTAGCCGAAAAATCACGGCCGCTAGATAGCAGCTTACGTATTGCCCAGGAAAGAGCACTATTTTTGGAGTGTGCAGTAAAATCGTGTTTTTGGACAAGGGAGGCATAAGTGCGCTGCGCTCCTAAGCTATCTCCCTGCGAGACACACTGCCAAAGCTTTTCGCTATGATGCAGTCCAGTGCAGACGCACACTACGGCTCTCCGGAGCTGTCCGAAGCCAAGCGCCGGTGGCCGGCGTCTTTCGGCTGAAGCAGCGCTTCGGAGCGTAGGGCTGCCGCTCCGCTGTTGTGTGCGCGAAGCAGCCGCTTCTCCTGCTCCGGGAGCGGACAGAGCGGTAGCTTGTACGAGGGCGAAGAACGTTGCTGCAGAGAGACGACATTGTGTGCACAGCCTTGCGACTGCTAGAGGACGGTGGCTAAAGCTCCCTGCCTTTTCAATGCACTGCTGGCATGCTTTATTGAAGGTGCTCCGAGACAATTTTCCTGGGTTTTGACTTCGTCCTGATGAAGCCCCTCTTGGGAAACTCGTGCTCGTTTCCGAAGGCTCGAGATGCAGAAAACTCGATGGCAGCTGCAGAAATGAAGGGCTGCGTTGAGTTGTCGAGAAGCAAGAACATAGCCAGCGCCTTGTGTTTGGCAGTCAGCAGCTGCTGGACTTTTGCGATTGCTTTCACTGTGCACTGAATGCCAGGACGGCACGTGCACGTTAAAACAACGAGCTGGGCAAGAGTGGGCAGAAGAGAACGGGCGTCAGACAGCAGCTTACATATTACCATAGGAAGAGCAGTGTTTTTGGAGTGTGCAGCAAATGCGTGTTTCTGGACAAGGGAGGCAAAAGTGCGCTGCGCTCCTAAGCTATCTCCCTGCGAGACACACTGCCAAAGCTTTTCGTTATCATGCAGTCTAGTGCAGACGCACACTACGGCTCTCCGGAGCTGTCCGAAGCTAAGCGCCGGTGGCCGGCGTCTTTCGGCTGAAGCAGCGCTTCGGAGCGTAGGGCTGCCGCTCCGCTGTTGTGTGCGCGAAGCAGCCGCTTCTCCTGCTCCGGGAGCGGACAGAGCGGTAGCTTGTACGAGGGCGAAGAACGAAGCCGCAGAGCACCCGGCTTCTCCGCGCCCCCTAAGGACTGCTAGAGGACCGTGGTGGCCGCTCGCCTTCCTCTTCAATTCCATTCTAGTATCCTTAGGGAAGGTGTTCCAGGACAATTTTCCTGAGTTTTGAATTCGTCCTGATGCAGCCCCTCCTGGGAAACTCGTGCGCGTCCTCTGAGTCTCCGAGTGCAGAGACCTCGATGGCAACTGCAGAAATGAAGGGCTGCGTTGAGTTGTCGAGAAGCAAGAACATAGCCTGGAGTTTGGGAGTCAGCAGCTGCTAGACTTTTGCGATTGCTTTCACTGTGCACTGAATGCCAGGACGGCATGTGCACGTTAAAACAACGAGCTGGGCAAGAGTAATCGAAAGATCACGGCCGTCAGAAAGCAGCTTATATATTGCCCTGGAAAGAGCATTGTGTTTGGAGTGTGCAGTAAAATCGTGTTTCTGGACAAGGGAGGCATAAGTGCGCTGCGCTCCTAAGCTATCTCCCTGCGAGACACACTGCCAAAGCTTTTCGCTATCATGCAGTCTAGTGCAGACGCACACTACGGCTCTCCGGAGCTGTCCGAAGCCAAGCGCCGGTGGCCGGCGTCTTTCGGCTGAAGCAGCGCTTCGGAGCGTAGGGCTGCCGCTCCGCTGTTGTGTGCGCGAAGCAGCCGCTTCTCCTGCTCCGGGAGCCGGAGAGAGCGGTAGCTTGTACGAGGGCGAAGAACGAAGCCGCAGAGCACCGGGCTTCTGCGCGCACCCTAAGGACTGCTAGAGGACCGTGGTGGCCGCACGCCTGCCTCTTCAATTCCATTCTAGCATCCTTAGGGAAGGTGTTCCAGGACAATTTTCCTGAGTTTTGAATTCGTCCTGATACAGCCCCTCCTGGGAAACTCGTGCTCGTCCTCTGAGTCTCCGACATGCAGAGACCTCGATGGCAACTGCAGAAATGAAGGGCTGCGTTGAGTTGTCGAGAAGCAAGAACATAGCCAGCGCCTTGTGTTTGGGAGTCAGCAGCTGCTAGACTTTTGCGATTGCTATCACTGTGCACTGAAAGCCAGGACGGCCTGTGCACGTTAAAACAACTAGCTGAGCAAGAGTAGCCGAAAAATCACGGCCGCTAGATAGCAGCTTACGTATTGCCCAGGAAAGAGCACTATTTTTGGAGTGTGCAGTAAAATCGTGTTTTTGGACAAGGGAGGCATAAGTGCGCTGCGCTCCTAAGCTATCTCCCTGCGAGACACACTGCCAAAGCTTTTCGCTATGATGCAGTCGAGTGCAGACGCACACTACGGCTCTCCGGAGCTGTCCGAAGCCAAGCGCCGGTGGCCGGCGTCTTTCGGCTGAAGCAGCGCTTCGGAGCGTAGGGCTGCCGCTCCGCTGTTGTGTGCGCGAAGCAGCCGCTTCTCCTGCTCCGGGAGCGGACAGAGCGGTAGCTTGTACGAGGGCGAAGAACGTTGCTGCAGAGAGACGACATTGTGTGCACAGCCTTGCGACTGCTAGAGGACGGTGGCTAAAGCTCCCTGCCTTTTCAATGCACTGCTGGCATGCTTTATTGAAGGTGCTCCGAGACAATTTTCCTGGGTTTTGACTTCGTCCTGATGAAGCCCCTCTTGGGAAAATCGTGCTCGTTTCCGAAGGCTCGAGATGCAGAGAATTCGATGGCAGCTGCAGAAATGAAGGGCTGCGTTGAGTTGTCGAGAAGCAAGAACATAGCCAGCGCCTTGTGTTTGGCAGTCAGCAGCTGCTGGACTTTTGCGATTGCTTTCACTGTGCACTGAATGCCAGGACGGCACGTGCACGTTAAAACAACGACCTGGGCAAGAGTGGGCAGAAGAGAACGGGCGTCAGACAGCAGCTTACATATTACCATAGGAAGAGCAGTGTTTTTGGAGTGTGCAGCAAATGCGTGTTTCTGGACAAGGGAGGCAAAAGTGCGCTGCGCTCCTAAGCTATCTCCCTGCGAGACACACTGCCAAAGCTTTTCGTTATCATGCAGTCTAGTGCAGACGCACACTACGGCTCTCCGGAGCTGTCCGAAGCTAAGCGCCGGTGGCCGGCGTCTTTCGGCTGAAGCAGCGCTTCGGAGCGTAGGGCTGCCGCTCCGCTGTTGTGTGCGCGAAGCAGCCGCTTCTCCTGCTCCGGGAGCGGACAGAGCGGTAGCTTGTACGAGGGCGAAGAACGAAGCCGCAGAGCACCCGGCTTCTCCGCGCCCCCTAAGGACTGCTAGAGGACCGTGGTGGCCGCACGCCTGCCTCTTCAATTCCATTCTAGTATCCTTAGGGAAGGTGTTCCAGGACAATTTTCCTGAGTTTTGAATTCGTCCTGATGCAGCCCCTCCTGGGAAACTCGTGCGCGTCCTCTGAGTCTCCGACATGCAGAGACCTCGATGGCAACTGCAGAAATGAAGGGCTGCGTTGAGTTGTCGAGAAGCAAGAACATAGCCAGCGCCTTGTGTTTGGGAGTCAGCAGCTGCTAGACTTTTGCGATTGCTATCACTGTGCACTGAAAGCCAGGACGGCCTGTGCACGTTAAAACAACTAGCTGAGCAAGAGTAGCCGAAAAATCACGGCCGCTAGATAGCAGCTTACGTATTGCCCAGGAAAGAGCACTATTTTTGGAGTGTGCAGTAAAATCGTGTTTTTGGACAAGGGAGGCATAAGTGCGCTGCGCTCCTAAGCTATCTCCCTGCGAGACACACTGCCAAAGCTTTTCGCTATGATGCAGTCCAGTGCAGACGCACACTACGGCTCTCCGGAGCTGTCCGAAGCCAAGCGCCGGTGGCCGGCGTCTTTCGGCTGAAGCAGCGCTTCGGAGCGTAGGGCTGCCGCTCCGCTGTTGTGTGCGCGAAGCAGCCGCTTCTCCTGCTCCGGGAGCCGGAGAGAGCGGTAGCTTGTACGAGGGCGAAGAACGTTGCTGCAGAGAGACGACATTGTGTGCACAGCCTTGCGACTGCTAGAGGACGGTGGCTAAAGCTCCCTGCCTTTTCAATGCACTGCTGGCATGCTTTATTGAAGGTGCTCCGAGACAATTTTCCTGGGTTTTGACTTCGTCCTGATGAAGCCCCTCTTGGGAAACTCGTGCTCGTTTCCGAAGGCTCGAGATGCAGAGAACTCCATGGCAGCTGCAGAAATGAAGGGCTGCGTTGAGTTGTCGAGAAGCAAGAACATAGCCAGCGCCTTGTGTTTGGCAGTCAGCAGCTGCTGGACTTTTGCGATTGCTTTCACTGTGCACTGAATGCCAGGACGGCACGTGCACGTTAAAACAACGACCTGGGCAAGAGTGGGCAGAAGAGAACGGGCGTCAGACAGCAGCTTACATATTACCATAGGAAGAGCAGTGTTTTTGGAGTGTGCAGCAAATGCGTGTTTCTGGACAAGGGAGGCAAAAGTGCGCTGCGCTCCTAAGCTATCTCCCTGCGAGACACACTGCCAAAGCTTTTCGTTATCATGCAGTCTAGTGCAGACGCACACTACGGCTCTCCGGAGCTGTCCGAAGCTAAGCGCCGGTGGCCGGCGTCTTTCGGCTGAAGCAGCGCTTCGGAGCGTAGGGCTGCCGCTCCGCTGTTGTGTGCGCGAAGCAGCCGCTTCTCCTGCTCCGGGAGCGGACAGAGCGGTAGCTTGTACGAGGGCAAAGAACGAAGCCGCAGAGCACCCGGCTTCTCCGCGCCCCCTAAGGACTGCTAGAGGACCGTGGTGGCCGCTCGCCTTCCTCTTCAATTCCATTCTAGTATCCTTAGGGAAGGTGTTCCAGGACAATTTTCCTGAGTTTTGAATTCGTCCTGATGCAGCCCCTCCTGGGAAACTCGTGCGCGTCCTCTGAGTCTCCGAGTGCAGAGACCTCGATGGCAACTGCAGAAATGAAGGGCTGCGTTGAGTTGTCGAGAAGCAAGAACATAGCCTGGAGTTTGGGAGTCAGCAGCTGCTGGACTTTTGCGATTGCTTTCACTGTGCACTGAATGCCAGGACGGCATGTGCACGTTAAAACAACGAGCTGGGCAAGAGTAATCGAAAGATCACGGCCGTCAGAAAGCAGCTTATATATTGCCCTGGAAAGAGCATTGTGTTTGGAGTGTGCAGTAAAATCGTGTTTCTGGACAAGGGAGGCATAAGTGCGCTGCGCTCCTAAGCTATCTCCCTGCGAGACACACTGCCAAAGCTTTTCGCTATCATGCAGTCCAGTGCAGACGCACACTACGGCTCTCCGGAGCTGTCCGAAGCCAAGCGCCGGTGGCCGGCGTCTTTCGGCTGAAGCAGCGCTTCGGAGCGTAGGGCTGCCGCTCCGCTGTTGTGTGCGCGAAGCAGCCGCTTCTCCTGCTCCGGGAGCCGGAGAGAGCGGTAGCTTGTACGAGGGCGAAGAACGAAGCCGCAGAGCACCGGGCTTCTGCGCGCACCCTAAGGACTGCTAGAGGACCGTGGTGGCCGCACGCCTGCCTCTTCAATTCCATTCTAGCATCCTTAGGGAAGGTGTTCCAGGACAATTTTCCTGAGTTTTGAATTCGTCCTGATACAGCCCCTCCTGGGAAACTCGTGCTCGTCCTCTGAGTCTCCGACATGCAGAGACCTCGATGGCAACTGCAGAAATGAAGGGCTGCGTTGAGTTGTCGAGAAGCAAGAACATAGCCAGCGCCTTGTGTTTGGGAGTCAGCAGCTGCTAGACTTTTGCGATTGCTATCACTGTGCACTGAAAGCCAGGACGGCCTGTGCACGTTAAAACAACTAGCTGAGCAAGAGTAGCCGAAAAATCACGGCCGCTAGATAGCAGCTTACGTATTGCCCAGGAAAGAGCACTATTTTTGGAGTGTGCAGTAAAATCGTGTTTTTGGACAAGGGAGGCATAAGTGCGCTGCGCTCCTAAGCTATCTCCCTGCGAGACACACTGCCAAAGCTTTTCGCTATGATGCAGTCCAGTGCAGACGCACACTACGGCTCTCCGGAGCTGTCCGAAGCCAAGCGCCGGTGGCCGGCGTCTTTCGGCTGAAGCAGCGCTTCGGAGCGTAGGGCTGCCGCTCCGCTGTTGTGTGCGCGAAGCAGCCGCTTCTCCTGCTCCGGGAGCGGACAGAGCGGTAGCTTGTACGAGGGCGAAGAACGTTGCTGCAGAGAGACGACATTGTGTGCACAGCCTTGCGACTGCTAGAGGACGGTGGCTAAAGCTCCCTGCCTTTTCAATGCACTGCTGGCATGCTTTATTGAAGGTGCTCCGAGACAATTTTCCTGGGTTTTGACTTCGTCCTGATGAAGCCCCTCTTGGGAAACTCGTGCTCGTTTCCGAAGGCTCGAGATGCAGAAAACTCGATGGCAGCTGCAGAAATGAAGGGCTGCGTTGAGTTGTCGAGAAGCAAGAACATAGCCAGCGCCTTGTGTTTGGCAGTCAGCAGCTGCTGGACTTTTGCGATTGCTTTCACTGTGCACTGAATGCCAGGACGGCACGTGCACGTTAAAACAACGAGCTGGGCAAGAGTGGGCAGAAGAGAACGGGCGTCAGACAGCAGCTTACATATTACCATAGGAAGAGCAGTGTTTTTGGAGTGTGCAGCAAATGCGTGTTTCTGGACAAGGGAGGCAAAAGTGCGCTGCGCTCCTAAGCTATCTCCCTGCGAGACACACTGCCAAAGCTTTTCGTTATCATGCAGTCTAGTGCAGACGCACACTACGGCTCTCCGGAGCTGTCCGAAGCTAAGCGCCGGTGGCCGGCGTCTTTCGGCTGAAGCAGCGCTTCGGAGCGTAGGGCTGCCGCTCCGCTGTTGTGTGCGCGAAGCAGCCGCTTCTCCTGCTCCGGGAGCGGACAGAGCGGTAGCTTGTACGAGGGCGAAGAACGAAGCCGCAGAGCACCCGGCTTCTCCGCGCCCCCTAAGGACTGCTAGAGGACCGTGGTGGCCGCTCGCCTTCCTCTTCAATTCCATTCTAGTATCCTTAGGGAAGGTGTTCCAGGACAATTTTCCTGAGTTTTGAATTCGTCCTGATGCAGCCCCTCCTGGGAAACTCGTGCGCGTCCTCTGAGTCTCCGAGTGCAGAGACCTCGATGGCAACTGCAGAAATGAAGGGCTGCGTTGAGTTGTCGAGAAGCAAGAACATAGCCTGGAGTTTGGGAGTCAGCAGCTGCTAGACTTTTGCGATTGCTTTCACTGTGCACTGAATGCCAGGACGGCATGTGCACGTTAAAACAACGAGCTGGGCAAGAGTAATCGAAAGATCACGGCCGTCAGAAAGCAGCTTATATATTGCCCTGGAAAGAGCATTGTGTTTGGAGTGTGCAGTAAAATCGTGTTTCTGGACAAGGGAGGCATAAGTGCGCTGCGCTCCTAAGCTATCTCCCTGCGAGACACACTGCCAAAGCTTTTCGCTATCATGCAGTCTAGTGCAGACGCACACTACGGCTCTCCGGAGCTGTCCGAAGCCAAGCGCCGGTGGCCGGCGTCTTTCGGCTGAAGCAGCGCTTCGGAGCGTAGGGCTGCCGCTCCGCTGTTGTGTGCGCGAAGCAGCCGCTTCTCCTGCTCCGGGAGCCGGAGAGAGCGGTAGCTTGTACGAGGGCGAAGAACGAAGCCGCAGAGCACCGGGCTTCTGCGCGCACCCTAAGGACTGCTAGAGGACCGTGGTGGCCGCACGCCTGCCTCTTCAATTCCATTCTAGCATCCTTAGGGAAGGTGTTCCAGGACAATTTTCCTGAGTTTTGAATTCGTCCTGATACAGCCCCTCCTGGGAAACTCGTGCTCGTCCTCTGAGTCTCCGACATGCAGAGACCTCGATGGCAACTGCAGAAATGAAGGGCTGCGTTGAGTTGTCGAGAAGCAAGAACATAGCCAGCGCCTTGTGTTTGGGAGTCAGCAGCTGCTAGACTTTTGCGATTGCTATCACTGTGCACTGAAAGCCAGGACGGCCTGTGCACGTTAAAACAACTAGCTGAGCAAGAGTAGCCGAAAAATCACGGCCGCTAGATAGCAGCTTACGTATTGCCCAGGAAAGAGCACTATTTTTGGAGTGTGCAGTAAAATCGTGTTTTTGGACAAGGGAGGCATAAGTGCGCTGCGCTCCTAAGCTATCTCCCTGCGAGACACACTGCCAAAGCTTTTCGCTATGATGCAGTCGAGTGCAGACGCACACTACGGCTCTCCGGAGCTGTCCGAAGCCAAGCGCCGGTGGCCGGCGTCTTTCGGCTGAAGCAGCGCTTCGGAGCGTAGGGCTGCCGCTCCGCTGTTGTGTGCGCGAAGCAGCCGCTTCTCCTGCTCCGGGAGCGGACAGAGCGGTAGCTTGTACGAGGGCGAAGAACGTTGCTGCAGAGAGACGACATTGTGTGCACAGCCTTGCGACTGATAGAGGACGGTGGCTAAAGCTCCCTGCCTTTTCAATGCACTGCTGGCATGCTTTATTGAAGGTGCTCCGAGACAATTTTCCTGGGTTTTGACTTCGTCCTGATGAAGCCCCTCTTGGGAAACTCGTGCTCGTTTCCGAAGGCTCGAGATGCAGAGAACTCGATGGCAGCTGCAGAAATGAAGGGCTGCGTTGAGTTGTCGAGAAGCAAGAACATAGCCAGCGCCTTGTGTTTGGCAGTCAGCAGCTGCTGGACTTTTGCGATTGCTTTCACTGTGCACTGAATGCCAGGACGGCACGTGCACGTTAAAACAACGAGCTGGGCAAGAGTGGGCAGAAGAGAACGGGCGTCAGACAGCAGCTTACATATTACCATAGGAAGAGCAGTGTTTTTGGAGTGTGCAGCAAATGCTTGTTTCTGGACAAGGGAGGCAAAAGTGCGCTGCGCTCCTAAGCTATCTCCCTGCGAAACACACTGCCAAAGCTTTTCGTTATCATGCAGTCTAGTGCAGACGCACACTACGGCTCTCCGGAGCTGTCCGAAGCTAAGCGCCGGTGGCCGGCGTCTTTCGGCTGAAGCAGCGCTTCGGAGCGTAGGGCTGCCGCTCCGCTGTTGTGTGCGCGAAGCAGCCGCTTCTCCTGCTCCGGGAGCGGACAGAGCGGTAGCTTGTACGAGGGCGAAGAACGAAGCCGCAGAGCACCCGGCTTCTCCGCGCCCCCTAAGGACTGCTAGAGGACCGTGGTGGCCGCTCGCCTTCCTCTTCAATTCCATTCTAGTATCCTTAGGGAAGGTGTTCCAGGACAATTTTCCTGAGTTTTGAATTCGTCCTGATGCAGCCCCTCCTGGGAAACTCGTGCGCGTCCTCTGAGTCTCCGAGTGCAGAGACCTCGATGGCAACTGCAGAAATGAAGGGCTGCGTTGAGTTGTCGAGAAGCAAGAACATAGCCTGGAGTTTGGGAGTCAGCAGCTGCTGGACTTTTGCGATTGCTTTCACTGTGCACTGAATGCCAGGACGGCATGTGCACGTTAAAACAACGAGCTGGGCAAGAGTAATCGAAAGATCACGGCCGTCAGAAAGCAGCTTATATATTGCCCTGGAAAGAGCATTGTGTTTGGAGTGTGCAGTAAAATCGTGTTTCTGGACAAGGGAGGCATAAGTGCGCTGCGCTCCTAAGCTATCTCCCTGCGAGACACACTGCCAAAGCTTTTCGCTATCATGCAGTCTAGTGCAGACGCACACTACGGCTCTCCGGAGCTGTCCGAAGCCAAGCGCCGGTGGCCGGCGTCTTTCGGCTGAAGCAGCGCTTCGGAGCGTAGGGCTGCCGCTCCGCTGTTGTGTGCGCGAAGCAGCCGCTTCTCCTGCTCCGGGAGCCGGAGAGAGCGGTAGCTTGTACGAGGGCGAAGAACGAAGCCGCAGAGCACCGGGCTTCTGCGCGCACCCTAAGGACTGCTAGAGGACCGTGGTGGCCGCTCGCCTGCCTCTTCAATTCCATTCTAGCATCCTTAGGGAAGGTGTTCCAGGACAATTTTCCTGAGTTTTGAATTCATCCTGATACAGCCCCTCCTGGGAAACTCGTGCTCGTCCTCTGAGTCTCCGACATGCAGAGACCTCGATGGCAACTGCAGAAATGAAGGGCTGCGTTGAGTTGTCGAGAAGCAAGAACATAGCCAGCGCCTTGTGTTTGGGAGTCAGCAGCTGCTAGACTTTTGCGATTGCTATCACTGTGCACTGAAAGCCAGGACGGCCTGTGCACGTTAAAACAACTAGCTGAGCAAGAGTAGCCGAAAAATCACGGCCGCTAGATAGCAGCTTACGTATTGCCCAGGAAAGAGCACTATTTTTGGAGTGTGCAGTAAAATCGTGTTTTTGGACAAGGGAGGCATAAGTGCGCTGCGCTCCTAAGCTATCTCCCTGCGAGACACACTGCCAAAGCTTTTCGCTATGATGCAGTCCAGTGCAGACGCACACTACGGCTCTCCGGAGCTGTCCGAAGCCAAGCGCCGGTGGCCGGCGTCTTTCGGCTGAAGCAGCGCTTCGGAGCGTAGGGCTGCCGCTCCGCTGTTGTGTGCGCGAAGCAGCCGCTTCTCCTGCTCCGGGAGCGGACAGAGCGGTAGCTTGTACGAGGGCGAAGAACGTTGCTGCAGAGAGACGACATTGTGTGCACAGCCTTGCGACTGATAGAGGACGGTGGCTAAAGCTCCCTGCCTTTTCAATGCACTGCTGGCATGCTTTATTGAAGGTGCTCCGAGACAATTTTCCTGGGTTTTGACTTCGTCCTGATGAAGCCCCTCTTGGGAAACTCGTGCTCGTTTCCGAAGGCTCGAGATGCAGAGAACTCGATGGCAGCTGCAGAAATGAAGGGCTGCGTTGAGTTGTCGAGAAGCAAGAACATAGCCAGCGCCTTGTGTTTGGCAGTCAGCAGCTGCTGGACTTTTGCGATTGCTTTCACTGTGCACTGAATGCCAGGACGGCACGTGCACGTTAAAACAACGAGCTGGGCAAGAGTGGGCAGAAGAGAACGGGCGTCAGACAGCAGCTTACATATTACCATAGGAAGAGCAGTGTTTTTGGAGTGTGCAGCAAATGCGTGTTTCTGGACAAGGGAGGCAAAAGTGCGCTGCGCTCCTAAGCTATCTCCCTGCGAGACACACTGCCAAAGCTTTTCGTTATCATGCAGTCTAGTGCAGACGCACACTACGGCTCTCCGGAGCTGTCCGAAGCTAAGCGCCGGTGGCCGGCGTCTTTCGGCTGAAGCAGCGCTTCGGAGCGTAGGGCTGCCGCTCCGCTGTTGTGTGCACGAAGCAGCCGCTTCTCCTGCTCCGGGAGCGGACAGAGCGGTAGCTTGTACGAGGGCGAAGAACGAAGCCGCAGAGCACCCGGCTTCTCCGCGCCCCCTAAGGACTGCTAGAGGACCGTGGTGGCCGCTCGCCTTCCTCTTCAATTCCATTCTAGTATCCTTAGGGAAGGTGTTCCAGGACAATTTTCCTGAGTTTTGAATTCGTCCTGATGCAGCCCCTCCTGGGAAACTCGTGCGCGTCCTCTGAGTCTCCGAGTGCAGAGACCTCGATGGCAACTGCAGAAATGAAGGGCTGCGTTGAGTTGTCGAGAAGCAAGAACATAGCCTGGAGTTTGGGAGTCAGCAGCTGCTGGACTTTTGCAATTGCTTTCACTGTGCACTGAATGCCAGGACGGCATGTGCACGTTAAAACAACGAGCTGGGCAAGAGTAATCGAAAGATCACGGCCGTCAGAAAGCAGCTTATATATTGCCCTGGAAAGAGCATTGTGTTTGGAGTGTGCAGTAAAATCGTGTTTCTGGACAAGGGAGGCATAAGTGCGCTGCGCTCCTAAGCTATCTCCCTGCGAGACACACTGCCAAAGCTTTTCGCTATCATGCAGTCTAGTGCAGACGCACACTACGGCTCTCCGGAGCTGTCCGAAGCCAAGCGCCGGTGGCCGGCGTCTTTCGGCTGAAGCAGCGCTTCGGAGCGTAGGGCTGCCGCTCCGCTGTTGTGTGCGCGAAGCAGCCGCTTCTCCTGCTCCGGGAGCCGGAGAGAGCGGTAGCTTGTACGAGGGCGAAGAACGAAGCCGCAGAGCACCGGGCTTCTGCGCGCACCCTAAGGACTGCTAGAGGACCGTGGTGGCCGCACGCCTGCCTCTTCAATTCCATTCTAGCATCCTTAGGGAAGGTGTTCCAGGACAATTTTCCTGAGTTTTGAATTCGTCCTGATACAGCCCCTCCTGGGAAACTCGTGCTCGTCCTCTGAGTCTCCGACATGCAGAGACCTCGATGGCAACTGCAGAAATGAAGGGCTGCGTTGAGTTGTCGAGAAGCAAGAACATAGCCAGCGCCTTGTGTTTGGGAGTCAGCAGCTGCTAGACTTTTGCGATTGCTATCACTGTGCACTGAAAGCCAGGACGGCCTGTGCACGTTAAAACAACTAGCTGAGCAAGAGTAGCCGAAAAATCACGGCCGCTAGATAGCAGCTTACGTATTGCCCAGGAAAGAGCACTATTTTTGGAGTGTGCAGTAAAATCGTGTTTTTGGACAAGGGAGGCATAAGTGCGCTGCGCTCCTAAGCTATCTCCCTGCGAGACACACTGCCAAAGCTTTTCGCTAGGATGCAGTCTAGTGCAGACGCACACTACGGCTCTCCGGAGCTGTCCGAAGCCAAGCGCCGGTGGCCGGCGTCTTTCGGCTGAAGCAGCGCTTCGGAGCGTAGGGCTGCCGCTCCGCTGTTGTGTGCGCGAAGCAGCCGCTTCTCCTGCTCCGGGAGCGGACAGAGCGGTAGCTTGTACGAGGGCGAAGAACGAAGCCGCAGAGCACCCGGCTTCTCCGCGCCCCCTAAGGACTGCTAGAGGACCGTGGTGGCCGCTCGCCTTCCTCTTCAATTCCATTCTAGTATCCTTAGGGAAGGTGTTCCAGGACAATTTTCCTGAGTTTTGAATTCGTCCTGATGCAGCCCCTCCTGGGAAACTCATGCGCGTCCTCTGAGTCTCCGAGTGCAGAGACCTCGATGGCAACTGCAGAAATGAAGGACTGCGTTGAGTTGTCGAGAAGCAAGAACATAGCCTGGAGTTTGGGAGTCAGCAGCTGCTGGACTTTTGCAATTGCTTTCACTGTGCACTGAATGCCAGGACGGCATGTGCACGTTAAAACAACGAGCTGGGCAAGAGTAATCGAAAGATCACGGCCGTCAGAAAGCAGCTTATATATTGCCCTGGAAAGAGCATTGTGTTTGGAGTGTGCAGTAAAATCGTGTTTCTGGACAAGGGAGGCATAAGTGCGCTGCGCTCCTAAGCTATCTCCCTGCGAGACACACTGCCAAAGCTTTTCGCTATCATGCAGTCCAGTGCAGACGCACACTACGGCTCTCCGGAGCTGTCCGAAGCCAAGCGCCGGTGGCCGGCGTCTTTCGGCTGAAGCAGCGCTTCGGAGCGTAGGGCTGCCGCTCCGCTGTTGTGTGCGCGAAGCAGCCGCTTCTCCTGCTCCGGGAGCGGACAGAGCGGTAGCTTGTACGAGGGCGAAGAACGAAGCCGCAGAGCACCGGGCTTCTGCGCGCACCCTAAGGACTGCTAGAGGACGGTGGTGGCCGCTCGCCTGCCTCTTCAATTCCATTCTAGCATCCTTAGGGAAGGTGTTCCAGGACAATTTTCCTGAGTTTTGAATTCGTCCTGATGCAGCCCCTCCTGGGAAACTCGTGCTCGTCCTCTGAGTCTCCGACATGCAGAGACCTCGATGGCAACTGCAGAAATGAAGGGCTGCGTTGAGTTGTCGAGAAGCAAGAACATAGCCAGCGCCTTGTGTTTGGGAGTCAGCAGCTGCTAGACTTTTGCGATTGCTATCACTGTGCACTGAAAGCCAGGACGGCCTGTGCACGTTAAAACAACTAGCTGAGCAAGAGTAGCCGAAAAATCACGGCCGCTAGATAGCAGCTTACGTATTGCCCAGGAAAGAGCACTATTTTTGGAGTGTGCAGTAAAATCGTGTTTTTGGACAAGGGAGGCATAAGTGCGCTGCGCTCCTAAGCTATCTCCCTGCGAGACACACTGCCAAAGCTTTTCGCTATGATGCAGTCCAGTGCAGACGCACACTACGGCTCTCCGGAGCTGTCCGAAGCCAAGCGCCGGTGGCCGGCGTCTTTCGGCTGAAGCAGCGCTTCGGAGCGTAGGGCTGCCGCTCCGCTGTTGTGTGCGCGAAGCAGCCGCTTCTCCTGCTCCGGGAGCGGACAGAGCGGTAGCTTGTACGAGGGCGAAGAACGTTGCTGCAGAGAGACGACATTGTGTGCACAGCCTTGCGACTGATAGAGGACGGTGGCTAAAGCTCCCTGCCTTTTCAATGCACTGCTGGCATGCTTTATTGAAGGTGCTCCGAGACAATTTTCCTGGGTTTTGACTTCGTCCTGATGAAGCCCCTCTTGGGAAACTCGTGCTCGTTTCCGAAGGCTCGAGATGCAGAGAACTCGATGGCAGCTGCAGAAATGAAGGGCTGCGTTGAGTTGTCGAGAAGCAAGAACATAGCCAGCGCCTTGTGTTTGGCAGTCAGCAGCTGCTGGACTTTTGCGATTGCTTTCACTGTGCACTGAATGCCAGGACGGCACGTGCACGTTAAAACAACGAGCTGGGCAAGAGTGGGCAGAAGAGAACGGGCGTCAGACAGCAGCTTACATATTACCATAGGAAGAGCAGTGTTTTTGGAGTGTGCAGCAAATGCGTGTTTCTGGACAAGGGAGGCAAAAGTGCGCTGCGCTCCTAAGCTATCTCCCTGCGAGACACACTGCCAAAGCTTTTCGTTATCATGCAGTCTAGTGCAGACGCACACTACGGCTCTCCGGAGCTGTCCGAAGCTAAGCGCCGGTGGCCGGCGTCTTTCGGCTGAAGCAGCGCTTCGGAGCGTAGGGCTGCCGCTCCGCTGTTGTGTGCGCGAAGCAGCCGCTTCTCCTGCTCCGGGAGCGGACAGAGCGGTAGCTTGTACAAGGGCGAAGAACGAAGCCGCAGAGCACCCGGCTTCTCCGCGCCCCCTAAGGACTGCTAGAGGACCGTGGTGGCCGCTCGCCTTCCTCTTCAATTCCATTCTAGTATCCTTAGGGAAGGTGTTCCAGGACAATTTTCCTGAGTTTTGAATTCGTCCTGATGCAGCCCCTCCTGGGAAACTCGTGCGCGTCCTCTGAGTCTCCGAGTGCAGAGACCTCGATGGCAACTGCAGAAATGAAGGGCTGCGTTGAGTTGTCGAGAAGCAAGAACATAGCCTGGAGTTTGGGAGTCAGCAGCTGCTGGACTTTTGCAATTGCTTTCACTGTGCACTGAATGCCAGGACGGCATGTGCACGTTAAAACAACGAGCTGGGCAAGAGTAATCGAAAGATCACGGCCGTCAGAAAGCAGCTTATATATTGCCCTGGAAAGAGCATTGTTTTTGGAGTGTGCAGTAAAATCGTGTTTCTGGACAAGGGAGGCATAAGTGCGCTGCGCTCCTAAGCTATCTCCCTGCGAGACACACTGCTAAATCTTTTCGCTATGGTGCAGTCTAGTGCAGACGCACACTACGGCTCTCCGGAGCTGTCCGAAGCCAAGCGCCGGTGGCCGGCGTCTTTCGGCTGAAGCAGCGCTTCGGAGCGTAGGGCTGCCGCTCCGCTGTTGTGTGCGCGAAGCAGCCGCTTCTCCTGCTCCGGGAGCCGGAGAGAGCGGTAGCTTGTACGAGGGCGAAGAACGAAGCCGCAGAGCACCGGGCTTCTGCGCGCACCCTAAGGACTGCTAGAGGACCGTGGTGGTCGCACGCCTGCCTCTTCAATTCCATTCTAGCATCCTTAGGGAAGGTGTTCCAGGACAATTTTCCTGAGTTTTGAATTCGTCCTGATACAGCCCCTCCTGGGAAACTCGTGCTCGTCCTCTGAGTCTCCGACATGCAGAGACCTCGATGGCAACTGCAGAAATGAAGGGCTGCGTTGAGTTGTCGAGAAGCAAGAACATAGCCAGCGCCTTGTGTTTGGGAGTCAGCAGCTGCTAGACTTTTGTGATTGCTATCACTGTGCACTGAAAGCCAGGACGGCCTGTGCACGTTAAAACAACTAGCTGAGCAAGAGTAGCCGAAAAATCACGGCCGCTAGATAGCAGCTTACGTATTGCCCAGGAAAGAGCACTATTTTTGGAGTGTGCAGTAAAATCGTGTTTTTGGACAAGGGAGGCATAAGTGCGCTGCGCTCCTAAGCTATCTCCCTGCGAGACACACTGCCAAAGCTTTTCGCTATGATGCAGTCGAGTGCAGACGCACACTACGGCTCTCCGGAGCTGTCCGAAGCCAAGCGCCGGTGGCCGGCGTCTTTCGGCTGAAGCAGCGCTTCGGAGCGTAGGGCTGCCGCTCCGCTGTTGTGTGCGCGAAGCAGCCGCTTCTCCTGCTCCGGGAGCGGACAGAGCGGTAGCTTGTACGAGGGCGAAGAACGTTGCTGCAGAGAGACGACATTGTGTGCACAGCCTTGCGACTGCTAGAGGACGGTGGCTAAAGCTCCCTGCCTTTTCAATGCACTGCTGGCATGCTTTATTGAAGGTGCTCCGAGACAATTTTCCTGGGTTTTGACTTCGTCCTGATGAAGCCCCTCTTGGGAAACTCGTGCTCGTTTCCGAAGGCTCGAGATGCAGAGAACTCCATGGCAGCTGCAGAAATGAAGGGCTGCGTTGAGTTGTCGAGAAGCAAGAACATAGCCAGCGCCTTGTGTTTGGCAGTCAGCAGCTGCTGGACTTTTGCGATTGCTTTCACTGTGCACTGAATGCCAGGACGGCACGTGCACGTTAAAACAACGAGCTGGGCAAGAGTGGGCAGAAGAGAACGGGCGTCAGACAGCAGCTTACATATTACCATAGGAAGAGCAGTGTTTTTGGAGTCTGCAGCAAATGCGTGTTTCTGGACAAGGGAGGCAAAAGTGCGCTGCGCTCCTAAGCTATCTCCCTGCGAGACACACTGCCAAAGCTTTTCGTTATCATGCAGTCTAGTGCAGACGCACACTACGGCTCTCCGGAGCTGTCCGAAGCTAAGCGCCGGTGGCCGGCGTCTTTCGGCTGAAGCAGCGCTTCGGAGCGTAGGGCTGCCGCTCCGCTGTTGTGTGCACGAAGCAGCCGCTTCTCCTGCTCCGGGAGCGGACAGAGCGGTAGCTTGTACGAGGGCGAAGAACGAAGCCGCAGAGCACCCGGCTTCTCCGCGCCCCCTAAGGACTGCTAGAGGACCGTGGTGGCCGCTCGCCTTCCTCTTCAATTCCATTCTAGTATCCTTAGGGAAGGTGTTCCAGGACAATTTTCCTGAGTTTTGAATTCGTCCTGATGCAGCCCCTCCTGGGAAACTCGTGCGCGTCCTCTGAGTCTCCGAGTGCAGAGACCTCGATGGCAACTGCAGAAATGAAGGGCTGCGTTGAGTTGTCGAGAAGCAAGAACATAGCCTGGAGTTTGGGAGTCAGCAGCTGCTGGACTTTTGCAATTGCTTTCACTGTGCACTGAATGCCAGGACGGCATGTGCACGTTAAAACAACGAGCTGGGCAAGAGTAATCGAAAGATCACGGCCGTCAGAAAGCAGCTTATATATTGCCCTGGAAAGAGCATTGTGTTTGGAGTGTGCAGTAAAATCGTGTTTCTGGACAAGGGAGGCATAAGTGCGCTGCGCTCCTAAGCTATCTCCCTGCGAGACACACTGCCAAAGCTTTTCGCTATCATGCAGTCTAGTGCAGACGCACACTACGGCTCTCCGGAGCTGTCCGAAGCCAAGCGCCGGTGGCCGGCGTCTTTCGGCTGAAGCAGCGCTTCGGAGCGTAGGGCTGCCGCTCCGCTGTTGTGTGCGCGAAGCAGCCGCTTCTCCTGCTCCGGGAGCCGGAGAGAGCGGTAGCTTGTACGAGGGCGAAGAACGAAGCCGCAGAGCACCGGGCTTCTGCGCGCACCCTAAGGACTGCTAGAGGACCGTGGTGGCCGCACGCCTGCCTCTTCAATTCCATTCTAGCATCCTTAGGGAAGGTGTTCCAGGACAATTTTCCTGAGTTTTGAATTCGTCCTGATACAGCCCCTCCTGGGAAACTCGTGCTCGTCCTCTGAGTCTCCGACATGCAGAGACCTCGATGGCAACTGCAGAAATGAAGGGCTGCGTTGAGTTGTCGAGAAGCAAGAACATAGCCAGCGCCTTGTGTTTGGGAGTCAGCAGCTGCTAGACTTTTGCGATTGCTATCACTGTGCACTGAAAGCCAGGACGGCCTGTGCACGTTAAAACAACTAGCTGAGCAAGAGTAGCCGAAAAATCACGGCCGCTAGATAGCAGCTTACGTATTGCCCAGGAAAGAGCACTATTTTTGGAGTGTGCAGTAAAATCGTGTTTTTGGACAAGGGAGGCATAAGTGCGCTGCGCTCCTAAGCTATCTCCCTGCGAGACACACTGCCAAAGCTTTTCGCTAGGATGCAGTCTAGTGCAGACGCACACTACGGCTCTCCGGAGCTGTCCGAAGCCAAGCGCCGGTGGCCGGCGTCTTTCGGCTGAAGCAGCGCTTCGGAGCGTAGGGCTGCCGCTCCGCTGTTGTGTGCGCGAAGCAGCCGCTTCTCCTGCTCCGGGAGCGGACAGAGCGGTAGCTTGTACGAGGGCGAAGAACGAAGCCGCAGAGCACCCGGCTTCTCCGCGCCCCCTAAGGACTGCTAGAGGACCGTGGTGGCCGCTCGCCTTCCTCTTCAATTCCATTCTAGTATCCTTAGGGAAGGTGTTCCAGGACAATTTTCCTGAGTTTTGAATTCGTCCTGATGCAGCCCCTCCTGGGAAACTCATGCGCGTCCTCTGAGTCTCCGAGTGCAGAGACCTCGATGGCAACTGCAGAAATGAAGGACTGCGTTGAGTTGTCGAGAAGCAAGAACATAGCCTGGAGTTTGGGAGTCAGCAGCTGCTGGACTTTTGCAATTGCTTTCACTGTGCACTGAATGCCAGGACGGCATGTGCACGTTAAAACAACGAGCTGGGCAAGAGTAATCGAAAGATCACGGCCGTCAGAAAGCAGCTTATATATTGCCCTGGAAAGAGCATTGTGTTTGGAGTGTGCAGTAAAATCGTGTTTCTGGACAAGGGAGGCATAAGTGCGCTGCGCTCCTAAGCTATCTCCCTGCGAGACACACTGCCAAAGCTTTTCGCTATCATGCAGTCCAGTGCAGACGCACACTACGGCTCTCCGGAGCTGTCCGAAGCCAAGCGCCGGTGGCCGGCGTCTTTCGGCTGAAGCAGCGCTTCGGAGCGTAGGGCTGCCGCTCCGCTGTTGTGTGCGCGAAGCAGCCGCTTCTCCTGCTCCGGGAGCGGACAGAGCGGTAGCTTGTACGAGGGCGAAGAACGAAGCCGCAGAGCACCGGCCTTCTGCGCGCACCCTAAGGACTGCTAGAGGACCGTGGTGGCCGCTCGCCTGCCTCTTCAATTCCATTCTAGCATCCTTAGGGAAGGTGTTCCAGGACAATTTTCCTGAGTTTTGAATTCGTCCTGATGCAGCCCCTCCTGGGAAACTCGTGCTCGTCCTCTGAGTCTCCGACATGCAGAGACCTCGATGGCAACTGCAGAAATGAAGGGCTGCGTTGAGTTGTCGAGAAGCAAGAACATAGCCAGCGCCTTGTGTTTGGGAGTCAGCAGCTGCTAGACTTTTGCGATTGCTATCACTGTGCACTGAAAGCCAGGACGGCCTGTGCACGTTAAAACAACTAGCTGAGCAAGAGTAGCCGAAAAATCACGGCCGCTAGAGAGCAGCTTACGTATTGCCCAGGAAAGAGCACTATTTTTGGAGTGTGCAGTAAAATCGTGTTTTTGGACAAGGGAGGCATAAGTGCGCTGCGCTCCTAAGCTATCTCCCTGCGAGACACACTGCCAAAGCTTTTCGCTAGGATGCAGTCTAGTGCAGACGCACACTACGGCTCTCCGGAGCTGTCCGAAGCCAAGCGCCGGTGGCCGGCGTCTTTCGGCTGAAGCAGCGCTTCGGAGCGTAGGGCTGCCGCTCCGCTGTTGTGTGCGCGAAGCAGCCGCTTCTCCTGCTCCGGGAGCCGGAGAGAGCGGTAGCTTGTACGAGGGCAAAGAACGTTGCTGCAGAGAGACGAAATTGTGTGCACAGTCTTGCGACTGATAGAGGACGGTGGCTAAAGCTCCCTGCCTTTTCAATGCACTGCTGGCATGCTTTATTGAAGGTGCTCCGAGACAATTTTCCTGGGTTTTGACTTCGTCCTGATGAAGCCCCTCTTGGGAAACTCGTGCTCGTTTCCGAAGGCTCGAGATGCAGAGAACTCGATGGCAGCTGCAGAAATGAAGGGCTGCGTTGAGTTGTCGAGAAGCAAGAACATAGCCAGCGCCTTGTGTTTGGCAGTCAGCAGCTGCTGGACTTTTGCGATTGCTTTCACTGTGCACTGAATGCCAGGACGGCACGTGCACGTTAAAACAACGAGCTGGGCAAGAGTGGGCAGAAGAGAACGGGCGTCAGACAGCAGCTTACATATTACCATAGGAAGAGCAGTGTTTTTGGAGTGTGCAGCAAATGCGTGTTTCTGGACAAGGGAGGCAAAAGTGCGCTGCGCTCCTAAGCTATCTCCCTGCGAGACACACTGCCAAAGCTTTTCGTTATCATGCAGTCTAGTGCAGACGCACACTACGGCTCTCCGGAGCTGTCCGAAGCTAAGCGCCGGTGGCCGGCGTCTTTCGGCTGAAGCAGCGCTTCGGAGCGTAGGGCTGCCGCTCCGCTGTTGTGTGCGCGAAGCAGCCGCTTCTCCTGCTCCGGGAGCGGACAGAGCGGTAGCTTGTACGAGGGCGAAGAACGAAGCCGCAGAGCACCCGGCTTCTCCGCGCCCCCTAAGGACTGCTAGAGGACCGTGGTGGCCGCTCGCCTTCCTCTTCAATTCCATTCTAGTATCCTTAGGGAAGGTGTTCCAGGACAATTTTCCTGAGTTTTGAATTCGTCCTGATGCAGCCCCTCCTGGGAAACTCGTGCGCGTCCTCTGAGTCTCCGAGTGCAGAGACCTCGATGGCAACTGCAGAAATGAAGGGCTGCGTTGAGTTGTCGAGAAGCAAGAACATAGCCTGGAGTTTGGAAGTCAGCAGCTGCTGGACTTTTGCAATTGCTTTCACTGTGCACTGAATGCCAGGACGGCATGTGCACGTTAAAACAACGAGCTGGGCAAGAGTAATCGAAAGATCACGGCCGTCAGAAAGCAGCTTATATATTGCCCTGGAAAGAGCATTGTTTTTGGAGTGTGCAGTAAAATCGTGTTTCTGGACAAGGGAGGCATAAGTGCGCTGCGCTCCTAAGCTATCTCCCTGCGAGACACACTGCTAAAGCTTTTCGCTATGGTGCAGTCTAGTGCAGACGCACACTACGGCTCTCCGGAGCTGTCCGAAGCCAAGCGCCGGTGGCCGGCGTCTTTCGGCTGAAGCAGCGCTTCGGAGCGTAGGGCTGCCGCTCCGCTGTTGTGTGCGCGAAGCAGCCGCTTCTCCTGCTCCGGGAGCCGGAGAGAGCGGTAGCTTGTACGAGGGCGAAAAACGAAGCCGCAGAGCACCGGGCTTCTGCGCGCACCCTAAGGACTGCTAGAGGACCGTGGTAGCCGCTCGCCTGCCTCTTCAATTCCATTCTAGCATCCTTAGGGAAGGTGTTCCAGGACAATTTTCCTGAGTTTTGAATTCGTCCTGATACAGCCCCTCCTGGGAAACTCGTGCTCGTCCTCTGAGTCTCCGACATGCAGAGACCTCGATGGCAACTGCAGAAATGAAGGGCTGCGTTGAGTTGTCGAGAAGCAAGAACATAGCCAGCGCCTTGTGTTTGGGAGTCAGCAGCTGCTAGACTTTTGCGATTGCTATCACTGTGCACTGAAAGCCAGGACGGCCTGTGCACGTTAAAACAACTAGCTGAGCAAGAGTAGCCGAAAAATCACGGCCGCTAGATAGCAGCTTACGTATTGCCCAGGAAAGAGCACTATTTTTGGAGTGTGCAGTAAAATCGTGTTTTTGGACAAGGGAGGCATAAGTGCGCTGCGCTCCTAAGCTATCTCCCTGCGAGACACACTGCCAAAGCTTTTCGCTATGATGCAGTCCAGTGCAGACGCACACTACGGCTCTCCGGAGCTGTCCGAAGCCAAGCGCCGGTGGCCGGCGTCTTTCGGCTGAAGCAGCGCTTCGGAGCGTAGGGCTGCCGCTCCGCTGTTGTGTGCGCGAAGCAGCCGCTTCTCCTGCTCCGGGAGCGGACAGAGCGGTAGCTTGTACGAGGGCGAAGAACGTTGCTGCAGAGAGACGACATTGTGTGCACAGCCTTGCGACTGATAGAGGACGGTGGCTAAAGCTCCCTGCCTTTTCAATGCACTGCTGGCATGCTTTATTGAAGGTGCTCCGAGACAATTTTCCTGGGTTTTGACTTCGTCCTGATGAAGCCCCTCTTGGGAAACTCGTGCTCGTTTCCGAAGGCTCGAGATGCAGAGAACTCGATGGCAGCTGCAGAAATGAAGGGCTGCGTTGAGTTGTCGAGAAGCAAGAACATAGCCAGCGCCTTGTGTTTGGCAGTCAGCAGCTGCTGGACTTTTGCGATTGCTTTCACTGTGCACTGAATGCCAGGACGGCACGTGCACGTTAAAACAACGAGCTGGGCAAGAGTGGGCAGAAGAGAACGGGCGTCAGACAGCAGCTTACATATTACCATAGGAAGAGCAGTGTTTTTGGAGTGTGCAGCAAATGCGTGTTTCTGGACAAGGGAGGCAAAAGTGCGCTGCGCTCCTAAGCTATCTCCCTGCGAGACACACTGCCAAAGCTTTTCGTTATCATGCAGTCTAGTGCAGACGCACACTACGGCTCTCCGGAGCTGTCCGAAGCTAAGCGCCGGTGGCCGGCGTCTTTCGGCTGAAGCAGCGCTTCGGAGCGTAGGGCTGCCGCTCCGCTGTTGTGTGCGCGAAGCAGCCGCTTCTCCTGCTCCGGGAGCGGACAGAGCGGTAGCTTGTACGAGGGCGAAGAACGAAGCCGCAGAGCACCCGGCTTCTCCGCGCCCCCTAAGGACTGCTAGAGGACCGTGGTGGCCGCTCGCCTTCCTCTTCAATTCCATTCTAGTATCCTTAGGGAAGGTGTTCCAGGACAATTTTCCTGAGTTTTGAATTCGTCCTGATGCAGCCCCTCCTGGGAAACTCGTGCGCGTCCTCTGAGTCTCCGAGTGCAGAGACCTCGATGGCAACTGCAGAAATGAAGGGCTGCGTTGAGTTGTCGAGAAGCAAGAACATAGCCTGGAGTTTGGGAGTCAGCAGCTGCTGGACTTTTGCAATTGCTTTCACTGTGCACTGAATGCCAGGACGGCATGTGCACGTTAAAACAACGAGCTGGGCAAGAGTAATCGAAAGATCACGGCCGTCAGAAAGCAGCTTATATATTGCCCTGGAAAGAGCATTGTTTTTGGAGTGTGCAGTAAAATCGTGTTTCTGGACAAGGGAGGCATAAGTGCGCTGCGCTCCTAAGCTATCTCCCTGCGAGACACACTGCTAAATCTTTTCGCTATGGTGCAGTCTAGTGCAGACGCACACTACGGCTCTCCGGAGCTGTCCGAAGCCAAGCGCCGGTGGCCGGCGTCTTTCGGCTGAAGCAGCGCTTCGGAGCGTAGGGCTGCCGCTCCGCTGTTGTGTGCGCGAAGCAGCCGCTTCTCCTGCTCCGGGAGCCGGAGAGAGCGGTAGCTTGTACGAGGGCGAAGAACGAAGCCGCAGAGCACCGGGCTTCTGCGCGCACCCTAAGGACTGCTAGAGGACCGTGGTGGTCGCACGCCTGCCTCTTCAATTCCATTCTAGCATCCTTAGTGAAGGTGTTCCAGGACAATTTTCCTGAGTTTTGAATTCGTCCTGATACAGCCCCTCCTGGGAAACTCGTGCTCGTCCTCTGAGTCTCCGACATGCAGAGACCTCGATGGCAACTGCAGAAATGAAGGGCTGCGTTGAGTTGTCGAGAAGCAAGAACATAGCCAGCGCCTTGTGTTTGGGAGTCAGCAGCTGCTAGACTTTTGTGATTGCTATCACTGTGCACTGAAAGCCAGGACGGCCTGTGCACGTTAAAACAACTAGCTGAGCAAGAGTAGCCGAAAAATCACGGCCGCTAGATAGCAGCTTACGTATTGCCCAGGAAAGAGCACTATTTTTGGAGTGTGCAGTAAAATCGTGTTTTTGGACAAGGGAGGCATAAGTGCGCTGCGCTCCTAAGCTATCTCCCTGCGAGACACACTGCCAAAGCTTTTCGCTATGATGCAGTCGAGTGCAGACGCACACTACAGCTCTCCGGAGCTGTCCGAAGCCAAGCGCCGGTGGCCGGCGTCTTTCGGCTGAAGCAGCGCTTCGGAGCGTAGGGCTGCCGCTCCGCTGTTGTGTGCGCGAAGCAGCCGCTTCTCCTGCTCCGGGAGCGGACAGAGCGGTAGCTTGTACGAGGGCGAAGAACGTTGCTGCAGAGAGACGACATTGTGTGCACAGCCTTGCGACTGCTAGAGGACGGTGGCTAAAGCTCCCTGCCTTTTCAATGCACTGCTGGCATGCTTTATTGAAGGTGCTCCGAGACAATTTTCCTGGGTTTTGACTTCGTCCTGATGAAGCCCCTCTTGGGAAACTCGTGCTCGTTTCCGAAGGCTCGAGATGCAGAGAACTCGATGGCAGCTGCAGAAATGAAGGGCTGCGTTGAGTTGTCGAGAAGCAAGAACATAGCCAGCGCCTTGTGTTTGGCAGTCAGCAGCTGCTGGACTTTTGCGATTGCTTTCACTGTGCACTGAATGCCAGGACGGCACGTGCACGTTAAAACAACGAGCTGGGCAAGAGTGGGCAGAAGAGAACGGGCGTCAGACAGCAGCTTACATATTACCATAGGAAGAGCAGTGTTTTTGGAGTGTGCAGCAAATGCGTGTTTCTGGACAAGGGAGGCAAAAGTGCGCTGCGCTCCTAAGCTATCTCCCTGCGAGACACACTGCCAAAGCTTTTCGTTATCATGCAGTCTAGTGCAGACGCACACTACGGCTCTCCGGAGCTGTCCGAAGCTAAGCGCCGGTGGCCGGCGTCTTTCGGCTGAAGCAGCGCTTCGGAGCGTAGGGCTGCCGCTCCGCTGTTGTGTGCGCGAAGCAGCCGCTTCTCCTGCTCCGGGAGCGGACAGAGCGGTAGCTTGTACGAGGGCGAAGAACGAAGCCGCAGAGCACCCGGCTTCTCCGCGCCCCCTAAGGACTGCTAGAGGACCGTGGTGGCCGCTCGCCTTCCTCTTCAATTCCATTCTAGTATCCTTAGGGAAGGTGTTCCAGGACAATTTTCCTGAGTTTTGAATTCGTCCTGATGCAGCCCCTCCTGGGAAACTCGTGCGCGTCCTCTGAGTCTCCGAGTGCAGAGACCTCGATGGCAACTGCAGAAATGAAGGACTGCGTTGAGTTGTCGAGAAGCAAGAACATAGCCTGGAGTTTGGGAGTCAGCAGCTGCTGGACTTTTGCAATTGCTTTCACTGTGCACTGAATGCCAGGACGGCATGTGCACGTTAAAACAACGAGCTGGGCAAGAGTAATCGAAAGATCACGGCCGTCAGAAAGCAGCTTATATATTGCCCTGGAAAGAGCATTGTTTTTGGAGTGTGCAGTAAAATCGTGTTTCTGGACAAGGGAGGCATAAGTGCGCTGCGCTCCTAAGCTATCTCCCTGCGAGACACACTGCTAAAGCTTTTCGCTATGGTGCAGTCTAGTGCAGACGCACACTACGGCTCTCCGGAGCTGTCCGAAGCCAAGCGCCGGTGGCCGGCGTCTTTCGGCTGAAGCAGCGCTTCGGAGCGTAGGGCTGCCGCTCCGCTGTTGTGTGCGCGAAGCAGCCGCTTCTCCTGCTCCGGGAGCCGGAGAGAGCGGTAGCTTGTACGAGGGCGAAGAACGAAGCCGCAGAGCACCGGGCTTCTGCGCGCACCCTAAGGACTGCTAGAGGACCGTGGTGGTCGCACGCCTGCCTCTTCAATTCCATTCTAGCATCCTTAGGGAAGGTGTTCCAGGACAATTTTCCTGAGTTTTGAATTCGTCCTGATACAGCCCCTCCTGGGAAACTCGTGCTCGTCCTCTGAGTCTCCGACATGCAGAGACCTCGATGGCAACTGCAGAAATGAAGGGCTGCGTTGAGTTGTCGAGAAGCAAGAACATAGCCAGCGCCTTGTGTTTGGGAGTCAGCAGCTGCTAGACTTTTGCGATTGCTATCACTGTGCACTGAAAGCCAGGACGGCCTGTGCACGTTAAAACAACTAGCTGAGCAAGAGTAGCTGAAAAATCACGGCCGCTAGATAGCAGCTTACGTATTGCCCAGGAAAGAGCACTATTTTTGGAGTGTGCAGTAAAATCGTGTTTTTGGACAAGGGAGGCATAAGTGCGCTGCGCTCCTAAGCTATCTCCCTGCGAGACACACTGCCAAAGCTTTTCGCTATGATGCAGTCCAGTGCAGACGCACACTACGGCTCTCCGGAGCTGTCCGAAGCCAAGCGCCGGTGGCCGGCGTCTTTCGGCTGAAGCAGCGCTTCGGAGCGTAGGGCTGCCGCTCCGCTGTTGTGTGCGCGAAGCAGCCGCTTCTCCTGCTCCGGGAGCGGACAGAGCGGTAGCTTGTACGAGGGCGAAGAACGTTGCTGCAGAGAGACGACATTGTGTGCACAGCCTTGCGACTGCTAGAGGACGGTGGCTAAAGCTCCCTGCCTTTTCAATGCACTGCTGGCATGCTTTATTGAAGGTGCTCCGAGACAATTTTCCTGGGTTTTGACTTCGTCCTGATGAAGCCCCTCTTGGGAAACTCGTGCTCGTTTCCGAAGGCTCGAGATGCAGAGAACTCGATGGCAGCTGCAGAAATGAAGGGCTGCGTTGAGTTGTCGAGAAGCAAGAACATAGCCAGCGCCTTGTGTTTGGCAGTCAGCAGCTGCTGGACTTTTGCGATTGCTTTCACTGTGCACTGAATGCCAGGACGGCACGTGCACGTTAAAACAACGAGCTGGGCAAGAGTGGGCAGAAGAGAACGGGCGTCAGACAGCAGCTTACATATTACCATAGGAAGAGCAGTGTTTTTGGAGTGTGCAGCAAATGCGTGTTTCTGGACAAGGGAGGCAAAAGTGCGCTGCGCTCCTAAGCTATCTCCCTGCGAGACACACTGCCAAAGCTTTTCGTTATCATGCAGTCTAGTGCAGACGCACACTACGGCTCTCCGGAGCTGTCCGAAGCTAAGCGCCGGTGGCCGGTGTCTTTCGGCTGAAGCAGCGCTTCGGAGCGTAGGGCTGCCGCTCCGCTGTTGTGTGCGCGAAGCAGCCGCTTCTCCTGCTCCGGGAGCCGGAGAGAGCGGTAGCTTGTACGAGGGCGAAGAACGAAGCCGCAGAGCACCCGGCTTCTCCGCGCCCCCTAAGGACTGCTAGAGGACCGTGGTGGCCGCTCGCCTTCCTCTTCAATTCCATTCTAGTATCCTTAGGGAAGGTGTTCCAGGACAATTTTCCTGAGTTTTGAATTCGTCCTGATGCAGCCCCTCCTGGGAAACTCGTGCGCGTCCTCTGAGTCTCCGAGTGCAGAGACCTCGATGGCAACTGCAGAAATGAAGGGCTGCGTTGAGTTGTCGAGAAGCAAGAACATAGCCTGGAGTTTGGGAGTCAGCAGCTGCTGGACTTTTGCAATTGCTTTCACTGTGCACTGAATGCCAGGACGGCATGTGCACGTTAAAACAACGAGCTGGGCAAGAGTAATCGAAAGATCACGGCCGTCAGAAAGCAGCTTATATATTGCCCTGGAAAGAGCATTATGTTTGGAGTGTGCAGTAAAATCGTGTTTCTGGACAAGGGAGGCATAAGTGCGCTGCGCTCCTAAGCTATCTCCCTGCGAGACACACTGCCAAAGCTTTTCGCTATCATGCAGTCCAGTGCAGACGCACACTACGGCTCTCCGGAGCTGTCCGAAGCCAAGCGCCGGTGGCCGGCGTCTTTCGGCTGAAGCAGCGCTTCGGAGCGTAGGGCTGCCGCTCCGCTGTTGTGTGCGTGAAGCAGCCGCTTCTCCTGCTCCAGGAGCCGGAGAGAGCGGTAGCTTGTACGAGGGCGAAGAACGAAGCCGCAGAGCACCGGGCTTCTGCGCGCACCCTAAGGACTGCTAGAGGACCGTGGTGGCCGCACGCCTGCCTCTTCAATTCCATTCTAGCATCCTTAGGGAAGGTGTTCCAGGACAATTTTCCTGAGTTTTGAATTCGTCCTGATACAGCCCCTCCTGGGAAACTCGTGCTCGTCCTCTGAGTCTCCGACATGCAGAGACCTCGATGGCAACTGCAGAAATGAAGGGCTGCGTTGAGTTGTCGAGAAGCAAGAACATAGCCAGCGCCTTGTGTTTGGGAGTCAGCAGCTGCTAGACTTTTGCGATTGCTATCACTGTGCACTGAAAGCCAGGACGGCCTGTGCACGTTAAAACAACTAGCTGAGCAAGAGTAGCCGAAAAATCACGGCCGCTAGATAGCAGCTTACGTATTGCCCAGGAAAGAGCACTATTTTTGGAGTGTGCAGTAAAATCGTGTTTTTGGACAAGGGAGGCATAAGTGCGCTGCGCTCCTAAGCTATCTCCCTGCGAGACACACTGCCAAAGCTTTTCGCTATGATGCAGTCGAGTGCAGACGCACACTACGGCTCTCCGGAGCTGTCCGAAGCCAAGCGCCGGTGGCCGGCGTCTTTCGGCTGAAGCAGCGCTTCGGAGCGTAGGGCTGCCGCTCCGCTGTTGTGTGCGCGAAGCAGCCGCTTCTCCTGCTCCGGGAGCGGACAGAGCGGTAGCTTGTACGAGGGCGAAGAACGTTGCTGCAGAGAGACGACATTGTGTGCACAGCCTTGCGACTGCTAGAGGACGGTGGCTAAAGCTCCCTGCCTTTTCAATGCACTGCTGGCATGCTTTATTGAAGGTGCTCCGAGACAATTTTCCTGGGTTTTGACTTCGTCCTGATGAAGCCCCTCTTGGGAAACTCGTGCTCGTTTCCGAAGGCTCGAGATGCAGAGAACTCCATGGCAGCTGCAGAAATGAAGGGCTGCGTTGAGTTGTCGAGAAGCAAGAACATAGCCAGCGCCTTGTGTTTGGCAGTCAGCAGCTGCTGGACTTTTGCGATTGCTTTCACTGTGCACTGAATGCCAGGACGGCACGTGCACGTTAAAACAACGAGCTGGGCAAGAGTGGGCAGAAGAGAACGGGCGTCAGACAGCAGCTTACATATTACCATAGGAAGAGCAGTGTTTTTGGAGTGTGCAGCAAATGCGTGTTTCTGGACAAGGGAGGCAAAAGTGCGCTGCGCTCCTAAGCTATCTCCCTGCGAGACACACTGCCAAAGCTTTTCGTTATCATGCAGTCTAGTGCAGACGCACACTACGGCTCTCCGGAGCTGTCCGAAGCTAAGCGCCGGTGGCCGGCGTCTTTCGGCTGAAGCAGCGCTTCGGAGCGTAGGGCTGCCGCTCCGCTGTTGTGTGCGCGAAGCAGCCGCTTCTCCTGCTCCGGGAGCGGACAGAGCGGTAGCTTGTACGAGGGCGAAGAACGAAGCCGCAGAGCACCCGGCTTCTCCGCGCCCCCTAAGGACTGCTAGAGGACCGTGGTGGCCGCTCGCCTTCCTCTTCAATTCCATTCTAGTATCCTTAGGGAAGGTGTTCCAGGACAATTTTCCTGAGTTTTGAATTCGTCCTGATGCAGCCCCTCCTGGGAAACTCGTGCGCGTCCTCTGAGTCTCCGAGTGCAGAGACCTCGATGGCAACTGCAGAAATGAAGGGCTGCGTTGAGTTGTCGAGAAGCAAGAACATAGCCTGGAGTTTGGGAGTCAGCAGCTGCTGGACTTTTGCAATTGCTTTCACTGTGCACTGAATGCCAGGACGGCATGTGCACGTTAAAACAACGAGCTGGGCAAGAGTAATCGAAAGATCACGGCCGTCAGAAAGCAGCTTATATATTGCCCTGGAAAGAGCATTGTGTTTGGAGTGTGCAGTAAAATCGTGTTTCTGGACAAGGGAGGCATAAGTGCGCTGCGCTCCTAAGCTATCTCCCTGCGAGACACACTGCCAAAGCTTTTCGCTATGGTGCAGTCTAGTGCAGACGCACACTACGGCTCTCCGGAGCTGTCCGAAGCCAAGCGCCGGTGGCCGGCGTCTTTCGGCTGAAGCAGCGCTTCGGAGCGTAGGGCTGCCGCTCCGCTGTTGTGTGCGCGAAGCAGCCGCTTCTCCTGCTCCGGGAGCCGGAGAGAGCGGTAGCTTGTACGAGGGCGAAGAACGAAGCCGCAGAGCACCGGGCTTCTGCGCGCACCCTAAGGACTGCTAGAGGACCGTGGTGGCCGCACGCCTGCCTCTTCAATTCCATTCTAGCATCCTTAGGGAAGGTGTTCCAGGACAATTTTCCTGAGTTTTGAATTCGTCCTGATACAGCCCCTCCTGGGAAACTCGTGCTCGTCCTCTGAGTCTCCGACATGCAGAGACCTCGATGGCAACTGCAGAAATGAAGGGCTGCGTTGAGTTGTCGAGAAGCAAGAACATAGCCAGCGCCTTGTGTTTGGGAGTCAGCAGCTGCTAGACTTTTGCGATTGCTATCACTGTGCACTGAAAGCCAGGACGGCCTGTGCACGTTAAAACAACTAGCTGAGCAAGAGTAGCCGAAAAATCACGGCCGCTAGATAGCAGCTTACGTATTGCCCAGGAAAGAGCACTATTTTTGGAGTGTGCAGTAAAATCGTGTTTTTGGACAAGGGAGGCATAAGTGCGCTGCGCTCCTAAGCTATCTCCCTGCGAGACACACTGCCAAAGCTTTTCGCTATGATGCAGTCCAGTGCAGACGCACACTACGGCTCTCCGGAGCTGTCCGAAGCCAAGCGCCGGTGGCCGGCGTCTTTCGGCTGAAGCAGCGCTTCGGAGCGTAGGGCTGCCGCTCCGCTGTTGTGTGCGCGAAGCAGCCGCTTCTCCTGCTCCGGGAGCGGACAGAGCGGTAGCTTGTACGAGGGCGAAGAACGTTGCTGCAGAGAGACGACATTGTGTGCACAGCCTTGCGACTGCTAGAGGACGGTGGCTAAAGCTCCCTGCCTTTTCAATGCACTGCTGGCATGCTTTATTGAAGGTGCTCCGAGACAATTTTCCTGGGTTTTGACTTCGTCCTGATGAAGCCCCTCTTGGGAAACTCGTGCTCGTTTCCGAAGGCTCGAGATGCAGAGAACTCGATGGCAGCTGCAGAAATGAAGGGCTGCGTTGAGTTGTCGAGAAGCAAGAACATAGCCAGCGCCTTGTGTTTGGCAGTCAGCAGCTGCTGGACTTTTGCGATTGCTTTCACTGTGCACTGAATGCCAGGACGGCACGTGCACGTTAAAACAACGAGCTGGGCAAGAGTGGGCAGAAGAGAACGGGCGTCAGACAGCAGCTTACATATTACCATAGGAAGAGCAGTGTTTTTGGAGTGTGCAGCAAATGCGTGTTTCTGGACAAGGGAGGCAAAAGTGCGCTGCGCTCCTAAGCTATCTCCCTGCGAGACACACTGCCAAAGCTTTTCGTTATCATGCAGTCTAGTGCAGACGCACACTACGGCTCTCCGGAGCTGTCCGAAGCTAAGCGCCGGTGGCCGGCGTCTTTCGGCTGAAGCAGCGCTTCGGAGCGTAGGGCTGCCGCTCCGCTGTTGTGTGCGCGAAGCAGCCGCTTCTCCTGCTCCGGGAGCGGACAGAGCGGTAGCTTGTACGAGGGCGAAGAACGAAGCCGCAGAGCACCCGGCTTCTCCGCGCCCCCTAAGGACTGCTAGAGGACCGTGGTGGCCGCTCGCCTTCCTCTTCAATTCCATTCTAGTATCCTTAGGGAAGGTGTTCCAGGACAATTTTCCTGAGTTTTGAATTCGTCCTGATGCAGCCCCTCCTGGGAAACTCGTGCGCGTCCTCTGAGTCTCCGAGTGCAGAGACCTCGATGGCAACTGCAGAAATGAAGGGCTGCGTTGAGTTGTCGAGAAGCAAGAACATAGCCTGGAGTTTGGGAGTCAGCAGCTGCTGGACTTTTGCAATTGCTTTCACTGTGCACTGAATGCCAGGACGGCATGTGCACGTTAAAACAACGAGCTGGGCAAGAGTAATCGAAAGATCACGGCCGTCAGAAAGCAGCTTATATATTGCCCTGGAAAGAGCATTGTGTTTGGAGTGTGCAGTAAAATCGTGTTTCTGGACAAGGGAGGCATAAGTGCGCTGCGCTCCTAAGCTATCTCCCTGCGAGACACACTGCCAAAGCTTTTCGCTATGGTGCAGTCTAGTGCAGACGCACACTACGGCTCTCCGGAGCTGTCCGAAGCCAAGCGCCGGTGGCCGGCGTCTTTCGGCTGAAGCAGCGCTTCGGAGCGTAGGGCTGCCGCTCCGCTGTTGTGTGCGCGAAGCAGCCGCTTCTCCTGCTCCGGGAGCCGGAGAGAGCGGTAGCTTGTACGAGGGCGAAGAACGAAGCCACAGAGCACCGGGCTTCTGCGCGCACCCTAAGGACTGCTAGAGGACCGTGGTGGCCGCACGCCTGCCTCTTCAATTCCATTCTAGCATCCTTAGGGAAGGTGTTCCAGGACAATTTTCCTGAGTTTTGAATTCGTCCTGATACAGCCCCTCCTGGGAAACTCGTGCTCGTCCTCTGAGTCTCCGACATGCAGAGACCTCGATGGCAACTGCAGAAATGAAGGGCTGCGTTGAGTTGTCGAGAAGCAAGAACATAGCCAGCGCCTTGTGTTTGGGAGTCAGCAGCTGCTAGACTTTTGCGATTGCTATCACTGTGCACTGAAAGCCAGGACGGCCTGTGCACGTTAAAACAACTAGCTGAGCAAGAGTAGCCGAAAAATCACGGCCGCTAGATAGCAGCTTACGTATTGCCCAGGAAAGAGCACTATTTTTGGAGTGTGCAGTAAAATCGTGTTTTTGGACAAGGGAGGCATAAGTGCGCTGCGCTCCTAAGCTATCTCCCTGCGAGACACACTGCCAAAGCTTTTCGCTATGATGCAGTCCAGTGCAGACGCACACTCCGGCTCTCCGGAGCTGTCCGAAGCCAAGCGCCGGTGGCCGGCGTCTTTCGGCTGAAGCAGCGCTTCGGAGCGTAGGGCTGCCGCTCCGCTGTTGTGTGCGCGAAGCAGCCGCTTCTCCTGCTCCGGGAGCGGACAGAGCGGTAGCTTGTACGAGGGCGAAGAACGTTGCTGCAGAGAGACGACATTGTGTGCACAGCCTTGCGACTGCTAGAGGACGGTGGCTAAAGCTCCCTGCCTTTTCAATGCACTGCTGGCATGCTTTATTGAAGGTGCTCCGAGACAATTTTCCTGGGTTTTGACTTCGTCCTGATGAAGCCCCTCTTGGGAAACTCGTGCTCGTTTCCGAAGGCTCGAGATGCAGAAAACTCGATGGCAGCTGCAGAAATGAAGGGCTGCGTTGAGTTGTTGAGAAGCAAGAACATAGCCAGCGCCTTGTGTTTGGCAGTCAGCAGCTGCTGGACTTTTGCGATTGCTTTCACTGTGCACTGAATGCCAGGACGGCACGTGCACGTTAAAACAACGAGCTGGGCAAGAGTGGGCAGAAGAGAACGGGCGTCAGACAGCAGCTTACATATTACCATAGGAAGAGCAGTGTTTTTGGAGTGTGCAGCAAATGCGTGTTTCTGGACAAGGGAGGCAAAAGTGCGCTGCGCTCCTAAGCTATCTCCCTGCGAGACACACTGCCAAAGCTTTTCGTTATCATGCAGTCTAGTGCAGACGCACACTACGGCTCTCCGGAGCTGTCCGAAGCCAAGCGCCGGTGGCCGGCGTCTTTCGGCTGAAGCAGCGCTTCGGAGCGTAGGGCTGCCGCTCCGCTGTTGTGTGCGCGAAGCAGCCGCTTCTCCTGCTCCGGGAGCCGGAGAGAGCGGTAGCTTGTACGAGGGCGAAGAACGAAGCCGCAGAGCACCCGGCTTCTCCGCGCCCCCTAAGGACTGCTAGAGGACCGTGGTGGCCGCTCGCCTTCCTCTTCAATTCCATTCTAGTATCCTTAGGGAAGGTGTTCCAGGACAATTTTCCTGAGTTTTGAATTCGTCCTGATGCAGCCCCTCCTGGGAAACTCGTGCGCGTCCTCTGAGTCTCCGAGTGCAGAGACCTCGATGGCAACTGCAGAAATGAAGGGCTGCGTTGAGTTGTCGAGAAGCAAGAACATAGCCTGGAGTTTGGGAGTCAGCAGCTGCTGGACTTTTGCAATTGCTTTCACTGTGCACTGAATGCCAGGACGGCATGTGCACGTTAAAACAACGAGCTGGGCAAGAGTAATCGAAAGATCACGGCCGTCAGAAAGCAGCTTATATATTGCCCTGGAAAGAGCATTGTGTTTGGAGTGTGCAGTAAAATCGTGTTTCTGGACAAGGGAGGCATAAGTGCGCTGCGCTCCTAAGCTATCTCCCTGCGAGACACACTGCCAAAGCTTTTCGCTATCATGCAGTCCAGTGCAGACGCACACTACGGCTCTCCGGAGCTGTCCGAAGCTAAGCGCCGGTGGCCGGCGTCTTTCGGCTGAAGCAGCGCTTCGGAGCGTACGGCTGCCGCTCCGCTGTTGTGTGCGCGAAGCAGCCGCTTCTCCTGCTCCGGGAGCGGACAGAGCGGTAGCTTGTACGAGGGCGAAGAACGAAGCCGCAGAGCACCGGCCTTCTGCGCGCACCCTAACGACTGCTAGAGGACGGTGGTGGCCGCTCGCCTGCCTCTTCAATTCCATTCTAGCATCCTTAGGGAAGGTGTTCCAGGACAATTTTCCTGAGTTTTGAATTCGTCCTGATACAGCCCCTCCTGTGAAACTCGTGCTCGTCCTCTGAGTCTCCGACATGCAGAGACCTCGATGGCAACTGCAGAAATGAAGGGCTGCGTTGAGTTGTCGAGAAGCAAGAACATAGCCAGCGCCTTGTGTTTGGGAGTCAGCAGCTGCTAGACTTTTGCGATTGCTATCACTGTGCACTGAAAGCCAGGACGGCCTGTGCACGTTAAAACAACTAGCTGAGCAAGAGTAGCCGAAAAATCACGGCCGCTAGATAGCAGCTTACGTATTGCCCAGGAAAGAGCACTATTTTTGGAGTGTGCAGTAAAATCGTGTTTCTGGACAAGGGAGGCATAAGTGCGCTGCGCTCCTAAGCTATCTCCCTGCGAGACACACTGCCAAAGCTTTTCGCTATGATGCAGTTTAGTGCAGACGCACACTACGGCTCTCCGGAGCTGTCCGAAGCCAAGCGCCGGTGGCCGGCGTCTTTCGGCTGAAGCAGCGCTTCGGAGCGTAGGGCTGCCGCTCCGCTGTTGTGTGCGCGAAGCAGCCGCTTCTCCTGCTCCGGGAGCCGGAGAGAGCTGTAGCTTGTACGAGGGCAAAGAACGTTGCTGCAGAGAGACGAAATTGTGTGCACAGTCTTGCGACTGCTAGAGGACGGTGGCTAAAGCTCCCTGCCTTTTCAATGCACTGCTGGCATGCTTTATTGAAGGTGCTCCGAGACAATTTTCCTGGGTTTTGACTTCGTCCTGATGAAGCCCCTCTTGGGAAACTCGTGCTCGTTTCCGAAGGCTCGAGATGCAGAGAACTCGATGGCAGCTGCAGAAATGAAGGGCTGCGTTGAGTTGTCGAGAAGCAAGAACATAGCCAGCGCCTTGTGTTTGGCAGTCAGCAGCTGCTGGACTTTTGCGATTGCTTTCACTGTGCACTGAATGCCAGGACGGCACGTGCACGTTAAAACAACGAGCTGGGCAAGAGTGGGCAGAAGAGAACGGGCGTCAGACAGCAGCTTACATATTACCATAGGAAGAGCAGTGTTTTTGGAGTGTGCAGCAAATGCGTGTTTCTGGACAAGGGAGGCAAAAGTGCGCTGCGCTCCTAAGCTATCTCCCTGCGAGACACACTGCCAAAGCTTTTCGTTATCATGCAGTCTAGTGCAGACGCACACTAAGGCTCTCCGGAGCTGTCCGAAGCTAAGCGCCGGTGGCCGGCGTCTTTCGGCTGAAGCAGCGCTTCGGAGCGTAGGGCTGCCGCTCCGCTGTTGTGTGCGCGAAGCAGCCGCTTCTCCTGCTCCGGGAGCGGACAGAGCGGTAGCTTGTACGAGGGCGAAGAACGAAGCCGCAGAGCACCCGGCTTCTCCGCGCCCCCTAAGGACTGCTAGAGGACCGTGGTGGCCGCTCGCCTTCCTCTTCAATTCCATTCTAGTATCCTTAGGGAAGGTGTTCCAGGACAATTTTCCTGAGTTTTGAATTCGTCCTGATGCAGCCCCTCCTGGGAAACTCGTGCGCGTCCTCTGAGTCTCCGAGTGCAGAGACCTCGATGGCAACTGCAGAAATGAAGGGCTGCGTTGAGTTGTCGAGAAGCAAGAACATAGCCTGGAGTTTGGGAGTCAGCAGCTGCTGGACTTTTGCAATTGCTTTCACTGTGCACTGAATGCCAGGACGGCATGTGCACGTTAAAACAACGAGCTGGGCAAGAGTAATCGAAAGATCACGGCCGTCAGAAAGCAGCTTATATATTGCCCTGGAAAGAGCATTGTTTTTGGAGTGTGCAGTAAAATCGTGTTTCTGGACAAGGGAGGCATAAGTGCGCTGCGCTCCTAAGCTATCTCCCTGCGAGACACACTGCCAAAGCTTTTCGCTATGATGCAGTTTAGTGCAGACGCACACTACGGCTCTCCGGAGCTGTCCGAAGCCAAGCGCCGGTGGCCGGCGTCTTTCGGCTGAAGCAGCGCTTCGGAGCGTAGGGCTGCCGCTCCGCTGTTGTGTGCGCGAAGCAGCCGCTTCTCCTGCTCCGGGAGCCGGAGAGAGCGGTAGCTTGTACGAGGGCGAAGAACGAAGCCGCAGAGCACCGGGCTTCTGCGCGCACCCTAAGGACTGCTAGAGGACCGTGGTGGCCGCACGCCTGCCTCTTCAATTCCATTCTAGCATCCTTAGGGAAGGTGTTCCAGGACAATTTTCCTGAGTTTTGAATTCGTCCTGATACAGCCCCTCCTGGGAAACTCGTGCTCGTCCTCTGAGTCTCCGACATGCAGAGACCTCGATGGCAACTGCAGAAATGAAGGGCTGCGTTGAGTTGTCGAGAAGCAAGAACATAGCCAGCGCCTTGTGTTTGGGAGTCAGCAGCTGCTAGACTTTTGCGATTGCTATCACTGTGCACTGAAAGCCAGGACGGCCTGTGCACGTTAAAACAACTAGCTGAGCAAGAGTAGCCGAAAAATCACGGCCGCTAGATAGCAGCTTACGTATTGCCCAGGAAAGAGCACTATTTTTGGAGTGTGCAGTAAAATCGTGTTTTTGGACAAGGGAGGCATAAGTGCGCTGCGCTCCTAAGCTATCTCCCTGCGAGACACACTGCCAAAGCTTTTCGCTATGATGCAGTCCAGTGCAGACGCACACTACGGCTCTCCGGAGCTGTCCGAAGCCAAGCGCCGGTGGCCGGCGTCTTTCGGCTGAAGCAGCGCTTCGGAGCGTAGGGCTGCCGCTCCGCTGTTGTGTGCGCGAAGCAGCCGCTTCTCCTGCTCCGGGAGCGGACAGAGCGGTAGCTTGTACGAGGGCGAAGAACGTTGCTGCAGAGAGGCGACATTGTGTGCACAGTCTTGCGACTGCTAGAGGACGGTGGCTAAAGCTCCCTGCCTTTTCAATGCACTGCTGGCATGCTTTATTGAAGGTGCTCCGAGACAATTTTCCTGGGTTTTGACTTCGTCCTGATGAAGCCCCTCTTGGGAAACTCGTGCTCGTTTCCGAAGGCTCGAGATGCAGAGAACTCGATGGCAGCTGCAGAAATGAAGGGCTGCGTTGAGTTGTCGAGAAGCAAGAACATAGCCAGCGCCTTGTGTTTGGCAGTCAGCAGCTGCTGGACTTTTGCGATTGCTTTCACTGTGCACTGAATGCCAGGACGGCACGTGCACGTTAAAACAACGAGCTGGGCAAGAGTGGGCAGAAGAGAACGGGCGTCAGACAGCAGCTTACATATTACCATAGGAAGAGCAGTGTTTTTGGAGTGTGCAGCAAATGCGTGTTTCTGGACAAGGGAGGCAAAAGTGCGCTGCGCTCCTAAGCTATCTCCCTGCGAGACACACTGCCAAAGCTTTTCGTTATCATGCAGTCTAGTGCAGACGCACACTACGGCTCTCCGGAGCTGTCCGAAGCTAAGCGCCGGTGGCCGGCGTCTTTCGGCTGAAGCAGCGCTTCGGAGCGTACGGCTGCCGCTCCGCTGTTGTGTGCGCGAAGCAGCCGCTTCTCCTGCTCCGGGAGCGGACAGAGCGGTAGCTTGTACGAGGGCGAAGAACGAAGCCGCAGAGCACCCGGCTTCTCCGCGCCCCCTAAGGACTGCTAGAGGACCGTGGTGGCCGCTCGCCTTCCTCTTCAATTCCATTCTAGTATCCTTAGGGAAGGTGTTCCAGGACAATTTTCCTGAGTTTTGAATTCGTCCTGATGCAGCCCCTCCTGGGAAACTCGTGCGCGTCCTCTGAGTCTCCGAGTGCAGAGACCTCGATGGCAACTGCAGAAATGAAGGGCTGCGTTGAGTTGTCGAGAAGCAAGAACATAGCCTGGAGTTTGGGAGTCAGCAGCTGCTGGACTTTTGCAATTGCTTTCACTGTGCACTGAATGCCAGGACGGCATGTGCACGTTAAAACAACGAGCTGGGCAAGAGTAATCGAAAGATCACGGCCGTCAGAAAGCAGCTTATATATTGCCCTGGAAAGAGCATTGTTTTTGGAGTGTGCAGTAAAATCGTGTTTCTGGACAAGGGAGGCATAAGTGCGCTGCGCTCCTAAGCTATCTCCCTGCGAGACACACTGCCAAAGCTTTTCGCTATCATGCAGTTTAGTGCAGACGCACACTACGGCTCTCCGGAGCTGTCCGAAGCCAAGCGCCGGTGGCCGGCGTCTTTCGGCTGAAGCAGCGCTTCGGAGCGTAGGGCTGCCGCTCCGCTGTTGTGTGCGCGAAGCAGCCGCTTCTCCTGCTCCGGGAGCCGGAGAGAGCGGTAGCTTGTACGAGGGCGAAGAACGAAGCCGCAGAGCACCGGGCTTCTGCGCGCACCCTAAGGACTGCTAGAGGACCGTGGTGGCCGCACGCCTGCCTCTTCAATTCCATTCTAGCATCCTTAGGGAAGGTGTTCCAGGACAATTTTCCTGAGTTTTGAATTCGTCCTGATACAGCCCCTCCTGGGAAACTCGTGCTCGTCCTCTGAGTCTCCGACATGCAGAGACCTCGATGGCAACTGCAGAAATGAAGGGCTGCGTTGAGTTGTCGAGAAGCAAGAACATAGCCAGCGCCTTGTGTTTGGGAGTCAGCAGCTGCTAGACTTTTGCGATTGCTATCACTGTGCACTGAAAGCCAGGACGGCCTGTGCACGTTAAAACAACTAGCTGAGCAAGAGTAGCCGAAAAATCACGGCCGCTAGATAGCAGCTTACGTATTGCCCAGGAAAGAGCACTATTTTTGGAGTGTGCAGTAAAATCGTGTTTTTGGACAAGGGAGGCATAAGTGCGCTGCGCTCCTAAGCTATCTCCCTGCGAGACACACTGCCAAAGCTTTTCGCTATGATGCAGTCCAGTGCAGACGCACACTACGGCTCTCCGGAGCTGTCCGAAGCCAAGCGCCGGTGGCCGGCGTCTTTCGGCTGAAGCAGCGCTTCGGAGCGTACGGCTGCCGCTCCGCTGTTGTGTGCGCGAAGCAGCCGCTTCTCCTGCTCCGGGAGCGGACAGAGCGGTAGCTTGTACGAGGGCGAAGAACGTTGCTGCAGAGAGACGACATTGTGTGCACAGCCTTGCGACTGCTAGAGGACGGTGGCTAAAGCTCCCTGCCTTTTCAATGCACTGCTGGCATGCTTTATTGAAGGTGCTCCGAGACAATTTTCCTGGGTTTTGACTTCGTCCTGATGAAGCCCCTCTTGGGAAACTCGTGCTCGTTTCCGAAGGCTCGAGATGCAGAGAACTCGATGGCAGCTGCAGAAATGAAGGGCTGCGTTGAGTTGTCGAGAAGCAAGAACATAGCCAGCGCCTTGTGTTTGGCAGTCAGCAGCTGCTGGACTTTTGCGATTGCTTTCACTGTGCACTGAATGCCAGGACGGCACGTGCACGTTAAAACAACGAGCTGGGCAAGAGTGGGCAGAAGAGAACGGGCGTCAGACAGCAGCTTACATATTACCATAGGAAGAGCAGTGTTTTTGGAGTGTGCAGCAAATGCGTGTTTCTGGACAAGGGAGGCAAAAGTGCGCTGCGCTCCTAAGCTATCTCCCTGCGAGACACACTGCCAAAGCTTTTCGTTATCATGCAGTCTAGTGCAGACGCACACTACGGCTCTCCGGAGCTGTCCGAAGCCAAGCGCCGGTGGCCGGCGTCTTTCGGCTGAAGCAGCGCTTCGGAGCGTAGGGCTGCCGCTCCGCTGTTGTGTGCGCGAAGCAGCCGCTTCTCCTGCTCCGGGAGCCGGAGAGAGCGGTAGCTTGTACGAGGGCGAAGAACGAAGCCGCAGAGCACCCGGCTTCTCCGCGCCCCCTAAGGACTGCTAGAGGACCGTGGTGGCCGCTCGCCTTCCTCTTCAATTCCATTCTAGTATCCTTAGGGAAGGTGTTCCAGGACAATTTTCCTGAGTTTTGAATTCGTCCTGATGCAGCCCCTCCTGGGAAACTCGTGCGCGTCCTCTGAGTCTCCGAGTGCAGAGACCTCGATGGCAACTGCAGAAATGAAGGGCTGCGTTGAGTTGTCGAGAAGCAAGAACATAGCCTGGAGTTTGGGAGTCAGCAGCTGCTGGACTTTTGCAATTGCTTTCACTGTGCACTGAATGCCAGGACGGCATGTGCACGTTAAAACAACGAGCTGGGCAAGAGTAATCGAAAGATCACGGCCGTCAGAAAGCAGCTTATATATTGCCCTGGAAAGAGCATTGTGTTTGGAGTGTGCAGTAAAATCGTGTTTCTGGACAAGGGAGGCATAAGTGCGCTGCGCTCCTAAGCTATCTCCCTGCGAGACACACTGCCAAAGCTTTTCGCTATCATGCAGTCCAGTGCAGACGCACACTACGGCTCTCCGGAGCTGTCCGAAGCTAAGCGCCGGTGGCCGGCGTCTTTCGGCTGAAGCAGCGCTTCGGAGCGTACGGCTGCCGCTCCGCTGTTGTGTGCGCGAAGCAGCCGCTTCTCCTGCTCCGGGAGCGGACAGAGCGGTAGCTTGTACGAGGGCGAAGAACGAAGCCGCAGAGCACCGGCCTTCTGCGCGCACCCTAACGACTGCTAGAGGACGGTGGTGGCCGCTCGCCTGCCTCTTCAATTCCATTCTAGCATCCTTAGGGAAGGTGTTCCAGGACAATTTTCCTGAGTTTTGAATTCGTCCTGATACAGCCCCTCCTGGGAAACTCGTGCTCGTCCTCTGAGTCTCCGACATGCAGAGACCTCGATGGCAACTGCAGAAATGAAGGGCTGCGTTGAGTTGTCGAGAAGCAAGAACATAGCCAGCGCCTTGTGTTTGGGAGTCAGCAGCTGCTAGACTTTTGCGATTGCTATCACTGTGCACTGAAAGCCAGGACGGCCTGTGCACGTTAAAACAACTAGCTGAGCAAGAGTAGCCGAAAAATCACGGCCGCTAGATAGCAGCTTACGTATTGCCCAGGAAAGAGCACTATTTTTGGAGTGTGCAGTAAAATCGTGTTTCTGGACAAGGGAGGCATAAGTGCGCTGCGCTCCTAAGCTATCTCCCTGCGAGACACACTGCCAAAGCTTTTCGCTATCATGCAGTCCAGTGCAGACGCACACTACGGCTCTCCGGAGCTGTCCGAAGCCAAGCGCCGGTGGCCGGCGTCTTTCGGCTGAAGCAGCGCTTCGGAGCGTAGGGCTGCCGCTCCGCTGTTGTGTGCGCGAAGCAGCCGCTTCTCCTGCTCCGGGAGCCGGAGAGAGCTGTAGCTTGTACGAGGGCAAAGAACGTTGCTGCAGAGAGACGAAATTGTGTGCACAGTCTTGCGACTGCTAGAGGACGGTGGCTAAAGCTCCCTGCCTTTTCAATGCACTGCTGGCATGCTTTATTGAAGGTGCTCCGAGACAATTTTCCTGGGTTTTGACTTCGTCCTGATGAAGCCCCTCTTGGGAAACTCGTGCTCGTTTCCGAAGGCTCGAGATGCAGAGAACTCGATGGCAGCTGCAGAAATGAAGGGCTGCGTTGAGTTGTCGAGAAGCAAGAACATAGCCAGCGCCTTGTGTTTGGCAGTCAGCAGCTGCTGGACTTTTGCGATTGCTTTCACTGTGCACTGAATGCCAGGACGGCACGTGCACGTTAAAACAACGAGCTGGGCAAGAGTGGGCAGAAGAGAACGGGCGTCAGACAGCAGCTTACATATTACCATAGGAAGAGCAGTGTTTTTGGAGTGTGCAGCAAATGCGTGTTTCTGGACAAGGGAGGCAAAAGTGCGCTGCGCTCCTAAGCTATCTCCCTGCGAGACACACTGCCAAAGCTTTTCGTTATCATGCAGTCTAGTGCAGACGCACACTACGGCTCTCCGGAGCTGTCCGAAGCTAAGCGCCGGTGGCCGGCGTCTTTCGGCTGAAGCAGCGCTTCGGAGCGTAGGGCTGCCGCTCCGCTGTTGTGTGCGCGAAGCAGCCGCTTCTCCTGCTCCGGGAGCGGACAGAGCGGTAGCTTGTACGAGGGCGAAGAACGAAGCCGCAGAGCACCCGGCTTCTCTGCGCCCCCTAAGGACTGCTAGAGGACCGTGGTGGCCGCTCGCCTTCCTCTTCAATTCCATTCTAGTATCCTTAGGGAAGGTGTTCCAGGACAATTTTCCTGAGTTTTGAATTCGTCCTGATGCAGCCCCTCCTGGGAAACTCGTGCGCGTCCTCTGAGTCTCCGAGTGCAGAGACCTCGATGGCAACTGCAGAAATGAAGGGCTGCGTTGAGTTGTCGAGAAGCAAGAACATAGCCTGGAGTTTGGGAGTCAGCAGCTGCTGGACTTTTGCAATTGCTTTCACTGTGCACTGAATGCCAGGACGGCATGTGCACGTTAAAACAACGAGCTGGGCAAGAGTAATCGAAAGATCACGGCCGTCAGAAAGCAGCTTATATATTGCCCTGGAAAGAGCATTGTTTTTGGAGTGTGCAGTAAAATCGTGTTTCTGGACAAGGGAGGCATAAGTGCGCTGCGCTCCTAAGCTATCTCCCTGCGAGACACACTGCCAAAGCTTTTCGCTATGATGCAGTTTAGTGCAGACGCACACTACGGCTCTCCGGAGCTGTCCGAAGCCAAGCGCCGGTGGCCGGCGTCTTTCGGCTGAAGCAGCGCTTCGGAGCGTAGGGCTGCCGCTCCGCTGTTGTGTGCGCGAAGCAGCCGCTTCTCCTGCTCCGGGAGCCGGAGAGAGCGGTAGCTTGTACGAGGGCGAAGAACGAAGCCGCAGAGCACCGGGCTTCTGCGCGCACCCTAAGGACTGCTAGAGGACCGTGGTGGCCGCACGCCTGCCTCTTCAATTCCATTCTAGCATCCTTAGGGAAGGTGTTCCAGGACAATTTTCCTGAGTTTTGAATTCGTCCTGATACAGCCCCTCCTGGGAAACTCGTGCTCGTCCTCTGAGTCTCCGACATGCAGAGACCTCGATGGCAACTGCAGAAATGAAGGGCTGCGTTGAGTTGTCGAGAAGCAAGAACATAGCCAGCGCCTTGTGTTTGGGAGTCAGCAGCTGCTAGACTTTTGCGATTGCTATCACTGTGCACTGAAAGCCAGGACGGCCTGTGCACGTTAAAACAACTAGCTGAGCAAGAGTAGCCGAAAAATCACGGCCGCTAGATAGCAGCTTACGTATTGCCCAGGAAAGAGCACTATTTTTGGAGTGTGCAGTAAAATCGTGTTTTTGGACAAGGGAGGCATAAGTGCGCTGCGCTCCTAAGCTATCTCCCTGCGAGACACACTGCCAAAGCTTTTCGCTATGATGCAGTCCAGTGCAGACGCACACTACGGCTCTCCGGAGCTGTCCGAAGCCAAGCGCCGGTGGCCGGCGTCTTTCGGCTGAAGCAGCGCTTCGGAGCGTAGGGCTGCCGCTCCGCTGTTGTGTGCGCGAAGCAGCCGCTTCTCCTGCTCCGGGAGCGGACAGAGCGGTAGCTTGTACGAGGGCGAAGAACGTTGCTGCAGAGAGACGACATTGTGTGCACAGCCTTGCGACTGCTAGAGGACGGTGGCTAAAGCTCCCTGCCTTTTCAATGCACTGCTGGCATGCTTTATTGAAGGTGCTCCGAGACAATTTTCCTGGGTTTTGACTTCGTCCTGATGAAGCCCCTCTTGGGAAACTCGTGCTCGTTTCCGAAGGCTCGAGATGCAGAGAACTCGATGGCAGCTGCAGAAATGAAGGGCTGCGTTGAGTTGTCGAGAAGCAAGAACATAGCCAGCGCCTTGTGTTTGGCAGTCAGCAGCTGCTGGACTTTTGCGATTGCTTTCACTGTGCACTGAATGCCAGGACGGCACGTGCACGTTAAAACAACGAGCTGGGCAAGAGTGGGCAGAAGAGAACGGGCGTCAGACAGCAGCTTACATATTACCATAGGAAGAGCAGTGTTTTTGGAGTGTGCAGCAAATGCGTGTTTCTGGACAAGGGAGGCAAAAGTGCGCTGCGCTCCTAAGCTATCTCCCTGCGAGACACACTGCCAAAGCTTTTCGTTATCATGCAGTCTAGTGCAGACGCACACTACGGCTCTCCGGAGCTGTCCGAAGCTAAGCGCCGGTGGCCGGCGTCTTTCGGCTGAAGCAGCGCTTCGGAGCGTAGGGCTGCCGCTCCGCTGTTGTGTGCGCGAAGCAGCCGCTTCTCCTGCTCCGGGAGCGGACAGAGCGGTAGCTTGTACGAGGGCGAAGAACGAAGCCGCAGAGCACCCGGCTTCTCCGCGCCCCCTAAGGACTGCTAGAGGACCGTGGTGGCCGCTCGCCTTCCTCTTCAATTCCATTCTAGTATCCTTAGGGAAGGTGTTCCAGGACAATTTTCCTGAGTTTTGAATTCGTCCTGATGCAGCCCCTCCTGGGAAACTCGTGCGCGTCCTCTGAGTCTCCGAGTGCAGAGACCTCGATGGCAACTGCAGAAATGAAGGGCTGCGTTGAGTTGTCGAGAAGCAAGAACATAGCCTGGAGTTTGGGAGTCAGCAGCTGCTGGACTTTTGCAATTGCTTTCACTGTGCACTGAATGCCAGGACGGCATGTGCACGTTAAAACAACGAGCTGGGCAAGAGTAATCGAAAGATCACGGCCGTCAGAAAGCAGCTTATATATTGCCCTGGAAAGAGCATTGTGTTTGGAGTGTGCAGTAAAATCGTGTTTCTGGACAAGGGAGGCATAAGTGCGCTGCGCTCCTAAGCTATCTCCCTGCGAGACACACTGCCAAAGCTTTTCGCTATGATGCAGTCCAGTGCAGACGCACACTACGGCTCTCCGGAGCTGTCCGAAGCCAAGCGCCGGTGGCCGGCGTCTTTCGGCTGAAGCAGCGCTTCGGAGCGTACGGCTGCCGCTCCGCTGTTGTGTGCGCGAAGCAGCCGCTTCTCCTGCTCCGGGAGCGGACAGAGCGGTAGCTTGTACGAGGGCGAAGAACGAAGCCGCAGAGCACCGGCCTTCTGCGCGCACCCTAAGGACTGCTAGAGGACGGTGGTGGCCGCTCGCCTGCCTCTTCAATTCCATTCTAGCATCCTTAGGGAAGGTGTTCCAGGACAATTTTCCTGAGTTTTGAATTCGTCCTGATACAGCCCCTCCTGGGAAACTCGTGCTCGTCCTCTGAGTCTCCGACATGCAGAGACCTCGATGGCAACTGCAGAAATGAAGGGCTGCGTTGAGTTGTCGAGAAGCAAGAACATAGCCAGCGCCTTGTGTTTGGGAGTCAGCAGCTGCTAGACTTTTGCGATTGCTATCACTGTGCACTGAAAGCCAGGACGGCCTGTGCACGTTAAAACAACTAGCTGAGCAAGAGTAGCCGAAAAATCACGGCCGTAGATAGCAGCTTACGTATTGCCCAGGAAAGAGCACTATTTTTGGAGTGTGCAGTAAAATCGTGTTTTTGGACAAGGGAGGCATAAGTGCGCTGCGCTCCTAAGCTATCTCCCTGCGAGACACACTGCCAAAGCTTTTCGCTATGATGCAGTCCAGTGCAGACGCACACTACGGCTCTCCGGAGCTGTCCGAAGCCAAGCGCCGGTGGCCGGCGTCTTTCGGCTGAAGCAGCGCTTCGGAGCGTAGGGCTGCCGCTCCGCTGTTGTGTGCGCGAAGCAGCCGCTTCTCCTGCTCCGGGAGCCGGAGAGAGCGGTAGCTTGTACGAGGGCGAAGAACGTTGCTGCAGAGAGACGACATTGTGTGCACAGCCTTGCGACTGCTAGAGGACGGTGGCTAAAGCTCCCTGCCTTTTCAATGCACTGCTGGCATGCTTTATTGAAGGTGCTCCGAGACAATTTTCCTGGGTTTTGACTTCGTCCTGATGAAGCCCCTCTTGGGAAACTCGTGCTCGTTTCCGAAGGCTCGAGATGCAGAGAACTCGATGGCAGCTGCAGAAATGAAGGGCTGCGTTGAGTTGTCGAGAAGCAAGAACATAGCCAGCGCCTTGTGTTTGGGAGTCAGCAGCTGCTAGACTTTTGCGATTGCTATCACTGTGCACTGAAAGCCAGGACGGCCTGTGCACGTTAAAACAACTAGCTGAGCAAGAGTAGCCGAAAAATCACGGCCGTAGATAGCAGCTTACGTATTGCCCAGGAAAGAGCACTATTTTTGGAGTGTGCAGTAAAATCGTGTTTTTGGACAAGGGAGGCATAAGTGCGCTGCGCTCCTAAGCTATCTCCCTGCGAGACACACTGCCAAAGCTTTTCGCTATGATGCAGTCCAGTGCAGACGCACACTACGGCTCTCCGGAGCTGTCCGAAGCCAAGCGCCGGTGGCCGGCGTCTTTCGGCTGAAGCAGCGCTTCGGAGCGTAGGGCTGCCGCTCCGCTGTTGTGTGCGCGAAGCAGCCGCTTCTCCTGCTCCGGGAGCCGGAGAGAGCGGTAGCTTGTACGAGGGCGAAGAACGTTGCTGCAGAGAGACGACATTGTGTGCACAGCCTTGCGACTGCTAGAGGACGGTGGCTAAAGCTCCCTGCCTTTTCAATGCACTGCTGGCATGCTTTATTGAAGGTGCTCCGAGACAATTTTCCTGGGTTTTGACTTCGTCCTGATGAAGCCCCTCTTGGGAAACTCGTGCTCGTTTCCGAAGGCTCGAGATGCAGAGAACTCGATGGCAGCTGCAGAAATGAAGGGCTGCGTTGAGTTGTCGAGAAGCAAGAACATAGCCAGCGCCTTGTGTTTGGCAGTCAGCAGCTGCTGGACTTTTGCGATTGCTTTCACTGTGCACTGAATGCCAGGACGGCACGTGCACGTTAAAACAACGAGCTGGGCAAGAGTGGGCAGAAGAGAACGGGCGTCAGACAGCAGCTTACATATTACCATAGGAAGAGCAGTGTTTTTGGAGTGTGCAGCAAATGCGTGTTTCTGGACAAGGGAGGCAAAAGTGCGCTGCGCTCCTAAGCTATCTCCCTGCGAGACACACTGCCAAAGCTTTTCGCTATCATGCAGTCTAGTGCAGACGCACACTACGGCTCTCCGGAGCTGTCCGAAGCTAAGCGCCGGTGGCCGGCGTCTTTCGGCTGAAGCAGCGCTTCGGAGCGTACGGCTGCCGCTCCGCTGTTGTGTGCGCGAAGCAGCCGCTTCTCCTGCTCCGGGAGCGGACAGAGCGGTAGCTTGTACGAGGGCGAAGAACGAAGCCGCAGAGCACCCGGCTTCTCCGCGCCCCCTAAGGACTGCTAGAGGACCGTGGTGGCCGCTCGCCTTCCTCTTCAATTCCATTCTAGTATCCTTAGGGAAGGTGTTCCAGGACAATTTTCCTGAGTTTTGAATTCCTCCTGATGCAGCCCCTCCTGGGAAACTCGTGCGCGTCCTCTGAGTCTCCGAGTGCAGAGACCTCGATGGCAACTGCAGAAATGAAGGGCTGCGTTGAGTTGTCGAGAAGCAAGAACATAGCCTGGAGTTTGGGAGTCAGCAGCTGCTGGACTTTTGCAATTGCTTTCACTGTGCACTGAATGCCAGGACGGCATGTGCACGTTAAAACAACGAGCTGGGCAAGAGTAATCGAAAGATCACGGCCGTCAGAAAGCAGCTTATATATTGCCCTGGAAAGAGCATTGTGTTTGGAGTGTGCAGTAAAATCGTGTTTCTGGACAAGGGAGGCATAAGTGCGCTGCGCTCCTAAGCTATCTCCCTGCGAGACACACTGCCAAAGCTTTTCGCTATGATGCAGTCCAGTGCAGACGCACACTACGGCTCTCCGGAGCTGTCCGAAGCCAAGCGCCGGTGGCCGGCGTCTTTCGGCTGAAGCAGCGCTTCGGAGCGTAGGGCTGCCGCTCCGCTGTTGTGTGCGCGAAGCAGCCGCTTCTCCTGCTCCGGGAGCGGACAGAGCGGTAGCTTGTACGAGGGCGAAGAACGTTGCTGCAGAGAGACGACATTGTGTGCACAGCCTTGCGACTGCTAGAGGACGGTGGCTAAAGCTCCCTGCCTTTTCAATGCACTGCTGGCATGCTTTATTGAAGGTGCTCCGAGACAATTTTCCTGGGTTTTGACTTCGTCCTGATGAAGCCCCTCTTGGGAAACTCGTGCTCGTTTCCGAAGGCTCGAGATGCAGAGAACTCGATGGCAGCTGCAGAAATGAAGGGCTGCGTTGAGTTGTCGAGAAGCAAGAACATAGCCAGCGCCTTGTGTTTGGCAGTCAGCAGCTGCTGGACTTTTGCGATTGCTTTCACTGTGCACTGAATGCCAGGACGGCACGTGCACGTTAAAACAACGAGCTGGGCAAGAGTGGGCAGAAGAGAACGGGCGTCAGACAGCAGCTTACATATTACCATAGGAAGAGCAGTGTTTTTGGAGTGTGCAGCAAATGCGTGTTTCTGGACAAGGGAGGCAAAAGTGCGCTGCGCTCCTAAGCTATCTCCCTGCGAGACACACTGCCAAAGCTTTTCGCTATCATGCAGTCTAGTGCAGACGCACACTACGGCTCTCCGGAGCTGTCCGAAGCTAAGCGCCGGTGGCCGGCGTCTTTCGGCTGAAGCAGCGCTTCGGAGCGTACGGCTGCCGCTCCGCTGTTGTGTGCACGAAGCAGCCGCTTCTCCTGCTCCGGGAGCGGACAGAGCGGTAGCTTGTACGAGGGCGAAGAACGAAGCCGCAGAGCACCCGGCTTCTCCGCGCCCCCTAAGGACTGCTAGAGGACCGTGGTGGCCGCTCGCCTTCCTCTTCAATTCCATTCTAGTATCCTTAGGGAAGGTGTTCCAGGACAATTTTCCTGAGTTTTGAATTCGTCCTGATGCAGCCCCTCCTGGGAAACTCGTGCGCGTCCTCTGAGTCTCCGAGTGCAGAGACCTCGATGGCAACTGCAGAAATGAAGGGCTGCGTTGAGTTGTCGAGAAGCAAGAACATAGCCTGGAGTTTGGGAGTCAGCAGCTGCTGGACTTTTGCAATTGCTTTCACTGTGCACTGAATGCCAGGACGGCATGTGCACGTTAAAACAACGAGCTGGGCAAGAGTAATCGAAAGATCACGGCCGTCAGAAAGCAGCTTATATATTGCCCTGGAAAGAGCATTGTTTTTGGAGTGTGCAGTAAAATCGTGTTTCTGGACAAGGGAGGCATAAGTGCGCTGCGCTCCTAAGCTATCTCCCTGCGAGACACACTGCCAAAGCTTTTCGCTATGATGCAGTTTAGTGCAGACGCACACTACGGCTCTCCGGAGCTGTCCGAAGCCAAGCGCCGGTGGCCGGCGTCTTTCGGCTGAAGCAGCGCTTCGGAGCGTAGGGCTGCCGCTCCGCTGTTGTGTGCGCGAAGCAGCCGCTTCTCCTGCTCCGGGAGCCGGAGAGAGCGGTAGCTTGTACGAGGGCGAAGAACGAAGCCGCAGAGCACCGGGCTTCTGCGCGCACCCTAAGGACTGCTAGAGGACCGTGGTGGCCGCACGCCTGCCTCTTCAATTCCATTCTAGCATCCTTAGGGAAGGTGTTCCAGGACAATTTTCCTGAGTTTTGAATTCGTCCTGATACAGCCCCTCCTGGGAAACTCGTGCTCGTCCTCTGAGTCTCCGACATGCAGAGACCTCGATGGCAACTGCAGAAATGAAGGGCTGCGTTGAGTTGTCGAGAAGCAAGAACATAGCCAGCGCCTTGTGTTTGGGAGTCAGCAGCTGCTAGACTTTTGCGATTGCTATCACTGTGCACTGAAAGCCAGGACGGCCTGTGCACGTTAAAACAACTAGCTGAGCAAGAGTAGAAGAATAAACACGGCCGCTAGATAGCAGCTTACGTATTGCCCAGGAAAGAGCACTATTTTTGGAGTGTGCAGTAAAATCGTGTTTTTGGACAAGGGAGGCATAAGTGCGCTGCGCTCCTAAGCTATCTCCCTGCGAGACACACTGCCAAAGCTTTTCGCTATGATGCAGTCCAGTGCAGACGCACACTACGGCTCTCCGGAGCTGTCCGAAGCCAAGCGCCGGTGGCCGGCGTCTTTCGGCTGAAGCAGCGCTTCGGAGCGTACGGCTGCCGCTCCGCTGTTGTGTGCGCGAAGCAGCCGCTTCTCCTGCTCCGGGAGCGGACAGAGCGGTAGCTTGTACGAGGGCGAAGAACGTTGCTGCAGAGAGACGACATTGTGTGCACAGCCTTGCGACTGCTAGAGGACGGTGGCTAAAGCTCCCTGCCTTTTCAATGCACTGCTGGCATGCTTTATTGAAGGTGCTCCGAGACAATTTTCCTGGGTTTTGACTTCGTCCTGATGAAGCCCCTCTTGGGAAACTCGTGCTCGTTTCCGAAGGCTCGAGATGCAGAGAACTCGATGGCAGCTGCAGAAATGAAGGGCTGCGTTGAGTTGTCGAGAAGCAAGAACATAGCCAGCGCCTTGTGTTTGGCAGTCAGCAGCTGCTGGACTTTTGCGATTGCTTTCACTGTGCACTGAATGCCAGGACGGCACGTGCACGTTAAAACAACGAGCTGGGCAAGAGTGGGCAGAAGAGAACGGGCGTCAGACAGCAGCTTACATATTACCATAGGAAGAGCAGTGTTTTTGGAGTGTGCAGCAAATGCGTGTTTCTGGACAAGGGAGGCAAAAGTGCGCTGCGCTCCTAAGCTATCTCCCTGCGAGACACACTGCCAAAGCTTTTCGTTATCATGCAGTCTAGTGCAGACGCACACTACGGCTCTCCGGAGCTGTCCGAAGCCAAGCGCCGGTGGCCGGCGTCTTTCGGCTGAAGCAGCGCTTCGGAGCGTAGGGCTGCCGCTCCGCTGTTGTGTGCGCGAAGCAGCCGCTTCTCCTGCTCCGGGAGCCGGAGAGAGCGGTAGCTTGTACGAGGGCGAAGAACGAAGCCGCAGAGCACCCGGCTTCTCCGCGCCCCCTAAGGACTGCTAGAGGACCGTGGTGGCCGCTCGCCTTCCTCTTCAATTCCATTCTAGTATCCTTAGGGAAGGTGTTCCAGGACAATTTTCCTGAGTTTTGAATTCGTCCTGATGCAGCCCCTCCTGGGAAACTCGTGCGCGTCCTCTGAGTCTCCGAGTGCAGAGACCTCGATGGCAACTGCAGAAATGAAGGGCTGCGTTGAGTTGTCGAGAAGCAAGAACATAGCCTGGAGTTTGGGAGTCAGCAGCTGCTGGACTTTTGCAATTGCTTTCACTGTGCACTGAATGCCAGGACGGCATGTGCACGTTAAAACAACGAGCTGGGCAAGAGTAATCGAAAGATCACGGCCGTCAGAAAGCAGCTTATATATTGCCCTGGAAAGAGCATTGTGTTTGGAGTGTGCAGTAAAATCGTGTTTCTGGACAAGGGAGGCATAAGTGCGCTGCGCTCCTAAGCTATCTCCCTGCGAGACACACTGCCAAAGCTTTTCGCTATCATGCAGTCCAGTGCAGACGCACACTACGGCTCTCCGGAGCTGTCCGAAGCTAAGCGCCGGTGGCCGGCGTCTTTCGGCTGAAGCAGCGCTTCGGAGCGTACGGCTGCCGCTCCGCTGTTGTGTGCGCGAAGCAGCCGCTTCTCCTGCTCCGGGAGCGGACAGAGCGGTAGCTTGTACGAGGGCGAAGAACGAAGCCGCAGAGCACCGGCCTTCTGCGCGCACCCTAACGACTGCTAGAGGACGGTGGTGGCCGCTCGCCTGCCTCTTCAATTCCATTCTAGCATCCTTAGGGAAGGTGTTCCAGGACAATTTTCCTGAGTTTTGAATTCGTCCTGATACAGCCCCTCCTGGGAAACTCGTGCTCGTCCTCTGAGTCTCCGACATGCAGAGACCTCGATGGCAACTGCAGAAATGAAGGGCTGCGTTGAGTTGTCGAGAAGCAAGAACATAGCCAGCGCCTTGTGTTTGGGAGTCAGCAGCTGCTAGACTTTTGCGATTGCTATCACTGTGCACTGAAAGCCAGGACGGCCTGTGCACGTTAAAACAACTAGCTGAGCAAGAGTAGCCGAAAAATCACGGCCGCTAGATAGCAGCTTACGTATTGCCCAGGAAAGAGCACTATTTTTGGAGTGTGCAGTAAAATCGTGTTTCTGGACAAGGGAGGCATAAGTGCGCTGCGCTCCTAAGCTATCTCCCTGCGAGACACACTGCCAAAGCTTTTCGCTATCATGCAGTCCAGTGCAGACGCACACTACGGCTCTCCGGAGCTGTCCGAAGCCAAGCGCCGGTGGCCGGCGTCTTTCGGCTGAAGCAGCGCTTCGGAGCGTAGGGCTGCCGCTCCGCTGTTGTGTGCGCGAAGCAGCCGCTTCTCCTGCTCCGGGAGCCGGAGAGAGCTGTAGCTTGTACGAGGGCAAAGAACGTTGCTGCAGAGAGACGAAATTGTGTGCACAGTCTTGCGACTGCTAGAGGACGGTGGCTAAAGCTCCCTGCCTTTTCAATGCACTGCTGGCATGCTTTATTGAAGGTGCTCCGAGACAATTTTCCTGGGTTTTGACTTCGTCCTGATGAAGCCCCTCTTGGGAAACTCGTGCTCGTTTCCGAAGGCTCGAGATGCAGAGAACTCGATGGCAGCTGCAGAAATGAAGGGCTGCGTTGAGTTGTCGAGAAGCAAGAACATAGCCAGCGCCTTGTGTTTGGCAGTCAGCAGCTGCTGGACTTTTGCGATTGCTTTCACTGTGCACTGAATGCCAGGACGGCACGTGCACGTTAAAACAACGAGCTGGGCAAGAGTGGGCAGAAGAGAACGGGCGTCAGACAGCAGCTTACATATTACCATAGGAAGAGCAGTGTTTTTGGAGTGTGCAGCAAATGCGTGTTTCTGGACAAGGGAGGCAAAAGTGCGCTGCGCTCCTAAGCTATCTCCCTGCGAGACACACTGCCAAAGCTTTTCGTTATCATGCAGTCTAGTGCAGACGCACACTACGGCTCTCCGGAGCTGTCCGAAGCTAAGCGCCGGTGGCCGGCGTCTTTCGGCTGAAGCAGCGCTTCGGAGCGTAGGGCTGCCGCTCCGCTGTTGTGTGCGCGAAGCAGCCGCTTCTCCTGCTCCGGGAGCGGACAGAGCGGTAGCTTGTACGAGGGCGAAGAACGAAGCCGCAGAGCACCCGGCTTCTCCGCGCCCCCTAAGGACTGCTAGAGGACCGTGGTGGCCGCTCGCCTTCCTCTTCAATTCCATTCTAGTATCCTTAGGGAAGGTGTTCCAGGACAATTTTCCTGAGTTTTGAATTCGTCCTGATGCAGCCCCTCCTGGGAAACTCGTGCGCGTCCTCTGAGTCTCCGAGTGCAGAGACCTCGATGGCAACTGCAGAAATGAAGGGCTGCGTTGAGTTGTCGAGAAGCAAGAACATAGCCTGGAGTTTGGGAGTCAGCAGCTGCTGGACTTTTGCAATTGCTTTCACTGTGCACTGAATGCCAGGACGGCATGTGCACGTTAAAACAACGAGCTGGGCAAGAGTAATCGAAAGATCACGGCCGTCAGAAAGCAGCTTATATATTGCCCTGGAAAGAGCATTGTTTTTGGAGTGTGCAGTAAAATCGTGTTTCTGGACAAGGGAGGCATAAGTGCGCTGCGCTCCTAAGCTATCTCCCTGCGAGACACACTGCCAAAGCTTTTCGCTATGATGCAGTTTAGTGCAGACGCACACTACGGCTCTCCGGAGCTGTCCGAAGCCAAGCGCCGGTGGCCGGCGTCTTTCGGCTGAAGCAGCGCTTCGGAGCGTAGGGCTGCCGCTCCGCTGTTGTGTGCGCGAAGCAGCCGCTTCTCCTGCTCCGGGAGCCGGAGAGAGCGGTAGCTTGTACGAGGGCGAAGAACGAAGCCGCAGAGCACCGGGCTTCTGCGCGCACCCTAAGGACTGCTAGAGGACCGTGGTGGCCGCACGCCTGCCTCTTCAATTCCATTCTAGCATCCTTAGGGAAGGTGTTCCAGGACAATTTTCCTGAGTTTTGAATTCGTCCTGATACAGCCCCTCCTGGGAAACTCGTGCTCGTCCTCTGAGTCTCCGACATGCAGAGACCTCGATGGCAACTGCAGAAATGAAGGGCTGCGTTGAGTTGTCGAGAAGCAAGAACATAGCCAGCGCCTTGTGTTTGGGAGTCAGCAGCTGCTAGACTTTTGCGATTGCTATCACTGTGCACTGAAAGCCAGGACGGCCTGTGCACGTTAAAACAACTAGCTGAGCAAGAGTAGCCGAAAAATCACGGCCGCTAGATAGCAGCTTACGTATTGCCCAGGAAAGAGCACTATTTTTGGAGTGTGCAGTAAAATCGTGTTTTTGGACAAGGGAGGCATAAGTGCGCTGCGCTCCTAAGCTATCTCCCTGCGAGACACACTGCCAAAGCTTTTCGCTATGATGCAGTCCAGTGCAGACGCACACTACGGCTCTCCGGAGCTGTCCGAAGCCAAGCGCCGGTGGCCGGCGTCTTTCGGCTGAAGCAGCGCTTCGGAGCGTAGGGCTGCCGCTCCGCTGTTGTGTGCGCGAAGCAGCCGCTTCTCCTGCTCCGGGAGCGGACAGAGCGGTAGCTTGTACGAGGGCGAAGAACGTTGCTGCAGAGAGACGACATTGTGTGCACAGCCTTGCGACTGCTAGAGGACGGTGGCTAAAGCTCCCTGCCTTTTCAATGCACTGCTGGCATGCTTTATTGAAGGTGCTCCGAGACAATTTTCCTGGGTTTTGACTTCGTCCTGATGAAGCCCCTCTTGGGAAACTCGTGCTCGTTTCCGAAGGCTCGAGATGCAGAGAACTCGATGGCAGCTGCAGAAATGAAGGGCTGCGTTGAGTTGTCGAGAAGCAAGAACATAGCCAGCGCCTTGTGTTTGGCAGTCAGCAGCTGCTGGACTTTTGCGATTGCTTTCACTGTGCACTGAATGCCAGGACGGCACGTGCACGTTAAAACAACGAGCTGGGCAAGAGTGGGCAGAAGAGAACGGGCGTCAGACAGCAGCTTACATATTACCATAGGAAGAGCAGTGTTTTTGGAGTGTGCAGCAAATGCGTGTTTCTGGACAAGGGAGGCAAAAGTGCGCTGCGCTCCTAAGCTATCTCCCTGCGAGACACACTGCCAAAGCTTTTCGCTATCATGCAGTCTAGTGCAGACGCACACTACGGCTCTCCGGAGCTGTCCGAAGCTAAGCGCCGGTGGCCGGCGTCTTTCGGCTGAAGCAGCGCTTCGGAGCGTAGGGCTGCCGCTCCGCTGTTGTGTGCGCGAAGCAGCCGCTTCTCCTGCTCCGGGAGCGGACAGAGCGGTAGCTTGTACGAGGGCGAAGAACGAAGCCGCAGAGCACCCGGCTTCTCCGCGCCCCCTAAGGACTGCTAGAGGACCGTGGTGGCCGCTCGCCTTCCTCTTCAATTCCATTCTAGTATCCTTAGGGAAGGTGTTCCAGGACAATTTTCCTGAGTTTTGAATTCGTCCTGATGCAGCCCCTCCTGGGAAACTCGTGCGCGTCCTCTGAGTCTCCGAGTGCAGAGACCTCGATGGCAACTGCAGAAATGAAGGGCTGCGTTGAGTTGTCGAGAAGCAAGAACATAGCCTGGAGTTTGGGAGTCAGCAGCTGCTGGACTTTTGCAATTGCTTTCACTGTGCACTGAATGCCAGGACGGCATGTGCACGTTAAAACAACGAGCTGGGCAAGAGTAATCGAAAGATCACGGCCGTCAGAAAGCAGCTTATATATTGCCCTGGAAAGAGCATTGTTTTTGGAGTGTGCAGTAAAATCGTGTTTCTGGACAAGGGAGGCATAAGTGCGCTGCGCTCCTAAGCTATCTCCCTGCGAGACACACTGCCAAAGCTTTTCGCTATGATGCAGTTTAGTGCAGACGCACACTACGGCTCTCCGGAGCTGTCCGAAGCCAAGCGCCGGTGGCCGGCGTCTTTCGGCTGAAGCAGCGCTTCGGAGCGTACGGCTGCCGCTCCGCTGTTGTGTGCGCGAAGCAGCCGCTTCTCCTGCTCCGGGAGCGGACAGAGCGGTAGCTTGTACGAGGGCGAAGAACGAAGCCGCAGAGCACCGGCCTTCTGCGCGCACCCTAAGGACTGCTAGAGGACGGTGGTGGCCGCTCGCCTGCCTCTTCAATTCCATTCTAGCATCCTTAGGGAAGGTGTTCCAGGACAATTTTCCTGAGTTTTGAATTCGTCCTGATACAGCCCCTCCTGGGAAACTCGTGCTCGTCCTCTGAGTCTCCGACATGCAGAGACCTCGATGGCAACTGCAGAAATGAAGGGCTGCGTTGAGTTGTCGAGAAGCAAGAACATAGCCAGCGCCTTGTGTTTGGGAGTCAGCAGCTGCTAGACTTTTGCGATTGCTATCACTGTGCACTGAAAGCCAGGACGGCCTGTGCACGTTAAAACAACTAGCTGAGCAAGAGTAGCCGAAAAATCACGGCCGCTAGATAGCAGCTTACGTATTGCCCAGGAAAGAGCACTATTTTTGGAGTGTGCAGTAAAATCGTGTTTTTGGACAAGGGAGGCATAAGTGCGCTGCGCTCCTAAGCTATCTCCCTGCGAGACACACTGCCAAAGCTTTTCGCTATGATGCAGTCCAGTGCAGACGCACACTACGGCTCTCCGGAGCTGTCCGAAGCCAAGCGCCGGTGGCCGGCGTCTTTCGGCTGAAGCAGCGCTTCGGAGCGTACGGCTGCCGCTCCGCTGTTGTGTGCGCGAAGCAGCCGCTTCTCCTGCTCCGGGAGCGGACAGAGCGGTAGCTTGTACGAGGGCGAAGAACGTTGCTGCAGAGAGACGACATTGTGTGCACAGCCTTGCGACTGCTAGAGGACGGTGGCTAAAGCTCCCTGCCTTTTCAATGCACTGCTGGCATGCTTTATTGAAGGTGCTCCGAGACAATTTTCCTGGGTTTTGACTTCGTCCTGATGAAGCCCCTCTTGGGAAACTCGTGCTCGTTTCCGAAGGCTCGAGATGCAGAGAACTCGATGGCAGCTGCAGAAATGAAGGGCTGCGTTGAGTTGTCGAGAAGCAAGAACATAGCCAGCGCCTTGTGTTTGGCAGTCAGCAGCTGCTGGACTTTTGCGATTGCTTTCACTGTGCACTGAATGCCAGGACGGCACGTGCACGTTAAAACAACGAGCTGGGCAAGAGTGGGCAGAAGAGAACGGGCGTCAGACAGCAGCTTACATATTACCATAGGAAGAGCAGTGTTTTTGGAGTGTGCAGCAAATGCGTGTTTCTGGACAAGGGAGGCAAAAGTGCGCTGCGCTCCTAAGCTATCTCCCTGCGAGACACACTGCCAAAGCTTTTCGTTATCATGCAGTCTAGTGCAGACGCACACTACGGCTCTCCGGAGCTGTCCGAAGCCAAGCGCCGGTGGCCGGCGTCTTTCGGCTGAAGCAGCGCTTCGGAGCGTAGGGCTGCCGCTCCGCTGTTGTGTGCGCGAAGCAGCCGCTTCTCCTGCTCCGGGAGCCGGAGAGAGCGGTAGCTTGTACGAGGGCGAAGAACGAAGCCGCAGAGCACCCGGCTTCTCCGCGCCCCCTAAGGACTGCTAGAGGACCGTGGTGGCCGCTCGCCTTCCTCTTCAATTCCATTCTAGTATCCTTAGGGAAGGTGTTCCAGGACAATTTTCCTGAGTTTTGAATTCGTCCTGATGCAGCCCCTCCTGGGAAACTCGTGCGCGTCCTCTGAGTCTCCGAGTGCAGAGACCTCGATGGCAACTGCAGAAATGAAGGGCTGCGTTGAGTTGTCGAGAAGCAAGAACATAGCCTGGAGTTTGGGAGTCAGCAGCTGCTGGACTTTTGCAATTGCTTTCACTGTGCACTGAATGCCAGGACGGCATGTGCACGTTAAAACAACGAGCTGGGCAAGAGTAATCGAAAGATCACGGCCGTCAGAAAGCAGCTTATATATTGCCCTGGAAAGAGCATTGTGTTTGGAGTGTGCAGTAAAATCGTGTTTCTGGACAAGGGAGGCATAAGTGCGCTGCGCTCCTAAGCTATCTCCCTGCGAGACACACTGCCAAAGCTTTTCGCTATCATGCAGTCCAGTGCAGACGCACACTACGGCTCTCCGGAGCTGTCCGAAGCTAAGCGCCGGTGGCCGGCGTCTTTCGGCTGAAGCAGCGCTTCGGAGCGTACGGCTGCCGCTCCGCTGTTGTGTGCGCGAAGCAGCCGCTTCTCCTGCTCCGGGAGCGGACAGAGCGGTAGCTTGTACGAGGGCGAAGAACGAAGCCGCAGAGCACCGGCCTTCTGCGCGCACCCTAACGACTGCTAGAGGACGGTGGTGGCCGCTCGCCTGCCTCTTCAATTCCATTCTAGCATCCTTAGGGAAGGTGTTCCAGGACAATTTTCCTGAGTTTTGAATTCGTCCTGATACAGCCCCTCCTGGGAAACTCGTGCTCGTCCTCTGAGTCTCCGACATGCAGAGACCTCGATGGCAACTGCAGAAATGAAGGGCTGCGTTGAGTTGTCGAGAAGCAAGAACATAGCCAGCGCCTTGTGTTTGGGAGTCAGCAGCTGCTAGACTTTTGCGATTGCTATCACTGTGCACTGAAAGCCAGGACGGCCTGTGCACGTTAAAACAACTAGCTGAGCAAGAGTAGCCGAAAAATCACGGCCGCTAGATAGCAGCTTACGTATTGCCCAGGAAAGAGCACTATTTTTGGAGTGTGCAGTAAAATCGTGTTTCTGGACAAGGGAGGCATAAGTGCGCTGCGCTCCTAAGCTATCTCCCTGCGAGACACACTGCCAAAGCTTTTCGCTATCATGCAGTCCAGTGCAGACGCACACTACGGCTCTCCGGAGCTGTCCGAAGCCAAGCGCCGGTGGCCGGCGTCTTTCGGCTGAAGCAGCGCTTCGGAGCGTAGGGCTGCCGCTCCGCTGTTGTGTGCGCGAAGCAGCCGCTTCTCCTGCTCCGGGAGCCGGAGAGAGCTGTAGCTTGTACGAGGGCAAAGAACGTTGCTGCAGAGAGACGAAATTGTGTGCACAGTCTTGCGACTGCTAGAGGACGGTGGCTAAAGCTCCCTGCCTTTTCAATGCACTGCTGGCATGCTTTATTGAAGGTGCTCCGAGACAATTTTCCTGGGTTTTGACTTCGTCCTGATGAAGCCCCTCTTGGGAAACTCGTGCTCGTTTCCGAAGGCTCGAGATGCAGAGAACTCGATGGCAGCTGCAGAAATGAAGGGCTGCGTTGAGTTGTCGAGAAGCAAGAACATAGCCAGCGCCTTGTGTTTGGCAGTCAGCAGCTGCTGGACTTTTGCGATTGCTTTCACTGTGCACTGAATGCCAGGACGGCACGTGCACGTTAAAACAACGAGCTGGGCAAGAGTGGGCAGAAGAGAACGGGCGTCAGACAGCAGCTTACATATTACCATAGGAAGAGCAGTGTTTTTGGAGTGTGCAGCAAATGCGTGTTTCTGGACAAGGGAGGCAAAAGTGCGCTGCGCTCCTAAGCTATCTCCCTGCGAGACACACTGCCAAAGCTTTTCGTTATCATGCAGTCTAGTGCAGACGCACACTACGGCTCTCCGGAGCTGTCCGAAGCTAAGCGCCGGTGGCCGGCGTCTTTCGGCTGAAGCAGCGCTTCGGAGCGTAGGGCTGCCGCTCCGCTGTTGTGTGCGCGAAGCAGCCGCTTCTCCTGCTCCGGGAGCGGACAGAGCGGTAGCTTGTACGAGGGCGAAGAACGAAGCCGCAGAGCACCCGGCTTCTCCGCGCCCCCTAAGGACTGCTAGAGGACCGTGGTGGCCGCTCGCCTTCCTCTTCAATTCCATTCTAGTATCCTTAGGGAAGGTGTTCCAGGACAATTTTCCTGAGTTTTGAATTCCTCCTGATGCAGCCCCTCCTGGGAAACTCGTGCGCGTCCTCTGAGTCTCCGAGTGCAGAGACCTCGATGGCAACTGCAGAAATGAAGGGCTGCGTTGAGTTGTCGAGAAGCAAGAACATAGCCTGGAGTTTGGGAGTCAGCAGCTGCTGGACTTTTGCAATTGCTTTCACTGTGCACTGAATGCCAGGACGGCATGTGCACGTTAAAACAACGAGCTGGGCAAGAGTAATCGAAAGATCACGGCCGTCAGAAAGCAGCTTATATATTGCCCTGGAAAGAGCATTGTTTTTGGAGTGTGCAGTAAAATCGTGTTTCTGGACAAGGGAGGCATAAGTGCGCTGCGCTCCTAAGCTATCTCCCTGCGAGACACACTGCCAAAGCTTTTCGCTATGATGCAGTTTAGTGCAGACGCACACTACGGCTCTCCGGAGCTGTCCGAAGCCAAGCGCCGGTGGCCGGCGTCTTTCGGCTGAAGCAGCGCTTCGGAGCGTAGGGCTGCCGCTCCGCTGTTGTGTGCGCGAAGCAGCCGCTTCTCCTGCTCCGGGAGCCGGAGAGAGCGGTAGCTTGTACGAGGGCGAAGAACGAAGCCGCAGAGCACCGGGCTTCTGCGCGCACCCTAAGGACTGCTAGAGGACCGTGGTGGCCGCACGCCTGCCTCTTCAATTCCATTCTAGCATCCTTAGGGAAGGTGTTCCAGGACAATTTTCCTGAGTTTTGAATTCGTCCTGATACAGCCCCTCCTGGGAAACTCGTGCTCGTCCTCTGAGTCTCCGACATGCAGAGACCTCGATGGCAACTGCAGAAATGAAGGGCTGCGTTGAGTTGTCGAGAAGCAAGAACATAGCCAGCGCCTTGTGTTTGGGAGTCAGCAGCTGCTAGACTTTTGCGATTGCTATCACTGTGCACTGAAAGCCAGGACGGCCTGTGCACGTTAAAACAACTAGCTGAGCAAGAGTAGCCGAAAAATCACGGCCGCTAGATAGCAGCTTACGTATTGCCCAGGAAAGAGCACTATTTTTGGAGTGTGCAGTAAAATCGTGTTTTTGGACAAGGGAGGCATAAGTGCGCTGCGCTCCTAAGCTATCTCCCTGCGAGACACACTGCCAAAGCTTTTCGCTATGATGCAGTCCAGTGCAGACGCACACTACGGCTCTCCGGAGCTGTCCGAAGCCAAGCGCCGGTGGCCGGCGTCTTTCGGCTGAAGCAGCGCTTCGGAGCGTAGGGCTGCCGCTCCGCTGTTGTGTGCGCGAAGCAGCCGCTTCTCCTGCTCCGGGAGCGGACAGAGCGGTAGCTTGTACGAGGGCGAAGAACGTTGCTGCAGAGAGACGACATTGTGTGCACAGTCTTGCGACTGCTAGAGGACGGTGGCTAAAGCTCCCTGCCTTTTCAATGCACTGCTGGCATGCTTTATTGAAGGTGCTCCGAGACAATTTTCCTGGGTTTTGACTTCGTCCTGATGAAGCCCCTCTTGGGAAACTCGTGCTCGTTTCCGAAGGCTCGAGATGCAGAGAACTCGATGGCAGCTGCAGAAATGAAGGGCTGCGTTGAGTTGTCGAGAAGCAAGAACATAGCCAGCGCCTTGTGTTTGGCAGTCAGCAGCTGCTGGACTTTTGCGATTGCTTTCACTGTGCACTGAATGCCAGGACGGCACGTGCACGTTAAAACAACGAGCTGGGCAAGAGTGGGCAGAAGAGAACGGGCGTCAGACAGCAGCTTACATATTACCATAGGAAGAGCAGTGTTTTTGGAGTGTGCAGCAAATGCGTGTTTCTGGACAAGGGAGGCAAAAGTGCGCTGCGCTCCTAAGCTATCTCCCTGCGAGACACACTGCCAAAGCTTTTCGTTATCATGCAGTCTAGTGCAGACGCACACTACGGCTCTCCGGAGCTGTCCGAAGCTAAGCGCCGGTGGCCGGCGTCTTTCGGCTGAAGCAGCGCTTCGGAGCGTACGGCTGCCGCTCCGCTGTTGTGTGCGCGAAGCAGCCGCTTCTCCTGCTCCGGGAGCGGACAGAGCGGTAGCTTGTACGAGGGCGAAGAACGAAGCCGCAGAGCACCCGGCTTCTCCGCGCCCCCTAAGGACTGCTAGAGGACCGTGGTGGCCGCTCGCCTTCCTCTTCAATTCCATTCTAGTATCCTTAGGGAAGGTGTTCCAGGACAATTTTCCTGAGTTTTGAATTCGTCCTGATGCAGCCCCTCCTGGGAAACTCGTGCGCGTCCTCTGAGTCTCCGAGTGCAGAGACCTCGATGGCAACTGCAGAAATGAAGGGCTGCGTTGAGTTGTCGAGAAGCAAGAACATAGCCTGGAGTTTGGGAGTCAGCAGCTGCTGGACTTTTGCAATTGCTTTCACTGTGCACTGAATGCCAGGACGGCATGTGCACGTTAAAACAACGAGCTGGGCAAGAGTAATCGAAAGATCACGGCCGTCAGAAAGCAGCTTATATATTGCCCTGGAAAGAGCATTGTTTTTGGAGTGTGCAGTAAAATCGTGTTTCTGGACAAGGGAGGCATAAGTGCGCTGCGCTCCTAAGCTATCTCCCTGCGAGACACACTGCCAAAGCTTTTCGCTATGATGCAGTTTAGTGCAGACGCACACTACGGCTCTCCGGAGCTGTCCGAAGCCAAGCGCCGGTGGCCGGCGTCTTTCGGCTGAAGCAGCGCTTCGGAGCGTAGGGCTGCCGCTCCGCTGTTGTGTGCGCGAAGCAGCCGCTTCTCCTGCTCCGGGAGCCGGAGAGAGCGGTAGCTTGTACGAGGGCGAAGAACGAAGCCGCAGAGCACCGGGCTTCTGCGCGCACCCTAAGGACTGCTAGAGGACCGTGGTGGCCGCACGCCTGCCTCTTCAATTCCATTCTAGCATCCTTAGGGAAGGTGTTCCAGGACAATTTTCCTGAGTTTTGAATTCGTCCTGATACAGCCCCTCCTGGGAAACTCGTGCTCGTCCTCTGAGTCTCCGACATGCAGAGACCTCGATGGCAACTGCAGAAATGAAGGGCTGCGTTGAGTTGTCGAGAAGCAAGAACATAGCCAGCGCCTTGTGTTTGGGAGTCAGCAGCTGCTAGACTTTTGCGATTGCTATCACTGTGCACTGAAAGCCAGGACGGCCTGTGCACGTTAAAACAACTAGCTGAGCAAGAGTAGCCGAAAAATCACGGCCGCTAGATAGCAGCTTACGTATTGCCCAGGAAAGAGCACTATTTTTGGAGTGTGCAGTAAAATCGTGTTTTTGGACAAGGGAGGCATAAGTGCGCTGCGCTCCTAAGCTATCTCCCTGCGAGACACACTGCCAAAGCTTTTCGCTATGATGCAGTCCAGTGCAGACGCACACTACGGCTCTCCGGAGCTGTCCGAAGCCAAGCGCCGGTGGCCGGCGTCTTTCGGCTGAAGCAGCGCTTCGGAGCGTAGGGCTGCCGCTCCGCTGTTGTGTGCGCGAAGCAGCCGCTTCTCCTGCTCCGGGAGCGGACAGAGCGGTAGCTTGTACGAGGGCGAAGAACGTTGCTGCAGAGAGACGACATTGTGTGCACAGCCTTGCGACTGCTAGAGGACGGTGGCTAAAGCTCCCTGCCTTTTCAATGCACTGCTGGCATGCTTTATTGAAGGTGCTCCGAGACAATTTTCCTGGGTTTTGACTTCGTCCTGATGAAGCCCCTCTTGGGAAACTCGTGCTCGTTTCCGAAGGCTCGAGATGCAGAGAACTCGATGGCAGCTGCAGAAATGAAGGGCTGCGTTGAGTTGTCGAGAAGCAAGAACATAGCCAGCGCCTTGTGTTTGGCAGTCAGCAGCTGCTGGACTTTTGCGATTGCTTTCACTGTGCACTGAATGCCAGGACGGCACGTGCACGTTAAAACAACGAGCTGGGCAAGAGTGGGCAGAAGAGAACGGGCGTCAGACAGCAGCTTACATATTACCATAGGAAGAGCAGTGTTTTTGGAGTGTGCAGCAAATGCGTGTTTCTGGACAAGGGAGGCAAAAGTGCGCTGCGCTCCTAAGCTATCTCCCTGCGAGACACACTGCCAAAGCTTTTCGTTATCATGCAGTCTAGTGCAGACGCACACTACGGCTCTCCGGAGCTGTCCGAAGCTAAGCGCCGGTGGCCGGCGTCTTTCGGCTGAAGCAGCGCTTCGGAGCGTACGGCTGCCGCTCCGCTGTTGTGTGCGCGAAGCAGCCGCTTCTCCTGCTCCGGGAGCGGACAGAGCGGTAGCTTGTACGAGGGCGAAGAACGAAGCCGCAGAGCACCCGGCTTCTCCGCGCCCCCTAAGGACTGCTAGAGGACCGTGGTGGCCGCTCGCCTTCCTCTTCAATTCCATTCTAGTATCCTTAGGGAAGGTGTTCCAGGACAATTTTCCTGAGTTTTGAATTCGTCCTGATGCAGCCCCTCCTGGGAAACTCGTGCGCGTCCTCTGAGTCTCCGAGTGCAGAGACCTCGATGGCAACTGCAGAAATGAAGGGCTGCGTTGAGTTGTCGAGAAGCAAGAACATAGCCTGGAGTTTGGGAGTCAGCAGCTGCTGGACTTTTGCAATTGCTTTCACTGTGCACTGAATGCCAGGACGGCATGTGCACGTTAAAACAACGAGCTGGGCAAGAGTAATCGAAAGATCACGGCCGTCAGAAAGCAGCTTATATATTGCCCTGGAAAGAGCATTGTGTTTGGAGTGTGCAGTAAAATCGTGTTTCTGGACAAGGGAGGCATAAGTGCGCTGCGCTCCTAAGCTATCTCCCTGCGAGACACACTGCCAAAGCTTTTCGCTATCATGCAGTCCAGTGCAGACGCACACTACGGCTCTCCGGAGCTGTCCGAAGCCAAGCGCCGGTGGCCGGCGTCTTTCGGCTGAAGCAGCGCTTCGGAGCGTACGGCTGCCGCTCCGCTGTTGTGTGCGCGAAGCAGCCGCTTCTCCTGCTCCGGGAGCGGACAGAGCGGTAGCTTGTACGAGGGCGAAGAACGAAGCCGCAGAGCACCGGCCTTCTGCGCGCACCCTAAGGACTGCTAGAGGACGGTGGTGGCCGCTCGCCTGCCTCTTCAATTCCATTCTAGCATCCTTAGGGAAGGTGTTCCAGGACAATTTTCCTGAGTTTTGAATTCGTCCTGATACAGCCCCTCCTGGGAAACTCGTGCTCGTCCTCTGAGTCTCCGACATGCAGAGACCTCGATGGCAACTGCAGAAATGAAGGGCTGCGTTGAGTTGTCGAGAAGCAAGAACATAGCCAGCGCCTTGTGTTTGGGAGTCAGCAGCTGCTAGACTTTTGCGATTGCTATCACTGTGCACTGAAAGCCAGGACGGCCTGTGCACGTTAAAACAACTAGCTGAGCAAGAGTAGCCGAAAAATCACGGCCGTAGATAGCAGCTTACGTATTGCCCAGGAAAGAGCACTATTTTTGGAGTGTGCAGTAAAATCGTGTTTTTGGACAAGGGAGGCATAAGTGCGCTGCGCTCCTAAGCTATCTCCCTGCGAGACACACTGCCAAAGCTTTTCGCTATGATGCAGTCCAGTGCAGACGCACACTACGGCTCTCCGGAGCTGTCCGAAGCCAAGCGCCGGTGGCCGGCGTCTTTCGGCTGAAGCAGCGCTTCGGAGCGTAGGGCTGCCGCTCCGCTGTTGTGTGCGCGAAGCAGCCGCTTCTCCTGCTCCGGGAGCGGACAGAGCGGTAGCTTGTACGAGGGCGAAGAACGTTGCTGCAGAGAGACGACATTGTGTGCACAGCCTTGCGACTGCTAGAGGACGGTGGCTAAAGCTCCCTGCCTTTTCAATGCACTGCTGGCATGCTTTATTGAAGGTGCTCCGAGACAATTTTCCTGGGTTTTGACTTCGTCCTGATGAAGCCCCTCTTGGGAAACTCGTGCTCGTTTCCGAAGGCTCGAGATGCAGAGAACTCGATGGCAGCTGCAGAAATGAAGGGCTGCGTTGAGTTGTCGAGAAGCAAGAACATAGCCAGCGCCTTGTGTTTGGCAGTCAGCAGCTGCTGGACTTTTGCGATTGCTTTCACTGTGCACTGAATGCCAGGACGGCACGTGCACGTTAAAACAACGAGCTGGGCAAGAGTGGGCAGAAGAGAACGGGCGTCAGACAGCAGCTTACATATTACCATAGGAAGAGCAGTGTTTTTGGAGTGTGCAGCAAATGCGTGTTTCTGGACAAGGGAGGCAAAAGTGCGCTGCGCTCCTAAGCTATCTCCCTGCGAGACACACTGCCAAAGCTTTTCGCTATCATGCAGTCTAGTGCAGACGCACACTACGGCTCTCCGGAGCTGTCCGAAGCTAAGCGCCGGTGGCCGGCGTCTTTCGGCTGAAGCAGCGCTTCGGAGCGTAGGGCTGCCGCTCCGCTGTTGTGTGCGCGAAGCAGCCGCTTCTCCTGCTCCGGGAGCGGACAGAGCGGTAGCTTGTACGAGGGCGAAGAACGAAGCCGCAGAGCACCCGGCTTCTCCGCGCCCCCTAAGGACTGCTAGAGGACCGTGGTGGCCGCTCGCCTTCCTCTTCAATTCCATTCTAGTATCCTTAGGGAAGGTGTTCCAGGACAATTTTCCTGAGTTTTGAATTCGTCCTGATGCAGCCCCTCCTGGGAAACTCGTGCGCGTCCTCTGAGTCTCCGAGTGCAGAGACCTCGATGGCAACTGCAGAAATGAAGGGCTGCGTTGAGTTGTCGAGAAGCAAGAACATAGCCTGGAGTTTGGGAGTCAGCAGCTGCTGGACTTTTGCAATTGCTTTCACTGTGCACTGAATGCCAGGACGGCATGTGCACGTTAAAACAACGAGCTGGGCAAGAGTAATCGAAAGATCACGGCCGTCAGAAAGCAGCTTATATATTGCCCTGGAAAGAGCATTGTGTTTGGAGTGTGCAGTAAAATCGTGTTTCTGGACAAGGGAGGCATAAGTGCGCTGCGCTCCTAAGCTATCTCCCTGCGAGACACACTGCCAAAGCTTTTCGCTATCATGCAGTCCAGTGCAGACGCACACTACGGCTCTCCGGAGCTGTCCGAAGCCAAGCGCCGGTGGCCGGCGTCTTTCGGCTGAAGCAGCGCTTCGGAGCGTACGGCTGCCGCTCCGCTGTTGTGTGCGCGAAGCAGCCGCTTCTCCTGCTCCGGGAGCGGACAGAGCGGTAGCTTGTACGAGGGCGAAGAACGAAGCCGCAGAGCACCGGCCTTCTGCGCGCACCCTAAGGACTGCTAGAGGACGGTGGTGGCCGCTCGCCTGCCTCTTCAATTCCATTCTAGCATCCTTAGGGAAGGTGTTCCAGGACAATTTTCCTGAGTTTTGAATTCGTCCTGATACAGCCCCTCCTGGGAAACTCGTGCTCGTCCTCTGAGTCTCCGACATGCAGAGACCTCGATGGCAACTGCAGAAATGAAGGGCTGCGTTGAGTTGTCGAGAAGCAAGAACATAGCCAGCGCCTTGTGTTTGGGAGTCAGCAGCTGCTAGACTTTTGCGATTGCTATCCCTGTGCACTGAAAGCCAGGACGGCCTGTGCACGTTAAAACAACTAGCTGAGCAAGAGTAGCCGAAAAATCACGGCCGTAGATAGCAGCTTACGTATTGCCCAGGAAAGAGCACTATTTTTGGAGTGTGCAGTAAAATCGTGTTTTTGGACAAGGGAGGCATAAGTGCGCTGCGCTCCTAAGCTATCTCCCTGCGAGACACACTGCCAAAGCTTTTCGCTATGATGCAGTTTAGTGCAGACGCACACTACGGCTCTCCGGAGCTGTCCGAAGCCAAGCGCCGGTGGCCGGCGTCTTTCGGCTGAAGCAGCGCTTCGGAGCGTAGGGCTGCCGCTCCGCTGTTGTGTGCGCGAAGCAGCCGCTTCTCCTGCTCCGGGAGCGGACAGAGCGGTAGCTTGTACGAGGGCGAAGAACGTTGCTGCAGAGAGACGACATTGTGTGCACAGCCTTGCGACTGCTAGAGGACGGTGGCTAAAGCTCCCTGCCTTTTCAATGCACTGCTGGCATGCTTTATTGAAGGTGCTCCGAGACAATTTTCCTGGGTTTTGACTTCGTCCTGATGAAGCCCCTCTTGGGAAACTCGTGCTCGTTTCCGAAGGCTCGAGATGCAGAGAACTCGATGGCAGCTGCAGAAATGAAGGGCTGCGTTGAGTTGTCGAGAAGCAAGAACATAGCCAGCGCCTTGTGTTTGGCAGTCAGCAGCTGCTGGACTTTTGCGATTGCTTTCACTGTGCACTGAATGCCAGGACGGCACGTGCACGTTAAAACAACGAGCTGGGCAAGAGTGGGCAGAAGAGAACGGGCGTCAGACAGCAGCTTACATATTACCATAGGAAGAGCAGTGTTTTTGGAGTGTGCAGCAAATGCGTGTTTCTGGACAAGGGAGGCAAAAGTGCGCTGCGCTCCTAAGCTATCTCCCTGCGAGACACACTGCCAAAGCTTTTCGCTATCATGCAGTCTAGTGCAGACGCACACTACGGCTCTCCGGAGCTGTCCGAAGCTAAGCGCCGGTGGCCGGCGTCTTTCGGCTGAAGCAGCGCTTCGGAGCGTACGGCTGCCGCTCCGCTGTTGTGTGCGCGAAGCAGCCGCTTCTCCTGCTCCGGGAGCGGACAGAGCGGTAGCTTGTACGAGGGCGAAGAACGAAGCCGCAGAGCACCCGGCTTCTCCGCGCCCCCTAAGGACTGCTAGAGGACCGTGGTGGCCGCTCGCCTTCCTCTTCAATTCCATTCTAGTATCCTTAGGGAAGGTGTTCCAGGACAATTTTCCTGAGTTTTGAATTCGTCCTGATGCAGCCCCTCCTGGGAAACTCGTGCGCGTCCTCTGAGTCTCCGAGTGCAGAGACCTCGATGGCAACTGCAGAAATGAAGGGCTGCGTTGAGTTGTCGAGAAGCAAGAACATAGCCTGGAGTTTGGGAGTCAGCAGCTGCTGGACTTTTGCAATTGCTTTCACTGTGCACTGAATGCCAGGACGGCATGTGCACGTTAAAACAACGAGCTGGGCAAGAGTAATCGAAAGATCACGGCCGTCAGAAAGCAGCGTATATATTGCCCTGGAAAGAGCATTGTTTTTGGAGTGTGCAGTAAAATCGTGTTTCTGGACAAGGGAGGCATAAGTGCGCTGCGCTCCTAAGCTATCTCCCTGCGAGACACACTGCCAAAGCTTTTCGCTATGATGCAGTCCAGTGCAGACGCACACTACGGCTCTCCGGAGCTGTCCGAAGCCAAGCGCCGGTGGCCGGCGTCTTTCGGCTGAAGCAGCGCTTCGGAGCGTAGGGCTGCCGCTCCGCTGTTGTGTGCGCGAAGCAGCCACTTCTCCTGCTCCGGGAGCCGGAGAGAGCGGTAGCTTGTACGAGGGCGAAGAACGAAGCCGCAGAGCACCGGGCTTCTGCGCGCACCCTAAGGACTGCTAGAGGACCGTGGTGGCCGCACGCCTGCCTCTTCAATTCCATTCTAGCATCCTTAGGGAAGGTGTTCCAGGACAATTTTCCTGAGTTTTGAATTCGTCCTGATACAGCCCCTCCTGGGAAACTCGTGCTCGTCCTCTGAGTCTCCGACATGCAGAGACCTCGATGGCAACTGCAGAAATGAAGGGCTGCGTTGAGTTGTCGAGAAGCAAGAACATAGCCAGCGCCTTGTGTTTGGGAGTCAGCAGCTGCTAGACTTTTGCGATTGCTATCACTGTGCACTGAAAGCCAGGACGGCCTGTGCACGTTAAAACAACTAGCTGAGCAAGAGTAGCCGAAAAATCACGGCCGCTAGATAGCAGCTTATGTATTGCCCAGGAAAGAGCACTATTTTTGGAGTGTGCAGTAAAATCGTGTTTTTGGACAAGGGAGGCATAAGTGCGCTGCGCTCCTAAGCTATCTCCCTGCGAGACACACTGCCAAAGCTTTTCGCTATGATGCAGTCCAGTGCAGACGCACACTACGGCTCTCCGGAGCTGTCCGAAGCCAAGCGCCGGTGGCCGGCGTCTTTCGGCTGAAGCAGCGCTTCGGAGCGTAGGGCTGCCGCTCCGCTGTTGTGTGCGCGAAGCAGCCGCTTCTCCTGCTCCGGGAGCGGACAGAGCGGTAGCTTGTACGAGGGCGAAGAACGTTGCTGCAGAGAGACGACATTGTGTGCACAGCCTTGCGACTGCTAGAGGACGGTGGCTAAAGCTCCCTGCCTTTTCAATGCACTGCTGGCATGCTTTATTGAAGGTGCTCCGAGACAATTTTCCTGGGTTTTGACTTCGTCCTGATGAAGCCCCTCTTGGGAAACTCGTGCTCGTTTCCGAAGGCTCGAGATGCAGAGAACTCGATGGCAGCTGCAGAAATGAAGGGCTGCGTTGAGTTGTCGAGAAGCAAGAACATAGCCAGCGCCTTGTGTTTGGCAGTCAGCAGCTGCTGGACTTTTGCGATTGCTTTCACTGTGCACTGAATGCCAGGACGGCACGTGCACGTTAAAACAACGAGCTGGGCAAGAGTGGGCAGAAGAGAACGGGCGTCAGACAGCAGCTTACATATTACCATAGGAAGAGCAGTGTTTTTGGAGTGTGCAGCAAATGCGTGTTTCTGGACAAGGGAGGCAAAAGTGCGCTGCGCTCCTAAGCTATCTCCCTGCGAGACACACTGCCAAAGCTTTTCGTTATCATGCAGTCTAGTGCAGACGCACACTACGGCTCTCCGGAGCTGTCCGAAGCTAAGCGCCGGTGGCCGGCGTCTTTCGGCTGAAGCAGCGCTTCGGAGCGTAGGGCTGCCGCTCCGCTGTTGTGTGCGCGAAGCAGCCGCTTCTCCTGCTCCGGGAGCGGACAGAGCGGTAGCTTGTACGAGGGCGAAGAACGAAGCCGCAGAGCACCCGGCTTCTCCGCGCCCCCTAAGGACTGCTAGAGGACCGTGGTGGCCGCTCGCCTTCCTCTTCAATTCCATTCTAGTATCCTTAGGGAAGGTGTTCCAGGACAATTTTCCTGAGTTTTGAATTCGTCCTGATGCAGCCCCTCCTGGGAAACTCGTGCGCGTCCTCTGAGTCTCCGAGTGCAGAGACCTCGATGGCAACTGCAGAAATGAAGGGCTGCGTTGAGTTGTCGAGAAGCAAGAACATAGCCTGGAGTTTGGGAGTCAGCAGCTGCTGGACTTTTGCAATTGCTTTCACTGTGCACTGAATGCCAGGACGGCATGTGCACGTTAAAACAACGAGCTGGGCAAGAGTAATCGAAAGATCACGGCCGTCAGAAAGCAGCTTATATATTGCCCTGGAAAGAGCATTGTGTTTGGAGTGTGCAGTAAAATCGTGTTTCTGGACAAGGGAGGCATAAGTGCGCTGCGCTCCTAAGCTATCTCCCTGCGAGACACACTGCCAAAGCTTTTCGCTATCATGCAGTCCAGTGCAGACGCACACTACGGCTCTCCGGAGCTGTCCGAAGCCAAGCGCCGGTGGCCGGCGTCTTTCGGCTGAAGCAGCGCTTCGGAGCGTAGGGCTGCCGCTCCGCTGTTGTGTGCGCGAAGCAGCCGCTTCTCCTGCTCCGGGAGCGGACAGAGCGGTAGCTTGTACGAGGGCGAAGAACGAAGCCGCAGAGCACCGGCCTTCTGCGCGCACCCTAAGGACTGCTAGAGGACGGTGGTGGCCGCTCGCCTGCCTCTTCAATTCCATTCTAGCATCCTTAGGGAAGGTGTTCCAGGACAATTTTCCTGAGTTTTGAATTCGTCCTGATACAGCCCCTCCTGGGAAACTCGTGCTCGTCCTCTGAGTCTCCGACATGCAGAGACCTCGATGGCAACTGCAGAAATGAAGGGCTGCGTTGAGTTGTCGAGAAGCAAGAACATAGCCAGCGCCTTGTGTTTGGGAGTCAGCAGCTGCTAGACTTTTGCGATTGCTATCACTGTGCACTGAAAGCCAGGACGGCCTGTGCACGTTAAAACAACTAGCTGAGCAAGAGTAGCCGAAAAATCACGGCCGCTAGATAGCAGCTTACGTATTGCCCAGGAAAGAGCACTATTTTTGGAGTGTGCAGTAAAATCGTGTTTTTGGACAAGGGAGGCATAAGTGCGCTGCGCTCCTAAGCTATCTCCCTGCGAGACACACTGCCAAAGCTTTTCGCTATGATGCAGTCCAGTGCAGACGCACACTACGGCTCTCCGGAGCTGTCCGAAGCCAAGCGCCGGTGGCCGGCGTCTTTCGGCTGAAGCAGCGCTTCGGAGCGTAGGGCTGCCGCTCCGCTGTTGTGTGCGCGAAGCAGCCGCTTCTCCTGCTCCGGGAGCGGACAGAGCGGTAGCTTGTACGAGGGCGAAGAACGTTGCTGCAGAGAGACGACATTGTGTGCACAGCCTTGCGACTGCTAGAGGACGGTGGCTAAAGCTCCCTGCCTTTTCAATGCACTGCTGGCATGCTTTATTGAAGGTGCTCCGAGACAATTTTCCTGGGTTTTGACTTCGTCCTGATGAAGCCCCTCTTGGGAAACTCGTGCTCGTTTCCGAAGGCTCGAGATGCAGAGAACTCGATGGCAGCTGCAGAAATGAAGGGCTGCGTTGAGTTGTCGAGAAGCAAGAACATAGCCAGCGCCTTGTGTTTGGCAGTCAGCAGCTGCTGGACTTTTGCGATTGCTTTCACTGTGCACTGAATGCCAGGACGGCACGTGCACGTTAAAACAACGAGCTGGGCAAGAGTGGGCAGAAGAGAACGGGCGTCAGACAGCAGCTTACATATTACCATAGGAAGAGCAGTGTTTTTGGAGTGTGCAGCAAATGCGTGTTTCTGGACAAGGGAGGCAAAAGTGCGCTGCGCTCCTAAGCTATCTCCCTGCGAGACACACTGCCAAAGCTTTTCGTTATCATGCAGTCTAGTGCAGACGCACACTACGGCTCTCCGGAGCTGTCCGAAGCTAAGCGCCGGTGGCCGGCGTCTTTCGGCTGAAGCAGCGCTTCGGAGCGTAGGGCTGCCGCTCCGCTGTTGTGTGCGCGAAGCAGCCGCTTCTCCTGCTCCGGGAGCGGACAGAGCGGTAGCTTGTACGAGGGCGAAGAACGAAGCCGCAGAGCACCCGGCTTCTCCGCGCCCCCTAAGGACTGCTAGAGGACCGTGGTGGCCGCTCGCCTTCCTCTTCAATTCCATTCTAGTATCCTTAGGGAAGGTGTTCCAGGACAATTTTCCTGAGTTTTGAATTCGTCCTGATGCAGCCCCTCCTGGGAAACTCGTGCGTGTCCTCTGAGTCTCCGAGTGCAGAGACCTCGATGGCAACTGCAGAAATGAAGGACTGCGTTGAGTTGTCGAGAAGCAAGAACATAGCCTGGAGTTTGGGAGTCAGCAGCTGCTGGACTTTTGCAATTGCTTTCACTGTGCACTGAATGCCAGGACGGCATGTGCACGTTAAAACAACGAGCTGGGCAAGAGTAATCGAAAGATCACGGCCGTCAGAAAGCAGCTTATATATTGCCCTGGAAAGAGCATTGTTTTTGGAGTGTGCAGTAAAATCGTGTTTCTGGACAAGGGAGGCATAAGTGCGCTGCGCTCCTAAGCTATCTCCCTGCAAGACACACTGCCAAAGCTTTTCGCTATGATGCAGTTTAGTGCAGACGCACACTACGGCTCTCCGGAGCTGTCCGAAGCCAAGCGCCGGTGGCCGGCGTCTTTCGGCTGAAGCAGCGCTTCGGAGCGTAGGGCTGCCGCTCCGCTGTTGTGTGCGCGAAGCAGCCGCTTCTCCTGCTCCGGGAGCCGGAGAGAGCGGTAGCTTGTACGAGGGCGAAGAACGAAGCCGCAGAGCACCGGGCTTCTGCGCGCACCCTAAGGACTGCTAGAGGACCGTGGTGGCCGCACGCCTGCCTCTTCAATTCCATTCAAGCATCCTTAGGGAAGGTGTTCCAGGACAATTTTCCTGAGTTTTGAATTCGTCCTGATACAGCCCCTCCTGGGAAACTCGTGCTCGTCCTCTGAGTCTCCGACATGCAGAGACCTCGATGGCAACTGCAGAAATGAAGGGCTGCGTTGAGTTGTCGAGAAGCAAGAACATAGCCAGCGCCTTGTGTTTGGGAGTCAGCAGCTGCTAGACTTTTGCGATTGCTATCACTGTGCACTGAAAGCCAGGACGGCCTGTGCACGTTAAAACAACTAGCTGAGCAAGAGTAGCCGAAAAATCACGGCCGCTAGATAGCAGCTTACGTATTGCCCAGGAAAGAGCACTATTTTTGGATTGTGCAGTAATATCGTGTTTTTGGACAAGGGAGGCATAAGTGCGCTGCGCTCCTAAGCTATCTCCCTGCGAGACACACTGCCAAAGCTTTTCGCTATGATGCAGTCCAGTGCAGACGCACACTACGGCTCTCCGGAGCTGTCCGAAGCCAAGCGCCGGTGGCCGGCGTCTTTCGGCTGAAGCAGCGCTTCGGAGCGTAGGGCTGCCGCTCCGCTGTTGTGTGCGCGAAGCAGCCGCTTCTCCTGCTCCGGGAGCGGACAGAGCGGTAGCTTGTACGAGGGCGAAGAACGTTGCTGCAGAGAGACGACATTGTGTGCACAGCCTTGCGACTGCTAGAGGACGGTGGCTAAAGCTCCCTGCCTTTTCAATGCACTGCTGGCATGCTTTATTGAAGGTGCTCCGAGACAATTTTCCTGGGTTTTGACTTCGTCCTGATGAAGCCCCTCTTGGGAAACTCGTGCTCGTTTCTGAAGGCTCGAGATGCAGAGAACTCGATGGCAGCTGCAGAAATGAAGGGCTGCGTTGAGTTGTCGAGAAGCAAGAACATAGCCAGCGCCTTGTGTTTGGCAGTCAGCAGCTGCTGGACTTTTGCGATTGCTTTCACTGTGCACTGAATGCCAGGACGGCACGTGCACGTTAAAACAACGAGCTGGGCAAGAGTGGGCAGAAGAGAACGGGCGTCAGACAGCAGCTTACATATTACCATAGGAAGAGCAGTGTTTTTGGAGTGTGCAGCAAATGCGTGTTTCTGGACAAGGGAGGCAAAAGTGCGCTGCGCTCCTAAGCTATCTCCCTGCGAGACACACTGCCAAAGCTTTTCGTTATCATGCAGTCTAGTGCAGACGCACACTACGGCTCTCCGGAGCTGTCCGAAGCTAAGCGCCGGTGGCCGGCGTCTTTCGGCTGAAGCAGCGCTTCGGAGCGTAGGGCTGCCGCTCCGCTGTTGTGTGCGCGAAGCAGCCGCTTCTCCTGCTCCGGGAGCGGACAGAGCGGTAGCTTGTACGAGGGCGAAGAACGAAGCCGCAGAGCACCCGGCTTCTCCGCGCCCCCTAAGGACTGCTAGAGGACCGTGGTGGCCGCTCGCCTTCCTCTTCAATTCCATTCTAGTATCCTTAGGGAAGGTGTTCCAGGACAATTTTCCTGAGTTTTGAATTCGTCCTGATGCAGCCCCTCCTGGGAAACTCGTGCGCGTCCTCTGAGTCTCCGAGTGCAGAGACCTCGATGGCAACTGCAGAAATGAAGGGCTGCGTTGAGTTGTCGAGAAGCAAGAACATAGCCTGGAGTTTGGAAGTCAGCAGCTGCTGGACTTTTGCAATTGCTTTCACTGTGCACTGAATGCCAGGGCGGCATGTGCACGTTAAAACAACGAGCTGGGCAAGAGTAATCGAAAGATCACGGCCGTCAGAAAGCAGCTTATATATTGCCCTGGAAAGAGCATTGTTTTTGGAGTGTGCAGTAAAATCGTGTTTCTGGACAAGGGAGGCATAAGTGCGCTGCGCTCCTAAGCTATCTCCCTGCGAGACACACTGCCAAAGCTTTTCGCTATGATGCAGTTTAGTACAGACGCACACTACGGCTCTCCGGAGCTGTCCGAAGCCAAGCGCCGGTGGCCGGCGTCTTTCGGCTGAAGCAGCGCTTCGGAGCGTAGGGCTGCCGCTCCGCTGTTGTGTGCGCGAAGCAGCCGCTTCTCCTGCTCCGGGAGCCGGAGAGAGCGGTAGCTTGTACGAGGGCGAAGAACGAAGCCGCAGAGCACCGGGCTTCTGCGCGCACCCTAAGGACTGCTAGAGGACCGTGGTGGCCGCACGCCTGCCTCTTCAATTCCATTCTAGCATCCTTAGGGAAGGTGTTCCAGGACAATTTTCCTGAGTTTTGAATTCGTCCTGATACAGCCCCTCCTGGGAAACTCGTGCTCGTCCTCTGAGTCTCCGACATGCAGAGACCTCGATGGCAACTGCAGAAATGAAGGGCTGCGTTGAGTTGTCGAGAAGCAAGAACATAGCCAGCGCCTTGTGTTTGGGAGTCAGCAGCTGCTAGACTTTTGCGATTGCTATCACTGTGCACTGAAAGCCAGGACGGCCTGTGCACGTTAAAACAACTAGCTGAGCAAGAGTAGCCGAAAAATCACGGCCGCTAGATAGCAGCTTACGTATTGCCCAGGAAAGAGCACTATTTTTGGAGTGTGCAGTAAAATCGTGTTTTTGGACAAGGGAGGCATAAGTGCGCTGCGCTCCTAAGCTATCTCCCTGCGAGACACACTGCCAAAGCTTTTCGCTATGATGCAGTCCAGTGCAGACGCACACTACGGCTCTCCGGAGCTGTCCGAAGCCAAGCGCCGGTGGCCGGCGTCTTTCGGCTGAAGCAGCGCTTCGGAGCGTAGGGCTGCCGCTCCGCTGTTGTGTGCGCGAAGCAGCCGCTTCTCCTGCTCCGGGAGCCGGAGAGAGCTGTAGCTTGTACGAGGGCAAAGAACGTTGCTGCAGAGAGACGAAATTGTGTGCACAGTCTTGCGACTGCTAGAGGACGGTGGCTAAAGCTCCCTGCCTTTTCAATGCACTGCTGGCATGCTTTATTGAAGGTGCTCCGAGACAATTTTCCTGGGTTTTGACTTCGTCCTGATGAAGCCCCTCTTGGGAAACTCGTGCTCGTTTCCGAAGGCTCGAGATGCAGAGAACTCGATGGCAGCTGCAGAAATGAAGGGCTGCGTTGAGTTGTCGAGAAGCAAGAACATAGCCAGCGCCTTGTGTTTGGCAGTCAGCAGCTGCTGGACTTTTGCGATTGCTTTCACTGTGCACTGAATGCCAGGACGGCACGTGCACGTTAAAACAACGAGCTGGGCAAGAGTGGGCAGAAGAGAACGGGCGTCAGACAGCAGCTTACATATTACCATAGGAAGAGCAGTGTTTTTGGAGTGTGCAGCAAATGCGTGTTTCTGGACAAGGGAGGCAAAAGTGCGCTGCGCTCCTAAGCTATCTCCCTGCGAGACACACTGCCAAAGCTTTTCGTTATCATGCAGTCTAGTGCAGACGCACACTACGGCTCTCCGGAGCTGTCCGAAGCTAAGCGCCGGTGGCCGGCGTCTTTCGGCTGAAGCAGCGCTTCGGAGCGTACGGCTGCCGCTCCGCTGTTGTGTGCACGAAGCAGCCGCTTCTCCTGCTCCGGGAGCGGACAGAGCGGTAGCTTGTACGAGGGCGAAGAACGAAGCCGCAGAGCACCCGGCTTCTCCGCGCCCCCTAAGGACTGCTAGAGGACCGTGGTGGCCGCTCGCCTTCCTCTTCAATTCCATTCTAGTATCCTTAGGGAAGGTGTTCCAGGACAATTTTCCTGAGTTTTGAATTCGTCCTGATGCAGCCCCTCCTGGGAAACTCGTGCGCGTCCTCTGAGTCTCCGAGTGCAGAGACCTCGATGGCAACTGCAGAAATGAAGGGCTGCGTTGAGTTGTCGAGAAGCAAGAACATAGCCTGGAGTTTGGGAGTCAGCAGCTGCTGGACTTTTGCAATTGCTTTCACTGTGCACTGAATGCCAGGACGGCATGTGCACGTTAAAACAACGAGCTGGGCAAGAGTAATCGAAAGATCACGGCCGTCAGAAAGCAGCTTATATATTGCCCTGGAAAGAGCATTGTTTTTGGAGTGTGCAGTAAAATCGTGTTTCTGGACAAGGGAGGCATAAGTGCGCTGCGCTCCTAAGCTATCTCCCTGCGAGACACACTGCTAAAGCTTTTCGCTATGGTGCAGTCTAGTGCAGACGCACACTACGGCTCTCCGGAGCTGTCCGAAGCCAAGCGCCGGTGGCCGGCGTCTTTCGGCTGAAGCAGCGCTTCGGAGCGTAGGGCTGCCGCTCCGCTGTTGTGTGCGCGAAGCAGCCGCTTCTCCTGCTCCGGGAGCCGGAGAGAGCGGTAGCTTGTACGAGGGCGAAGAACGAAGCCGCAGAGCACCGGGCTTCTGCGCGCACCCTAAGGACTGCTAGAGGACCGTGGTGGTCGCACGCCTGCCTCTTCAATTCCATTCTAGCATCCTTAGGGAAGGTGTTCCAGGACAATTTTCCTGAGTTTTGAATTCGTCCTGATACAGCCCCTCCTGGGAAACTCGTGCTCGTCCTCTGAGTCTCCGACATGCAGAGACCTCGATGGCAACTGCAGAAATGAAGGGCTGCGTTGAGTTGTCGAGAAGCAAGAACATAGCCAGCGCCTTGTGTTTGGGAGTCAGCAGCTGCTAGACTTTTGTGATTGCTATCACTGTGCACTGAAAGCCAGGACGGCCTGTGCACGTTAAAACAACTAGCTGAGCAAGAGTAGCTGAAAAATCACGGCCGCTAGATAGCAGCTTACGTATTGCCCAGGAAAGAGCACTATTTTTGGAGTGTGCAGTAAAATCGTGTTTTTGGACAAGGGAGGCATAAGTGCGCTGCGCTCCTAAGCTATCTCCCTGCGAGACACACTGCCAAAGCTTTTCGCTATGATGCAGTCCAGTGCAGACGCACACTACGGCTCTCCGGAGCTGTCCGAAGCCAAGCGCCGGTGGCCGGCGTCTTTCGGCTGAAGCAGCGCTTCGGAGCGTAGGGCTGCCGCTCCGCTGTTGTGTGCGCGAAGCAGCCGCTTCTCCTGCTCCGGGAGCGGACAGAGCGGTAGCTTGTACGAGGGCGAAGAACGTTGCTGCAGAGAGACGACATTGTGTGCACAGCCTTGCGACTGCTAGAGGACGGTGGCTAAAGCTCCCTGCCTTTTCAATGCACTGCTGGCATGCTTTATTGAAGGTGCTCCGAGACAATTTTCCTGGGTTTTGACTTCGTCCTGATGAAGCCCCTCTTGGGAAACTCGTGCTCGTTTCCGAAGGCTCGAGATGCAGAGAACTCGATGGCAGCTGCAGAAATGAAGGGCTGCGTTGAGTTGTCGAGAAGCAAGAACATAGCCAGCGCCTTGTGTTTGGCAGTCAGCAGCTGCTGGACTTTTGCGATTGCTTTCACTGTGCACTGAATGCCAGGACGGCACGTGCACGTTAAAACAACGAGCTGGGCAAGAGTGGGCAGAAGAGAACGGGCGTCAGACAGCAGCTTACATATTACCATAGGAAGAGCAGTGTTTTTGGAGTGTGCAGCAAATGCGTGTTTCTGGACAAGGGAGGCAAAAGTGCGCTGCGCTCCTAAGCTATCTCCCTGCGAGACACACTGCCAAAGCTTTTCGTTATCATGCAGTCTAGTGCAGACGCACACTACGGCTCTCCGGAGCTGTCCGAAGCTAAGCGCCGGTGGCCGGTGTCTTTCGGCTGAAGCAGCGCTTCGGAGCGTACGGCTGCCGCTCCGCTGTTGTGTGCGCGAAGCAGCCGCTTCTCCTGCTCCGGGAGCGGACAGAGCGGTAGCTTGTACGAGGGCGAAGAACGAAGCCGCAGAGCACCCGGCTTCTCCGCGCCCCCTAAGGACTGCTAGAGGACCGTGGTGGCCGCTCGCCTTCCTCTTCAATTCCATTCTAGTATCCTTAGGGAAGGTGTTCCAGGACAATTTTCCTGAGTTTTGAATTCGTCCTGATGCAGCCCCTCCTGGGAAACTCGTGCGCGTCCTCTGAGTCTCCGAGTGCAGAGACCTCGATGGCAACTGCAGAAATGAAGGGCTGCGTTGAGTTGTCGAGAAGCAAGAACATAGCCTGGAGTTTGGGAGTCAGCAGCTGCTGGACTTTTGCAATTGCTTTCACTGTGCACTGAATGCCAGGACGGCATGTGCACGTTAAAACAACGAGCTGGGCAAGAGTAATCGAAAGATCACGGCCGTCAGAAAGCAGCTTATATATTGCCCTGGAAAGAGCATTGTGTTTGGAGTGTGCAGTAAAATCGTGTTTCTGGACAAGGGAGGCATAAGTGCGCTGCGCTCCTAAGCTATCTCCCTGCGAGACACACTGCCAAAGCTTTTCGCTATGGTGCAGTCTAGTGCAGACGCACACTACGGCTCTCCGGAGCTGTCCGAAGCCAAGCGCCGGTGGCCGGCGTCTTTCGGCTGAAGCAGCGCTTCGGAGCCTAGGGCTGCCGCTCCGCTGTTGTGTGCGCGAAGCAGCCGCTTCTCCTGCTCCGGGAGCCGGAGAGAGCGGTAGCTTGTACGAGGGCGAAGAACGAAGCCGCAGAGCACCGGGCTTCTGCGCGCACCCTAAGGACTGCTAGAGGACCGTGGTGGCCGCACGCCTGCCTCTTCAATTCCATTCTAGCATCCTTAGGGAAGGTGTTCCAGGACAATTTTCCTGAGTTTTGAATTCGTCCTGATACAGCCCCTCCTGGGAAACTCGTGCTCGTCCTCTGAGTCTCCGACATGCAGAGACCTCGATGGCAACTGCAGAAATGAAGGGCTGCGTTGAGTTGTCGAGAAGCAAGAACATAGCCAGCGCCTTGTGTTTGGGAGTCAGCAGCTGCTAGACTTTTGCGATTGCTATCACTGTGCACTGAAAGCCAGGACGGCCTGTGCACGTTAAAACAACTAGCTGAGCAAGAGTAGCCGAAAAATCACGGCCGCTAGATAGCAGCTTACGTATTGCCCAGGAAAGAGCACTATTTTTGGAGTGTGCAGTAAAATCGTGTTTTTGGACAAGGGAGGCATAAGTGCGCTGCGCTCCTAAGCTATCTCCCTGCGAGACACACTGCCAAAGCTTTTCGCTATGATGCAGTCCAGTGCAGACGCACACTACGGCTCTCCGGAGCTGTCCGAAGCCAAGCGCCGGTGGCCGGCGTCTTTCGGCTGAAGCAGCGCTTCGGAGCGTAGGGCTGCCGCTCCGCTGTTGTGTGCGCGAAGCAGCCGCTTCTCCTGCTCCGGGAGCGGACAGAGCGGTAGCTTGTACGAGGGCGAAGAATGAAGCCGCAGAGCACCCGGCTTCTCCGCGCCCCTTAAGGACTGCTAGAGGACCGTGGTGGCCGCTCGCCTTCCTCTTCAATTCCATTCTAGTATCCTTAGGGAAGGTGTTCCAGGACAATTTTCCTGAGTTTTGAATTCGTCCTGATGCAGCCCCTCCTGGGAAACTCGTGCGCGTCCTCTGAGTCTCCGAGTGCAGAGACCTCGATGGCAACTGCAGAAATGAAGGGCTGCGTTGAGTTGTCGAGAAGCAAGAACATAGCCTGGAGTTTGGGAGTCAGCAGCTGCTGGACTTTTGCAATTGCTTTCACTGTGCACTGAATGCCAGGACGGCATGTGCACGTTAAAACAACGAGCTGGGCAAGAGTAATCAAAAGATCACGGCCGTCAGAAAGCAGCTTATATATTGCCCTGGAAAGAGCATTGTGTTTGGAGTGTGCAGTAAAATCGTGTTTCTGGACAAGGGAGGCATAAGTGCGCTGCGCTCCTAAGCTATCTCCCTGCGAGACACACTGCCAAAGCTTTTCGCTATCATGCAGTCCAGTGCAGACGCACACTACGGCTCTCCGGAGCTGTCCGAAGCCAAGCGCCGGTGGCCGGCGTCTTTCGGCCGAAGCAGCGCTTCGGAGCGTAGGGCTGCCGCTCCGCTGTTGTGTGCGCGAAGCAGCCGCTTCTCCTGCTCCGGGAGCCGGAGAGAGCGGTAGCTTGTACGAGGGCGAAGAACGAAGCCGCAGAGCACCGGGCTTCTGCGCGCACCCTAAGGACTGCTAGAGGACCGTGGTGGCCGCACGCCTGCCTCTTCAATTCCATTCTAGCATCCTTAGGGAAGGTGTTCCAGGACAATTTTCCTGAGTTTTGAATTCGTCCTGATACAGCCCCTCCTGGGAAACTCGTGCTCGTCCTCTGAGTCTCCGACATGCAGAGACCTCGATGGCAACTGCAGAAATGAAGGGCTGCGTTGAGTTGTCGAGAAGCAAGAACATAGCCAGCGCCTTGTGTTTGGGAGTCAGCAGCTGCTAGACTTTTGCGATTGCTATCACTGTGCACTGAAAGCCAGGACGGCCTGTGCACGTTAAAACAACTAGCTGAGCAAGAGTAGCCGAAAAATCACGGCCGCTAGATAGCAGCTTACGTATTGCCCAGGAAAGAGCACTATTTTTGGAGTGTGCAGTAAAATCGTGTTTTTGGACAAGGGAGGCATAAGTGCGCTGCGCTCCTAAGCTATCTCCCTGCGAGACACACTGCCAAAGCTTTTCGCTATGATGCAGTCCAGTGCAGACGCACACTACGGCTCTCCGGAGCTGTCCGAAGCCAAGCGCCGGTGGCCGGCGTCTTTCGGCTGAAGCAGCGCTTCGGAGCGTAGGGCTGCCGCTCCGCTGTTGTGTGCGCGAAGCAGCCGCTTCTCCTGCTCCGGGAGCGGACAGAGCGGTAGCTTGTACGAGGGCGAAGAACGTTGCTGCAGAGAGACGACATTGTGTGCACAGCCTTGCGACTGCTAGAGGACGGTGGCTAAAGCTCCCTGCCTTTTCAATGCACTGCTGGCATGCTTTATTGAAGGTGCTCCGAGACAATTTTCCTGGGTTTTGACTTCGTCCTGATGAAGCCCCTCTTGGGAAACTCGTGCTCGTTTCCGAAGGCTCGAGATGCAGAGAACTCGATGGCAGCTGCAGAAATGAAGGGCTGCGTTGAGTTGTCGAGAAGCAAGAACATAGCCAGCGCCTTGTGTTTGGCAGTCAGCAGCTGCTGGACTTTTGCGATTGCTTTCACTGTGCACTGAATGCCAGGACGGCACGTGCACGTTAAAACAACGAGCTGGGCAAGAGTGGGCAGAAGAGAACGGGCGTCAGACAGCAGCTTACATATTACCATAGGAAGAGCAGTGTTTTTGGAGTGTGCAGCAAATGCGTGTTTCTGGACAAGGGAGGCAAAAGTGCGCTGCGCTCCTAAGCTATCTCCCTGCGAGACACACTGCCAAAGCTTTTCGTTATCATGCAGTCTAGTGCAGACGCACACTACGGCTCTCCGGAGCTGTCCGAAGCTAAGCGCCGGTGGCCGGCGTCTTTCGGCTGAAGCAGCGCTTCGGAGCGTAGGGCTGCCGCTCCGCTGTTGTGTGCGCGAAGCAGCCGCTTCTCCTGCTCCGGGAGCGGACAGAGCGGTAGCTTGTACGAGGGCGAAGAACGAAGCCGCAGAGCACCCGGCTTCTCCGCGCCCCCTAAGGACTGCTAGAGGACCGTGGTGGCCGCTCGCCTTCCTCTTCAATTCCATTCTAGTATCCTTAGGGAAGGTGTTCCAGGACAATTTTCCTGAGTTTTGAATTCGTCCTGATGCAGCCCCTCCTGGGAAACTCGTGCGCGTCCTCTGAGTCTCCGAGTGCAGAGACCTCGATGGCAACTGCAGAAATGAAGGGCTGCGTTGAGTTGTCGAGAAGCAAGAACATAGCCTGGAGTTTGGGAGTCAGCAGCTGCTGGACTTTTGCAATTGCTTTCACTGTGCACTGAATGCCAGGACGGCATGTGCACGTTAAAACAACGAGCTGGGCAAGAGTAATCGAAAGATCACGGCCGTCAGAAAGCAGCTTATATATTGCCCTGGAAAGAGCATTGTGTTTGGAGTGTGCAGTAAAATCGTGTTTCTGGACAAGGGAGGCATAAGTGCGCTGCGCTCCTAAGCTATCTCCCTGCGAGACACACTGCCAAAGCTTTTCGCTATGGTGCAGTCTAGTGCAGACGCACACTACGGCTCTCCGGAGCTGTCCGAAGCCAAGCGCCGGTGGCCGGCGTCTTTCGGCTGAAGCAGCGCTTCGGAGCGTAGGGCTGCCGCTCCGCTGTTGTGTGCGCGAAGCAGCCGCTTCTCCTGCTCCGGGAGCCGGAGAGAGCGGTAGCTTGTACGAGGGCGAAGAACGAAGCCGCAGAGCACCGGGCTTCTGCGCGCACCCTAAGGACTGCTAGAGGACCGTGGTGGCCGCACGCCTGCCTCTTCAATTCCATTCTAGCATCCTTAGGGAAGGTGTTCCAGGACAATTTTCCTGAGTTTTGAATTCGTCCTGATACAGCCCCTCCTGGGAAACTCGTGCTCGTCCTCTGAGTCTCCGACATGCAGAGACCTCGATGGCAACTGCAGAAATGAAGGGCTGCGTTGAGTTGTCGAGAAGCAAGAACATAGCCAGCGCCTTGTGTTTGGGAGTCAGCAGCTGCTAGACTTTTGCGATTGCTATCACTGTGCACTGAAAGCCAGGACGGCCTGTGCACGTTAAAACAACTAGCTGAGCAAGAGTAGCCGAAAAATCACGGCCGCTAGATAGCAGCTTACGTATTGCCCAGGAAAGAGCACTATTTTTGGAGTGTGCAGTAAAATCGTGTTTTTGGACAAGGGAGGCATAAGTGCGCTGCGCTCCTAAGCTATCTCCCTGCGAGACACACTGCCAAAGCTTTTCGCTATGATGCAGTCCAGTGCAGACGCACACTACGGCTCTCCGGAGCTGTCCGAAGCCAAGCGCCGGTGGCCGGCGTCTTTCGGCTGAAGCAGCGCTTCGGAGCGTAGGGCTGCCGCTCCGCTGTTGTGTGCGCGAAGCAGCCGCTTCTCCTGCTCCGGGAGCGGACAGAGCGGTAGCTTGTACGAGGGCGAAGAACGTTGCTGCAGAGAGACGACATTGTGTGCACAGCCTTGCGACTGCTAGAGGACGGTGGCTAAAGCTCCCTGCCTTTTCAATGCACTGCTGGCATGCTTTATTGAAGGTGCTCCGAGACAATTTTCCTGGGTTTTGACTTCGTCCTGATGAAGCCCCTCTTGGGAAACTCGTGCTCGTTTCCGAAGGCTCGAGATGCAGAAAACTCGATGGCAGCTGCAGAAATGAAGGGCTGCGTTGAGTTGTCGAGAAGCAAGAACATAGCCAGCGCCTTGTGTTTGGCAGTCAGCAGCTGCTGGACTTTTGCGATTGCTTTCACTGTGCACTGAATGCCAGGACGGCACGTGCACGTTAAAACAACGAGCTGGGCAAGAGTGGGCAGAAGAGAACGGGCGTCAGACAGCAGCTTACATATTACCATAGGAAGAGCAGTGTTTTTGGAGTGTGCAGCAAATGCGTGTTTCTGGACAAGGGAGGCAAAAGTGCGCTGCGCTCCTAAGCTATCTCCCTGCGAGACACACTGCCAAAGCTTTTCGTTATCATGCAGTCTAGTGCAGACGCACACTACGGCTCTCCGGAGCTGTCCGAAGCCAAGCGCCGGTGGCCGGCGTCTTTCGGCTGAAGCAGCGCTTCGGAGCGTACGGCTGCCGCTCCGCTGTTGTGTGCGCGAAGCAGCCGCTTCTCCTGCTCCGGGAGCGGACAGAGCGGTAGCTTGTACGAGGGCGAAGAACGAAGCCGCAGAGCACCCGGCTTCTCCGCGCCCCCTAAGGACTGCTAGAGGACCGTGGTGGCCGCTCGCCTTCCTCTTCAATTCCATTCTAGTATCCTTAGGGAAGGTGTTCCAGGACAATTTTCCTGAGTTTTGAATTCGTCCTGATGCAGCCCCTCCTGGGAAACTCGTGCGCGTCCTCTGAGTCTCCGAGTGCAGAGACCTCGATGGCAACTGCAGAAATGAAGGGCTGCGTTGAGTTGTCGAGAAGCAAGAACATAGCCAGCGCCTTGTGTTTGGGAGTCAGCAGCTGCTAGACTTTTGCGATTGCTATCACTGTGCACTGAAAGCCAGGACGGCCTGTGCACGTTAAAACAACTAGCTGAGCAAGAGTAGCCGAAAAATCACGGCCGCTAGATAGCAGCTTACGTATTGCCCAGGAAAGAGCACTATTTTTGGAGTGTGCAGTAAAATCGTGTTTTTGGACAAGGGAGGCATAAGTGCGCTGCGCTCCTAAGCTATCTCCCTGCGAGACACACTGCCAAAGCTTTTCGCTAGGATGCAGTCTAGTGCAGACGCACACTACGGCTCTCCGGAGCTGTCCGAAGCCAAGCGCCGGTGGCCGGCGTCTTTCGGCTGAAGCAGCGCTTCGGAGCGTAGGGCTGCCGCTCCGCTGTTGTGTGCGCGAAGCAGCCGCTTCTCCTGCTCCGGGAGCCGGAGAGAGCTGTAGCTTGTACGAGGGCAAAGAACGTTGCTGCAGAGAGACGAAATTGTGTGCACAGTCTTGCGACTGATAGAGGACGGTGGCTAAAGCTCCCTGCCTTTTCATTGCACTGCTGGCATGCTTTATTGAAGGTGCTCCGAGACAATTTTCCTGGGTTTTGACTTCGTCCTGATGAAGCCCCTCTTGGGAAACTCGTGCTCGTTTCCGAAGGCTCGAGATGCAGAGAACTCGATGGCAGCTGCAGAAATGAAGGGCTGCGTTGAGTTGTCGAGAAGCAAGAACATAGCCAGCGCCTTGTGTTTGGCAGTCAGCAGCTGCTGGACTTTTGCGATTGCTTTCACTGTGCACTGAATGCCAGGACGGCACGTGCACGTTAAAACAACGAGCTGGGCAAGAGTGGGCAGAAGAGAACGGGCGTCAGACAGCAGCTTACATATTACCATAGGAAGAGCAGTGTTTTTGGAGTGTGCAGCAAATGCGTGTTTCTGGACAAGGGAGGCAAAAGTGCGCTGCGCTCCTAAGCTATCTCCCTGCGAGACACACTGCCAAAGCTTTTCGTTATCATGCAGTCTAGTGCAGACGCACACTACGGCTCTCCGGAGCTGTCCGAAGCTAAGCGCCGGTGGCCGGCGTCTTTCGGCTGAAGCAGCGCTTCGGAGCGTAGGGCTGCCGCTCCGCTGTTGTGTGCGCGAAGCAGCCGCTTCTCCTGCTCCGGGAGCGGACAGAGCGGTAGCTTGTACGAGGGCGAAGAACGAAGCCGCAGAGCACCGGCCTTCTGCGCGCACCCTAAGGACTGCTAGAGGACGGTGGTGGCCGCTCGCCTGCCTCTTCAATTCCATTCTAGCATCCTTAGGGAAGGTGTTCCAGGACAATTTTCCTGAGTTTTGAATTCGTCCTGATGCAGCCCCTCCTGGGAAACTCGTGCTCGTCCTCTGAGTCTCCGACATGCAGAGACCTCGATGGCAACTGCAGAAATGAAGGGCTGCGTTGAGTTGTCGAGAAGCAAGAACATAGCCAGCGCCTTGTGTTTGGGAGTCAGCAGCTGCTAGACTTTTGCGATTGCTATCACTGTGCACTGAAAGCCAGGACGGCCTGTGCACGTTAAAACAACTAGCTGAGCAAGAGTAGCCGAAAAATCACGGCCGCTAGATAGCAGCTTACGTATTGCCCAGGAAAGAGCACTATTTTTGGAGTGTGCAGTAAAATCGTGTTTTTGGACAAGGGAGGCATAAGTGCGCTGCGCTCCTAAGCTATCTCCCTGCGAGACACACTGCCAAAGCTTTTCGCTATGATGCAGTCTAGTGCAGACGCACACTACGGCTCTCCGGAGCTGTCCGAAGCCAAGCGCCGGTGGCCGGCGTCTTTCGGCTGAAGCAGCGCTTCGGAGCGTAGGGCTGCCGCTCCGCTGTTGTGTGCGCGAAGCAGCCGCTTCTCCTGCTCCGGGAGCCGGAGAGAGCTGTAGCTTGTACGAGGGCAAAGAACGTTGCTGCAGAGAGACGAAATTGTGTGCACAGTCTTGCGACTGATAGAGGACGGTGGCTAAAGCTCCCTGCCTTTTCAATGCACTGCTGGCATGCTTTATTGAAGGTGCTCCGAGACAATTTTCCTGGGTTTTGACTTCGTCCTGATGAAGCCCCTCTTGGGAAACTCGTGCTCGTTTCCGAAGGCTCGAGATGCAGAGAACTCGATGGCAGCTGCAGAAATGAAGGGCTGCGTTGAGTTGTCGAGAAGCAAGAACATAGCCAGCGCCTTGTGTTTGGCAGTCAGCAGCTGCTGGACTTTTGCGATTGCTTTCACTGTGCACTGAATGCCAGGACGGCACGTGCACGTTAAAACAACGAGCTGGGCAAGAGTGGGCAGAAGAGAACGGGCGTCAGACAGCAGCTTACATATTACCATAGGAAGAGCAGTGTTTTTGGAGTGTGCAGCAAATGCGTGTTTCTGGACAAGGGAGGCAAAAGTGCGCTGCGCTCCTAAGCTATCTCCCTGCGAGACACACTGCCAAAGCTTTTCGTTATCATGCAGTCTAGTGCAGACGCACACTACGGCTCTCCGGAGCTGTCCGAAGCTAAGCGCCGGTGGCCGGCGTCTTTCAGCTGAAGCAGCGCTTCGGAGCGTACGGCTGCCGCTCCGCTGTTGTGTGCGCGAAGCAGCCGCTTCTCCTGCTCCGGGAGCGGACAGAGCGGTAGCTTGTACGAGGGCGAAGAACGAAGCCGCAGAGCACCCGGCTTCTCCGCGCCCCCTAAGGACTGCTAGAGGACCGTGGTGGCCGCTCGCCTTCCTCTTCAATTCCATTCTAATATCCTTAGGGAAGGTGTTCCAGGACAATTTTCCTGAGTTTTGAATTCGTCCTGATGCAGCCCCTCCTGGGAAACTCGTGCGCGTCCTCTGAGTCTCCGAGTGCAGAGACCTCGATGGCAACTGCAGAAATGAAGGGCTGCGTTGAGTTGTCGAGAAGCAAGAACATAGCCTGGAGTTTGGGAGTCAGCAGCTGCTGGACTTTTGCAATTGCTTTCACTGTGCACTGAATGCCAGGACGGCATGTGCACGTTAAAACAACGAGCTGGGCAAGAGTAATCGAAAGATCACGGCCGTCAGAAAGCAGCTTATATATTGCCCTGGAAAGAGCATTGTTTTTGGAGTGTGCAGTAAAATCGTGTTTCTGGACAAGGGAGGCATAAGTGCGCTGCGCTCCTAAGCTATCTCCCTGCGAGACACACTGCCAAAGCTTTTCGTTATCATGCAGTCTAGTGCAGACGCACACTACGGCTCTCCGGAGCTGTCCGAAGCCAAGCGCCGGTGGCCGGCGTCTTTCGGCTGAAGCAGCGCTTCGGAGCGTATGGCTGCCGCTCCGCTGTTGTGTGCGCGAAGCAGCCGCTTCTCCTGCTCCGGGAGCCGGAGAGAGCGGTAGCTTGTACGAGGGCGAAGAACGAAGCCGCAGAGCACCGGGCTTCTGCGCGCACCCTAAGGACTGCTAGAGGACCGTGGTGGCCGCACGCCTGCCTCTTCAATTCCATTCTAGCATCCTTAGGGAAGGTGTTCCAGGACAATTTTCCTGAGTTTTGAATTCGTCCTGATACAGCCCCTCCTGGGAAACTCGTGCTCGTCCTCTGAGTCTCCGACATGCAGAGACCTCGATGGCAACTGCAGAAATGAAGGGCTGCGTTGAGTTGTCGAGAAGCAAGAACATAGCCAGCGCCTTGTGTTTGGGAGTCAGCAGCTGCTAGACTTTTGCGATTGCTATCACTGTGCACTGAAAGCCAGGACGGCCTGTGCACGTTAAAACAACTAGCTGAGCAAGAGTAGCCGAAAAATCACGGCCGCTAGATAGCAGCTTACGTATTGCCCAGGAAAGAGCACTATTTTTGGAGTGTGCAGTAAAATCGTGTTTTTGGACAAGGGAGGCATAAGTGCGCTGCGCTCCTAAGCTATCTCCCTGCGAGACACACTGCCAAAGCTTTTCGCTATGATGCAGTCCAGTGCAGACGCACACTACGGCTCTCCGGAGCTGTCCGAAGCCAAGCGCCGGTGGCCGGCGTCTTTCGGCTGAAGCAGCGCTTCGGAGCGTAGGGCTGCCGCTCCGCTGTTGTGTGCGCGAAGCAGCCGCTTCTCCTGCTCCGGGAGCGGACAGAGCGGTAGCTTGTACGAGGGCGAAGAACGTTGCTGCAGAGAGACGACATTGTGTGCACAGTCTTGCGACTGCTAGAGGACGGTGGCTAAAGCTCCCTGCCTTTTCAATGCACTGCTGGCATGCTTTATTGAAGGTGCTCCGAGACAATTTTCCTGGGTTTTGACTTCGTCCTGATGAAGCCCCTCTTGGGAAACTCGTGCTCGTTTCCGAAGGCTCGAGATGCAGAGAACTCGATGGCAGCTGCAGAAATGAAGGGCTGCGTTGAGTTGTCGAGAAGCAAGAACATAGCCAGCGCCTTGTGTTTGGCAGTCAGCAGCTGCTGGACTTTTGCGATTGCTTTCACTGTGCACTGAATGCCAGGACGGCACGTGCACGTTAAAACAACGAGCTGGGCAAGAGTGGGCAGAAGAGAACGGGCGTCAGACAGCAGCTTACGTATTACCATAGGAAGAGCAGTGTTTTTGGAGTGTGCAGCAAATGCGTGTTTCTGGACAAGGGAGGCAAAAGTGCGCTGCGCTCCTAAGCTATCTCCCTGCGAGACACACTGCCAAAGCTTTTCGTTATCATGCAGTCTAGTGCAGACGCACACTACGGCTCTCCGGAGCTGTCCGAAGCTAAGCGCCGGTGGCCGGCGTCTTTCGGCTGAAGCAGCGCTTCGGAGCGTAGGGCTGCCGCTCCGCTGTTGTGTGCGCGAAGCAGCCGCTTCTCCTGCTCCGGGAGCGGACAGAGCGGTAGCTTGTACGAGGGCGAAGAACGAAGCCGCAGAGCACCCGGCTTCTCCGCGCCCCCTAAGGACTGCTAGAGGACCGTGGTGGCCGCTCGCCTGCCTCTTCAATTCCATTCTAGTATCCTTAGGGAAGGTGTTCCAGGACAATTTTCCTGAGTTTTGAATTCGTCCTGATGCAGCCCCTCCTGGGAAACTCGTGCGCGTCCTCTGAGTCTCCGAGTGCAGAGACCTCGATGGCAACTGCAGAAATGAAGGACTGCGTTGAGTTGTCGAGAAGCAAGAACATAGCCTGGAGTTTGGGAGTCAGCAGCTGCTGGACTTTTGCAATTGCTTTCACTGTGCACTGAATGCCAGGACGGCACGTGCACGTTAAAACAACGAGCTGGGCAAGAGTAATCGAAAGATCACGGCCGTCAGAAAGCAGCTTATATATTGCCCTGGAAAGAGCATTGTTTTTGGAGTGTGCAGTAAAATCGTGTTTCTGGACAAGGGAGGCATAAGTGCGCTGCGCTCCTAAGCTATCTCCCTGCGAGACACACTGCCAAAGCTTTTCGCTATCATGCAGTCCAGTGCAGACGCACACTACGGCTCTCCGGAGCTGTCCGAAGCCAAGCGCCGGTGGCCGGCGTCTTTCGGCTGAAGCAGCGCTTCGGAGCGTATGGCTGCCGCTCCGCTGTTGTGTGCGCGAAGCAGCCGCTTCTCCTGCTCCGGGGGCCGGAGAGAGCGGTAGCTTGTACGAGGGCGAAGAACGAAGCCGCAGAGCACCGGGCTTCTGCGCGCACCCTAAGGACTGCTAGAGGACCGTGGTGGCCGCACGCCTGCCTCTTCAATTCCATTCTAGCATCCTTAGGGAAGGTGTTCCAGGACAATTTTCCTGAGTTTTGAATTCGTCCTGATACAGCCCCTCCTGGGAAACTCGTGCTCGTCCTCTGAGTCTCCGACATGCAGAGACCTCGATGGCAACTGCAGAAATGAAGGGCTGCGTTGAGTTGTCGAGAAGCAAGAACATAGCCAGCGCCTTGTGTTTGGGAGTCAGCAGCTGCTAGACTTTTGCAATTGCTATCACTGTGCACTGAAAGCCAGGACGGCCTGTGCACGTTAAAACAACTAGCTGAGTAAGAGTAATCGAAAGATCACGGCCGCTAGATAGCAGCTTACGTATTGCCCAGGAAAGAGCACTATTTTTGGAGTGTGCAGTAAAATCGTGTTTTTGGACAAGGGAGGCATAAGTGCGCTGCGCTCCTAAGCTATCTCCCTGCGAGACACACTGCCAAAGCTTTTCGCTATGATGCAGTCCAGTGCAGACGCACACTACGGCTCTCCGGAGCTGTCCGAAGCCAAGCGCCGGTGGCCGGCGTCTTTCGGCTGAAGCAGCGCTTCGGAGCGTAGGGCTGCCGCTCCGCTGTTGTGTGCGCGAAGCAGCCGCTTCTCCTGCTCCGGGAGCCGGAGAGAGCTGTAGCTTGTACGAGGGCAAAGAACGTTGCTGCAGAGAGACGAAATTGTGTGCACAGTCTTGCGACTGCTAGAGGACGGTGGCTAAAGCTCCCTGCCTTTTCAATGCACTGCTGGCATGCTTTATTGAAGGTGCTCCGAGACAATTTTCCTGGGTTTTGACTTCGTCCTGATGAAGCCCCTCTTGGGAAACTCGTGCTCGTTTCCGAAGGCTCGAGATGCAGAGAACTCGATGGCAGCTGCAGAAATGAAGGGCTGCGTTGAGTTGTCGAGAAGCAAGAACATAGCCAGCGCCTTGTGTTTGGCAGTCAGCAGCTGCTGGACTTTTGCGATTGCTTTCACTGTGCACTGAATGCCAGGACGGCACGTGCACGTTAAAACAACGAGCTGGGCAAGAGTGGGCAGAAGAGAACGGGCGTCAGACAGCAGCTTACATATTACCATAGGAAGAGCAGTGTTTTTGGAGTGTGCAGCAAATGCGTGTTTCTGGACAAGGGAGGCAAAAGTGCGCTGCGCTCCTAAGCTATCTCCCTGCGAGACACACTGCCAAAGCTTTTCGTTATCATGCAGTCTAGTGCAGACGCACACTACGGCTCTCCGGAGCTGTCCGAAGCTAAGCGCCGGTGGCCGGCGTCTTTCGGCTGAAGCAGCGCTTCGGAGCGTACGGCTGCCGCTCCGCTGTTGTGTGCGCGAAGCAGCCGCTTCTCCTGCTCCGGGAGCGGACAGAGCGGTAGCTTGTACGAGGGCGAAGAACGAAGCCGCAGAGCACCCGGCTTCTCCGCGCCCCCTAAGGACTGCTAGAGGACCGTGGTGGCCGCTCGCCTTCCTCTTCAATTCCATTCTAGTATCCTTAGGGAAGGTGTTCCAGGACAATTTTCCTGAGTTTTGAATTCGTCCTGATGCAGCCCCTCCTGGGAAACTCGTGCGCGTCCTCTGAGTCTCCGAGTGCAGAGACCTCGATGGCAACTGCAGAAATGAAGGGCTGCGTTGAGTTGTCGAGAAGCAAGAACATAGCCTGGAGTTTGGGAGTCAGCAGCTGCTGGACTTTTGCGATTGCTTTCACTGTGCACTGAATGCCAGGACGGCATGTGCACGTTAAAACAACGAGCTGGGCAAGAGTAATCGAAAGATCACGGCCGTCAGAAAGCAGCTTATATATTGCCCTGGAAAGAGCATTGTGTTTGGAGTGTGCAGTAAAATCGTGTTTCTGGACAAGGGAGGCATAAGTGCGCTGCGCTCCTAAGCTATCTCCCTGCGAGACACACTGCCAAAGCTTTTCGCTATCATGCAGTCCAGTGCAGACGCACACTACGGCTCTCCGGAGCTGTCCGAAGCCAAGCGCCGGTGGCCGGCGTCTTTCGGCTGAAGCAGCGCTTCGGAGCGTAGGGCTGCCGCTCCGCTGTTGTGTGCGCGAAGCAGCCGCTTCTCCTGCTCCGGGAGCGGACAGAGCGGTAGCTTGTACGAGGGCGAAGAACGAAGCCGCAGAGCACCGGCCTTCTGCGCGCACCCTAAGGACTGCTAGAGGACGGTGGTGGCCGCTCGCCTGCCTCTTCAATTCCATTCTAGCATCGTTAGGGAAGGTGTTCCAGGACAATTTTCCTGAGTTTTGAATTCGTCCTGATGCAGCCCCTCCTGGGAAACTCGTGCTCGTCCTCTGAGTCTCCGACATGCAGAGACCTCGATGGCAACTGCAGAAATGAAGGGCTGCGTTGAGTTGTCGAGAAGCAAGAACATAGCCAGCGCCTTGTGTTTGGGAGTCAGCAGCTGCTAGACTTTTGCGATTGCTATCACTGTGCACTGAAAGCCAGGACGGCCTGTGCACGTTAAAACAACTAGCTGAGCAAGAGTAGAAGAATAAACACGGCCGCTAGATAGCAGCTTACGTATTGCCCAGGAAAGAGCACTATTTTTGGAGTGTGCAGTAAAATCGTGTTTTTGGACAAGGGAGGCATAAGTGCGCTGCGCTCCTAAGCTATCTCCCTGCGAGACACACTGCCAAAGCTTTTCGCTATGATGCAGTCCAGTGCAGACGCACACTACGGCTCTCCGGAGCTGTCCGAAGCCAAGCGCCGGTGGCCGGCGTCTTTCGGCTGAAGCAGCGCTTCGGAGCGTAGGGCTGCCGCTCCGCTGTTGTGTGCGCGAAGCAGCCGCTTCTCCTGCTCCGGGAGCGGACAGAGCGGTAGCTTGTACGAGGGCGAAGAACGTTGCTGCAGAGAGACGACATTGTGTGCACAGCCTTGCGACTGCTAGAGGACGGTGGCTAAAGCTCCCTGCCTTTTCAATGCACTGCTGGCATGCTTTATTGAAGGTGCTCCGAGACAATTTTCCTGGGTTTTGACTTCGTCCTGATGAAGCCCCTCTTGGGAAACTCGTGCTCGTTTCCGAAGGCTCGAGATGCAGAGAACTCGATGGCAGCTGCAGAAATGAAGGGCTGCGTTGAGTTGTCGAGAAGCAAGAACATAGCCAGCGCCTTGTGTTTGGCAGTCAGCAGCTGCTGGACTTTTGCGATTGCTTTCACTGTGCACTGAATGCCAGGACGGCACGTGCACGTTAAAACAACGAGCTGGGCAAGAGTGGGCAGAAGAGAACGGGCGTCAGACAGCAGCTTACATATTACCATAGGAAGAGCAGTGTTTTTGGAGTGTGCAGCAAATGCGTGTTTCTGGACAAGGGAGGCAAAAGTGCGCTGCGCTCCTAAGCTATCTCCCTGCGAGACACACTGCCAAAGCTTTTCGTTATCATGCAGTCTAGTGCAGACGCACACTACGGCTCTCCGGAGCTGTCCGAAGCTAAGCGCCGGTGGCCGGCGTCTTTCGGCTGAAGCAGCGCTTCGGAGCGTACGGCTGCCGCTCCGCTGTTGTGTGCACGAAGCAGCCGCTTCTCCTGCTCCGGGAGCGGACAGAGCGGTAGCTTGTACGAGGGCGAAGAACGAAGCCGCAGAGCACCCGGCTTCTCCGCGCCCCCTAAGGACTGCTAGAGGACCGTGGTGGCCGCTCGCCTTCCTCTTCAATTCCATTCTAGTATCCTTAGGGAAGGTGTTCCAGGACAATTTTCCTGAGTTTTGAATTCGTCCTGATGCAGCCCCTCCTGGGAAACTCGTGCGCGTCCTCTGAGTCTCCGAGTGCAGAGACCTCGATGGCAACTGCAGAAATGAAGGGCTGCGTTGAGTTGTCGAGAAGCAAGAACATAGCCTGGAGTTTGGGAGTCAGCAGCTGCTGGACTTTTGCAATTGCTTTCACTGTGCACTGAATGCCAGGACGGCATGTGCACGTTAAAACAACGAGCTGGGCAAGAGTAATCGAAAGATCACGGCCGTCAGAAAGCAGCTTATATATTGCCCTGGAAAGAGCATTGTTTTTGGAGTGTGCAGTAAAATCGTGTTTCTGGACAAGGGAGGCATAAGTGCGCTGCGCTCCTAAGCTATCTCCCTGCGAGACACACTGCTAAAGCTTTTCGCTATGGTGCAGTCTAGTGCAGACGCACACTACGGCTCTCCGGAGCTGTCCGAAGCCAAGCGCCGGTGGCCGGCGTCTTTCGGCTGAAGCAGCGCTTCGGAGCGTAGGGCTGCCGCTCCGCTGTTGTGTGCGCGAAGCAGCCGCTTCTCCTGCTCCGGGAGCCGGAGAGAGCGGTAGCTTGTACGAGGGCGAAGAACGAAGCCGCAGAGCACCGGGCTTCTGCGCGCACCCTAAGGACTGCTAGAGGACCGTGGTGGTCGCACGCCTGCCTCTTCAATTCCATTCTAGCATCCTTAGGGAAGGTGTTCCAGGACAATTTTCCTGAGTTTTGAATTCGTCCTGATACAGCCCCTCCTGGGAAACTCGTGCTCGTCCTCTGAGTCTCCGACATGCAGAGACCTCGATGGCAACTGCAGAAATGAAGGGCTGCGTTGAGTTGTCGAGAAGCAAGAACATAGCCAGCGCCTTGTGTTTGGGAGTCAGCAGCTGCTAGACTTTTGTGATTGCTATCACTGTGCACTGAAAGCCAGGACGGCCTGTGCACGTTAAAACAACTAGCTGAGCAAGAGTAGCTGAAAAATCACGGCCGCTAGATAGCAGCTTACGTATTGCCCAGGAAAGAGCACTATTTTTGGAGTGTGCAGTAAAATCGTGTTTTTGGACAAGGGAGGCATAAGTGCGCTGCGCTCCTAAGCTATCTCCCTGCGAGACACACTGCCAAAGCTTTTCGCTATGATGCAGTCCAGTGCAGACGCACACTACGGCTCTCCGGAGCTGTCCGAAGCCAAGCGCCGGTGGCCGGCGTCTTTCGGCTGAAGCAGCGCTTCGGAGCGTAGGGCTGCCGCTCCGCTGTTGTGTGCGCGAAGCAGCCGCTTCTCCTGCTCCGGGAGCGGACAGAGCGGTAGCTTGTACGAGGGCGAAGAACGTTGCTGCAGAGAGACGACATTGTGTGCACAGCCTTGCGACTGCTAGAGGACGGTGGCTAAAGCTCCCTGCCTTTTCAATGCACTGCTGGCATGCTTTATTGAAGGTGCTCCGAGACAATTTTCCTGGGTTTTGACTTCGTCCTGATGAAGCCCCTCTTGGGAAACTCGTGCTCGTTTCCGAAGGCTCGAGATGCAGAGAACTCGATGGCAGCTGCAGAAATGAAGGGCTGCGTTGAGTTGTCGAGAAGCAAGAACATAGCCAGCGCCTTGTGTTTGGCAGTCAGCAGCTGCTGGACTTTTGCGATTGCTTTCACTGTGCACTGAATGCCAGGACGGCACGTGCACGTTAAAACAACGAGCTGGGCAAGAGTGGGCAGAAGAGAACGGGCGTCAGACAGCAGCTTACATATTACCATAGGAAGAGCAGTGTTTTTGGAGTGTGCAGCAAATGCGTGTTTCTGGACAAGGGAGGCAAAAGTGCGCTGCGCTCCTAAGCTATCTCCCTGCGAGACACACTGCCAAAGCTTTTCGTTATCATGCAGTCTAGTGCAGACGCACACTACGGCTCTCCGGAGCTGTCCGAAGCTAAGCGCCGGTGGCCGGTGTCTTTCGGCTGAAGCAGCGCTTCGGAGCGTACGGCTGCCGCTCCGCTGTTGTGTGCGCGAAGCAGCCGCTTCTCCTGCTCCGGGAGCGGACAGAGCGGTAGCTTGTACGAGGGCGAAGAACGAAGCCGCAGAGCACCCGGCTTCTCCGCGCCCCCTAAGGACTGCTAGAGGACCGTGGTGGCCGCTCGCCTTCCTCTTCAATTCCATTCTAGTATCCTTAGGGAAGGTGTTCCAGGACAATTTTCCTGAGTTTTGAATTCGTCCTGATGCAGCCCCTCCTGGGAAACTCGTGCGCGTCCTCTGAGTCTCCGAGTGCAGAGACCTCGATGGCAACTGCAGAAATGAAGGGCTGCGTTGAGTTGTCGAGAAGCAAGAACATAGCCTGGAGTTTGGGAGTCAGCAGCTGCTGGACTTTTGCAATTGCTTTCACTGTGCACTGAATGCCAGGACGGCATGTGCACGTTAAAACAACGAGCTGGGCAAGAGTAATCGAAAGATCACGGCCGTCAGAAAGCAGCTTATATATTGCCCTGGAAAGAGCATTGTGTTTGGAGTGTGCAGTAAAATCGTGTTTCTGGACAAGGGAGGCATAAGTGCGCTGCGCTCCTAAGCTATCTCCCTGCGAGACACACTGCCAAAGCTTTTCGCTATGGTGCAGTCTAGTGCAGACGCACACTACGGCTCTCCGGAGCTGTCCGAAGCCAAGCGCCGGTGGCCGGCGTCTTTCGGCTGAAGCAGCGCTTCGGAGCCTAGGGCTGCCGCTCCGCTGTTGTGTGCGCGAAGCAGCCGCTTCTCCTGCTCCGGGAGCCGGAGAGAGCGGTAGCTTGTACGAGGGCGAAGAACGAAGCCGCAGAGCACCGGGCTTCTGCGCGCACCCTAAGGACTGCTAGAGGACCGTGGTGGCCGCACGCCTGCCTCTTCAATTCCATTCTAGCATCCTTAGGGAAGGTGTTCCAGGACAATTTTCCTGAGTTTTGAATTCGTCCTGATACAGCCCCTCCTGGGAAACTCGTGCTCGTCCTCTGAGTCTCCGACATGCAGAGACCTCGATGGCAACTGCAGAAATGAAGGGCTGCGTTGAGTTGTCGAGAAGCAAGAACATAGCCAGCGCCTTGTGTTTGGGAGTCAGCAGCTGCTAGACTTTTGCGATTGCTATCACTGTGCACTGAAAGCCAGGACGGCCTGTGCACGTTAAAACAACTAGCTGAGCAAGAGTAGCCGAAAAATCACGGCCGCTAGATAGCAGCTTACGTATTGCCCAGGAAAGAGCACTATTTTTGGAGTGTGCAGTAAAATCGTGTTTTTGGACAAGGGAGGCATAAGTGCGCTGCGCTCCTAAGCTATCTCCCTGCGAGACACACTGCCAAAGCTTTTCGCTATGATGCAGTCCAGTGCAGACGCACACTACGGCTCTCCGGAGCTGTCCGAAGCCAAGCGCCGGTGGCCGGCGTCTTTCGGCTGAAGCAGCGCTTCGGAGCGTAGGGCTGCCGCTCCGCTGTTGTGTGCGCGAAGCAGCCGCTTCTCCTGCTCCGGGAGCGGACAGAGCGGTAGCTTGTACGAGGGCGAAGAATGAAGCCGCAGAGCACCCGGCTTCTCCGCGCCCCTTAAGGACTGCTAGAGGACCGTGGTGGCCGCTCGCCTTCCTCTTCAATTCCATTCTAGTATCCTTAGGGAAGGTGTTCCAGGACAATTTTCCTGAGTTTTGAATTCGTCCTGATGCAGCCCCTCCTGGGAAACTCGTGCGCGTCCTCTGAGTCTCCGAGTGCAGAGACCTCGATGGCAACTGCAGAAATGAAGGGCTGCGTTGAGTTGTCGAGAAGCAAGAACATAGCCTGGAGTTTGGGAGTCAGCAGCTGCTGGACTTTTGCAATTGCTTTCACTGTGCACTGAATGCCAGGACGGCATGTGCACGTTAAAACAACGAGCTGGGCAAGAGTAATCAAAAGATCACGGCCGTCAGAAAGCAGCTTATATATTGCCCTGGAAAGAGCATTGTGTTTGGAGTGTGCAGTAAAATCGTGTTTCTGGACAAGGGAGGCATAAGTGCGCTGCGCTCCTAAGCTATCTCCCTGCGAGACACACTGCCAAAGCTTTTCGCTATCATGCAGTCCAGTGCAGACGCACACTACGGCTCTCCGGAGCTGTCCGAAGCCAAGCGCCGGTGGCCGGCGTCTTTCGGCCGAAGCAGCGCTTCGGAGCGTAGGGCTGCCGCTCCGCTGTTGTGTGCGCGAAGCAGCCGCTTCTCCTGCTCCGGGAGCCGGAGAGAGCGGTAGCTTGTACGAGGGCGAAGAACGAAGCCGCAGAGCACCGGGCTTCTGCGCGCACCCTAAGGACTGCTAGAGGACCGTGGTGGCCGCACGCCTGCCTCTTCAATTCCATTCTAGCATCCTTAGGGAAGGTGTTCCAGGACAATTTTCCTGAGTTTTGAATTCGTCCTGATACAGCCCCTCCTGGGAAACTCGTGCTCGTCCTCTGAGTCTCCGACATGCAGAGACCTCGATGGCAACTGCAGAAATGAAGGGCTGCGTTGAGTTGTCGAGAAGCAAGAACATAGCCAGCGCCTTGTGTTTGGGAGTCAGCAGCTGCTAGACTTTTGCGATTGCTATCACTGTGCACTGAAAGCCAGGACGGCCTGTGCACGTTAAAACAACTAGCTGAGCAAGAGTAGCCGAAAAATCACGGCCGCTAGATAGCAGCTTACGTATTGCCCAGGAAAGAGCACTATTTTTGGAGTGTGCAGTAAAATCGTGTTTTTGGACAAGGGAGGCATAAGTGCGCTGCGCTCCTAAGCTATCTCCCTGCGAGACACACTGCCAAAGCTTTTCGCTATGATGCAGTCCAGTGCAGACGCACACTACGGCTCTCCGGAGCTGTCCGAAGCCAAGCGCCGGTGGCCGGCGTCTTTCGGCTGAAGCAGCGCTTCGGAGCGTAGGGCTGCCGCTCCGCTGTTGTGTGCGCGAAGCAGCCGCTTCTCCTGCTCCGGGAGCGGACAGAGCGGTAGCTTGTACGAGGGCGAAGAACGTTGCTGCAGAGAGACGACATTGTGTGCACAGCCTTGCGACTGCTAGAGGACGGTGGCTAAAGCTCCCTGCCTTTTCAATGCACTGCTGGCATGCTTTATTGAAGGTGCTCCGAGACAATTTTCCTGGGTTTTGACTTCGTCCTGATGAAGCCCCTCTTGGGAAACTCGTGCTCGTTTCCGAAGGCTCGAGATGCAGAGAACTCGATGGCAGCTGCAGAAATGAAGGGCTGCGTTGAGTTGTCGAGAAGCAAGAACATAGCCAGCGCCTTGTGTTTGGCAGTCAGCAGCTGCTGGACTTTTGCGATTGCTTTCACTGTGCACTGAATGCCAGGACGGCACGTGCACGTTAAAACAACGAGCTGGGCAAGAGTGGGCAGAAGAGAACGGGCGTCAGACAGCAGCTTACATATTACCATAGGAAGAGCAGTGTTTTTGGAGTGTGCAGCAAATGCGTGTTTCTGGACAAGGGAGGCAAAAGTGCGCTGCGCTCCTAAGCTATCTCCCTGCGAGACACACTGCCAAAGCTTTTCGTTATCATGCAGTCTAGTGCAGACGCACACTACGGCTCTCCGGAGCTGTCCGAAGCTAAGCGCCGGTGGCCGGCGTCTTTCGGCTGAAGCAGCGCTTCGGAGCGTAGGGCTGCCGCTCCGCTGTTGTGTGCGCGAAGCAGCCGCTTCTCCTGCTCCGGGAGCGGACAGAGCGGTAGCTTGTACGAGGGCGAAGAACGAAGCCGCAGAGCACCCGGCTTCTCCGCGCCCCCTAAGGACTGCTAGAGGACCGTGGTGGCCGCTCGCCTTCCTCTTCAATTCCATTCTAGTATCCTTAGGGAAGGTGTTCCAGGACAATTTTCCTGAGTTTTGAATTCGTCCTGATGCAGCCCCTCCTGGGAAACTCGTGCGCGTCCTCTGAGTCTCCGAGTGCAGAGACCTCGATGGCAACTGCAGAAATGAAGGGCTGCGTTGAGTTGTCGAGAAGCAAGAACATAGCCTGGAGTTTGGGAGTCAGCAGCTGCTGGACTTTTGCAATTGCTTTCACTGTGCACTGAATGCCAGGACGGCATGTGCACGTTAAAACAACGAGCTGGGCAAGAGTAATCGAAAGATCACGGCCGTCAGAAAGCAGCTTATATATTGCCCTGGAAAGAGCATTGTGTTTGGAGTGTGCAGTAAAATCGTGTTTCTGGACAAGGGAGGCATAAGTGCGCTGCGCTCCTAAGCTATCTCCCTGCGAGACACACTGCCAAAGCTTTTCGCTATGGTGCAGTCTAGTGCAGACGCACACTACGGCTCTCCGGAGCTGTCCGAAGCCAAGCGCCGGTGGCCGGCGTCTTTCGGCTGAAGCAGCGCTTCGGAGCGTAGGGCTGCCGCTCCGCTGTTGTGTGCGCGAAGCAGCCGCTTCTCCTGCTCCGGGAGCCGGAGAGAGCGGTAGCTTGTACGAGGGCGAAGAACGAAGCCGCAGAGCACCGGGCTTCTGCGCGCACCCTAAGGACTGCTAGAGGACCGTGGTGGCCGCACGCCTGCCTCTTCAATTCCATTCTAGCATCCTTAGGGAAGGTGTTCCAGGACAATTTTCCTGAGTTTTGAATTCGTCCTGATACAGCCCCTCCTGGGAAACTCGTGCTCGTCCTCTGAGTCTCCGACATGCAGAGACCTCGATGGCAACTGCAGAAATGAAGGGCTGCGTTGAGTTGTCGAGAAGCAAGAACATAGCCAGCGCCTTGTGTTTGGGAGTCAGCAGCTGCTAGACTTTTGCGATTGCTATCACTGTGCACTGAAAGCCAGGACGGCCTGTGCACGTTAAAACAACTAGCTGAGCAAGAGTAGCCGAAAAATCACGGCCGCTAGATAGCAGCTTACGTATTGCCCAGGAAAGAGCACTATTTTTGGAGTGTGCAGTAAAATCGTGTTTTTGGACAAGGGAGGCATAAGTGCGCTGCGCTCCTAAGCTATCTCCCTGCGAGACACACTGCCAAAGCTTTTCGCTATGATGCAGTCCAGTGCAGACGCACACTACGGCTCTCCGGAGCTGTCCGAAGCCAAGCGCCGGTGGCCGGCGTCTTTCGGCTGAAGCAGCGCTTCGGAGCGTAGGGCTGCCGCTCCGCTGTTGTGTGCGCGAAGCAGCCGCTTCTCCTGCTCCGGGAGCGGACAGAGCGGTAGCTTGTACGAGGGCGAAGAACGTTGCTGCAGAGAGACGACATTGTGTGCACAGCCTTGCGACTGCTAGAGGACGGTGGCTAAAGCTCCCTGCCTTTTCAATGCACTGCTGGCATGCTTTATTGAAGGTGCTCCGAGACAATTTTCCTGGGTTTTGACTTCGTCCTGATGAAGCCCCTCTTGGGAAACTCGTGCTCGTTTCCGAAGGCTCGAGATGCAGAAAACTCGATGGCAGCTGCAGAAATGAAGGGCTGCGTTGAGTTGTCGAGAAGCAAGAACATAGCCAGCGCCTTGTGTTTGGCAGTCAGCAGCTGCTGGACTTTTGCGATTGCTTTCACTGTGCACTGAATGCCAGGACGGCACGTGCACGTTAAAACAACGAGCTGGGCAAGAGTGGGCAGAAGAGAACGGGCGTCAGACAGCAGCTTACATATTACCATAGGAAGAGCAGTGTTTTTGGAGTGTGCAGCAAATGCGTGTTTCTGGACAAGGGAGGCAAAAGTGCGCTGCGCTCCTAAGCTATCTCCCTGCGAGACACACTGCCAAAGCTTTTCGTTATCATGCAGTCTAGTGCAGACGCACACTACGGCTCTCCGGAGCTGTCCGAAGCCAAGCGCCGGTGGCCGGCGTCTTTCGGCTGAAGCAGCGCTCCGGAGCGTACGGCTGCCGCTCCGCTGTTGTGTGCGCGAAGCAGCCGCTTCTCCTGCTCCGGGAGCGGACAGAGCGGTAGCTTGTACGAGGGCGAAGAACGAAGCCGCAGAGCACCCGGCTTCTCCGCGCCCCCTAAGGACTGCTAGAGGACCGTGGTGGCCGCTCGCCTTCCTCTTCAATTCCATTCTAGTATCCTTAGGGAAGGTGTTCCAGGACAATTTTCCTGAGTTTTGAATTCGTCCTGATGCAGCCCCTCCTGGGAAACTCGTGCGCGTCCTCTGAGTCTCCGAGTGCAGAGACCTCGATGGCAACTGCAGAAATGAAGGGCTGCGTTGAGTTGTCGAGAAGCAAGAACATAGCCAGCGCCTTGTGTTTGGGAGTCAGCAGCTGCTAGACTTTTGCGATTGCTATCACTGTGCACTGAAAGCCAGGACGGCCTGTGCACGTTAAAACAACTAGCTGAGCAAGAGTAGCCGAAAAATCACGGCCGCTAGATAGCAGCTTACGTATTGCCCAGGAAAGAGCACTATTTTTGGAGTGTGCAGTAAAATCGTGTTTTTGGACAAGGGAGGCATAAGTGCGCTGCGCTCCTAAGCTATCTCCCTGCGAGACACACTGCCAAAGCTTTTCGCTAGGATGCAGTCTAGTGCAGACGCACACTACGGCTCTCCGGAGCTGTCCGAAGCCAAGCGCCGGTGGCCGGCGTCTTTCGGCTGAAGCAGCGCTTCGGAGCGTAGGGCTGCCGCTCCGCTGTTGTGTGCGCGAAGCAGCCGCTTCTCCTGCTCCGGGAGCCGGAGAGAGCTGTAGCTTGTACGAGGGCAAAGAACGTTGCTGCAGAGAGACGAAATTGTGTGCACAGTCTTGCGACTGATAGAGGACGGTGGCTAAAGCTCCCTGCCTTTTCATTGCACTGCTGGCATGCTTTATTGAAGGTGCTCCGAGACAATTTTCCTGGGTTTTGACTTCGTCCTGATGAAGCCCCTCTTGGGAAACTCGTGCTCGTTTCCGAAGGCTCGAGATGCAGAGAACTCGATGGCAGCTGCAGAAATGAAGGGCTGCGTTGAGTTGTCGAGAAGCAAGAACATAGCCAGCGCCTTGTGTTTGGCAGTCAGCAGCTGCTGGACTTTTGCGATTGCTTTCACTGTGCACTGAATGCCAGGACGGCACGTGCACGTTAAAACAACGAGCTGGGCAAGAGTGGGCAGAAGAGAACGGGCGTCAGACAGCAGCTTACATATTACCATAGGAAGAGCAGTGTTTTTGGAGTGTGCAGCAAATGCGTGTTTCTGGACAAGGGAGGCAAAAGTGCGCTGCGCTCCTAAGCTATCTCCCTGCGAGACACACTGCCAAAGCTTTTCGTTATCATGCAGTCTAGTGCAGACGCACACTACGGCTCTCCGGAGCTGTCCGAAGCTAAGCGCCGGTGGCCGGCGTCTTTCGGCTGAAGCAGCGCTTCGGAGCGTAGGGCTGCCGCTCCGCTGTTGTGTGCGCGAAGCAGCCGCTTCTCCTGCTCCGGGAGCGGACAGAGCGGTAGCTTGTACGAGGGCGAAGAACGAAGCCGCAGAGCACCGGCCTTCTGCGCGCACCCTAAGGACTGCTAGAGGACGGTGGTGGCCGCTCGCCTGCCTCTTCAATTCCATTCTAGCATCCTTAGGGAAGGTGTTCCAGGACAATTTTCCTGAGTTTTGAATTCGTCCTGATGCAGCCCCTCCTGGGAAACTCGTGCTCGTCCTCTGAGTCTCCGACATGCAGAGACCTCGATGGCAACTGCAGAAATGAAGGGCTGCGTTGAGTTGTCGAGAAGCAAGAACATAGCCAGCGCCTTGTGTTTGGGAGTCAGCAGCTGCTAGACTTTTGCGATTGCTATCACTGTGCACTGAAAGCCAGGACGGCCTGTGCACGTTAAAACAACTAGCTGAGCAAGAGTAGCCGAAAAATCACGGCCGCTAGATAGCAGCTTACGTATTGCCCAGGAAAGAGCACTATTTTTGGAGTGTGCAGTAAAATCGTGTTTTTGGACAAGGGAGGCATAAGTGCGCTGCGCTCCTAAGCTATCTCCCTGCGAGACACACTGCCAAAGCTTTTCGCTATGATGCAGTCTAGTGCAGACGCACACTACGGCTCTCCGGAGCTGTCCGAAGCCAAGCGCCGGTGGCCGGCGTCTTTCGGCTGAAGCAGCGCTTCGGAGCGTAGGGCTGCCGCTCCGCTGTTGTGTGCGCGAAGCAGCCGCTTCTCCTGCTCCGGGAGCCGGAGAGAGCTGTAGCTTGTACGAGGGCAAAGAACGTTGCTGCAGAGAGACGAAATTGTGTGCACAGTCTTGCGACTGATAGAGGACGGTGGCTAAAGCTCCCTGCCTTTTCAATGCACTGCTGGCATGCTTTATTGAAGGTGCTCCGAGACAATTTTCCTGGGTTTTGACTTCGTCCTGATGAAGCCCCTCTTGGGAAACTCGTGCTCGTTTCCGAAGGCTCGAGATGCAGAGAACTCGATGGCAGCTGCAGAAATGAAGGGCTGCGTTGAGTTGTCGAGAAGCAAGAACATAGCCAGCGCCTTGTGTTTGGCAGTCAGCAGCTGCTGGACTTTTGCGATTGCTTTCACTGTGCACTGAATGCCAGGACGGCACGTGCACGTTAAAACAACGAGCTGGGCAAGAGTGGGCAGAAGAGAACGGGCGTCAGACAGCAGCTTACATATTACCATAGGAAGAGCAGTGTTTTTGGAGTGTGCAGCAAATGCGTGTTTCTGGACAAGGGAGGCAAAAGTGCGCTGCGCTCCTAAGCTATCTCCCTGCGAGACACACTGCCAAAGCTTTTCGTTATCATGCAGTCTAGTGCAGACGCACACTACGGCTCTCCGGAGCTGTCCGAAGCTAAGCGCCGGTGGCCGGCGTCTTTCAGCTGAAGCAGCGCTTCGGAGCGTACGGCTGCCGCTCCGCTGTTGTGTGCGCGAAGCAGCCGCTTCTCCTGCTCCGGGAGCGGACAGAGCGGTAGCTTGTACGAGGGCGAAGAACGAAGCCGCAGAGCACCCGGCTTCTCCGCGCCCCCTAAGGACTGCTAGAGGACCGTGGTGGCCGCTCGCCTTCCTCTTCAATTCCATTCTAATATCCTTAGGGAAGGTGTTCCAGGACAATTTTCCTGAGTTTTGAATTCGTCCTGATGCAGCCCCTCCTGGGAAACTCGTGCGCGTCCTCTGAGTCTCCGAGTGCAGAGACCTCGATGGCAACTGCAGAAATGAAGGGCTGCGTTGAGTTGTCGAGAAGCAAGAACATAGCCTGGAGTTTGGGAGTCAGCAGCTGCTGGACTTTTGCAATTGCTTTCACTGTGCACTGAATGCCAGGACGGCATGTGCACGTTAAAACAACGAGCTGGGCAAGAGTAATCGAAAGATCACGGCCGTCAGAAAGCAGCTTATATATTGCCCTGGAAAGAGCATTGTTTTTGGAGTGTGCAGTAAAATCGTGTTTCTGGACAAGGGAGGCATAAGTGCGCTGCGCTCCTAAGCTATCTCCCTGCGAGACACACTGCCAAAGCTTTTCGCTATGGTGCAGTCTAGTGCAGACGCACACTACGGCTCTCCGGAGCTGTCCGAAGCCAAGCGCCGGTGGCCGGCGTCTTTCGGCTGAAGCAGCGCTTCGGAGCGTACGGCTGCCGCTCCGCTGTTGTGTGCGCGAAGCAGCCGCTTCTCCTGCTCCGGGAGCCGGAGAGAGCGGTAGCTTGTACGAGGGCGAAGAACGAAGCCGCAGAGCACCGGGCTTCTGCGCGCACCCTAAGGACTGCTAGAGGACCGTGGTGGCCGCACGCCTGCCTCTTCAATTCCATTCTAGCATCCTTAGGGAAGGTGTTCCAGGACAATTTTCCTGAGTTTTGAATTCGTCCTGATACAGCCCCTCCTGGGAAACTCGTGCTCGTCCTCTGAGTCTCCGACATGCAGAGACCTCGATGGCAACTGCAGAAATGAAGGGCTGCGTTGAGTTGTCGAGAAGCAAGAACATAGCCAGCGCCTTGTGTTTGGGAGTCAGCAGCTGCTAGACTTTTGCGATTGCTATCACTGTGCACTGAAAGCCAGGACGGCCTGTGCACGTTAAAACAACTAGCTGAGCAAGAGTAGCCGAAAAATCACGGCCGCTAGATAGCAGCTTACGTATTGCCCAGGAAAGAGCACTATTTTTGGAGTGTGCAGTAAAATCGTGTTTTTGGACAAGGGAGGCATAAGTGCGCTGCGCTCCTAAGCTATCTCCCTGCGAGACACACTGCCAAAGCTTTTCGCTATGATGCAGTCCAGTGCAGACGCACACTACGGCTCTCCGGAGCTGTCCGAAGCCAAGCGCCGGTGGCCGGCGTCTTTCGGCTGAAGCAGCGCTTCGGAGCGTAGGGCTGCCGCTCCGCTGTTGTGTGCGCGAAGCAGCCGCTTCTCCTGCTCCGGGAGCGGACAGAGCGGTAGCTTGTACGAGGGCGAAGAACGTTGCTGCAGAGAGACGACATTGTGTGCACAGTCTTGCGACTGCTAGAGGACGGTGGCTAAAGCTCCCTGCCTTTTCAATGCACTGCTGGCATGCTTTATTGAAGGTGCTCCGAGACAATTTTCCTGGGTTTTGACTTCGTCCTGATGAAGCCCCTCTTGGGAAACTCGTGCTCGTTTCCGAAGGCTCGAGATGCAGAGAACTCGATGGCAGCTGCAGAAATGAAGGGCTGCGTTGAGTTGTCGAGAAGCAAGAACATAGCCAGCGCCTTGTGTTTGGCAGTCAGCAGCTGCTGGACTTTTGCGATTGCTTTCACTGTGCACTGAATGCCAGGACGGCACGTGCACGTTAAAACAACGAGCTGGGCAAGAGTGGGCAGAAGAGAACGGGCGTCAGACAGCAGCTTACGTATTACCATAGGAAGAGCAGTGTTTTTGGAGTGTGCAGCAAATGCGTGTTTCTGGACAAGGGAGGCAAAAGTGCGCTGCGCTCCTAAGCTATCTCCCTGCGAGACACACTGCCAAAGCTTTTCGTTATCATGCAGTCTAGTGCAGACGCACACTACGGCTCTCCGGAGCTGTCCGAAGCTAAGCGCCGGTGGCCGGCGTCTTTCGGCTGAAGCAGCGCTTCGGAGCGTAGGGCTGCCGCTCCGCTGTTGTGTGCGCGAAGCAGCCGCTTCTCCTGCTCCGGGAGCGGACAGAGCGGTAGCTTGTACGAGGGCGAAGAACGAAGCCGCAGAGCACCCGGCTTCTCCGCGCCCCCTAAGGACTGCTAGAGGACCGTGGTGGCCGCTCGCCTGCCTCTTCAATTCCATTCTAGTATCCTTAGGGAAGGTGTTCCAGGACAATTTTCCTGAGTTTTGAATTCGTCCTGATGCAGCCCCTCCTGGGAAACTCGTGCGCGTCCTCTGAGTCTCCGAGTGCAGAGACCTCGATGGCAACTGCAGAAATGAAGGACTGCGTTGAGTTGTCGAGAAGCAAGAACATAGCCTGGAGTTTGGGAGTCAGCAGCTGCTGGACTTTTGCAATTGCTTTCACTGTGCACTGAATGCCAGGACGGCACGTGCACGTTAAAACAACGAGCTGGGCAAGAGTAATCGAAAGATCACGGCCGTCAGAAAGCAGCTTATATATTGCCCTGGAAAGAGCATTGTTTTTGGAGTGTGCAGTAAAATCGTGTTTCTGGACAAGGGAGGCATAAGTGCGCTGCGCTCCTAAGCTATCTCCCTGCGAGACACACTGCCAAAGCTTTTCGCTATCATGCAGTCCAGTGCAGACGCACACTACGGCTCTCCGGAGCTGTCCGAAGCCAAGCGCCGGTGGCCGGCGTCTTTCGGCTGAAGCAGCGCTTCGGAGCGTATGGCTGCCGCTCCGCTGTTGTGTGCGCGAAGCAGCCGCTTCTCCTGCTCCGGGGGCCGGAGAGAGCGGTAGCTTGTACGAGGGCGAAGAACGAAGCCGCAGAGCACCGGGCTTCTGCGCGCACCCTAAGGACTGCTAGAGGACCGTGGTGGCCGCACGCCTGCCTCTTCAATTCCATTCTAGCATCCTTAGGGAAGGTGTTCCAGGACAATTTTCCTGAGTTTTGAATTCGTCCTGATACAGCCCCTCCTGGGAAACTCGTGCTCGTCCTCTGAGTCTCCGACATGCAGAGACCTCGATGGCAACTGCAGAAATGAAGGGCTGCGTTGAGTTGTCGAGAAGCAAGAACATAGCCAGCGCCTTGTGTTTGGGAGTCAGCAGCTGCTAGACTTTTGCAATTGCTATCACTGTGCACTGAAAGCCAGGACGGCCTGTGCACGTTAAAACAACTAGCTGAGTAAGAGTAGCCGAAAAATCACGGCCGCTAGATAGCAGCTTACGTATTGCCCAGGAAAGAGCACTATTTTTGGAGTGTGCAGTAAAATCGTGTTTTTGGACAAGGGAGGCATAAGTGCGCTGCGCTCCTAAGCTATCTCCCTGCGAGACACACTGCCAAAGCTTTTCGCTATGATGCAGTCCAGTGCAGACGCACACTACGGCTCTCCGGAGCTGTCCGAAGCCAAGCGCCGGTGGCCGGCGTCTTTCGGCTGAAGCAGCGCTTCGGAGCGTAGGGCTGCCGCTCCGCTGTTGTGTGCGCGAAGCAGCCGCTTCTCCTGCTCCGGGAGCCGGAGAGAGCTGTAGCTTGTACGAGGGCAAAGAACGTTGCTGCAGAGAGACGAAATTGTGTGCACAGTCTTGCGACTGCTAGAGGACGGTGGCTAAAGCTCCCTGCCTTTTCAATGCACTGCTGGCATGCTTTATTGAAGGTGCTCCGAGACAATTTTCCTGGGTTTTGACTTCGTCCTGATGAAGCCCCTCTTGGGAAACTCGTGCTCGTTTCCGAAGGCTCGAGATGCAGAGAACTCGATGGCAGCTGCAGAAATGAAGGGCTGCGTTGAGTTGTCGAGAAGCAAGAACATAGCCAGCGCCTTGTGTTTGGCAGTCAGCAGCTGCTGGACTTTTGCGATTGCTTTCACTGTGCACTGAATGCCAGGACGGCACGTGCACGTTAAAACAACGAGCTGGGCAAGAGTGGGCAGAAGAGAACGGGCGTCAGACAGCAGCTTACATATTACCATAGGAAGAGCAGTGTTTTTGGAGTGTGCAGCAAATGCGTGTTTCTGGACAAGGGAGGCAAAAGTGCGCTGCGCTCCTAAGCTATCTCCCTGCGAGACACACTGCCAAAGCTTTTCGTTATCATGCAGTCTAGTGCAGACGCACACTACGGCTCTCCGGAGCTGTCCGAAGCTAAGCGCCGGTGGCCGGCGTCTTTCGGCTGAAGCAGCGCTTCGGAGCGTAGGGCTGCCGCTCCGCTGTTGTGTGCGCGAAGCAGCCGCTTCTCCTGCTCCGGGAGCGGACAGAGCGGTAGCTTGTACGAGGGCGAAGAACGAAGCCGCAGAGCACCCGGCTTCTCCGCGCCCCCTAAGGACTGCTAGAGGACCGTGGTGGCCGCTCGCCTTCCTCTTCAATTCCATTCTAGTATCCTTAGGGAAGGTGTTCCAGGACAATTTTCCTGAGTTTTGAATTCGTCCTGATGCAGCCCCTCCTGGGAAACTCGTGCGCGTCCTCTGAGTCTCCGAGTGCAGAGACCTCGATGGCAACTGCAGAAATGAAGGGCTGCGTTGAGTTGTCGAGAAGCAAGAACATAGCCTGGAGTTTGGGAGTCAGCAGCTGCTGGACTTTTGCGATTGCTTTCACTGTGCACTGAATGCCAGGACGGCATGTGCACGTTAAAACAACGAGCTGGGCAAGAGTAATCGAAAGATCACGGCCGTCAGAAAGCAGCTTATATATTGCCCTGGAAAGAGCATTGTGTTTGGAGTGTGCAGTAAAATCGTGTTTCTGGACAAGGGAGGCATAAGTGCGCTGCGCTCCTAAGCTATCTCCCTGCGAGACACACTGCCAAAGCTTTTCGCTATCATGCAGTCCAGTGCAGACGCACACTACGGCTCTCCGGAGCTGTCCGAAGCCAAGCGCCGGTGGCCGGCGTCTTTCGGCTGAAGCAGCGCTTCGGAGCGTAGGGCTGCCGCTCCGCTGTTGTGTGCGCGAAGCAGCCGCTTCTCCTGCTCCGGGAGCGGACAGAGCGGTAGCTTGTACGAGGGCGAAGAACGAAGCCGCAGAGCACCGGGCTTCTGCGCGCACCCTAAGGACTGCTAGAGGACGGTGGTGGCCGCTCGCCTGCCTCTTCAATTCCATTCTAGCATCCTTAGGGAAGGTGTTCCAGGACAATTTTCCTGAGTTTTGAATTCGTCCTGATGCAGCCCCTCCTGGGAAACTCGTGCTCGTCCTCTGAGTCTCCGACATGCAGAGACCTCGATGGCAACTGCAGAAATGAAGGGCTGCGTTGAGTTGTCGAGAAGCAAGAACATAGCCAGCGCCTTGTGTTTGGGAGTCAGCAGCTGCTAGACTTTTGCGATTGCTATCACTGTGCACTGAAAGCCAGGACGGCCTGTGCACGTTAAAACAACTAGCTGAGCAAGAGTAGAAGAATAAACACGGCCGCTAGATAGCAGCTTACGTATTGCCCAGGAAAGAGCACTATTTTTGGAGTGTGCAGTAAAATCGTGTTTTTGGACAAGGGAGGCATAAGTGCGCTGCGCTCCTAAGCTATCTCCCTGCGAGACACACTGCCAAAGCTTTTCGCTATGATGCAGTCCAGTGCAGACGCACACTACGGCTCTCCGGAGCTGTCCGAAGCCAAGCGCCGGTGGCCGGCGTCTTTCGGCTGAAGCAGCGCTTCGGAGCGTAGGGCTGCCGCTCCGCTGTTGTGTGCGCGAAGCAGCCGCTTCTCCTGCTCCGGGAGCGGACAGAGCGGTAGCTTGTACGAGGGCGAAGAACGTTGCTGCAGAGAGACGACATTGTGTGCACAGCCTTGCGACTGCTAGAGGACGGTGGCTAAAGCTCCCTGCCTTTTCAATGCACTGCTGGCATGCTTTATTGAAGGTGCTCCGAGACAATTTTCCTGGGTTTTGACTTCGTCCTGATGAAGCCCCTCTTGGGAAACTCGTGCTCGTTTCCGAAGGCTCGAGATGCAGAGAACTCGATGGCAGCTGCAGAAATGAAGGGCTGCGTTGAGTTGTCGAGAAGCAAGAACATAGCCAGTGCCTGGTGTTTGGCAGTCAGCAGCTGCTGGACTTTTGCGATTGCTTTCACTGTGCACTGAATGCCAGGACGGCACGTGCACGTTAAAACAACGAGCTGGGCAAGAGTGGGCAGAAGAGAACGGGCGTCAGACAGCAGCTTACATATTACCATAGGAAGAGCAGTGTTTTTGGAGTGTGCAGCAAATGCGTGTTTCTGGACAAGGGAGGCATAAGTGCGCTGCGCTCCTAAGCTATCTCCCTGCGAGACACACTGCCAAAGCTTTTCGTTATCATGCAGTCTAGTGCAGACGCACACTACGGCTCTCCGGAGCTGTCCGAAGCCAAGCGCCGGTGGCCGGCGTCTTTCGGCTGAAGCAGCGCTTCGGAGCGTAGGGCTGCCGCTCCGCTGTTGTGTGCGCGAAGCAGCCGCTTCTCCTGCTCCGGGAGCGGACAGAGCGGTAGCTTGTACGAGGGCGAAGAACGAAGCCGCAGAGCACCCGGCTTCTCCGCGCCCCCTAAGGACTGCTAGAGGACCGTGGTGGCCGCTCGCCTGCCTCTTCAATTCCATTCTAGTATCCTTAGGGAAGGTGTTCCAGGACAATTTTCCTGGGTTTTGAATTCGTCCTGATGCAGCCCCTCCTGGGAAACTCGTGCGCGTCCTCTGAGTCTCCGAGTGCAGAGACCTCGATGGCAACTGCAGAAATGAAGGGCTGCGTTGAGTTGTCGAGAAGCAAGAACATAGCCTGGAGTTTGGGAGTCAGCAGCTGCTGGACTTTTGCGATTGCTTTCACTGTGCACTGAATGCCAGGACGGCATGTGCACGTTAAAACAACGAGCTGGGCAAGAGTAATCGAAAGATCACGGCCGTCAGAAAGCAGCTTATATATTGCCCTGGAAAGAGCATTGTTTTTGGAGTGTGCAGTAAAATCGTGTTTCTGGACAAGGGAGGCATAAGTGCGCTGCGCTCCCAAGCTATCTCCCTGCGAGACACACTGCCAAAGCTTTTCGCTATCATGCAGTCCAGTGCAGACGCACACTACGGCTCTCCGGAGCTGTCCGAAGCCAAGCGCCGGTGGCCGGCGTCTTTCGGCTGAAGCAGCGCTTCGGAGCGTAGGGCTGCCGCTCCGCTGTTGTGTGCGCGAAGCAGCCGCTTCTCCTGCTCTGGGGGCCGGAGAGAGCGGTAGCTTGTACGAGGGCGAAGAACGAAGCCGCAGAGCACCGGCCTTCTGCGCGCACCCTAAGGACTGCTAGAGGACCGTGGTGGCCGCTCGCCTGCCTCTTCAATTCCATTCTAGCATCCTTAGGGAAGGTGTTCCAGGACAATTTTCCTGAGTTTTGAATTCGTCCTGATGCAGCCCCTCCTGGGAAACTCGTGCTCGTCCTCTGAGTCTCCGACATGCAGAGACCTCGATGGCAACTGCAGAAATGAAGGGCTGCGTTGAGTTGTCGAGAAGCAAGAACATAGCCAGCGCCTTGTGTTTGGGAGTCAGCAGCTGCTAGACTTTTGCGATTGCTATCACTGTGCACTGAAAGCCAGGACGGCCTGTGCACGTTAAAACAACTAGCTGAGCAAGAGTAGCCGAAAAATCACGGCCGCTAGATAGCAGCTTACGTATTGCCCAGGAAAGAGCACTATTTTTGGAGTGTGCAGTAAAATCGTGTTTTTGGACAAGGGAGGCATAAGTGCGCTGCGCTCCTAAGCTATCTCCCTGCCAAAGCTTTTCGCTATCATGCAGTCTAGTGCAGACGCACACTACGGCTCTCCGGAGCTGTCCGAAGCCAAGCGCCGGTGGCCGGCGTCTTTCGGCTGAAGCAGCGCTTCGGAGCGTAGGGCTGCCGCTCCGCTGTTGTGTGCGCGAAGCAGCCGCTTCTCCTGCTCCGGGAGCCGGAGAGAGCTGTAGCTTGTACGAGGGCAAAGAACGTTGCTGCAGAGAGACGACATTGTGTGCACAGTCTTGCGACTGCTAGAGGACGGTGGCTAAAGCTCCCTGCCTTTTCAATGCACTGCTGGCATGCTTTATTGAAAATGCTCCGAGACAATTTTCCTGGGTTTTGACTTCGTCCTGATGAAGCCCCTCTTGGGAAACTCGTGCTCGTTTCCGAAGGCTCGAGATGCAGAGAACTCGATGGCAGCTGCAGAAATGAAGGGCTGCGTTGAGTTGTCGAGAAGCAAGAACATAGCCAGCGCCTTGTGTTTGGCAGTCAGCAGCTGCTGGACTTTTGCGATTGCTTTCACTGTGCACTGAATGCCAGGACGGCACGTGCACGTTAAAACAACGAGCTGGGCAAGAGTGGGCAGAAGAGAACGGGCGTCAGACAGCAGCTTACATATTACCATAGGAAGAGCAGTGTTTTTGGAGTGTGCAGCAAATGCGTGTTTCTGGACAAGGGAGGCATAAGTGCGCTGCGCTCCTAAGCTATCTCCCTGCGAGACACACTGCCAAAGCTTTTCGTTATCATGCAGTCTAGTGCAGACGCACACTACGGCTCTCCGGAGCTGTCCGAAGCCAAGCGCCGGTGGCCGGCGTCTTTCGGCTGAAGCAGCGCTTCGGAGCGTAGGGCTGCCGCTCCGCTGTTGTGTGCGCGAAGCAGCCGCTTCTCCTGCTCCGGGAGCGGACAGAGCGGTAGCTTGTACGAGGGCGAAGAACGAAGCCGCAGAGCACCCGGCTTCTCCGCGCCCCCTAAGGACTGCTAGAGGACCGTGGTGGCCGCTCGCCTGCCTCTTCAATTCCATTCTAGTATCCTTAGGGAAGGTGTTCCAGGACAATTTTCCTGAGTTTTGAATTCGTCCTGATGCAGCCCCTCCTGGGAAACTCGTGCGCGTCCTCTGAGTCTCCGAGTGCAGAGACCTCGATGGCAACTGCAGAAATGAAGGGCTGCGTTGAGTTGTCGAGAAGCAAGAACATAGCCTGGAGTTTGGGAGTCAGCAGCTGCTGGACTTTTGCGATTGCTTTCACTGTGCACTGAATGCCAGGACGGCATGTGCACGTTAAAACAACGAGCTGGGCAAGAGTAATCGAAAGATCACGGCCGTCAGAAAGCAGCTTATATATTGCCCTGGAAAGAGCATTGTTTTTGGAGTGTGCAGTAAAATCGTGTTTCTGGACAAGGGAGGCATAAGTGCGCTGCGCTCCCAAGCTATCTCCCTGCGAGACACACTGCCAAAGCTTTTCGCTATCATGCAGTCCAGTGCAGACGCACACTACGGCTCTCCGGAGCTGTCCGAAGCCAAGCGCCGGTGGCCGGCGTCTTTCGGCTGAAGCAGCGCTTCGGAGCGTAGGGCTGCCGCTCCGCTGTTGTGTGCGCGAAGCAGCCGCTTCTCCTGCTCCGGGAGCCGGAGAGAGCGGTAGCTTGTACGAGGGCGAAGAACGAAGCCGCAGAGCACCGGCCTTCTGCGCGCACCCTAAGGACTGCTAGAGGACCGTGGTGGCCGCTCGCCTGCCTCTTCAATTCCATTCTAGCATCCTTAGGGAAGGTGTTCCAGGACAATTTTCCTGAGTTTTGAATTCGTCCTGATGCAGCCCCTCCTGGGAAACTCGTGCTCGTCCTCTGAGTCTCCGACATGCAGAGACCTCGATGGCAACTGCAGAAATGAAGGGCTGCGTTGAGTTGTCGAGAAGCAAGAACATAGCCAGCGCCTTGTGTTTGGGAGTCAGCAGCTGCTAGACTTTTGCGATTGCTATCACTGTGCACTGAAAGCCAGGACGGCCTGTGCACGTTAAAACAACTAGCTGAGCAAGAGTAGCCGAAAAATCACGGCCGCTAGATAGCAGCTTACGTATTGCCCAGGAAAGAGCACTATTTTTGGAGTGTGCAGTAAAATCGTGTTTTTGGACAAGGGAGGCATAAGTGCGCTGCGCTCCTAAGCTATCTCCCTGCCAAAGCTTTTCGCTATCATGCAGTCTAGTGCAGACGCACACTACGGCTCTCCGGAGCTGTCCGAAGCCAAGCGCCGGTGGCCGGCGTCTTTCGGCTGAAGCAGCGCTTCGGAGCGTAGGGCTGCCGCTCCGCTGTTGTGTGCGCGAAGCAGCCGCTTCTCCTGCTCCGGGAGCCGGAGAGAGCTGTAGCTTGTACGAGGGCAAAGAACGTTGCTGCAGAGAGACGACATTGTGTGCACAGTCTTGCGACTGCTAGAGGACGGTGGCTAAAGCTCCCTGCCTTTTCAATGCACTGCTGGCATGCTTTATTGAAAATGCTCCGAGACAATTTTCCTGGGTTTTGACTTCGTCCTGATGAAGCCCCTCTTGGGAAACTCGTGCTCGTTTCCGAAGGCTCGAGATGCAGAGAACTCGATGGCAGCTGCAGAAATGAAGGGCTGCGTTGAGTTGTCGAGAAGCAAGAACATAGCCAGCGCCTTGTGTTTGGCAGTCAGCAGCTGCTGGACTTTTGCGATTGCTTTCACTGTGCACTGAATGCCAGGACGGCACGTGCACGTTAAAACAACGAGCTGGGCAAGAGTGGGCAGAAGAGAACGGGCGTCAGACAGCAGCTTACATATTACCATAGGAAGAGCAGTGTTTTTGGAGTGTGCAGCAAATGCGTGTTTCTGGACAAGGGAGGCAAAAGTGCGCTGCGCTCCTAAGCTATCTCCCTGCGAGACACACTGCCAAAGCTTTTCGTTATCATGCAGTCTAGTGCAGACGCACACTACGGCTCTCCGGAGCTGTCCGAAGCTAAGCGCCGGTGGCCGGCGTCTTTTGGCTGAAGCAGCGCTTTGGAGCGTAGGGCTGCCGCTCCGCTGTTGTGTGCGCGAAGCAGCCGCTTCTCCTGCTCCGGGAGCCGGAGAGAGCTGTAGCTTGTACGAGGGCGAAGAACGAAGCCGCAGAGCACCGGGCTTCTGCGCGCCCCCTAAGGACTGCTAGAGGACCGTGGTGGCCGCTCGCCTTCCTCTTCAATTCCATTCTAGTATCCTTAGGGAAGGTGTTCCAGGACAATTTTCCTGAGTTTTGAATTCGTCCTGATGCAGCCCCTCCTGGGAAACTCGTGCGCGTCCTCTGAGTCTCCGAGTGCAGAGACCTCGATGGCAACTGCAGAAATGAAGGACTGCGTTGAGTTGTCGAGAAGCAAGAACATAGCCTGGAGTTTGGGAGTCAGCAGCTGCTGGACTTTTGCGATTGCTTTCACTGTGCACTGAATGCCAGGACGGCATGTGCACGTTAAAACAACGAGCTGGGCAAGAGTAATCGAAAGATCACGGCCGTCAGAAAGCAGCTTATATATTGCCCTGGAAAGAGCAGTGTTTTTGGAGTGTGCAGTAAAATCGTGTTTCTGGACAAGGGAGGCATAAGTGCGCTGCGCTCCTAAGCTATCTCCCTGCGAGACACACTGCCAAAGCTTTTCGCTATCATGCAGTCCAGTGCAGACGCACACTACGGCTCTCCGGAGCTGTCCGAAGCCAAGCGCCGGTGGCCGGCGTCTTTCGGCTGAAGCAGCGCTTCGGAGCGTAGGGCTGCCGCTCCGCTGTTGTGTGCGCGAAGCAGCCGCTTCTCCTGCTCCGGGAGCCGGAGAGAGCGGTAGCTTGTACGAGGGCGAAGAACGAAGCCGCAGAGCACCGGCCTTCTGCGCGCACCCTAAGGACTGCTAGAGGACCGTGGTGGCCGCACGCCTGCCTCTTCAATTCCATTCTAGCATCCTTAGGGAAGGTGTTCCAGGACAATTTTCCTGAGTTTTGAATTCGTCCTGATACAGCCCCTCCTGGGAAACTCGTGCTCGTCCTCTGAGTCTCCGACATGCAGAGACCTCGATGGCAACTGCAGAAATGAAGGGCTGCGTTGAGTTGTCGAGAAGCAAGAACATAGCCAGCGCCTTGTGTTTGGGAGTCAGCAGCTGCTAGACTTTTGCGATTGCTATCACTGTGCACTGAAAGCCAGGACGGCCTGTGCACGTTAAAACAACTAGCTGAGCAAGAGTAGAAGAATAAACACGGCCGCTAGATAGCAGCTTACGTATTGCCCAGGAAAGAGCACTATTTTTGGAGTGTGCAGTAAAATCGTGTTTTTGGACAAGGGAGGCATAAGTGCGCTGCGCTCCTAAGCTATCTCCCTGCGAGACACACTGCCAAAGCTTTTCGCTATGATGCAGTCTAGTGCAGACGCACACTACGGCTCTCCGGAGCTGTCCGAAGCCAAGCGCCGGTGGCCGGCGTCTTTCGGCTGAAGCAGCGCTTCGGAGCGTAGGGCTGCCGCTCCGCTGTTGTGTGCGCGAAGCAGCCGCTTCTCCTGCTCCGGGAGCCGGAGAGAGCTGTAGCTTGTACGAGGGCAAAGAACGTTGCTGCAGAGAGACGAAATTGTGTGCACAGTCTTGCGACTGCTAGAGGACGGTGGCTAAAGCTCCCTGCCTTTTCAATGCACTGCTGGCATGCTTTATTGAAGGTGCTCCGAGACAATTTTCCTGGGTTTTGACTTCGTCCTGATGAAGCCCCTCTTGGGAAACTCGTGCTCGTTTCCGAAGGCTCGAGATGCAGAGAACTCGATGGCAGCTGCAGAAATGAAGGGCTGCGTTGAGTTGTCGAGAAGCAAGAACATAGCCAGCGCCTTGTGTTTGGCAGTCAGCAGCTGCTGGACTTTTGCGATTGCTTTCACTGTGCACTGAATGCCAGGACGGCACGTGCACGTTAAAACAACGAGCTGGGCAAGAGTGGGTAGAAGAGAACGGGCGTCAGACAGCAGCTTACGTATTACCATAGGAAGAGCAGTGTTTTTGGAGTGTGCAGCAAATGCGTGTTTCTGGACAAGGGAGGCAAAAGTGCGCTGCGCTCCTAAGCTATCTCCCTGCGAGACACACTGCCAAAGCTTTTCGTTATCATGCAGTCTAGTGCAGACGCACACTACGGCTCTCCGGAGCTGTCCGAAGCTAAGCGCCGGTGGCCGGCGTCTTTCGGCTGAAGCAGCGCTTCGGAGCGTAGGGCTGCCGCTCCGCTGTTGTGTGCGCGAAGCAGCCGCTTCTCCTGCTCCGGGAGCGGACAGAGCGGTAGCTTGTACGAGGGCGAAGAACGAAGCCGCAGAGCACCCGGCTTCTCCGCGCCCCCTAAGGACTGCTAGAGGACCGTGGTGGCCGCTCGCCTGCCTCTTCAATTCCATTCTAGTATCCTTAGGGAAGGTGTTCCAGGACAATTTTCCTGAGTTTTGAATTCGTCCTGATGCAGCCCCTCCTGGGAAACTCGTGCGCGTCCTCTGAGTCTCCGAGTGCAGAGACCTCGATGGCAACTGCAGAAATGAAGGGCTGCGTTGAGTTGTCGAGAAGCAAGAACATAGCCTGGAGTTTGGGAGTCAGCAGCTGCTAGACTTTTGCGATTGCTTTCACTGTGCACTGAATGCCAGGACGGCATGTGCACGTTAAAACAACGAGCTGGGCAAGAGTAATCGAAAGATCACGGCCGTCAGAAAGCAGCTTCTATATTGCCCTGGAAAGAGCAGTGTTTTTGGAGTGTGCAGTAAAATCGTGTTTCTGGACAAGGGAGGCATAAGTGCGCTGCGCTCCTAAGCTATCTCCCTGCGAGACACACTGCCAAAGCTTTTCGCTATCATGCAGTCCAGTGCAGACGCACACTACGGCTCTCCGGAGCTGTCCGAAGCCAAGCGCCGGTGGCCGGCGTCTTTCGGCTGAAGCAGCGCTTCGGAGCGTAGGGCTGCCGCTCCGCTGTTGTGTGCGCGAAGCAGCCGCTTCTCCTGCTCCGGGGGCCGGAGAGAGCGGTAGCTTGTACGAGGGCGAAGAACGAAGCCGCAGAGCACCGGCCTTCTGCGCGCACCCTAAGGACTGCTAGAGGACGGTGGTGGCCGCTCGCCTGCCTCTTCAATTCCATTCTAGCATCCTTAGGGAAGGTGTTCCAGGACAATTTTCCTGAGTTTTGAATTCGTCCTGATGCAGCCCCTCCTGGGAAACTCGTGCTCGTCCTCTGAGTCTCCGACATGCAGAGACCTCGATGGCAACTGCAGAAATGAAGGGCTGCGTTGAGTTGTCGAGAAGCAAGAACATAGCCAGCGCCTTGTGTTTGGGAGTCAGCAGCTGCTAGACTTTTGCGATTGCTATCACTGTGCACTGAAAGCCAGGACGGCCTGTGCACGTTAAAACAACTAGCTGAGCAAGAGTAGCCGAAAAATCACGGCCGCTAGATAGCAGCTTACGTATTGCCCAGGAAAGAGCACTATTTTTGGAGTGTGCAGTAAAATCGTGTTTTTGGACAAGGGAGGCATAAGTGCGCTGCGCTCCTAAGCTATCTCCCTGCGAGACACACTGCCAAAGCTTTTCGCTATGATGCAGTCTAGTGCAGACGCACACTACGGCTCTCCGGAGCTGTCCGAAGCCAAGCGCCGGTGGCCGGCGTCTTTCGGCTGAAGCAGCGCTTCGGAGCGTAGGGCTGCCGCTCCGCTGTTGTGTGCGCGAAGCAGCCGCTTCTCCTGCTCCGGGAGCCGGAGAGAGCTGTAGCTTGTACGAGGGCAAAGAACGTTGCTGCAGAGAGACGAAATTGTGTGCACAGTCTTGCGACTGCTAGAGGACGGTGGCTAAAGCTCCCTGCCTTTTCAATGCACTGCTGGCATGCTTTATTGAAGGTGCTCCGAGACAATTTTCCTGGGTTTTGACTTCGTCCTGATGAAGCCCCTCTTGGGAAACTCGTGCTCGTTTCCGAAGGCTCGAGATGCAGAGAACTCGATGGCAGCTGCAGAAATGAAGGGCTGCGTTGAGTTGTCGAGAAGCAAGAACATAGCCAGCGCCTTGTGTTTGGCAGTCAGCAGCTGCTGGACTTTTGCGATTGCTTTCACTGTGCACTGAATGCCAGGACGGCACGTGCACGTTAAAACAACGAGCTGGGCAAGAGTGGGCAGAAGAGAACGGGCGTCAGACAGCAGCTTACATATTACCATAGGAAGAGCAGTGTTTTTGGAGTGTGCAGCAAATGCGTGTTTCTGGACAAGGGAGGCATAAGTGCGCTGCGCTCCTAAGCTATCTCCCTGCGAGACACACTGCCAAAGCTTTTCGTTATCATGCAGTCTAGTGCAGACGCACACTACGGCTCTCCGGAGCTGTCCGAAGCTAAGCGCCGGTGGCCGGCGTCTTTCGGCTGAAGCAGCGCTTCGGAGCGTAGGGCTGCCGCTCCGCTGTTGTGTGCGCGAAGCAGCCGCTTCTCCTGCTCCGGGAGCCGGAGAGAGCGGTAGCTTGTACGAGGGCGAAGAACGAAGCCGCAGAGCACCGGGCTTCTGCGCGCACCCTAAGGACTGCTAGAGGACCGTGGTGGCCGCTCGCCTTCCTCTTCAATTCCATTCTAGTATCCTTAGGGAAGGTGTTCCAGGACAATTTTCCTGAGTTTTGAATTCGTCCTGATGCAGCCCCTCCTGGGAAACTCGTGCGCGTCCTCTGAGTCTCCGAGTGCAGAGACCTCGATGGCAACTGCAGAAATGAAGGACTGCGTTGAGTTGTCGAGAAGCAAGAACATAGCCTGGAGTTTGGGAGTCAGCAGCTGCTGGACTTTTGCGATTGCTTTCACTGTGCACTGAATGCCAGGACGTCATGTGCACGTTAAAACAACGAGCTGGGCAAGAGTAATCGAAAGATCACGGCCGTCAGAAAGCAGCTTATATATTGCCCTGGAAAGAGCAGTGTTTTTGGAGTGTGCAGTAAAATCGTGTTTCTGGACAAGGGAGGCATAAGTGCGCTGCGCTCCTAAGCTATCTCCCTGCGAGACACACTGCCAAAGCTTTTCGCTATCATGCAGTCCAGTGCAGACGCACACTACGGCTCTCCGGAGCTGTCCGAAGCCAAGCGCCGGTGGCCGGCGTCTTTCGGCTGAAGCAGCGCTTCGGAGCGTAGGGCTGCCGCTCCGCTGTTGTGTGCGCGAAGCAGCCGCTTCTCCTGCTCCGTGAGCCGGACAGAGCGGTAGCTTGTACGAGGGCGAAGAACGAAGCCGCAGAGCACCCGGCTTCTCCGCGCCCCCTAAGGACTGCTAGAGGACCGTGGTGGCCGCACGCCTGCCTCTTCAATTCCATTCTAGCATCCTTAGGGAAGGTGTTCCAGGACAATTTTCCTGAGTTTTGAATTCGTCCTGATACAGCCCCTCCTGGGAAACTCGTGCTCGTCCTCTGAGTCTCCGACATGCAGAGACCTCGATGGCAACTGCAGAAATGAAGGGCTGCGTTGAGTTGTCGAGAAGCAAGAACATAGCCAGCGCCTTGTGTTTGGGAGTCAGCAGCTGCTAGACTTTTGCGATTGCTATCACTGTGCACTGAAAGCCAGGACGGCCTGTGCACGTTAAAACAACTAGCTGAGCAAGAGTAGAAGAATAAACACGGCCGCTAGATAGCAGCTTACGTATTGCCCAGGAAAGAGCACTATTTTTGGAGTGTGCAGTAAAATCGTGTTTTTGGACAAGGGAGGCATAAGTGCGCTGCGCTCCTAAGCTATCTCCCTGCGAGACACACTGCCAAAGCTTTTCGCTATGATGCAGTCTAGTGCAGACGCACACTACGGCTCTCCGGAGCTGTCCGAAGCCAAGCGCCGGTGGCCGGCGTCTTTCGGCTGAAGCAGCGCTTCGGAGCGTAGGGCTGCCGCTCCGCTGTTGTGTGCGCGAAGCAGCCGCTTCTCCTGCTCCGGGAGCCGGAGAGAGCTGTAGCTTGTACGAGGGCAAAGAACGTTGCTGCAGAGAGACGAAATTGTGTGCACAGTCTTGCGACTGCTAGAGGACGGTGGCTAAAGCTCCCTGCCTTTTCAATGCACTGCTGGCATGCTTTATTGAAGGTGCTCCGAGACAATTTTCCTGGGTTTTGACTTCGTCCTGATGAAGCCCCTCTTGGGAAACTCGTGCTCGTTTCCGAAGGCTCGAGATGCAGAGAACTCGATGGCAGCTGCAGAAATGAAGGGCTGCGTTGAGTTGTCGAGAAGCAAGAACATAGCCAGCGCCTTGTGTTTGGCAGTCAGCAGCTGCTGGACTTTTGCGATTGCTTTCACTGTGCACTGAATGCCAGGACGGCACGTGCACGTTAAAACAACGAGCTGGGCAAGAGTGGGCAGAAGAGAACGGGCGTCAGACAGCAGCTTACATATTACCATAGGAAGAGCAGTGTTTTTGGAGTGTGCAGCAAATGCGTGTTTCTGGACAAGGGAGGCAAAAGTGCGCTGCGCTCCTAAGCTATCTCCCTGCGAGACACACTGCCAAAGCTTTTCGTTATCATGCAGTCTAGTGCAGACGCACACTACGGCTCTCCGGAGCTGTCCGAAGCTAAGCGCCGGTGGCCGGCGTCTTTCGGCTGAAGCAGCGCTTCGGAGCGTACGGCTGCCGCTCCGCTGTTGTGTGCGCGAAGCAGCCGCTTCTCCTGCTCCGGGAGCGGACAGAGCGGTAGCTTGTACGAGGGCGAAGAACGAAGCCGCAGAGCACCCGGCTTCTCCGCGCCCCCTAAGGACTGCTAGAGGACCGTGGTGGCCGCTCGCCTTCCTCTTCAATTCCATTCTAGTATCCTTAGGGAAGGTGTTCCAGGACAATTTTCCTGAGTTTTGAATTCGTCCTGATGCAGCCCCTCCTGGGAAACTCGTGCGCGTCCTCTGAGTCTCCGAGTGCAGAGACCTCGATGGCAACTGCAGAAATGAAGGACTGCGTTGAGTTGTCGAGAAGCAAGAACATAGCCTGGAGTTTGGGAGTCAGCAGCTGCTGGACTTTTGCGATTGCTTTCACTGTGCACTGAATGCCAGGACGGCATGTGCACGTTAAAACAACGAGCTGGGCAAGAGTAATCGAAAGATCACGGCCGTCAGAAAGCAGCTTATATATTGCCCTGGAAAGAGCAGTGTTTTTGGAGTGTGCAGTAAAATCGTGTTTCTGGACAAGGGAGGCATAAGTGCGCTGCGCTCCTAAGCTATCTCCCTGCGAGACACACTGCCAAAGCTTTTCGTTATCATGCAGTCTAGTGCAGACGCACACTACGGCTCTCCGGAGCTGTCCGAAGCTAAGCGCCGGTGGCCGGCGTCTTTCGGCTGAAGCAGCGCTTCGGAGCGTAGGGCTGCCGCTCCGCTGTTGTGTGCGCGAAGCAGCCGCTTCTCCTGCTCCGGGAGCCGGAGAGAGCGGTAGCTTGTACGAGGGCGAAGAACGAAGCCGCAGAGCACCGGGCTTCTGCGCGCCCCCTAAGGACTGCTAGAGGACCGTGGTGGCCGCTCGCCTTCCTCTTCAATTCCATTCTAGTATCCTTAGGGAAGGTGTTCCAGGACAATTTTCCTGAGTTTTGAATTCGTCCTGATGCAGCCCCTCCTGGGAAACTCGTGCGCGTCCTCTGAGTCTCCGAGTGCAGAGACCTCGATGGCAACTGCAGAAATGAAGGGCTGCGTTGAGTTGTCGAGAAGCAAGAACATAGCCTGGAGTTTGGGAGTCAGCAGCTGCTGGACTTTTGCGATTGCTTTCACTGTGCACTGAATGCCAGGACGTCATGTGCACGTTAAAACAACGAGCTGGGCAAGAGTAATCGAAAGATCACGGCCGTCAGAAAGCAGCTTATATATTGCCCTGGAAAGAGCAGTGTTTTTGGAGTGTGCAGTAAAATCGTGTTTCTGGACAAGGGAGGCATAAGTGCGCTGCGCTCCTAAGCTATCTCCCTGCGAGACACACTGCCAAAGCTTTTCGCTATCATGCAGTCCAGTGCAGACGTACACTACGGCTCTCCGGAGCTGTCCGAAGCCAAGCGCCGGTGGCCGGCGTCTTTCGGCTGAAGCAGCGCTTCGGAGCGTAGGGCTGCCGCTCCGCTGTTGTGTGCGCGAAGCAGCCGCTTCTCCTGCTCCGGGAGCCGGAGAGAGCGGTAGCTTGTACGAGGGCGAAGAACGAAGCCGCAGAGCACCCGGCTTCTCCGCGCCCCCTAAGGACTGCTAGAGGACCGTGGTGGCCGCACGCCTGCCTCTTCAATTCCATTCTAGCATCCTTAGGGAAGGTGTTCCAGGACAATTTTCCTGAGTTTTGAATTCGTCCTGATACAGCCCCTCCTGGGAAACTCGTGCTCGTCCTCTGAGTCTCCGACATGCAGAGACCTCGATGGCAACTGCAGAAATGAAGGGCTGCGTTGAGTTGTCGAGAAGCAAGAACATAGCCAGCGCCTTGTGTTTGGGAGTCAGCAGCTGCTAGACTTTTGCGATTGCTATCACTGTGCACTGAAAGCCAGGACGGCCTGTGCACGTTAAAACAACTAGCTGAGCAAGAGTAGAAGAATAAACACGGCCGCTAGATAGCAGCTTACGTATTGCCCAGGAAAGAGCACTATTTTTGGAGTGTGCAGTAAAATCGTGTTTTTGGACAAGGGAGGCATAAGTGCGCTGCGCTCCTAAGCTATCTCCCTGCGAGACACACTGCCAAAGCTTTTCGCTATGATGCAGTCTAGTGCAGACGCACACTACGGCTCTCCGGAGCTGTCCGAAGCCAAGCGCCGGTGGCCGGCGTCTTTCGGCTGAAGCAGCGCTTCGGAGCGTAGGGCTGCCGCTCCGCTGTTGTGTGCGCGAAGCAGCCGCTTCTCCTGCTCCGGGAGCCGGAGAGAGCTGTAGCTTGTACGAGGGCAAAGAACGTTGCTGCAGAGAGACGAAATTGTGTGCACAGTCTTGCGACTGCTAGAGGACGGTGGCTAAAGCTCCCTGCCTTTTCAATGCACTGCTGGCATGCTTTATTGAAGGTGCTCCGAGACAATTTTCCTGGGTTTTGACTTCGTCCTGATGAAGCCCCTCTTGGGAAACTCGTGCTCGTTTCCGAAGGCTCGAGATGCAGAGAACTCGATGGCAGCTGCAGAAATGAAGGGCTGCGTTGAGTTGTCGAGAAGCAAGAACATAGCCAGCGCCTTGTGTTTGGCAGTCAGCAGCTGCTGGACTTTTGCGATTGCTTTCACTGTGCACTGAATGCCAGGACGGCACGTGCACGTTAAAACAACGAGCTGGGCAAGAGTGGGCAGAAGAGAACGGGCGTCAGACAGCAGCTTACATATTACCATAGGAAGAGCAGTGTTTTTGGAGTGTGCAGCAAATGCGTGTTTCTGGACAAGGGAGGCAAAAGTGCGCTGCGCTCCTAAGCTATCTCCCTGCGAGACACACTGCCAAAGCTTTTCGTTATCATGCAGTCTAGTGCAGACGCACACTACGGCTCTCCGGAGCTGTCCGAAGCTAAGCGCCGGTGGCCGGCGTCTTTCGGCTGAAGCAGCGCTTCGGAGCGTAGGGCTGCCGCTCCGCTGTTGTGTGCGCGAAGCAGCCGCTTCTCCTGCTCCGGGAGCGGACAGAGCGGTAGCTTGTACGAGGGCGAAGAACGAAGCCGCAGAGCACCCGGCTTCTCCGCGCCCCCTAAGGACTGCTAGAGGACCGTGGTGGCCGCTCGCCTTCCTCTTCAATTCCATTCTAGTATCCTTAGGGAAGGTGTTCCAGGACAATTTTCCTGAGTTTTGAATTCGTCCTGATGCAGCCCCTCCTGGGAAACTCGTGCGCGTCCTCTGAGTCTCCGAGTGCAGAGACCTCGATGGCAACTGCAGAAATGAAGGACTGCGTTGAGTTGTCGAGAAGCAAGAACATAGCCTGGAGTTTGGGAGTCAGCAGCTGCTGGACTTTTGCAATTGCTTTCACTGTGCACTGAATGCCAGGACGGCATGTGCACGTTAAAACAACGAGCTGGGCAAGAGTAATCGAAAGATCACGGCCGTCAGAAAGCAGCTTATATATTGCCCTGGAAAGAGCAGTGTTTTTGGAGTGTGCAGTAAAATCGTGTTTCTGGACAAGGGAGGCATAAGTGCGCTGCGCTCCTAAGCTATCTCCCTGCGAGACACACTGCCAAAGCTTTTCGCTATGGTGCAGTCTAGTGCAGACGCACACTACGGCTCTCCGGAGCTGTCCGAAGCTAAGCGCCGGTGGCCGGCGTCTTTCGGCTGAAGCAGCGCTTCGGAGCGTAGGGCTGCCGCTCCGCTGTTGTGTGCGCGAAGCAGCCGCTTCTCCTGCTCCGGGAGCCGGAGAGAGCGGTAGCTTGTACGAGGGCGAAGAACGAAGCCGCAGAGCACCGGGCTTCTCCGCGCCCCCTAAGGACTGCTAGAGGACCGTGGTGGCCGCTCGCCTTCCTCTTCAATTCCATTCTAGTATCCTTAGGGAAGGTGTTCCAGGACAATTTTCCTGAGTTTTGAATTCGTCCTGATGCAGCCCCTCCTGGGAAACTCGTGCGCGTCCTCTGAGTCTCCGAGTGCAGAGACCTCGATGGCAACTGCAGAAATGAAGGACTGCGTTGAGTTGTCGAGAAGCAAGAACATAGCCTGGAGTTTGGGAGTCAGCAGCTGCTGGACTTTTGCGATTGCTTTCACTGTGCACTGAATGCCAGGACAGCATGTGCACGTTAAAACAACGAGCTGGGCAAGAGTAATCGAAAGATCACGGCCGTCAGAAAGCAGCTTATATATTGCCCTGGAAAGAGCAGTGTTTTTGGAGTGTGCAGTAAAATCGTGTTTCTGGACAAGGGAGGCATAAGTGCGCTGCGCTCCTAAGCTATCTCCCTGCGAGACACACTGCCAAAGCTTTTCGCTATCATGCAGTCCAGTGCAGACGCACACTACGGCTCTCCGGAGCTGTCCGAAGCCAAGCGCCGGTGGCCGGCGTCTTTCGGCTGAAGCAGCGCTTCGGAGCGTAGGGCTGCCGCTCCGCTGTTGTGTGCGCGAAGCAGCCGCTTCTCCTGCTCCGGGAGCCGGAGAGAGCGGTAGCTTGTACGAGGGCGAAGAACGAAGCCGCAGAGCACCGGGCTTCTGCGCGCACCCTAAGGACTGCTAGAGGACCGTGGTGGCCGCACGCCTGCCTCTTCAATTCCATTCTAGCATCCTTAGGGAAGGTGTTCCAGGACAATTTTCCTGAGTTTTGAATTCGTCCTGATACAGCCCCTCCTGGGAAACTCGTGCTCGTCCTCTGAGTCTCCGACATGCAGAGACCTCGATGGCAACTGCAGAAATGAAGGGCTGCGTTGAGTTGTCGAGAAGCAAGAACATAGCCAGCGCCTTGTGTTTGGGAGTCAGCAGCTGCTAGACTTTTGCGATTGCTATCACTGTGCACTGAAAGCCAGGACGGCCTGTGCACGTTAAAACAACTAGCTGAGCAAGAGTAGCCGAAAAATCACGGCCGCTAGATAGCAGCTTACGTATTGCCCAGGAAAGAGCACTATTTTTGGAGTGTGCAGTAAAATCGTGTTTTTGGACAAGGGAGGCATAAGTGCGCTGCGCTCCTAAGCTATCTCCCTGTGAGACACACTGCCAAAGCTTTTCGCTATGATGCAGTCTAGTGCAGACGCACACTACGGCTCTCCGGAGCTGTCCGAAGCCAAGCGCCGGTGGCCGGCGTCTTTCGGCTGAAGCAGCGCTTCGGAGCGTAGGGCTGCCGCTCCGCTGTTGTGTGCGCGAAGCAGCCGCTTCTCCTGCTCCGGGAGCCGGAGAGAGCTGTAGCTTGTACGAGGGCAAAGAACGTTGCTGCAGAGAGACGAAATTGTGTGCACAGTCTTGCGACTGATAGAGGACGGTGGCTAAAGCTCCCTGCCTTTTCAATGCACTGCTGGCATGCTTTATTGAAGGTGCTCCGAGACAATTTTCCTGGGTTTTGACTTCGTCCTGATGAAGCCCCTCTTGGGAAACTCGTGCTCATTTCCGAAGGCTCGAGATGCAGAGAACTCGATGGCAGCTGCAGAAATGAAGGGCTGCGTTGAGTTGTCGAGAAGCAAGAACATAGCCAGCGCCTTGTGTTTGGCAGTCAGCAGCTGCTGGACTTTTGCGATTGCTTTCACTGTGCACTGAATGCCAGGACGGCACGTGCACGTTAAAACAACGAGCTGGGCAAGAGTGGGCAGAAGAGAACGGGCGTCAGACAGCAGCTTACATATTACCATAGGAAGAGCAGTGTTTTTGGAGTGTGCAGCAAATGCGTGTTTCTGGACAAGGGAGGCAAAAGTGCGCTGCGCTCCTAAGCTATCTCCCTGCGAGACACACTGCCAAAGCTTTTCGTTATCATGCAGTCTAGTGCAGACGCACACTACGGCTCTCCGGAGCTGTCCGAAGCTAAGCGCCGGTGGCCGGCGTCTTTCGGCTGAAGCAGCGCTTCGGAGCGTAGGGCTGCCGCTCCGCTGTTGTGTGCGCGAAGCAGCCGCTTCTCCTGCTCCGGGAGCGGACAGAGCGGTAGCTTGTACGAGGGCGAAGAACGAAGCCGCAGAGCACCCGGCTTCTCCGCGCCCCCTAAGGACTGCTAGAGGACCGTGGTGGCCGCTCGCCTTCCTCTTCAATTCCATTCTAGTATCCTTAGGGAAGGTGTTCCAGGACAATTTTCCTGAGTTTTGAATTCGTCCTGATGCAGCCCCTCCTGGGAAACTCGTGCGCGTCCTCTGAGTCTCCGAGTGCAGAGACCTCGATGGCAACTGCAGAAATGAAGGACTGCGTTGAGTTGTCGAGAAGCAAGAACATAGCCTGGAGTTTGGGAGTCAGCAGCTGCTGGACTTTTGCGATTGCTTTCACTGTGCACTGAATGCCAGGACGGCATGTGCACGTTAAAACAACGAGCTGGGCAAGAGTAATCGAAAGATCACGGCCGTCAGAAAGCAGCTTATATATTGCCCTGGAAAGAGCAGTGTTTTTGGAGTGTGCAGTAAAATCGTGTTTCTGGACAAGGGAGGCATAAGTGCGCTGCGCTCCTAAGCTATCTCCCTGCGAGACACACTGCCAAAGCTTTTCGCTATGATGCAGTCTAGTGCAGACGCACACTACGGCTCTCCGGAGCTGTCCGAAGCTAAGCGCCGGTGGCCGGCGTCTTTCGGCTGAAGCAGCGCTTCGGAGCGTAGGGCTGCCGCTCCGCTGTTGTGTGCGCGAAGCAGCCGCTTCTCCTGCTCCGGGAGCCGGAGAGAGCGGTAGCTTGTACGAGGGCGAAGAACGAAGCCGCAGAGCACCGGGCTTCTGCGCGCCCCCTAAGGACTGCTAGAGGACCGTGGTGGCCGCTCGCCTTCCTCTTCAATTCCATTCTAGTATCCTTAGGGAAGGTGTTCCAGGACAATTTTCCTGAGTTTTGAATTCGTCCTGATGCAGCCCCTCCTGGGAAACTCGTGCGCGTCCTCTGAGTCTCCGAGTGCAGAGACCTCGATGGCAACTGCAGAAATGAAGGACTGCGTTGAGTTGTCGAGAAGCAAGAACATAGCCTGGAGTTTGGGAGTCAGCAGCTGCTGGACTTTTGCGATTGCTTTCACTGTGCACTGAATGCCAGGACGTCATGTGCACGTTAAAACAACGAGCTGGGCAAGAGTAATCGAAAGATCACGGCCGTCAGAAAGCAGCTTATATATTGCCCTGGAAAGAGCAGTGTTTTTGGAGTGTGCAGTAAAATCGTGTTTCTGGACAAGGGAGGCATAAGTGCGCTGCGCTCCTAAGCTATCTCCCTGCGAGACACACTGCCAAAGCTTTTCGCTATCATGCAGTCCAGTGCAGACGCACACTACGGCTCTCCGGAGCTGTCCGAAGCCAAGCGCCGGTGGCCGGCGTCTTTCGGCTGAAGCAGCGCTTCGGAGCGTAGGGCTGCCGCTCCGCTGTTGTGTGCGCGAAGCAGCCGCTTCTCCTGCTCCGGGAGCCGGAGAGAGCGGTAGCTTGTACGAGGGCGAAGAACGAAGCCGCAGAGCACCCGGCTTCTCCGCGCCCCCTAAGGACTGCTAGAGGACCGTGGTGGCCGCACGCCTGCCTCTTCAATTCCATTCTAGCATCCTTAGGGAAGGTGTTCCAGGACAATTTTCCTGAGTTTTGAATTCGTCCTGATACAGCCCCTCCTGGGAAACTCGTGCTCGTCCTCTGAGTCTCCGACATGCAGAGACCTCGATGGCAACTGCAGAAATGAAGGGCTGCGTTGAGTTGTCGAGAAGCAAGAACATAGCCAGCGCCTTGTGTTTGGGAGTCAGCAGCTGCTAGACTTTTGCGATTGCTATCACTGTGCACTGAAAGCCAGGACGGCCTGTGCACGTTAAAACAACTAGCTGAGCAAGAGTAGAAGAATAAACACGGCCGCTAGATAGCAGCTTACGTATTGCCCAGGAAAGAGCACTATTTTTGGAGTGTGCAGTAAAATCGTGTTTTTGGACAAGGGAGGCATAAGTGCGCTGCGCTCCTAAGCTATCTCCCTGCGAGACACACTGCCAAAGCTTTTCGCTATGATGCAGTCTAGTGCAGACGCACACTACGGCTCTCCGGAGCTGTCCGAAGCCAAGCGCCGGTGGCCGGCGTCTTTCGGCTGAAGCAGCGCTTCGGAGCGTAGGGCTGCCGCTCCGCTGTTGTGTGCGCGAAGCAGCCGCTTCTCCTGCTCCGGGAGCCGGAGAGAGCTGTAGCTTGTACGAGGGCAAAGAACGTTGCTGCAGAGAGACGAAATTGTGTGCACAGTCTTGCGACTGATAGAGGACGGTGGCTAAAGCTCCCTGCCTTTTCAATGCACTGCTGGCATGCTTTATTGAAGGTGCTCCGAGACAATTTTCCTGGGTTTTGACTTCGTCCTGATGAAGCCCCTCTTGGGAAACTCGTGCTCGTTTCCGAAGGCTCGAGATGCAGAGAACTCGATGGCAGCTGCAGAAATGAAGGGCTGCGTTGAGTTGTCGAGAAGCAAGAACATAGCCAGCGCCTTGTGTTTGGCAGTCAGCAGCTGCTGGACTTTTGCGATTGCTTTCACTGTGCACTGAATGCCAGGACGGCACGTGCACGTTAAAACAACGAGCTGGGCAAGAGTGGGCAGAAGAGAACGGGCGTCAGACAGCAGCTTACATATTACCATAGGAAGAGCAGTGTTTTTGGAGTGTGCAGCAAATGCGTGTTTCTGGACAAGGGAGGCAAAAGTGCGCTGCGCTCCTAAGCTATCTCCCTGCGAGACACACTGCCAAAGCTTTTCGTTATCATGCAGTCTAGTGCAGACGCACACTACGGCTCTCCGGAGCTGTCCGAAGCTAAGCGCCGGTGGCCGGCGTCTTTCGGCTGAAGCAGCGCTTCGGAGCGTAGGGCTGCCGCTCCGCTGTTGTGTGCGCGAAGCAGCCGCTTCTCCTGCTCCGGGAGCGGACAGAGCGGTAGCTTGTACGAGGGCGAAGAACGAAGCCGCAGAGCACCGGGCTTCTCCGCGCCCCCTAAGGACTGCTAGAGGACCGTGGTGGCCGCTCGCCTTCCTCTTCAATTCCATTCTAGTATCCTTAGGGAAGGTGTTCCAGGACAATTTTCCTGAGTTTTGAATTCGTCCTGATACAGCCCCTCCTGGGAAACTCGTGCTCGTCCTCTGAGTCTCCGACATGCAGAGACCTCGATGGCAACTGCAGAAATGAAGGGCTGCGTTGAGTTGTCGAGAAGCAAGAACATAGCCAGCGCCTTGTGTTTGGGAGTCAGCAGCTGCTAGACTTTTGCGATTGCTATCACTGTGCACTGAAAGCCAGGACGGCCTGTGCACGTTAAAACAACTAGCTGAGCAAGAGTAGAAGAATAAACACGGCCGCTAGATAGCAGCTTACGTATTGCCCAGGAAAGAGCACTATTTTTGGAGTGTGCAGTAAAATCGTGTTTTTGGACAAGGGAGGCATAAGTGCGCTGCGCTCCTAAGCTATCTCCCTGCGAGACACACTGCCAAAGCTTTTCGCTATGATGCAGTCTAGTGCAGACGCACACTACGGCTCTCCGGAGCTGTCCGAAGCTAAGCGCCGGTGGCCGGCGTCTTTCGGCTGAAGCAGCGCTTCGGAGCGTAGGGCTGCCGCTCCGCTGTTGTGTGCGCGAAGCAGCCGCTTCTCCTGCTCCGGGAGCGGACAGAGCGGTAGCTTGTACGAGGGCGAAGAACGAAGCCGCAGAGCACCCGGCTTCTCCGCGCCCCCTAAGGACTGCTAGAGGACCGTGGTGGCCGCTCGCCTTCCTCTTCAATTCCATTCTAGTATCCTTAGGGAAGGTGTTCCAGGACAATTTTCCTGAGTTTTGAATTCGTCCTGATACAGCCCCTCCTGGGAAACTCGTGCTCGTCCTCTGAGTCTCCGACATGCAGAGACCTCGATGGCAACTGCAGAAATGAAGGGCTGCGTTGAGTTGTCGAGAAGCAAGAACATAGCCTGGAGTTTGGGAGTCAGCAGCTGCTGGACTTTTGCAATTGCTTTCACTGTGCACTGAATGCCAGGACGGCATGTGCACGTTAAAACAACGAGCTGGGCAAGAGTAATCGAAAGATCACGGCCGTCAGAAAGCAGCTTATATATTGCCCTGGAAAGAGCAGTGTTTTTGGAGTGTGCAGTAAAATCGTGTTTCTGGACAAGGGAGGCATAAGTGCGCTGCGCTCCTAAGCTATCTCCCTGCGAGACACACTGCCAAAGCTTTTCGTTATCATGCAGTCTAGTGCAGACGCACACTACGGCTCTCCGGAGCTGTCCGAAGCTAAGCGCCGGTGGCCGGCGTCTTTCGGCTGAAGCAGCGCTTCGGAGCGTAGGGCTGCCGCTCCGCTGTTGTGTGCGCGAAGCAGCCGCTTCTCCTGCTCCGGGAGCCGGAGAGAGCGGTAGCTTGTACGAGGGCGAAGAACGAAGCCGCAGAGCACCGGGCTTCTGCGCGCCCCCTAAGGACTGCTAGAGGACCGTGGTGGCCGCTCGCCTTCCTCTTCAATTCCATTCTAGTATCCTTAGGGAAGGTGTTCCAGGACAATTTTCCTGAGTTTTGAATTCGTCCTGATGCAGCCCCTCCTGGGAAACTCGTGCGCGTCCTCTGAGTCTCCGAGTGCAGAGACCTCGATGGCAACTGCAGAAATGAAGGACTGCGTTGAGTTGTCGAGAAGCAAGAACATAGCCTGGAGTTTGGGAGTCAGCAGCTGCTGGACTTTTGCGATTGCTTTCACTGTGCACTGAATGCCAGGACGGCATGTGCACGTTAAAACAACGAGCTGGGCAAGAGTAATCGAAAGATCACGGCCGTCAGAAAGCAGCTTATATATTGCCCTGGAAAGAGCAGTGTTTTTGGAGTGTGCAGTAAAATCGTGTTTCTGGACAAGGGAGGCATAAGTGCGCTGCGCTCCTAAGCTATCTCCCTGCGAGACACACTGCCAAAGCTTTTCGCTATCATGCAGTCCAGTGCAGACGCACACTACGGCTCTCCGGAGCTGTCCGAAGCCAAGCGCCGGTGGCCGGCGTCTTTCGGCTGAAGCAGCGCTTCGGAGCGTAGGGCTGCCGCTCCGCTGTTGTGTGCGCGAAGCAGCCGCTTCTCCTGCTCCGGGAGCCGGAGAGAGCGGTAGCTTGTACGAGGGCGAAGAACGAAGCCGCAGAGCACCGGGCTTCTGCGCGCACCCTAAGGACTGCTAGAGGACCGTGGTGGCCGCACGCCTGCCTCTTCAATTCCATTCTAGCATCCTTAGGGAAGGTGTTCCAGGACAATTTTCCTGAGTTTTGAATTCGTCCTGATACAGCCCCTCCTGGGAAACTCGTGCTCGTCCTCTGAGTCTCCGACATGCAGAGACCTCGATGGCAACTGCAGAAATGAAGGGCTGCGTTGAGTTGTCGAGAAGCAAGAACATAGCCAGCGCCTTGTGTTTGGGAGTCAGCAGCTGCTAGACTTTTGCGATTGCTATCACTGTGCACTGAAAGCCAGGACGGCCTGTGCACGTTAAAACAACTAGCTGAGCAAGAGTAGCCGAAAAATCACGGCCGCTAGATAGCAGCTTACGTATTGCCCAGGAAAGAGCACTATTTTTGGAGTGTGCAGTAAAATCGTGTTTTTGGACAAGGGAGGCATAAGTGCGCTGCGCTCCTAAGCTATCTCCCTGCGAGACACACTGCCAAAGCTTTTCGCTATGATGCAGTCTAGTGCAGACGCACACTACGGCTCTCCGGAGCTGTCCGAAGCCAAGCGCCGGTGGCCGGCGTCTTTCGGCTGAAGCAGCGCTTCGGAGCGTAGGGCTGCCGCTCCGCTGTTGTGTGCGCGAAGCAGCCGCTTCTCCTGCTCCGGGAGCCGGAGAGAGCTGTAGCTTGTACGAGGGCAAAGAACGTTGCTGCAGAGAGACGAAATTGTGTGCACAGTCTTGCGACTGATAGAGGACGGTGGCTAAAGCTCCCTGCCTTTTCAATGCACTGCTGGCATGCTTTATTGAAGGTGCTCCGAGACAATTTTCCTGGGTTTTGACTTCGTCCTGATGAAGCCCCTCTTGGGAAACTCGTGCTCGTTTCCGAAGGCTCGAGATGCAGAGAACTCGATGGCAGCTGCAGAAATGAAGGGCTGCGTTGAGTTGTCGAGAAGCAAGAACATAGCCAGCGCCTTGTGTTTGGCAGTCAGCAGCTGCTGGACTTTTGCGATTGCTTTCACTGTGCACTGAATGCCAGGACGGCACGTGCACGTTAAAACAACGAGCTGGGCAAGAGTGGGCAGAAGAGAACGGGCGTCAGACAGCAGCTTACATATTACCATAGGAAGAGCAGTGTTTTTGGAGTGTGCAGCAAATGCGTGTTTCTGGACAAGGGAGGCAAAAGTGCGCTGCGCTCCTAAGCTATCTCCCTGCGAGACACACTGCCAAAGCTTTTCGTTATCATGCAGTCTAGTGCAGACGCACACTACGGCTCTCCGGAGCTGTCCGAAGCTAAGCGCCGGTGGCCGGCGTCTTTCGGCTGAAGCAGCGCTTCGGAGCGTAGGGCTGCCGCTCCGCTGTTGTGTGCGCGAAGCAGCCGCTTCTCCTGCTCCGGGAGCGGACAGAGCGGTAGCTTGTACGAGGGCGAAGAACGAAGCCGCAGAGCACCCGGCTTCTCCGCGCCCCCTAAGGACTGCTAGAGGACCGTGGTGGCCGCTCGCCTTCCTCTTCAATTCCATTCTAGTATCCTTAGGGAAGGTGTTCCAGGACAATTTTCCTGAGTTTTGAATTCGTCCTGATGCAGCCCCTCCTGGGAAACTCGTGCGCGTCCTCTGAGTCTCCGAGTGCAGAGACCTCGATGGCAACTGCAGAAATGAAGGACTGCGTTGAGTTGTCGAGAAGCAAGAACATAGCCTGGAGTTTGGGAGTCAGCAGCTGCTGGACTTTTGCGATTGCTTTCACTGTGCACTGAATGCCAGGACGGCATGTGCACGTTAAAACAACGAGCTGGGCAAGAGTAATCGAAAGATCACGGCCGTCAGAAAGCAGCTTATATATTGCCCTGGAAAGAGCAGTGTTTTTGGAGTGTGCAGTAAAATCGTGTTTCTGGACAAGGGAGGCATAAGTGCGCTGCGCTCCTAAGCTATCTCCCTGCGAGACACACTGCCAAAGCTTTTCGCTATCATGCAGTCCAGTGCAGACGCACACTACGGCTCTCCGGAGCTGTCCGAAGCCAAGCGCCGGTGGCCGGCGTCTTTCGGCTGAAGCAGCGCTTCGGAGCGTAGGGCTGCCGCTCCGCTGTTGTGTGCGCGAAGCAGCCGCTTCTCCTGCTCCGGGAGCCGGAGAGAGCGGTAGCTTGTACGAGGGCGAAGAACGAAGCCGCAGAGCACCGGGCTTCTGCGCGCACCCTAAGGACTGCTAGAGGACCGTGGTGGCCGCACGCCTGCCTCTTCAATTCCATTCTAGCATCCTTAGGGAAGGTGTTCCAGGACAATTTTCCTGAGTTTTGAATTCGTCCTGATACAGCCCCTCCTGGGAAACTCGTGCTCGTCCTCTGAGTCTCCGACATGCAGAGACCTCGATGGCAACTGCAGAAATGAAGGGCTGCGTTGAGTTGTCGAGAAGCAAGAACATAGCCAGCGCCTTGTGTTTGGGAGTCAGCAGCTGCTAGACTTTTGCGATTGCTATCACTGTGCACTGAAAGCCAGGACGGCCTGTGCACGTTAAAACAACTAGCTGAGCAAGAGTAGCCGAAAAATCACGGCCGCTAGATAGCAGCTTACGTATTGCCCAGGAAAGAGCACTATTTTTGGAGTGTGCAGTAAAATCGTGTTTTTGGACAAGGGAGGCATAAGTGCGCTGCGCTCCTAAGCTATCTCCCTGCGAGACACACTGCCAAAGCTTTTCGCTATGATGCAGTCTAGTGCAGACGCACACTACGGCTCTCCGGAGCTGTCCGAAGCCAAGCGCCGGTGGCCGGCGTCTTTCGGCTGAAGCAGCGCTTCGGAGCGTAGGGCTGCCGCTCCGCTGTTGTGTGCGCGAAGCAGCCGCTTCTCCTGCTCCGGGAGCCGGAGAGAGCTGTAGCTTGTACGAGGGCAAAGAACGTTGCTGCAGAGAGACGAAATTGTGTGCACAGTCTTGCGACTGATAGAGGACGGTGGCTAAAGCTCCCTGCCTTTTCAATGCACTGCTGGCATGCTTTATTGAAGGTGCTCCGAGACAATTTTCCTGGGTTTTGACTTCGTCCTGATGAAGCCCCTCTTGGGAAACTCGTGCTCGTTTCCGAAGGCTCGAGATGCAGAGAACTCGATGGCAGCTGCAGAAATGAAGGGCTGCGTTGAGTTGTCGAGAAGCAAGAACATAGCCAGCGCCTTGTGTTTGGCAGTCAGCAGCTGCTGGACTTTTGCGATTGCTTTCACTGTGCACTGAATGCCAGGACGGCACGTGCACGTTAAAACAACGAGCTGGGCAAGAGTGGGCAGAAGAGAACGGGCGTCAGACAGCAGCTTACATATTACCATAGGAAGAGCAGTGTTTTTGGAGTGTGCAGCAAATGCGTGTTTCTGGACAAGGGAGGCAAAAGTGCGCTGCGCTCCTAAGCTATCTCCCTGCGAGACACACTGCCAAAGCTTTTCGTTATCATGCAGTCTAGTGCAGACGCACACTACGGCTCTCCGGAGCTGTCCGAAGCTAAGCGCCGGTGGCCGGCGTCTTTCGGCTGAAGCAGCGCTTCGGAGCGTAGGGCTGCCGCTCCGCTGTTGTGTGCGCGAAGCAGCCGCTTCTCCTGCTCCGGGAGCGGACAGAGCGGTAGCTTGTACGAGGGCGAAGAACGAAGCCGCAGAGCACCCGGCTTCTCCGCGCCCCCTAAGGACTGCTAGAGGACCGTGGTGGCCGCTCGCCTTCCTCTTCAATTCCATTCTAGTATCCTTAGGGAAGGTGTTCCAGGACAATTTTCCTGAGTTTTGAATTCGTCCTGATGCAGCCCCTCCTGGGAAACTCGTGCGCGTCCTCTGAGTCTCCGAGTGCAGAGACCTCGATGGCAACTGCAGAAATGAAGGACTGCGTTGAGTTGTCGAGAAGCAAGAACATAGCCTGGAGTTTGGGAGTCAGCAGCTGCTGGACTTTTGCGATTGCTTTCACTGTGCACTGAATGCCAGGACGGCATGTGCACGTTAAAACAACGAGCTGGGCAAGAGTAATCGAAAGATCACGGCCGTCAGAAAGCAGCTTATATATTGCCCTGGAAAGAGCAGTGTTTTTGGAGTGTGCAGTAAAATCGTGTTTCTGGACAAGGGAGGCATAAGTGCGCTGCGCTCCTAAGCTATCTCCCTGCGAGACACACTGCCAAAGCTTTTCGTTATCATGCAGTCTAGTGCAGACGCACACTACGGCTCTCCGGAGCTGTCCGAAGCTAAGCGCCGGTGGCCGGCGTCTTTCGGCTGAAGCAGCGCTTCGGAGCGTAGGGCTGCCGCTCCGCTGTTGTGTGCGCGAAGCAGCCGCTTCTCCTGCTCCGGGAGCCGGAGAGAGCGGTAGCTTGTACGAGGGCGAAGAACGAAGCCGCAGAGCACCGGGCTTCTGCGCGCCCCCTAAGGACTGCTAGAGGACCGTGGTGGCCGCTCGCCTTCCTCTTCAATTCCATTCTAGTATCCTTAGGGAAGGTGTTCCAGGACAATTTTCCTGAGTTTTGAATTCGTCCTGATGCAGCCCCTCCTGGGAAACTCGTGCGCGTCCTCTGAGTCTCCGAGTGCAGAGACCTCGATGGCAACTGCAGAAATGAAGGGCTGCGTTGAGTTGTCGAGAAGCAAGAACATAGCCAGCGCCTTGTGTTTGGGAGTCAGCAGCTGCTAGACTTTTGCGATTGCTATCACTGTGCACTGAAAGCCAGGACGGCCTGTGCACGTTAAAACAACTAGCTGAGCAAGAGTAGCCGAAAAATCACGGCCGCTAGATAGCAGCTTACGTATTGCCCAGGAAAGAGCACTATTTTTGGAGTGTGCAGTAAAATCGTGTTTTTGGACAAGGGAGGCATAAGTGCGCTGCGCTCCTAAGCTATCTCCCTGCGAGACACACTGCCAAAGCTTTTCGCTAGGATGCAGTCTAGTGCAGACGCACACTACGGCTCTCCGGAGCTGTCCGAAGCCAAGCGCCGGTGGCCGGCGTCTTTCGGCTGAAGCAGCGCTTCGGAGCGTAGGGCTGCCGCTCCGCTGTTGTGTGCGCGAAGCAGCCGCTTCTCCTGCTCCGGGAGCCGGAGAGAGCTGTAGCTTGTACGAGGGCAAAGAACGTTGCTGCAGAGAGACGAAATTGTGTGCACAGTCTTGCGACTGATAGAGGACGGTGGCTAAAGCTCCCTGCCTTTTCAATGCACTGCTGGCATGCTTTATTGAAGGTGCTCCGAGACAATTTTCCTGGGTTTTGACTTCGTCCTGATGAAGCCCCTCTTGGGAAACTCGTGCTCTTTTCCGAAGGCTCGAGATGCAGAGAACTCGATGGCAGCTGCAGAAATGAAGGGCTGCGTTGAGTTGTCGAGAAGCAAGAACATAGCCAGCGCCTTGTGTTTGGCAGTCAGCAGCTGCTGGACTTTTGCGATTGCTTTCACTGTGCACTGAATGCCAGGACGGCATGTGCACGTTAAAACAACGAGCTGGGCAAGAGTAATCGAAAGATCACGGCCGTCAGAAAGCAGCTTATATATTGCCCTGGAAAGAGCAGTGTTTTTGGAGTGTGCAGTAAAATCGTGTTTCTGGACAAGGGAGGCATAAGTGCGCTGCGCTCCTAAGCTATCTCCCTGCGAGACACACTGCCAAAGCTTTTCGCTATCATGCAGTCCAGTGCAGACGCACACTACGGCTCTCCGGAGCTGTCCGAAGCCAAGCGCCGGTGGCCGGCGTCTTTCGGCTGAAGCAGCGCTTCGGAGCGTAGGGCTGCCGCTCCGCTGTTGTGTGCGCGAAGCAGCCGCTTCTCCTGCTCCGGGAGCCGGAGAGAGCGGTAGCTTGTACGAGGGCGAAGAACGAAGCCGCAGAGCACCGGGCTTCTGCGCGCACCCTAAGGACTGCTAGAGGACCGTGGTGGCCGCACGCCTGCCTCTTCAATTCCATTCTAGCATCCTTAGGGAAGGTGTTCCAGGACAATTTTCCTGAGTTTTGAATTCGTCCTGATACAGCCCCTCCTGGGAAACTCGTGCTCGTCCTCTGAGTCTCCGACATGCAGAGACCTCGATGGCAACTGCAGAAATGAAGGGCTGCGTTGAGTTGTCGAGAAGCAAGAACATAGCCAGCGCCTTGTGTTTGGGAGTCAGCAGCTGCTAGACTTTTGCGATTGCTATCACTGTGCACTGAAAGCCAGGACGGCCTGTGCACGTTAAAACAACTAGCTGAGCAAGAGTAGCCGAAAAATCACGGCCGCTAGATAGCAGCTTACGTATTGCCCAGGAAAGAGCACTATTTTTGGAGTGTGCAGTAAAATCGTGTTTTTGGACAAGGGAGGCATAAGTGCGCTGCGCTCCTAAGCTATCTCCCTGCGAGACACACTGCCAAAGCTTTTCGCTAGGATGCAGTCTAGTGCAGACGCACACTACGGCTCTCCGGAGCTGTCCGAAGCCAAGCGCCGGTGGCCGGCGTCTTTCGGCTGAAGCAGCGCTTCGGAGCGTAGGGCTGCCGCTCCGCTGTTGTGTGCGCGAAGCAGCCGCTTCTCCTGCTCCGGGAGCCGGAGAGAGCTGTAGCTTGTACGAGGGCAAAGAACGTTGCTGCAGAGAGACGAAATTGTGTGCACAGTCTTGCGACTGATAGAGGACGGTGGCTAAAGCTCCCTGCCTTTTCAATGCACTGCTGGCATGCTTTATCGAAGGTGCTCCGAGACAATTTTCCTGGGTTTTGAATTCGTCCTGATGAAGCCCCTCTTGGGAAACTCGTGCTCGTTTCCGAAGGCTCGAGATGCAGAGAACTCGATGGCAGCTGCAGAAATGAAGGGCTGCGTTGAGTTGTCGAGAAGCAAGAACATAGCCAGCGCCTTGTGTTTGGCAGTCAGCAGCTGCTGGACTTTTGCTATTGCTTTCACTGTGCACTGAATGCCAGGACGGCACGTGCACGTTAAAACAACGAGCTGGGCAAGAGTGGGCAGAAGAGAACGGGCGTCAGACAGCAGCTTACATATTACCATAGGAAGAGCAGTGTTTTTGGAGTGTGCAGCAAATGCGTGTTTCTGGACAAGGGAGGCAAAAGTGCGCTGCGCTCCTAAGCTATCTCCCTGCGAGACACACTGCCAAAGCTTTTCGTTATCATGCAGTCTAGTGCAGACGCACACTACGGCTCTCCGGAGCTGTCCGAAGCTAAGCGCCGGTGGCCGGCGTCTTTCGGCTGAAGCAGCGCTTCGGAGCGTAGGGTTGCCGCTCCGCTGTTGTGTGCGCGAAGCAGCCGCTTCTCCTGCTCCGGGAGCGGACAGAGCGGTAGCTTGTACGAGGGCAAAGAACGTTGCTGCAGAGAGACGACATTGTGTGCACAGCCTTGCGACTGCTAGAGGACGGTGGCTAAAGCTCCCTGCCTTTTCAATGCACTGCTGGCATGCTTTATTGAAGGTGTTCCAGGACAATTTTCCTGGGTTTTGACTTCGTCCTGATGAAGCCCCTCTTGGGAAACTCGTGCTTGTTTCCGAAGGCTCGAGATGCAGAGAACTCGATGGCAGCTGCAGAAATGAAGGGCTGCGTTGAGTTGTCGAGAAGCAAGAACATAGCCAGCGCCTTGTGTTTGGCAGTCAGCAGCTGCTGGACTTTTGCGATTGCTTTCACTGTGCACTGAATGCCAGGACGGCACGTGCACGTTAAAACAACGAGCTGGGCAAGAGTGGGCAGAAGAGAACGGGCGTCAGACAGCAGCTTACATATTACCATAGGAAGAGCAGTGTTTTTGGAGTGTGCAGCAAATGCGTGTTTCTGGACAAGGGAGGCAAAAGTGCGCTGCGCTCCTAAGCTATCTCCCTGCGAGACACACTGCCAAAGCTTTTCGTTATCATGCAGTCTAGTGCAGACGCACACTACGGCTCTCCGGAGCTGTCCGAAGCTAAGCGCCGGTGGCCGGCGTCTTTCGGCTGAAGCAGCGCTTCGGAGCGTAGGGCTGCCGCTCCGCTGTTGTGTGCGCGAAGCAGCCGCTTCTCCTGCTCCGGGAGCCGGAGAGAGCGGTAGCTTGTACGAGGGCGAAGAACGAAGCCGCAGAGCACCGGGCTTCTGCGCGCACCCTAAGGACTGCTAGAGGACCGTGGTGGCCGCACGCCTGCCTCTTCAATTCCATTCTAGTATCCTTAGGGAAGGTGTTCCAGGACAATTTTCCTGAGTTTTGAATTCGTCCTGATACAGCCCCTCCTGGGAAACTCGTGCTCGTCCTCTGAGTCTCCGACATGCAGAGACCTCGATGGCAACTGCAGAAATGAAGGGCTGCGTTGAGTTGTCGAGAAGCAAGAACATAGCCAGCGCCTTGTGTTTGGGAGTCAGCAGCTGCTAGACTTTTGCGATTGCTATCACTGTGCACTGAAAGCCAGGACGGCCTGTGCACGTTAAAACAACTAGCTGAGCAAGAGTAGCCGAAAAATCACGGCCGCTAGATAGCAGCTTACGTATTGCCCAGGAAAGAGCACTATTTTTGGAGTGTGCAGTAAAATCGTGTTTTTGGACAAGGGAGGCATAAGTGCGCTGCGCTCCTAAGCTATCTCCCTGCGAGACACACTGCCAAAGCTTTTCGCTATGATGCAGTCTAGTGCAGACGCACACTACGGCTCTCCGGAGCTGTCCGAAGCCAAGCGCCGGTGGCCGGCGTCTTTCGGCTGAAGCAGCGCTTCGGAGCGTAGGGCTGCCGCTCCGCTGTTGTGTGCGCGAAGCAGCCGCTTCTCCTGCTCCGGGAGCCGGAGAGAGCTGTAGCTTGTACGAGGGCAAAGAACGTTGCTGCAGAGAGACGAAATTGTGTGCACAGTCTTGCGACTGATAGAGGACGGTGGCTAAAGCTCCCTGCCTTTTCAATGCACTGCTGGCATGCTTTATTGAAGGTGCTCCGAGACAATTTTCCTGGGTTTTGACTTCGTCCTGATGAAGCCCCTCTTGGGAAACTCGTGCTCGTTTCCGAAGGCTCGAGATGCAGAGAACTCGATGGCAGCTGCAGAAATGAAGGGCTGCGTTGAGTTGTCGAGAAGCAAGAACATAGCCAGCGCCTTGTGTTTGGCAGTCAGCAGCTGCTGGACTTTTGCGATTGCTTTCACTGTGCACTGAATGCCAGGACGGCACGTGCACGTTAAAACAACGAGCTGGGCAAGAGTGGGCAGAAGAGAACAGGCGTCAGACAGCAGCTTACATATTACCATAGGAAGAGCAGTGTTTTTGGAGTGTGCAGCAAATGCGTGTTTCTGGACAAGGGAGGCAAAAGTGCGCTGCGCTCCTAAGCTATCTCCCTGCGAGACACACTGCCAAAGCTTTTCGTTATCATGCAGTCTAGTGCAGACGCACACTACGGCTCTCCGGAGCTGTCCGAAGCTAAGCGCCGGTGGCCGGCGTCTTTCGGCTGAAGCAGCGCTTCGGAGCGTAGGGCTGCCGCTCCGCTGTTGTGTGCGCGAAGCAGCCGCTTCTCCTGCTCCGGGAGCGGACAGAGCGGTAGCTTGTACGAGGGCGAAGAACGAAGCCGCAGAGCACCCGGCTTCTCCGCGCCCCCTAAGGACTGCTAGAGGACGGTGGTGGCCGCTCGCCTGCCTCTTCAATTCCATTCTAGCATCCTTAGGGAAGGTGTTCCAGGACAATTTTCCTGAGTTTTGAATTCGTCCTGATGCAGCCCCTCCTGGGAAACTCGTGCGCGTCCTCTGAGTCTCCGAGTGCAGAGACCTCGATGGCAACTGCAGAAATGAAGGACTGCGTTGAGTTGTCGAGAAGCAAGAACATAGCCTGGAGTTTGGGAGTCAGCAGCTGCTGGACTTTTGCAATTGCTTTCACTGTGCACTGAATGCCAGGACGGCATGTGCACGTTAAAACAACGAGCTGGGCAAGAGTAATCGAAAGATCACGGCCGTCAGAAAGCAGCTTATATATTGCCCTGGAAAGAGCATTGTGTTTGGAGTGTGCAGTAAAATCGTGTTTCTGGACAAGGGAGGCATAAGTGCGCTGCGCTCCTAAGCTATCTCCCTGCGAGACACACTGCCAAAGCTTTTCGCTATCATGCAGTCCAGTGCAGACGCACACTACGGCTCTCCGGAGCTGTCCGAAGCCAAGCGCCGGTGGCCGGCGTCTTTCGGCTGAAGCAGCGCTTCGGAGCGTAGGGCTGCCGCTCCGCTGTTGTGTGCGCGAAGCAGCCGCTTCTCCTGCTCCGGGAGCCGGAGAGAGCGGTAGCTTGTACGAGGGCGAAGAACGAAGCCGCAGAGCACCGGGCTTCTGCGCGCACCCTAAGGACTGCTAGAGGACGGTGGTGGCCGCTCGCCTGCCTCTTCAATTCCATTCTAGCATCCTTAGGGAAGGTGTTCCAGGACAATTTTCCTGAGTTTTGAATTCGTCCTGATGCAGCCCCTCCTGGGAAACTCGTGCTCGTCCTCTGAGTCTCCGACATGCAGAGACCTCGATGGCAACTGCAGAAATGAAGGGCTGCGTTGAGTTGTCGAGAAGCAAGAACATAGCCAGCGCCTTGTGTTTGGGAGTCAGCAGCTGCTAGACTTTTGCGATTGCTATCACTGTGCACTGAAAGCCAGGACGGCCTGTGCATGTTAAAACAACTAGCTGAGCAAGAGTAGAAGAATAAACACGGCCGCTAGATAGCAGCTTACGTATTGCCCAGGAAAGAGCACTATTTTTGGAGTGTGCAGTAAAATCGTGTTTTTGGACAAGGGAGGCATAAGTGCGCTGCGCTCCTAAGCTATCTCCCTGCGAGACACACTGCCAAAGCTTTTCGCTATGATGCAGTCCAGTGCAGACGCACACTACGGCTCTCCGGAGCTGTCCGAAGCCAAGCGCCGGTGGCCGGCGTCTTTCGGCTGAAGCAGCGCTTCGGAGCGTAGGGCTGCCGCTCCGCTGTTGTGTGCGCGAAGCAGCCGCTTCTCCTGCTCCGGGAGCCGGAGAGAGCTGTAGCTTGTACGAGGGCAAAGAACGTTGCTGCAGAGAGACGAAATTGTGTGCACAGTCTTGCGACTGATAGAGGACGGTGGCTAAAGCTCCCTGCCTTTTCAATGCACTGCTGGCATGCTTTATTGAAGGTGCTCCGAGACAATTTTCCTGGGTTTTGACTTCGTCCTGATGAAGCCCCTCTTGGGAAACTCGTGCTCGTTTCCGAAGGCTCGAGATGCAGAGAACTCGATGGCAGCTGCAGAAATGAAGGGCTGCGTTGAGTTGTCGAGAAGCAAGAACATAGCCAGCGCCTTGTGTTTGGCAGTCAGCAGCTGCTGGACTTTTGCGATTGCTTTCACTGTGCACTGAATGCCAGGACGGCATGTGCACGTTAAAACAACGAGCTGGGCAAGAGTGGGCAGAAGAGAACGGGCGTCAGACAGCAGCTTACATATTACCATAGGAAGAGCAGTGTTTTTGGAGTGTGCAGCAAATGCGTGTTTCTGGACAAGGGAGGCAAAAGTGCGCTGCGCTCCTAAGCTATCTCCCTGCGAGACACACTGCCAAAGCTTTTCGTTATCATGCAGTCTAGTGCAGACGCACACTACGGCTCTCCGGAGCTGTCCGAAGCTAAGCGCCGGTGGCCGGCGTCTTTCGGCTGAAGCAGCGCTTCGGAGCGTAGGGCTGCCGCTCCGCTGTTGTGTGCGCGAAGCAGCCGCTTCTCCTGCTCCGGGAGCGGACAGAGCGGTAGCTTGTACGAGGGCGAAGAACGTTGCTGCAGAGAGACGACATTGTGTGCACAGCCTTGCGACTGCTAGAGGACGGTGGCTAAAGCTCCCTGCCTTTTCAATGCACTGCTGGCATGCTTTATTGAAGGTGTTCCAGGACAATTTTCCTGGGTTTTGACTTCGTCCTGATGAAGCCCCTCTTGGGAAACTCGTGCTCGTTTCCGAAGGCTCGAGATGCAGAGAACTCGATGGCAGCTGCAGAAATGAAGGGCTGCGTTGAGTTGTCGAGAAGCAAGAACATAGCCAGCGCCTTGTGTTTGGGAGTCAGCAGCTACTGGACTTTTGCGATTGCTTTCACTGTGCACTGAATGCCAGGACGGCACGTGCACGTTAAAACAACGAGCTGGGCAAGAGTGGGCAGAAGAGAACGGGCGTCAGACAGCAGCTTACATATTACCATAGGAAGAGCAGTGTTTTTGGAGTGTGCAGCAAATGCGTGTTTCTGGACAAGGGAGGCAAAAGTGCGCTGCGCTCCTAAGCTATCTCCCTGCGAGACACACTGCCAAAGCTTTTCGTTATCATGCAGTCTAGTGCAGACGCACACTACGGCTCTCCGGAGCTGTCCGAAGCTAAGCGCCGGTGGCCGGCGTCTTTCGGCTGAAGCAGCGCTTCGGAGCGTAGGGCTGCCGCTCCGCTGTTGTGTGCGCGAAGCAGCCGCTTCTCCTGCTCCGGGAGCGGACAGAGCGGTAGCTTGTACGAGGGCGAAGAACGAAGCCGCAGAGCACCCGGCATCTCCGCGCCCCCTAAGGACTGCTAGAGGACCGTGGTGGCCGCTCGCCTTCCTCTTCAATTCCATTCTAGTATCCTTAGGGAAGGTGTTCCAGGACAATTTTCCTGAGTTTTGAATTCGTCCTGATGCAGCCCCTCCTGGGAAACTCGTGCGCGTCCTCTGAGTCTCCGAGTGCAGAGACCTCGATGGCAACTGCAGAAATGAAGGGCTGCGTTGAGTTGTCGAGAAGCAAGAACATAGCCTGGAGTTTGGGAGTCAGCAGCTGCTGGACTTTTGCAATTGCTTTCACTGTGCACTGAATGCCAGGACGGCATGTGCACGTTAAAACAACGAGCTGGGCAAGAGTAATCGAAAGATCACGGCCGTCAGAAAGCAGCTTATATATTGCCCTGGAAAGAGCATTGTGTTTGGAGTGTGCAGTAAAATCGTGTTTCTGGACAAGGGAGGCATAAGTGCGCTGCGCTCCTAAGCTATCTCCCTGCGAGACACACTGCCAAAGCTTTTCGTTATCATGAAGTCTAGTGCAGACGCACACTACGGCTCTCCGGAGCTGTCCGAAGCTAAGCGCCGGTGGCCGGCGTCTTTCGGCTGAAGCAGCGCTTCGGAGCGTACGGCTGCCGCTCCGCTGTTGTGTGCGCGAAGCAGCCGCTTCTCCTGCTCCGGGAGCCGGAGAGAGCGGTAGCTTGTACGAGGGCGAAGAACGAAGCCGCAGAGCACCGGGCTTCTGCGCGCACCCTAAGGACTGCTAGAGGACCGTGGTGGCCGCACGCCTGCCTCTTCAATTCCATTCTAGTATCCTTAGGGAAGGTGTTCCAGGACAATTTTCCTGAGTTTTGAATTCGTCCTGATACAGCCCCTCCTGGGAAACTCGTGCTCGTCCTCTGAGTCTCCGACATGCAGAGACCTCGATGGCAACTGCAGAAATGAAGGGCTGCGTTGAGTTGTCGAGAAGCAAGAACATAGCCAGCGCCTTGTGTTTGGGAGTCAGCAGCTGCTAGACTTTTGCGATTGCTATCACTGTGCACTGAAAGCCAGGACGGCCTGTGCACGTTAAAACAACTAGCTGAGCAAGAGTAGCCGAAAAATCACGGCCGCTAGATAGCAGCTTACGTATTGCCCAGGAAAGAGCACTATTTTTGGAGTGTGCAGTAAAATCGTGTTTTTGGACAAGGGAGGCATAAGTGCGCTGCGCTCCTAAGCTATCTCCCTGCGAGACACACTGCCAAAGCTTTTCGCTATGATGCAGTCTAGTGCAGACGCACACTACGGCTCTCCGGAGCTGTCCGAAGCCAAGCGCCGGTGGCCGGCGTCTTTCGGCTGAAGCAGCGCTTCGGAGCGTAGGGCTGCCGCTCCGCTGTTGTGTGCGCGAAGCAGCCGCTTCTCCTGCTCCGGGAGCCGGAGAGAGCTGTAGCTTGTACGAGGGCAAAGAACGTTGCTGCAGAGAGACGAAATTGTGTGCACAGTCTTGCGACTGATAGAGGACGGTGGCTAAAGCTCCCTGCCTTTTCAATGCACTGCTGGCATGCTTTATTGAAGGTGCTCCGAGACAATTTTCCTGGGTTTTGACTTCGTCCTGATGAAGCCCCTCTTGGGAAACTCGTGCTCGTTTCCGAAGGCTCGAGATGCAGAGAACTCGATGGCAGCTGCAGAAATGAAGGGCTGCGTTGAGTTGTCGAGAAGCAAGAACATAGCCAGCGCCTTGTGTTTGGCAGTCAGCAGCTGCTGGACTTTTGCGATTGCTTTCACTGTGCACTGAATGCCAGGACGGCACGTGCACGTTAAAACAACGAGCTGGGCAAGAGTGGGCAGAAGAGAACGGGCGTCAGACAGCAGCTTACATATTACCATAGGAAGAGCAGTGTTTTTGGAGTGTGCAGCAAATGCGTGTGTCTGGACAAGGGAGGCAAAAGTGCGCTGCGCTCCTAAGCTATCTCCCTGCGAGACACACTGCCAAAGCTTTTCGTTATCATGCAGTCTAGTGCAGACGCACACTACGGCTCTCCGGAGCTGTCCGAAGCTAAGCGCCGGTGGCCGGCGTCTTTCGGCTGAAGCAGCGCTTCGGAGCGTAGGGCTGCCGCTCCGCTGTTGTGTGCGCGAAGCAGCCGCTTCTCCTGCTCCGGGAGCGGACAGAGCGGTAGCTTGTACGAGGGCGAAGAACGAAGCCGCAGAGCACCCGGCTTCTCCGCGCCCCCTAAGGACTGCTAGAGGACCGTGGTGGCCGCTCGCCTTCCTCTTCAATTCCATTCTAGTATCCTTAGGGAAGGTGTTCCAGGACAATTTTCCTGAGTTTTGAATTCGTCCTGATGCAGCCCCTCCTGGGAAACTCGTGCGCGTCCTCTGAGTCTCCGAGTGCAGAGACCTCGATGGCAACTGCAGAAATGAAGGGCTGCGTTGAGTTGTCGAGAAGCAAGAACATAGCCTGGAGTTTGGGAGTCAGCAGCTGCTGGACTTTTGCAATTGCTTTCACTGTGCACTGAATGCCAGGACGGCATGTGCACGTTAAAACAACGAGCTGGGCAAGAGTAATCGAAAGATCACGGCCGTCAGAAAGCAGCTTATATATTGCCCTGGAAAGAGCATTGTGTTTGGAGTGTGCAGTAAAATCGTGTTTCTGGACAAGGGAGGCATAAGTGCGCTGCGCTCCTAAGCTATCTCCCTGCGAGACACACTGCCAAAGCTTTTCGCTATCATGCAGTCCAGTGCAGACGCACACTACGGCTCTCCGGAGCTGTCCGAAGCCAAGCGCCGGTGGCCGGCGTCTTTCGGCTGAAGCAGCGCTTCGGAGCGTAGGGCTGCCGCTCCGCTGTTGTGTGCGCGAAGCAGCCGCTTCTCCTGCTCCGGGAGCGGACAGAGCGGTAGCTTGTACGAGGGCGAAGAACGAAGCCGCAGAGCACCGGCCTTCTGCGCGCACCCTAAGGACTGCTAGAGGACGGTGGTGGCCGCTCGCCTGCCTCTTCAATTCCATTCTAGCATCCTTAGGGAAGGTGTTCCAGGACAATTTTCCTGAGTTTTGAATTCGTCCTGATGCAGCCCCTCCTGGGAAACTCGTGCTCGTCCTCTGAGTCTCCGACATGCAGAGACCTCGATGGCAACTGCAGAAATGAAGGGCTGCGTTGAGTTGTCGAGAAGCAAGAACATAGCCAGCGCCTTGTGTTTGGGAGTCAGCAGCTGCTAGACTTTTGCGATTGCTATCACTGTGCACTGAAAGCCAGGACGGCCTGTGCACGTTAAAACAACTAGCTGAGCAAGAGTAGCCGAAAAATCACGGCCGCTAGATAGCAGCTTACGTATTGCCCAGGAAAGAGCACTATTTTTGGAGTGTGCAGTAAAATCGTGTTTTTGGACAAGGGAGGCATAAGTGCGCTGCGCTCCTAAGCTATCTCCCTGCGAGACACACTGCCAAAGCTTTTCGCTATGATGCAGTCTAGTGCAGACGCACACTACGGCTCTCCGGAGCTGTCCGAAGCCAAGCGCCGGTGGCCGGCGTCTTTCGGCTGAAGCAGCGCTTCGGAGCGTAGGGCTGCCGCTCCGCTGTTGTGTGCGCGAAGCAGCCGCTTCTCCTGCTCCGGGAGCCGGAGAGAGCTGTAGCTTGTACGAGGGCAAAGAACGTTGCTGCAGAGAGACGAAATTGTGTGCACAGTCTTGCGACTGATAGAGGACGGTGGCTAAAGCTCCCTGCCTTTTCAATGCACTGCTGGCATGCTTTATTGAAGGTGCTCCGAGACAATTTTCCTGGGTTTTGACTTCGTCCTGATGAAGCCCCTCTTGGGAAACTCGTGCTCGTTTCCGAAGGCTCGAGATGCAGAGAACTCGATGGCAGCTGCAGAAATGAAGGGCTGCGTTGAGTTGTCGAGAAGCAAGAACATAGCCAGCGCCTTGTGTTTGGCAGTCAGCAGCTGCTGGACTTTTGCGATTGCTTTCACTGTGCACTGAATGCCAGGACGGCACGTGCACGTTAAAACAACGAGCTGGGCAAGAGTGGGCAGAAGAGAACGGGCGTCAGACAGCAGCTTACATATTACCATAGGAAGAGCAGTGTTTTTGGAGTGTGCAGCAAATGCGTGTTTCTGGACAAGGGAGGCAAAAGTGCGCTGCGCTCCTAAGCTATCTCCCTGCGAGACACACTGCCAAAGCTTTTCGTTATCATGCAGTCTAGTGCAGACGCACACTACGGCTCTCCGGAGCTGTCCGAAGCTAAGCGCCGGTGGCCGGCGTCTTTCGGCTGAAGCAGCGCTTCGGAGCGTAGGGCTGCCGCTCCGCTGTTGTGTGCGCGAAGCAGCCGCTTCTCCTGCTCCGGGAGCCGGAGAGAGCGGTAGCTTGTACGAGGGCGAAGAACGAAGCCGCAGAGCACCGAGCTTCTGCGCGCACCCTAAGGACTGCTAGAGGACCGTGGTGGCCGCACGCCTGCCTCTTCAATTCCATTCTAGTATCCTTAGGGAAGGTGTTCCAGGACAATTTTCCTGAGTTTTGAATTCGTCCTGATACAGCCCCTCCTGGGAAACTCGTGCTCGTCCTCTGAGTCTCCGACATGCAGAGACCTCGATGGCAACTGCAGAAATGAAGGGCTGCGTTGAGTTGTCGAGAAGCAAGAACATAGCCAGCGCCTTGTGTTTGGGAGTCAGCAGCTGCTAGACTTTTGCGATTGCTATCACTGTGCACTGAAAGCCAGGACGGCCTGTGCACGTTAAAACAACTAGCTGAGCAAGAGTAGCCGAAAAATCACGGCCGCTAGATAGCAGCTTACGTATTGCCCAGGAAAGAGCACTATTTTTGGAGTGTGCAGTAAAATCGTGTTTTTGGACAAGGGAGGCATAAGTGCGCTGCGCTCCTAAGCTATCTCCCTGCGAGACACACTGCCAAAGCTTTTCGCTATGATGCAGTCTAGTGCAGACGCACACTACGGCTCTCCGGAGCTGTCCGAAGCCAAGCGCCGGTGGCCGGCGTCTTTCGGCTGAAGCAGCGCTTCGGAGCGTAGGGCTGCCGCTCCGCTGTTGTGTGCGCGAAGCAGCCGCTTCTCCTGCTCCGGGAGCCGGAGAGAGCTGTAGCTTGTACGAGGGCAAAGAACGTTGCTGCAGAGAGACGAAATTGTGTGCACAGTCTTGCGACTGATAGAGGACGGTGGCTAAAGCTCCCTGCCTTTTCAATGCACTGCTGGCATGCTTTATTGAAGGTGCTCCGAGACAATTTTCCTGGGTTTTGACTTCGTCCTGATGAAGCCCCTCTTGGGAAACTCGTGCTCGTTTCCGAAGGCTCGAGATGCAGAGAACTCGATGGCAGCTGCAGAAATGAAGGGCTGCGTTGAGTTGTCGAGAAGCAAGAACATAGCCAGCGCCTTGTGTTTGGCAGTCAGCAGCTGCTGGACTTTTGCGATTGCTTTCACTGTGCACTGAATGCCAGGACGGCACGTGCACGTTAAAACAACGAGCTGGGCAAGAGTGGGCAGAAGAGAACGGGCGTCAGACAGCAGCTTACATATTACCATAGGAAGAGCAGTGTTTTTGGAGTGTGCAGCAAATGCGTGTTTCTGGACAAGGGAGGCAAAAGTGCGCTGCGCTCCTAAGCTATCTCCCTGCGAGACACACTGCCAAAGCTTTTCGTTATCATGCAGTCCAGTGCAGACGCACACTACGGCTCTCCGGAGCTGTCCGAAGCTAAGCGCCGGTGGCCGGCGTCTTTCGGCTGAAGCAGCGCTTCGGAGCGTAGGGCTGCCGCTCCGCTGTTGTATGCGCGAAGCAGCCGCTTCTCCTGCTCCGGGAGCGGACAGAGCGGTAGCTTGTACGAGGGCGAAGAACGAAGCCGCAGAGCACCCGGCTTCTCCGCGCCCCCTAAGGACTGCTAGAGGACCGTGGTGGCCGCTCGCCTTCCTCTTCAATTCCATTCTAGTATCCTTAGGGAAGGTGTTCCAGGACAATTTTCCTGAGTTTTGAATTCGTCCTGATGCAGCCCCTCCTGGGAAACTCGTGCGCGTCCTCTGAGTCTCCGAGTGCAGAGACCTCGATGGCAACTGCAGAAATGAAGGGCTGCGTTGAGTTGTCGAGAAGCAAGAACATAGCCTGGAGTTTGGGAGTCAGCAGCTGCTGGACTTTTGCAATTGCTTTCACTGTGCACTGAATGCCAGGACGGCATGTGCACGTTAAAACAACGAGCTGGGCAAGAGTAATCGAAAGATCACGGCCGTCAGAAAGCAGCTTATATATTGCCCTGGAAAGAGCATTGTGTTTGGAGTGTGCAGTAAAATCGTGTTTCTGGACAAGGGAGGCATAAGTGCGCTGCGCTCCTAAGCTATCTCCCTGCGAGACACACTGCCAAAGCTTTTCGCTATCATGCAGTCCAGTGCAGACGCACACTACGGCTCTCCGGAGCTGTCCGAAGCCAAGCGCCGGTGGCCGGCGTCTTTCGGCTGAAGCAGCGCTTCGGAGCGTAGGGCTGCCGCTCCGCTGTTGTGTGCGCGAAGCAGCCGCTTCTCCTGCTCCGGGAGCGGACAGAGCGGTAGCTTGTACGAGGGCGAAGAACGAAGCCGCAGAGCACCGGCCTTCTGCGCGCACCCTAAGGACTGCTAGAGGACGGTGGTGGCCGCTCGCCTGCCTCTTCAATTCCATTCTAGCATCCTTAGGGAAGGTGTTCCAGGACAATTTTCCTGAGTTTTGAATTCGTCCTGATGCAGCCCCTCCTGGGAAACTCGTGCTCGTCCTCTGAGTCTCCGACATGCAGAGACCTCGATGGCAACTGCAGAAATGAAGGGCTGCGTTGAGTTGTCGAGAAGCAAGAACATAGCCAGCGCCTTGTGTTTGGGAGTCAGCAGCTGCTAGACTTTTGCGATTGCTATCACTGTGCACTGAAAGCCAGGACGGCCTGTGCACGTTAAAACAACTAGCTGAGCAAGAGTAGCCGAAAAATCACGGCCGCTAGATAGCAGCTTACGTATTGCCCAGGAAAGAGCACTATTTTTGGAGTGTGCAGTAAAATCGTGTTTTTGGACAAGGGAGGCATAAGTGCGCTGCGCTCCTAAGCTATCTCCCTGCGAGACACACTGCCAAAGCTTTTCGCTATGATGCAGTCTAGTGCAGACGCACACTACGGCTCTCCGGAGCTGTCCGAAGCCAAGCGCCGGTGGCCGGCGTCTTTCGGCTGAAGCAGCGCTTCGGAGCGTAGGGCTGCCGCTCCGCTGTTGTGTGCGCGAAGCAGCCGCTTCTCCTGCTCCGGGAGCCGGAGAGAGCTGTAGCTTGTACGAGGGCAAAGAACGTTGCTGCAGAGAGACGAAATTGTGTGCACAGTCTTGCGACTGATAGAGGACGGTGGCTAAAGCTCCCTGCCTTTTCAATGCACTGCTGGCATGCTTTATTGAAGGTGCTCCGAGACAATTTTCCTGGGTTTTGACTTCGTCCTGATGAAGCCCCTCTTGGGAAACTCGTGCTCGTTTCCGAAGGCTCGAGATGCAGAGAACTCGATGGCAGCTGCAGAAATGAAGGGCTGCGTTGAGTTGTCGAGAAGCAAGAACATAGCCAGCGCCTTGTGTTTGGCAGTCAGCAGCTGCTGGACTTTTGCGATTGCTTTCACTGTGCACTGAATGCCAGGACGGCACGTGCACGTTAAAACAACGAGCTGGGCAAGAGTGGGCAGAAGAGAACGGGCGTCAGACAGCAGCTTACATATTACCATAGGAAGAGCAGTGTTTTTGGAGTGTGCAGCAAATGCGTGTGTCTGGACAAGGGAGGCAAAAGTGCGCTGCGCTCCTAAGCTATCTCCCTGCGAGACACACTGCCAAAGCTTTTCGTTATCATGCAGTCTAGTGCAGACGCACACTACGGCTCTCCGGAGCTGTCCGAAGCTAAGCGCCGGTGGCCGGCGTCTTTCGGCTGAAGCAGCGCTTCGGAGCGTAGGGCTGCCGCTCCGCTGTTGTGTGCGCGAAGCAGCCGCTTCTCCTGCTCCGGGAGCGGACAGAGCGGTAGCTTGTACGAGGGCGAAGAACGAAGCCGCAGAGCACCCGGCTTCTCCGCGCCCCCTAAGGACTGCTAGAGGACCGTGGTGGCCGCTCGCCTTCCTCTTCAATTCCATTCTAGTATCCTTAGGGAAGGTGTTCCAGGACAATTTTCCTGAGTTTTGAATTCGTCCTGATGCAGCCCCTCCTGGGAAACTCGTGCGCGTCCTCTGAGTCTCCGAGTGCAGAGACCTCGATGGCAACTGCAGAAATGAAGGGCTGCGTTGAGTTGTCGAGAAGCAAGAACATAGCCTGGAGTTTGGGAGTCAGCAGCTGCTGGACTTTTGCAATTGCTTTCACTGTGCACTGAATGCCAGGACGGCATGTGCACGTTAAAACAACGAGCTGGGCAAGAGTAATCGAAAGATCACGGCCGTCAGAAAGCAGCTTATATATTGCCCTGGAAAGAGCATTGTGTTTGGAGTGTGCAGTAAAATCGTGTTTCTGGACAAGGGAGGCATAAGTGCGCTGCGCTCCTAAGCTATCTCCCTGCGAGACACACTGCCAAAGCTTTTCGCTATCATGCAGTCCAGTGCAGACGCACACTACGGCTCTCCGGAGCTGTCCGAAGCCAAGCGCCGGTGGCCGGCGTCTTTCGGCTGAAGCAGCGCTTCGGAGCGTAGGGCTGCCGCTCCGCTGTTGTGTGCGCGAAGCAGCCGCTTCTCCTGCTCCGGGAGCGGACAGAGCGGTAGCTTGTACGAGGGCGAAGAACGAAGCCGCAGAGCACCGGCCTTCTGCGCGCACCCTAAGGACTGCTAGAGGACGGTGGTGGCCGCTCGCCTGCCTCTTCAATTCCATTCTAGCATCCTTAGGGAAGGTGTTCCAGGACAATTTTCCTGAGTTTTGAATTCGTCCTGATGCAGCCCCTCCTGGGAAACTCGTGCTCGTCCTCTGAGTCTCCGACATGCAGAGACCTCGATGGCAACTGCAGAAATGAAGGGCTGCGTTGAGTTGTCGAGAAGCAAGAACATAGCCAGCGCCTTGTGTTTGGGAGTCAGCAGCTGCTAGACTTTTGCGATTGCTATCACTGTGCACTGAAAGCCAGGACGGCCTGTGCACGTTAAAACAACTAGCTGAGCAAGAGTAGCCGAAAAATCACGGCCGCTAGATAGCAGCTTACGTATTGCCCAGGAAAGAGCACTATTTTTGGAGTGTGCAGTAAAATCGTGTTTTTGGACAAGGGAGGCATAAGTGCGCTGCGCTCCTAAGCTATCTCCCTGCGAGACACACTGCCAAAGCTTTTCGCTATGATGCAGTCTAGTGCAGACGCACACTACGGCTCTCCGGAGCTGTCCGAAGCCAAGCGCCGGTGGCCGGCGTCTTTCGGCTGAAGCAGCGCTTCGGAGCGTAGGGCTGCCGCTCCGCTGTTGTGTGCGCGAAGCAGCCGCTTCTCCTGCTCCGGGAGCCGGAGAGAGCTGTAGCTTGTACGAGGGCAAAGAACGTTGCTGCAGAGAGACGAAATTGTGTGCACAGTCTTGCGACTGCTAGAGGACGGTGGCTAAAGCTCCCTGCCTTTTCAATGCACTGCTGGCATGCTTTATTGAAGGTGCTCCGAGACAATTTTCCTGGGTTTTGACTTCGTCCTGATGAAGCCCCTCTTGGGAAACTCGTGCTCGTTTCCGAAGGCTCGAGATGCAGAGAACTCGATGGCAGCTGCAGAAATGAAGGGCTGCGTTGAGTTGTCGAGAAGCAAGAACATAGCCAGCGCCTTGTGTTTGGCAGTCAGCAGCTGCTGGACTTTTGCGATTGCTTTCACTGTGCACTGAATGCCAGGACGGCACGTGCACGTTAAAACAACGAGCTGGGCAAGAGTGGGCAGAAGAGAACGGGCGTCAGACAGCAGCTTACATATTACCATAGGAAGAGCAGTGTTTTTGGAGTGTGCAGCAAATGCGTGTTTCTGGACAAGGGAGGCAAAAGTGCGCTGCGCTCCTAAGCTATCTCCCTGCGAGACACACTGCCAAAGCTTTTCGTTATCATGCAGTCTAGTGCAGACGCACACTACGGCTCTCCGGAGCTGTCCGAAGCTAAGCGCCGGTGGCCGGCGTCTTTCGGCTGAAGCAGCGCTTCGGAGCGTAGGGCTGCCGCTCCGCTGTTGTGTGCGCGAAGCAGCTGCTTCTCCTGCTCCGGGAGCCGGAGAGAGCGGTAGCTTGTACGAGGGCGAAGAACGAAGCCGCAGAGCACCGGGCTTCTGCGCGCACCCTAAGGACTGCTAGAGGACCGTGGTGGCCGCACGCCTGCCTCTTCAATTCCATTCTAGTATCCTTAGGGAAGGTGTTCCAGGACAATTTTCCTGAGTTTTGAATTCGTCCTGATACAGCCCCTCCTGGGAAACTCGTGCTCGTCCTCTGAGTCTCCGACATGCAGAGACCTCGATGGCAACTGCAGAAATGAAGGGCTGCGTTGAGTTGTCGAGAAGCAAGAACATAGCCAGCGCCTTGTGTTTGGGAGTCAGCAGCTGCTAGACTTTTGCGATTGCTATCACTGTGCACTGAAAGCCAGGACGGCCTGTGCACGTTAAAACAACTAGCTGAGCAAGAGTAGCCGAAAAATCACGGCCGCTAGATAGCAGCTTACGTATTGCCCAGGAAAGAGCACTATTTTTGGAGTGTGCAGTAAAATCGTGTTTTTGGACAAGGGAGGCATAAGTGCGCTGTGCTCCTAAGCTATCTCCCTGCGAGACACACTGCCAAAGCTTTTCGCTATGATGCAGTCTAGTGCAGACGCACACTACGGCTCTCCGGAGCTGTCCGAAGCCAAGCGCCGGTGGCCGGCGTCTTTCGGCTGAAGCAGCGCTTCGGAGCGTAGGGCTGCCGCTCCGCTGTTGTGTGCGCGAAGCAGCCGCTTCTCCTGCTCCGGGAGCCGGAGAGAGCTGTAGCTTGTACGAGGGCAAAGAACGTTGCTGCAGAGAGACGAAATTGTGTGCACAGTCTTGCGACTGATAGAGGACGGTGGCTAAAGCTCCCTGCCTTTTCAATGCACTGCTGGCATGCTTTATTGAAGGTGCTCCGAGACAATTTTCCTGGGTTTTGACTTCGTCCTGATGAAGCCCCTCTTGGGAAACTCGTGCTCGTTTCCGAAGGCTCGAGATGCAGAGAACTCGATGGCAGCTGCAGAAATGAAGGGCTGCGTTGAGTTGTCGAGAAGCAAGAACATAGCCAGCGCCTTGTGTTTGGCAGTCAGCAGCTGCTGGACTTTTGCGATTGCTTTCACTGTGCACTGAATGCCAGGACGGCACGTGCACGTTAAAACAACGAGCTGGGCAAGAGTGGGCAGAAGAGAACGGGCGTCAGACAGCAGCTTACATATTACCATAGGAAGAGCAGTGTTTTTGGAGTGTGCAGCAAATGCGTGTTTCTGGACAAGGGAGGCAAAAGTGCGCTGCGCTCCTAAGCTATCTCCCTGCGAGACACACTGCCAAAGCTTTTCGTTATCATGCAGTCCAGTGCAGACGCACACTACGGCTCTCCGGAGCTGTCCGAAGCTAAGCGCCGGTGGCCGGCGTCTTTCGGCTGAAGCAGCGCTTCGGAGCGTAGGGCTGCCGCTCCGCTGTTGTGTGCGCGAAGCAGCCGCTTCTCCTGCTCCGGGAGCGGACAGAGCGGTAGCTTGTACGAGGGCGAAGAACGAAGCCGCAGAGCACCCGGCTTCTCCGCGCCCCCTAAGGACTGCTAGAGGACCGTGGTGGCCGCTCGCCTTCCTCTTCAATTCCATTCTAGTATCCTTAGGGAAGGTGTTCCAGGACAATTTTCCTGAGTTTTGAATTCGACCTGATGCAGCCCCTCCTGGGAAACTCGTGCGCGTCCTCTGAGTCTCCGAGTGCAGAGACCTCGATGGCAACTGCAGAAATGAAGGGCTGCGTTGAGTTGTCGAGAAGCAAGAACATAGCCTGGAGTTTGGGAGTCAGCAGCTGCTGGACTTTTGCAATTGCTTTCACTGTGCACTGAATGCCAGGACGGCATGTGCACGTTAAAACAACGAGCTGGGCAAGAGTAATCGAAAGATCACGGCCGTCAGAAAGCAGCTTATATATTGCCCTGGAAAGAGCATTGTGTTTGGAGTGTGCAGTAAAATCGTGTTTCTGGACAAGGGAGGCATAAGTGCGCTGCGCTCCTAAGCTATCTCCCTGCGAGACACACTGCCAAAGCTTTTCGCTATCATGCAGTCCAGTGCAGACGCACACTACGGCTCTCCGGAGCTGTCCGAAGCCAAGCGCCGGTGGCCGGCGTCTTTCGGCTGAAGCAGCGCTTCGGAGCGTAGGGCTGCCGCTCCGCTGTTGTGTGCGCGAAGCAGCCGCTTCTCCTGCTCCGGGAGCGGACAGAGCGGTAGCTTGTACGAGGGCGAAGAACGAAGCCGCAGAGCACCGGCCTTCTGCGCGCACCCTAAGGACTGCTAGAGGACGGTGGTGGCCGCTCGCCTGCCTCTTCAATTCCATTCTAGCATCCTTAGGGAAGGTGTTCCAGGACAATTTTCCTGAGTTTTGAATTCGTCCTGATGCAGCCCCTCCTGGGAAACTCGTGCTCGTCCTCTGAGTCTCCGACATGCAGAGACCTCGATGGCAACTGCAGAAATGAAGGGCTGCGTTGAGTTGTCGAGAAGCAAGAACATAGCCAGCGCCTTGTGTTTGGGAGTCAGCAGCTGCTAGACTTTTGCGATTGCTATCACTGTGCACTGAAAGCCAGGACGGCCTGTGCACGTTAAAACAACTAGCTGAGCAAGAGTAGCCGAAAAATCACGGCCGCTAGATAGCAGCTTACGTATTGCCCAGGAAAGAGCACTATTTTTGGAGTGTGCAGTAAAATCGTGTTTTTGGACAAGGGAGGCATAAGTGCGCTGCGCTCCTAAGCTATCTCCCTGCGAGACACACTGCCAAAGCTTTTCGCTATGATGCAGTCTAGTGCAGACGCACACTACGGCTCTCCGGAGCTGTCCGAAGCCAAGCGCCGGTGGCCGGCGTCTTTCGGCTGAAGCAGCGCTTCGGAGCGTAGGGCTGCCGCTCCGCTGTTGTGTGCGCGAAGCAGCCGCTTCTCCTGCTCCGGGAGCCGGAGAGAGCTGTAGCTTGTACGAGGGCAAAGAACGTTGCTGCAGAGAGACGAAATTGTGTGCACAGTCTTGCGACTGCTAGAGGACGGTGGCTAAAGCTCCCTGCCTTTTCAATGCACTGCTGGCATGCTTTATTGAAGGTGCTCCGAGACAATTTTCCTGGGTTTTGACTTCGTCCTGATGAAGCCCCTCTTGGGAAACTCGTGCTCGTTTCCGAAGGCTCGAGATGCAGAGAACTCGATGGCAGCTGCAGAAATGAAGGGCTGCGTTGAGTTGTCGAGAAGCAAGAACATAGCCAGCGCCTTGTGTTTGGCAGTCAGCAGCTGCTGGACTTTTGCGATTGCTTTCACTGTGCACTGAATGCCAGGACGGCACGTGCACGTTAAAACAACGAGCTGGGCAAGAGTGGGCAGAAGAGAACGGGCGTCAGACAGCAGCTTACATATTACCATAGGAAGAGCAGTGTTTTTGGAGTGTGCAGCAAATGCGTGTTTCTGGACAAGGGAGGCAAAAGTGCGCTGCGCTCCTAAGCTATCTCCCTGCGAGACACACTGCCAAAGCTTTTCGTTATCATGCAGTCTAGTGCAGACGCACACTACGGCTCTCCGGAGCTGTCCGAAGCTAAGCGCCGGTGGCCGGCGTCTTTCGGCTGAAGCAGCGCTTCGGAGCGTAGGGCTGCCGCTCCGCTGTTGTGTGCGCGAAGCAGCCGCTTCTCCTGCTCCGGGAGCCGGAGAGAGCGGTAGCTTGTACGAGGGCGAAGAACGAAGCCGCAGAGCACCGGGCTTCTGCGCGCACCCTAAGGACTGCTAGAGGACCGTGGTGGCCGCACGCCTGCCTCTTCAATTCCATTCTAGTATCCTTAGGGAAGGTGTTCCAGGACAATTTTCCTGAGTTTTGAATTCGTCCTGATACAGCCCCTCCTGGGAAACTCGTGCTCGTCCTCTGAGTCTCCGACATGCAGAGACCTCGATGGCAACTGCAGAAATGAAGGGCTGCGTTGAGTTGTCGAGAAGCAAGAACATAGCCAGCGCCTTGTGTTTGGGAGTCAGCAGCTGCTAGACTTTTGCGATTGCTATCACTGTGCACTGAAAGCCAGGACGGCCTGTGCACGTTAAAACAACTAGCTGAGCAAGAGTAGCCGAAAAATCACGGCCGCTAGATAGCAGCTTACGTATTGCCCAGGAAAGAGCACTATTTTTGGAGTGTGCAGTAAAATCGTGTTTTTGGACAAGGGAGGCATAAGTGCGCTGCGCTCCTAAGCTATCTCCCTGCGAGACACACTGCCAAAGCTTTTCGCTATGATGCAGTCTAGTGCAGACGCACACTACGGCTCTCCGGAGCTGTCCGAAGCCAAGCGCCGGTGGCCGGCGTCTTTTGGCTGAAGCAGCGCTTCGGAGCGTAGGGCTGCCGCTCCGCTGTTGTGTGCGCGAAGCAGCCGCTTCTCCTGCTCCGGGAGCCGGAGAGAGCTGTAGCTTGTACGAGGGCAAAGAACGTTGCTGCAGAGAGACGAAATTGTGTGCACAGTCTTGCGACTGATAGAGGACGGTGGCTAAAGCTCCCTGCCTTTTCAATGCACTGCTGGCATGCTTTATTGAAGGTGCTCCGAGACAATTTTCCTGGGTTTTGACTTCGTCCTGATGAAGCCCCTCTTGGGAAACTCGTGCTCGTTTCCGAAGGCTCGAGATGCAGAGAACTCGATGGCAGCTGCAGAAATGAAGGGCTGCGTTGAGTTGTCGAGAAGCAAGAACATAGCCAGCGCCTTGTGTTTGGCAGTCAGCAGCTGCTGGACTTTTGCGATTGCTTTCACTGTGCACTGAATGCCAGGACGGCACGTGCACGTTAAAACAACGAGCTGGGCAAGAGTGGGCAGAAGAGAACGGGCGTCAGACAGCAGCTTACATATTACCATAGGAAGAGCAGTGTTTTTGGAGTGTGCAGCAAATGCGTGTTTCTGGACAAGGGAGGCAAAAGTGCGCTGCGCTCCTAAGCTATCTCCCTGCGAGACACACTGCCAAAGCTTTTCGTTATCATGCAGTCCAGTGCAGACGCACACTACGGCTCTCCGGAGCTGTCCGAAGCTAAGCGCCGGTGGCCGGCGTCTTTCGGCTGAAGCAGCGCTTCGGAGCGTAGGGCTGCCGCTCCGCTGTTGTGTGCGCGAAGCAGCCGCTTCTCCTGCTCCGGGAGCGGACAGAGCGGTAGCTTGTACGAGGGCGAAGAACGAAGCCGCAGAGCACCCGGCTTCTCCGCGCCCCCTAAGGACTGCTAGAGGACCGTGGTGGCCGCTCGCCTTCCTCTTCAATTCCATTCTAGTATCCTTAGGGAAGGTGTTCCAGGACAATTTTCCTGAGTTTTGAATTCGTCCTGATGCAGCCCCTCCTGGGAAACTCGTGCGCGTCCTCTGAGTCTCCGAGTGCAGAGACCTCGATGGCAACTGCAGAAATGAAGGGCTGCGTTGAGTTGTCGAGAAGCAAGAACATAGCCTGGAGTTTGGGAGTCAGCAGCTGCTGGACTTTTGCAATTGCTTTCACTGTGCACTGAATGCCAGGACGGCATGTGCACGTTAAAACAACGAGCTGGGCAAGAGTAATCGAAAGATCACGGCCGTCAGAAAGCAGCTTATATATTGCCCTGGAAAGAGCATTGTGTTTGGAGTGTGCAGTAAAATCGTGTTTCTGGACAAGGGAGGCATAAGTGCGCTGCGCTCCTAAGCTATCTCCCTGCGAGACACACTGCCAAAGCTTTTCGCTATCATGCAGTCCAGTGCAGACGCACACTACGGCTCTCCGGAGCTGTCCGAAGCCAAGCGCCGGTGGCCGGCGTCTTTCGGCTGAAGCAGCGCTTCGGAGCGTAGGGCTGCCGCTCCGCTGTTGTGTGCGCGAAGCAGCCGCTTCTCCTGCTCCGGGAGCGGACAGAGCGGTAGCTTGTACGAGGGCGAAGAACGAAGCCGCAGAGCACCGGCCTTCTGCGCGCACCCTAAGGACTGCTAGAGGACGGTGGTGGCCGCTCGCCTGCCTCTTCAATTCCATTCTAGCATCCTTAGGGAAGGTGTTCCAGGACAATTTTCCTGAGTTTTGAATTCGTCCTGATGCAGCCCCTCCTGGGAAACTCGTGCTCGTCCTCTGAGTCTCCGACATGCAGAGACCTCGATGGCAACTGCAGAAATGAAGGGCTGCGTTGAGTTGTCGAGAAGCAAGAACATAGCCAGCGCCTTGTGTTTGGGAGTCAGCAGCTGCTAGACTTTTGCGATTGCTATCACTGTGCACTGAAAGCCAGGACGGCCTGTGCACGTTAAAACAACTAGCTGAGCAAGAGTAGCCGAAAAATCACGGCCGCTAGATAGCAGCTTACGTATTGCCCAGGAAAGAGCACTATTTTTGGAGTGTGCAGTAAAATCGTGTTTTTGGACAAGGGAGGCATAAGTGCGCTGCGCTCCTAAGCTATCTCCCTGCGAGACACACTGCCAAAGCTTTTCGCTATGATGCAGTCTAGTGCAGACGCACACTACGGCTCTCCGGAGCTGTCCGAAGCCAAGCGCCGGTGGCCGGCGTCTTTCGGCTGAAGCAGCGCTTCGGAGCGTAGGGCTGCCGCTCCGCTGTTGTGTGCGCGAAGCAGCCGCTTCTCCTGCTCCGGGAGCGGACAGAGCGGTAGCTTGTACGAGGGCGAAGAACGTTGCTGCAGAGAGACGACATTGTGTGCACAGCCTTGCGACTGCTAGAGGACGGTGGCTAAAGCTCCCTGCCTTTTCAATGCACTGCTGGCATGCTTTATTGAAGGTGCTCCGAGACAATTTTCCTGGGTTTTGACTTCGTCCTGATGAAGCCCCTCTTGGGAAACTCGTGCTCGTTTCCGAAGGCTCGAGATGCAGAGAACTCGATGGCAGCTGCAGAAATGAAGGGCTGCGTTGAGTTGTCGAGAAGCAAGAACATAGCCAGCGCCTTGTGTTTGGCAGTCAGCAGCTGCTGGACTTTTGCGATTGCTTTCACTGTGCACTGAATGCCAGGACGGCACGTGCACGTTAAAACAACGAGCTGGGCAAGAGTGGGCAGAAGAGAACGGGCGTCAGACAGCAGCTTACATATTACCATAGGAAGAGCAGTGTTTTTGGAGTGTGCAGCAAATGCGTGTTTCTGGACAAGGGAGGCAAAAGTGCGCTGCGCTCCTAAGCTATCTCCCTGCGAGACACACTGCCAAAGCTTTTCGTTATCATGCAGTCTAGTGCAGACGCACACTACGGCTCTCCGGAGCTGTCCGAAGCTAAGCGCCGGTGGCCGGCGTCTTTCGGCTGAAGCAGCGCTTCGGAGCGTAGGGCTGCCGCTCCGCTGTTGTGTGCGCGAAGCAGCCGCTTCTCCTGCTCCGGGAGCGGACAGAGCGGTAGCTTGTACGAGGGCGAAGAACGAAGCCGCAGAGCACCCGGCTTCTCCGCGCCCCCTAAGGACTGCTAGAGGACCGTGGTGGCCGCTCGCCTTCCTCTTCAATTCCATTCTAGTATCCTTAGGGAAGGTGTTCCAGGACAATTTTCCTGAGTTTTGAATTCATCATGATGCAGCCCCTCCTGGGAAACTCGTGCGCGTCCTCTGAGTCTCCGAGTGCAGAGACCTCGATGGCAACTGCAGAAATGAAGGACTGCGTTGAGTTGTCGAGAAGCAAGAACATAGCCTGGAGTTTGGGAGTCAGCAGCTGCTGGACTTTTGCGATTGCTTTCACTGTGCACTGAATGCCAGGACGGCATGTGCACGTTAAAACAACGAGCTGGGCAAGAGTAATCGAAAGATCACGGCCGTCAGAAAGCAGCTTATATATTGCCCTGGAAAGAGCATTGTTTTTGGAGTGTGCAGTAAAATCGTGTTTCTGGACAAGGGAGGCATAAGTGCGCTGCGCTCCTAAGCTATCTCCCTGCGAGACACACTGCCAAAGCTTTTCGCTATGATGCAGTCCAGTGCAGACGCACACTACGGCTCTCCGGAGCTGTCCGAAGCCAAGCGCCGGTGGCCGGCGTCTTTCGGCTGAAGCAGCGCTTCGGAGCGTAGGGCTGCCGCTCCGCTGTTGTGTGCGCGAAGCAGCCGCTTCTTCTGCTCCGGGAGCCGGACAGAGCGGTAGCTTGTACGAGGGCGAAGAACGAAGCCGCAGAGCACCGGGCTTCTGCGCGCACCCTAAGGACTGCTAGAGGACGGTGGTGGCCGCTCGCCTGCCTCTTCAATTCCATTCTAGCATCCTTAGGGAAGGTGTTCCAGGACAATTTTCCTGAGTTTTGAATTCGTCCTGATGCAGCCCCTCCTGGGAAACTCGTGCTCGTCCTCTGAGTCTCCGACATGCAGAGACCTCGATGGCAACTGCAGAAATGAAGGGCTGCGTTGAGTTGTCGAGAAGCAAGAACATAGCCAGCGCCTTGTGTTTGGGAGTCAGCAGCTGCTAGACTTTTGCGATTGCTATCACTGTGCACTGAAAGCCAGGACGGTATGTGCACGTTAAAACAACTAGCTGAGCAAGAGTAGCCGAAAAATCACGGCCGCTAGATAGCAGCTTACGTATTGCCCAGGAAAGAGCACTATTTTTGGAGTGTGCAGTAAAATCGTGTTTTTGGACAAGGGAGGCATAAGTGCGCTGCGCTCCTAAGCTATCTCCCTGCGAGACACACTGCCAAAGCTTTTCGCTATGATGCAGTCTAGTGCAGACGCACACTACGGCTCTCCGGAGCTGTCCGAAGCCAAGCGCCGGTGGCCGGCGTCTTTCGGCTGAAGCAGCGCTTCGGAGCGTAGGGCTGCCGCTCCGCTGTTGTGTGCGCGAAGCAGCCGCTTCTCCTGCTCCGGGAGCCGGAGAGAGCTGTAGCTTGTACGAGGGCAAAGAACGTTGCTGCAGAGAGACGAAATTGTGTGCACAGTCTTGCGACTGCTAGAGGACGGTGGCTAAAGCTCCCTGCCTTTTCAATGCACTGCTGGCATGCTTTATTGAAAATGCTCCGAGACAATTTTCCTGGGTTTTGACTTCGTCCTGATGAAGCCCCTCTTGGGAAACTCGTGCTCGTTTCCGAAGGCTCGAGATGCAGAGAACTCGATGGCAGCTGCAGAAATGAAGGGCTGCGTTGAGTTGTCGAGAAGCAAGAACATAGCCAGCGCCTTGTGTTTGGCAGTCAGCAGCTGCTGGACTTTTGCGATTGCTATCACTGTGCACTGAATGCCAGGACGGCACGTGCACGTTAAAACAACGAGCTGGGCAAGAGTGGGCAGAAAAGAACGGGCGTCAGACAGCAGCTTACATATTACCATAGGAAGAGCAGTGTTTTTGGAGTGTGCAGCAAATGCGTGTTTCTGGACAAGGGAGGCAAAAGTGCGCTGCGCTCCTAAGCTATCTCCCTGCGAGACACACTGCCAAAGCTTTTCGTTATCATGCAGTCTAGTGCAGACGCACACTACGGCTCTCCGGAGCTGTCCGAAGCTAAGCACCGGTGGCCGGCGTCTTTCGGCTGAAGCAGCGCTTCGGAGCGTAGGGCTGCCGCTCCGCTGTTGTGTGCGCGAAGCAGCCGCTTCTCCTGCTCCGGGAGCGGACAGAGCGGTAGCTTGTACGAGGGCGAAGAACGAAGCCGCAGAGCACCCGGCTTCTCCGCGCCCCCTAAGGACTGCTAGAGGACCGTGGTGGCCGCTCGCCTGCCTCTTCAATTCCATTCTAGTATCCTTAGGGAAGGTGTTCCAGGACAATTTTCCTGAGTTTTGAATTCGTCCTGATGCAGCCCCTCCTGGGAAACTCGTGCGCGTCCTCTGAGTCTCCGAGTGCAGAGACCTCGATGGCAACTGCAGAAATGAAGGACTGCGTTGAGTTGTCGAGAAGCAAGAACATAGCCTGGAGTTTGGGAGTCAGCAGCTGCTGGACTTTTGCGATTGCTTTCACTGTGCACTGAATGCCAGGACGGCATGTGCACGTTAAAACAACGAGCTGGGCAAGAGTAATCGAAAGATCACGGCCGTCAGAAAGCAGCTTATATATTGCCCTGGAAAGAGCATTGTTTTTGGAGTGTGCAGTAAAATCGTGTTTCTGGACAAGGGAGGCATAAGTGCGCTGCGCTCCTAAGCTATCTCCCTGCGAGACACACTGCCAAAGCTTTTCGCTATGATGCAGTCTAGTGCAGACGCACACTACGGCTCTCCGGAGCTGTCCGAAGCCAAGCGCCGGTGGCCGGCGTCTTTCGGCTGAAGCAGCGCTTCGGAGCGTAGGGCTGCCGCTCCGCTGTTGTGTGCGCGAAGCAGCCGCTTCTCCTGCTCCGGGAGCCGGAGAGAGCGGTAGCTTGTACGAGGGCGAAGAACGAAGCCGCAGAGCACCGGGCTTCTGCGCGCACCCTAAGGACTGCTAGAGGACCGTGGTGGCCGCACGCCTGCCTCTTCAATTCCATTCTAGCATCCTTAGGGAAGGTGTTCCAGGACAATTTTCCTGAGTTTTGAATTCGTCCTGATACAGCCCCTCCTGGGAAACTCGTGCTCGTCCTCTGAGTCTCCGACATGCAGAGACCTCGATGGCAACTGCAGAAATGAAGGGCTGCGTTGAGTTGTCGAGAAGCAAGAACATAGCCAGCGCCTTGTGTTTGGGAGTCAGCAGCTGCTGGACTTTTGCGATTGCTTTCACTGTGCACTGAATGCCAGGACGGCATGTGCACGTTAAAACAACGAGCTGGGCAAGAGTAATCGAAAGATCACGGCCGTCAGAAAGCAGCTTATATATTGCCCTGGAAAGAGCATTGTTTTTGGAGTGTGCAGTAAAATCGTGTTTCTGGACAAGGGAGGCATAAGTGCGCTGCGCTCCTAAGCTATCTCCCTGCGAGACACACTGCCAAAGCTTTTCGCTATGATGCAGTCTAGTGCAGACGCACACTACGGCTCTCCGGAGCTGTCCGAAGCCAAGCGCCGGTGGCCGGCGTCTTTCGGCTGAAGCAGCGCTTCGGAGCGTAGGGCTGCCGCTCCGCTGTTGTGTGCGCGAAGCAGCCGCTTCTCCTGCTCCGGGAGCCGGAGAGAGCGGTAGCTTGTACGAGGGCGAAGAACGAAGCCGCAGAGCACCGGGCTTCTGCGCGCACACTAAGGACTGCTAGAGGACCGTGGTGGCCGCACGCCTGCCTCTTCAATTCCATTCTAGCATCCTTAGGGAAGGTGTTCCAGGACAATTTTCCTGAGTTTTGAATTCGTCCTGATACAGCCCCTCCTGGGAAACTCGTGCTCGTCCTCTGAGTCTCCGACATGCAGAGACCTCGATGGCAACTGCAGAAATGAAGGGCTGCGTTGAGTTGTCGAGAAGCAAGAACATAGCCAGCGCCTTGTGTTTGGGAGTCAGCAGCTGCTGGACTTTTGCGATTGCTTTCACTGTGCACTGAATGCCAGGACGGCATGTGCACGTTAAAACAACGAGCTGGGCAAGAGTAATCGAAAGATCACGGCCGTCAGAAAGCAGCTTATATATTGCCCTGGAAAGAGCATTGTTTTTGGAGTGTGCAGTAAAATCGTGTTTTTGGACAAGGGAGGCATAAGTGCGCTGCGCTCCTAAGCTATCTCCCTGCGAGACACACTGCCAAAGCTTTTCGCTATGATGCAGTCTAGTGCAGACGCACACTACGGCTCTCCGGAGCTGTCCGAAGCCAAGCGCCGGTGGCCGGCGTCTTTCGGCTGAAGCAGCGCTTCGGAGCGTAGGGCTGCCGCTCCGCTGTTGTGTGCGCGAAGCAGCCGCTTCTCCTGCTCCGGGAGCCGGAGAGAGCTGTAGCTTGTACGAGGGCAAAGAACGTTGCTGCAGAGAGACGAAATTGTGTGCACAGTCTTGCGACTGATAGAGGACGGTGGCTAAAGCTCCCTGCCTTTTCAATGCACTGCTGGCATGCTTTATTGAAGGTGCTCCGAGACAATTTTCCTGGGTTTTGACTTCGTCCTGATGAAGCCCCTCTTGGGAAACTCGTGCTCGTTTCCGAAGGCTCGAGATGCAGAGAACTCGATGGCAGCTGCAGAAATGAAGGGCTGCGTTGAGTTGTCGAGAAGCAAGAACATAGCCAGCGCCTTGTGTTTGGCAGTCAGCAGCTGCTGGACTTTTGCGATTGCTTTCACTGTGCACTGAATGCCAGGACGGCACGTGCACGTTAAAACAACGAGCTGGGCAAGAGTGGGCAGAAGAGAACGGGCGTCAGACAGCAGCTTACATATTACCATAGGAAGAGCAGTGTTTTTGGAGTGTGCAGTAAAATCGTGTTTCTGGACAAGGGAGGCATAAGTGCGCTGCGCTCCTAAGCTATCTCCCTGCGAGACACACTGCCAAAGCTTTTCGCTATCATGCAGTCCAGTGCAGACGCACACTACGGCTCTCCGGAGCTGTCCGAATCCAAGCGCCGGTGGCCGGCGTCTTTCGGCTGAAGCAGCGCTTCGGAGCGTAGGGCTGCCGCTCCGCTGTTGTGTGCGCGAAGCAGCCGCTCCTCCTGCTCCGGGAGCCGGAGAGAGCGGTAGCTTGTACGAGGGCGAAGAACGAAGCCGCAGAGCACCGGGCTTCTGCGCGCACCCTAAGGACTGCTAGAGGACGGTGGTGGCCGCTCGCCTGCGTCTTCAATTCCATTCTAGCATCCTTAGGGAAGGTGTTCCAGGACAATTTTCCTGAGTTTTGAATTCGTCCTGATACAGCCCCTCCTGGGAAACTCGTGCTCGTCCTCTGAGTCTCCGACATGCAGAGACCTCGATGGCAACTGCAGAAATGAAGGGCTGCGTTGAGTTGTCGAGAAGCAAGAACATAGCCAGCGCCTTGTGTTTGGGAGTCAGCAGCTGCTAGACTTTTGCGATTGCTATCACTGTGCACTGAAAGCCAGGACGGCCTGTGCACGTTAAAACAACGAGCTGGGCAAGAGTAATCGAAAGATCACGGCCGTCAGAAAGCAGCTTATATATTGCCCTGGAAAGAGCACTATTTTTGGAGTGTGCAGTAAAATCGTGTTTTTGGACAAGGGAGGCATAAGTGCGCTGCGCTCCTAAGCTATCTCCCTGCGAGACACACTGCCAAAGCTTTTCGCTATGATGCAGTCTAGTGCAGACGCACACTACGGCTCTCCGGAGCTGTCCGAAGCCAAGCGCCGGTAGCCGGCGTCTTTCGGCTGAAGCAGCGCTTCGGAGCGTAGGGCTGCCGCTCCGCTGTTGTGTGCGCGAAGCAGCCGCTTCTCCTGCTCCGGGAGCGGACAGAGCGGTAGCTTGTACGAGGGCGAAGAACGTTGCTGCAGAGAGACGACATTGTGTGCACAGCCTTGCGACTGCTAGAGGACGGTGGCTAAAGCTCCCTGCCTTTTCAATGCACTGCTGGCATGCTTTATTGAAGGTGCTCCGAGACAATTTTCCTGGGTTTTGACTTCGTCCTGATGAAGCCCCTCTTGGGAAACTCGTGCTCGTTTCCGAAGGCTCGAGATGCAGAGAACTCGATGGCAGCTGCAGAAATGAAGGGCTGCGTTGAGTTGTCGAGAAGCAAGAACATAGCCAGCGCCTTGTGTTTGGCAGTCAGCAGCTGCTGGACTTTTGCGATTGCTTTCACTGTGCACTGAATGCCAGGACGGCACGTGCACGTTAAAACAACGAGCTGGGCAAGAGTGGGCAGAAGAGAACGGGCGTCAGACAGCAGCTTACATATTACCATAGGAAGAGCAGTGTTTTTGGAGTGTGCAGCAAATGCGTGTTTCTGGACAAGGGAGGCAAAAGTGCGCTGCGCTCCTAAGCTATCTCCCTGCGAGACACACTGCCAAAGCTTTTCGTTATCATGCAGTCTAGTGCAGACGCACACTACGGCTCTCCGGAGCTGTCCGAAGCTAAGCGCCGGTGGCCGGCGTCTTTCGGCTGAAGCAGCGCTTCGGAGCGTAGGGCTGCCGCTCCGCTGTTGTGTGCGCGAAGCAGCCGCTTCTCCTGCTCCGGGAGCGGACAGAGCGGTAGCTTGTACGAGGGCGAAGAACGAAGCCGCAGAGCACCCGGCTTCTCCGCGCCCCCTAAGGACTGCTAGAGGACCGTGGTGGCCGCTCGCCTTCCTCTTCAATTCCATTCTAGTATCCTTAGGGAAGGTGTTCCAGGACAATTTTCCTGAGTTTTGAATTCGTCCTGATGCAGCCCCTCCTGGGAAACTCGTGCGCGTCCTCTGAGTCTCCGAGTGCAGAGACCTCGATGGCAACTGCAGAAATGAAGGACTGCGTTGAGTTGTCGAGAAGCAAGAACATAGCCTGGAGTTTGGGAGTCAGCAGCTGCTGGACTTTTGCGATTGCTTTCACTGTGCACTGAATGCCAGGACGGCATGTGCACGTTAAAACAACGAGCTGGGCAAGAGTAATCGAAAGATCACGGCCGTCAGAAAGCAGCTTATATATTGCCCTGGAAAGAGCATTGTTTTTGGAGTGTGCAGTAAAATCGTGTTTCTGGACAAGGGAGGCATAAGTGCGCTGCGCTCCTAAGCTATCTCCCTGCGAGACACACTGCCAAAGCTTTTCGCTATCATGCAGTCCAGTGCAGACGCACACTACGGCTCTCCGGAGCTGTCCGAAGCCAAGCGCCGGTGGCCGGCGTCTTTCGGCTGAAGCAGCGCTTCGGAGCGTAGGGCTGCCGCTCCGCTGTTGTGTGCGCGAAGCAGCCGCTTCTTCTGCTCCGGGAGCCGGAGAGAGCGGTAGCTTGTACGAGGGCGAAGAACGAAGCCGCAGAGCACCGGGCTTCTGCGCGCACCCTAAGGACTGCTAGAGGACGGTGGTGGCCGCTCGCCTGCCTCTTCAATTCCATTCTAGCATCCTTAGGGAAGGTGTTCCAGGACAATTTTCCTGAGTTTTGAATTCGTCCTGATGCAGCCCCTCCTGGGAAACTCGTGCTCGTCCTCTGAGTCTCCGACATGCAGAGACCTCGATGGCAACTGCAGAAATGAAGGGCTGCGTTGAGTTGTCGAGAAGCAAGAACATAGCCAGCGCCTTGTGTTTGGGAGTCAGCAGCTGCTAGACTTTTGCGATTGCTATCACTGTGCACTGAAAGCCAGGACGGCCTGTGCACGTTAAAACAACTAGCTGAGCAAGAGTAGCCGAAAAATCACGGCCGCTAGATAGCAGCTTACGTATTGCCCAGGAAAGAGCACTATTTTTGGAGTGTGCAGTAAAATCGTGTTTTTGGACAAGGGAGGCATAAGTGCGCTGCGCTCCTAAGCTATCTCCCTGCGAGACACACTGCCAAAGCTTTTCGCTATGATGCAGTCTAGTGCAGACGCACACTACGGCTCTCCGGAGCTGTCCGAAGCCAAGCGCCGGTGGCCGGCGTCTTTCGGCTGAAGCAGCGCTTCGGAGCGTAGGGCTGCCGCTCCGCTGTTGTGTGCGCGAAGCAGCCGCTTCTCCTGCTCCGGGAGCCGGAGAGAGCTGTAGCTTGTACGAGGGCAAAGAACGTTGCTGCAGAGAGACGAAATTGTGTGCACAGTCTTGCGACTGCTAGAGGACGGTGGCTAAAGCTCCCTGCCTTTTCAATGCACTGCTGGCATGCTTTATTGAAAATGCTCCGAGACAATTTTCCTGGGTTTTGACTTCGTCCTGATGAAGCCCCTCTTGGGAAACTCGTGCTCGTTTCCGAAGGCTCGAGATGCAGAGAACTCGATGGCAGCTGCAGAAATGAAGGGCTGCGTTGAGTTGTCGAGAAGCAAGAACATAGCCAGCGCCTTGTGTTTGGCAGTCAGCAGCTGCTGGACTTTTGCGATTGCTTTCACTGTGCACTGAATGCCAGGACGGCACGTGCACGTTAAAACAACGAGCTGGGCAAGAGTGGGCAGAAGAGAACGGGCGTCAGACAGCAGCTTACATATTACCATAGGAAGAGCAGTGTTTTTGGAGTGTGCAGTAAAATCGTGTTTCTGGACAAGGGAGGCATAAGTGCGCTGCGCTCCTAAGCTATCTCCCTGCGAGACACACTGCCAAAGCTTTTCGCTATCATGCAGTCCAGTGCAGACGCACACTACGGCTCTCCGGAGCTGTCCGAATCCAAGCGCCGGTGGCCGGCGTCTTTCGGCTGAAGCAGCGCTTCGGAGCGTAGGGCTGCCGCTCCGCTGTTGTGTGCGCGAAGCAGCCGCTCCTCCTGCTCCGGGAGCCGGAGAGAGCGGTAGCTTGTACGAGGGCGAAGAACGAAGCCGCAGAGCACCGGGCTTCTGCGCGCACCCTAAGGACTGCTAGAGGACGGTGGTGGCCGCTCGCCTGCGTCTTCAATTCCATTCTAGCATCCTTAGGGAAGGTGTTCCAGGACAATTTTCCTGAGTTTTGAATTCGTCCTGATACAGCCCCTCCTGGGAAACTCGTGCTCGTCCTCTGAGTCTCCGACATGCAGAGACCTCGATGGCAACTGCAGAAATGAAGGGCTGCGTTGAGTTGTCGAGAAGCAAGAACATAGCCAGCGCCTTGTGTTTGGGAGTCAGCAGCTGCTAGACTTTTGCGATTGCTATCACTGTGCACTGAAAGCCAGGACGGCCTGTGCACGTTAAAACAACGAGCTGGGCAAGAGTAATCGAAAGATCACGGCCGTCAGAAAGCAGCTTATATATTGCCCTGGAAAGAGCACTATTTTTGGAGTGTGCAGTAAAATCGTGTTTTTGGACAAGGGAGGCATAAGTGCGCTGCGCTCCTAAGCTATCTCCCTGCGAGACACACTGCCAAAGCTTTTCGCTATGATGCAGTCTAGTGCAGACGCACACTACGGCTCTCCGGAGCTGTCCGAAGCCAAGCGCCGGTAGCCGGCGTCTTTCGGCTGAAGCAGCGCTTCGGAGCGTAGGGCTGCCGCTCCGCTGTTGTGTGCGCGAAGCAGCCGCTTCTCCTGCTCCGGGAGCGGACAGAGCGGTAGCTTGTACGAGGGCGAAGAACGTTGCTGCAGAGAGACGACATTGTGTGCACAGCCTTGCGACTGCTAGAGGACGGTGGCTAAAGCTCCCTGCCTTTTCAATGCACTGCTGGCATGCTTTATTGAAGGTGCTCCGAGACAATTTTCCTGGGTTTTGACTTCGTCCTGATGAAGCCCCTCTTGGGAAACTCGTGCTCGTTTCCGAAGGCTCGAGATGCAGAGAACTCGATGGCAGCTGCAGAAATGAAGGGCTGCGTTGAGTTGTCGAGAAGCAAGAACATAGCCAGCGCCTTGTGTTTGGCAGTCAGCAGCTGCTGGACTTTTGCGATTGCTTTCACTGTGCACTGAATGCCAGGACGGCACGTGCACGTTAAAACAACGAGCTGGGCAAGAGTGGGCAGAAGAGAACGGGCGTCAGACAGCAGCTTACATATTACCATAGGAAGAGCAGTGTTTTTGGAGTGTGCAGCAAATGCGTGTTTCTGGACAAGGGAGGCAAAAGTGCGCTGCGCTCCTAAGCTATCTCCCTGCGAGACACACTGCCAAAGCTTTTCGTTATCATGCAGTCTAGTGCAGACGCACACTACGGCTCTCCGGAGCTGTCCGAAGCTAAGCGCCGGTGGCCGGCGTCTTTCGGCTGAAGCAGCGCTTCGGAGCGTAGGGCTGCCGCTCCGCTGTTGTGTGCGCGAAGCAGCCGCTTCTCCTGCTCCGGGAGCGGACAGAGCGGTAGCTTGTACGAGGGCGAAGAACGAAGCCGCAGAGCACCCGGCTTCTCCGCGCCCCCTAAGGACTGCTAGAGGACCGTGGTGGCCGCTCGCCTTCCTCTTCAATTCCATTCTAGTATCCTTAGGGAAGGTGTTCCAGGACAATTTTCCTGAGTTTTGAATTCGTCCTGATGCAGCCCCTCCTGGGAAACTCGTGCGCGTCCTCTGAGTCTCCGAGTGCAGAGACCTCGATGGCAACTGCAGAAATGAAGGACTGCGTTGAGTTGTCGAGAAGCAAGAACATAGCCTGGAGTTTGGGAGTCAGCAGCTGCTGGACTTTTGCGATTGCTTTCACTGTGCACTGAATGCCAGGACGGCATGTGCACGTTAAAACAACGAGCTGGGCAAGAGTAATCGAAAGATCACGGCCGTCAGAAAGCAGCTTATATATTGCCCTGGAAAGAGCATTGTTTTTGGAGTGTGCAGTAAAATCGTGTTTCTGGACAAGGGAGGCATAAGTGCGCTGCGCTCCTAAGCTATCTCCCTGCGAGACACACTGCCAAAGCTTTTCGCTATCATGCAGTCCAGTGCAGACGCACACTACGGCTCTCCGGAGCTGTCCGAAGCCAAGCGCCGGTGGCCGGCGTCTTTCGGCTGAAGCAGCGCTTCGGAGCGTAGGGCTGCCGCTCCGCTGTTGTGTGCGCGAAGCAGCCGCTTCTTCTGCTCCGGGAGCCGGAGAGAGCGGTAGCTTGTACGAGGGCGAAGAACGAAGCCGCAGAGCACCGGGCTTCTGCGCGCACCCTAAGGACTGCTAGAGGACGGTGGTGGCCGCTCGCCTGCCTCTTCAATTCCATTCTAGCATCCTTAGGGAAGGTGTTCCAGGACAATTTTCCTGAGTTTTGAATTCGTCCTGATGCAGCCCCTCCTGGGAAACTCGTGCTCGTCCTCTGAGTCTCCGACATGCAGAGACCTCGATGGCAACTGCAGAAATGAAGGGCTGCGTTGAGTTGTCGAGAAGCAAGAACATAGCCAGCGCCTTGTGTTTGGGAGTCAGCAGCTGCTAGACTTTTGCGATTGCTATCACTGTGCACTGAAAGCCAGGACGGCCTGTGCACGTTAAAACAACTAGCTGAGCAAGAGTAGCCGAAAAATCACGGCCGCTAGATAGCAGCTTACGTATTGCCCAGGAAAGAGCACTATTTTTGGAGTGTGCAGTAAAATCGTGTTTTTGGACAAGGGAGGCATAAGTGCGCTGCGCTCCTAAGCTATCTCCCTGCGAGACACACTGCCAAAGCTTTTCGCTATGATGCAGTCTAGTGCAGACGCACACTACGGCTCTCCGGAGCTGTCCGAAGCCAAGCGCCGGTGGCCGGCGTCTTTCGGCTGAAGCAGCGCTTCGGAGCGTAGGGCTGCCGCTCCGCTGTTGTGTGCGCGAAGCAGCCGCTTCTCCTGCTCCGGGAGCCGGAGAGAGCTGTAGCTTGTACGAGGGCAAAGAACGTTGCTGCAGAGAGACGAAATTGTGTGCACAGTCTTGCGACTGCTAGAGGACGGTGGCTAAAGCTCCCTGCCTTTTCAATGCACTGCTGGCATGCTTTATTGAAAATGCTCCGAGACAATTTTCCTGGGTTTTGACTTCGTCCTGATGAAGCCCCTCTTGGGAAACTCGTGCTCGTTTCCGAAGGCTCGAGATGCAGAGAACTCGATGGCAGCTGCAGAAATGAAGGGCTGCGTTGAGTTGTCGAGAAGCAAGAACATAGCCAGCGCCTTGTGTTTGGCAGTCAGCAGCTGCTGGACTTTTGCGATTGCTTTCACTGTGCACTGAATGCCAGGACGGCACGTGCACGTTAAAACAACGAGCTGGGCAAGAGTGGGCAGAAAAGAACGGGCGTCAGACAGCAGCTTACATATTACCATAGGAAGAGCAGTGTTTTTGGAGTGTGCAGCAAATGCGTGTTTCTGGACAAGGGAGGCAAAATGCGCTGCGCTCCTAAGCTATCTCCCTGCGAGACACACTGCCAAAGCTTTTCGTTATCATGCAGTCTAGTGCAGACGCACACTACGGCTCTCCGGAGCTGTCCGAAGCTAAGCGCCGGTGGCCGGCGTCTTTCGGCTGAAGCAGCGCTTCGGAGCGTAGGGCTGCCGCTCCGCTGTTGTGTGCGCGAAGCAGCCGCTTCTCCTGCTCCGGGAGCGGACAGAGCGGTAGCTTGTACGAGGGCGAAGAACGAAGCCGCAGAGCACCCGGCTTCTCCGCGCCCCCTAAGGACTGCTAGAGGACCGTGGTGGCCGCTCGCCTGCCTCTTCAATTCCATTCTAGTATCCTTAGGGAAGGTGTTCCAGGACAATTTTCCTGAGTTTTGAATTCGTCCTGATGCAGCCCCTCCTGGGAAACTCGTGCGCGTCCTCTGAGTCTCCGAGTGCAGAGACCTCGATGGCAACTGCAGAAATGAAGGACTGCGTTGAGTTGTCGAGAAGCAAGAACATAGCCTGGAGTTTGGGAGTCAGCAGCTGCTGGACTTTTGCGATTGCTTTCACTGTGCACTGAATGCCAGGACGGCATGTGCACGTTAAAACAACGAGCTGGGCAAGAGTAATCGAAAGATCACGGCCGTCAGAAAGCAGCTTATATATTGCCCTGGAAAGAGCATTGTTTTTGGAGTGTGCAGTAAAATCGTGTTTCTGGACAAGGGAGGCATAAGTGCGCTGCGCTCCTAAGCTATCTCCCTGCGAGACACACTGCCAAAGCTTTTCGCTATGATGCAGTCTAGTGCAGACGCACACTACGGCTCTCCGGAGCTGTCCGAAGCCAAGCGCCGGTGGCCGGCGTCTTTCGGCTGAAGCAGCGCTTCGGAGCGTAGGGCTGCCGCTCCGCTGTTGTGTGCGCGAAGCAGCCGCTTCTCCTGCTCCGGGAGCCGGAGAGAGCGGTAGCTTGTACGAGGGCGAAGAACGAAGCCGCAGAGCACCGGGCTTCTGCGCGCACCCTAAGGACTGCTAGAGGACCGTGGTGGCCGCACGCCTGCCTCTTCAATTCCATTCTAGCATCCTTAGGGAAGGTGTTCCAGGACAATTTTCCTGAGTTTTGAATTCGTCCTGATACAGCCCCTCCTGGGAAACTCGTGCTCGTCCTCTGAGTCTCCGACATGCAGAGACCTCGATGGCAACTGCAGAAATGAAGGGCTGCGTTGAGTTGTCGAGAAGCAAGAACATAGCCAGCGCCTTGTGTTTGGGAGTCAGCAGCTGCTGGACTTTTGCGATTGCTTTCACTGTGCACTGAATGCCAGGACGGCATGTGCACGTTAAAACAACGAGCTGGGCAAGAGTAATCGAAAGATCACGGCCGTCAGAAAGCAGCTTATATATTGCCCTGGAAAGAGCACTATTTTTGGAGTGTGCAGTAAAATCGTGTTTCTGGACAAGGGAGGCATAAGTGCGCTGCGCTCCTAAGCTATCTCCCTGCGAGACACACTGCCAAAGCTTTTCGCTATGATGCAGTCTAGTGCAGACGCACACTACGGCTCTCCGGAGCTGTCCGAAGCCAAGCGCCGGTAGCCGGCGTCTTTCGGCTGAAGCAGCGCTTCGGAGCGTAGGGCTGCCGCTCCGCTGTTGTGTGCGCGAAGCAGCCGCTTCTCCTGCTCCGGGAGCGGACAGAGCGGTAGCTTGTACGAGGGCGAAGAACGTTGCTGCAGAGAGACGACATTGTGTGCACAGCCTTGCGACTGCTAGAGGACGGTGGCTAAAGCTCCCTGCCTTTTCAATGCACTGCTGGCATGCTTTATTGAAGGTGCTCCGAGACAATTTTCCTGGGTTTTGACTTCGTCCTGATGAAGCCCCTCTTGGGAAACTCGTGCTCGTTTCCGAAGGCTCGAGATGCAGAGAACTCGATGGCAACTGCAGAAATGAAGGGCTGCGTTGAGTTGTCGAGAAGCAAGAACATAGCCAGCGCCTTGTGTTTGGCAGTCAGCAGCTGCTGGACTTTTGCGATTGCTTTCACTGTGCACTGAATGCCAGGACGGCACGTGCACGTTAAAACAACGAGCTGGGCAAGAGTGGGCAGAAGAGAACGGGCGTCAGACAGCAGCTTACATATTACCATAGGAAGAGCAGTGTTTTTGGAGTGTGCAGCAAATGCGTGTTTCGGGACAAGGGAGGCAAAAGTGCGCTGTGCTCCTAAGCTATCTCCCTGCGAGACACACTGCCAAAGCTTTTCGTTATCATGCAGTCTAGTGCAGACGCACACTACGGCTCTCCGGAGCTGTCCGAAGCTAAGCGCCGGTGGCCGGCGTCTTTCGGCTGAAGCAGCGCTTCGGAGCGTAGGGCTGCCGCTCCGCTGTTGTGTGCGCGAAGCAGCCGCTTCTCCTGCTCCGGGAGCGGACAGAGCGGTAGCTTGTACGAGGGCGAAGAACGAAGCCGCAGAGCACCCGGCTTCTCCGCGCCCCCTAAGGACTGCTAGAGGACCGTGGTGGCCGCTCGCCTTCCTCTTCAATTCCATTCTAGTATCCTTAGGGAAGGTGTTCCAGGACAATTTTCCTGAGTTTTGAATTCGTCCTGATGCAGCCCCTCCTGGGAAACTCGTGCGCGTCCTCTGAGTCTCCGAGTGCAGAGACCTCGATGGCAACTGCAGAAATGAAGGACTGCGTTGAGTTGTCGAGAAGCAAGAACATAGCCAGCGCCTGGAGTTTGGGAGTCAGCAGCTGCTGGACTTTTGCAATTGCTTTCACTGTGCACTGAATGCCAGGACGGCATGTGCACGTTAAAACAACGAGCTGGGCAAGAGTAATCGAAAGATCACGGCCGTCAGAAAGCAGCTTATATATTGCCCTGGAAAGAGCATTGTTTTTGGAGTGTGCAGTAAAATCGTGTTTCTGGACAAGGGAGGCATAAGTGCGCTGCGCTCCTAAGCTATCTCCCTGCGAGACACACTGCCAAAGCTTTTCGCTATCATGCAGTCCAGTGCAGACGCACACTACGGCTCTCCGGAGCTGTCCGAAGCCAAGCGCCGGTGGCCGGCGTCTTTCGGCTGAAGCAGCGCTTCGGAGCGTAGGGCTGCCGCTCCGCTGTTGTGTGCGCGAAGCAGCCGCTTCTCCTGCTCCGGGAGCCGGAGAGAGCGGTAGCTTGTACGAGGGCGAAGAACGAAGCCGCAGAGCACCGGGCTTCTGCGCGCACCCTAAGGACTGCTAGAGGACGGTGGTGGCCGCTCGCCTGCCTCTTCAATTCCATTCTAGCATCCTTAGGGAAGGTGTTCCAAGACAATTTTCCTGAGTTTTGAATTCGTCCTGATGCAGCCCCTCCTGGGAAACTCGTGCTCGTCCTCTGAGTCTCCGACATGCAGAGACCTCGATGGCAACTGCAGAAATGAAGGGCTGCGTTGAGTTGTCGAGAAGCAAGAACATAGCCAGCGCCTTGTGTTTGGGAGTCAGCAGCTGCTAGACTTTTGCGATTGCTATCACTGTGCACTGAAAGCCAGGACGGCCTGTGCACGTTAAAACAACTAGCTGAGCAAGAGTAGCCGAAAAATCACGGCCGCTAGATAGCAGCTTACGTATTGCCCAGGAAAGAGCACTATTTTTGGAGTGTGCAGTAAAATCGTGTTTTTGGACAAGGGAGGCATAAGTGCGCTGCGCTCCTAAGGTATCTCCCTGCGAGACACACTGCCAAAGCTTTTCGCTATGATGCAGTCTAGTGCAGACGCACACTACGGCTCTCCGGAGCTGTCCGAAGCCAAGCGCCGGTGGCCGGCGTCTTTCGGCTGAAGCAGCGCTTCGGAGCGTAGGGCTGCCGCTCCGCTGTTGTGTGCGCGAAGCAGCCTCTTCTCCTGCTCCGGGAGCCGGAGAGAGCTGTAGCTTGTACGAGGGCAAAGAACGTTGCTGCAGAGAGACGAAATTGTGTGCACAGTCTTGCGACTGATAGAGGACGGTGGCTAAAGCTCCCTGCCTTTTCAATGCACTGCTGGCATGCTTTATTGAAGGTGCTCCGAGACAATTTTCCTGGGTTTTGACTTCGTCCTGATGAAGCCCCTCTTGGGAAACTCGTGCTCGTTTCCGAAGGCTCGAGATGCAGAGAACTCGATGGCAGCTGCAGAAATGAAGGGCTGCGTTGAGTTGTCGAGAAGCAAGAACATAGCCAGCGCCTTGTGTTTGGCAGTCAGCAGCTGCTGGACTTTTGCGATTGCTTTCACTGTGCACTGAATGCCAGGACGGCACGTGCACGTTAAAACAACGAGCTGGGCAAGAGTGGGCAGAAGAGAACGGGCGTCAGACAGCAGCTTACATATTACCATAGGAAGAGCAGTGTTTTTGGAGTGTGCAGTAAAATCGTGTTTCTGGACAAGGGAGGCATAAGTGCGCTGCGCTCCTAAGCTATCTCCCTGCGAGACACACTGCCAAAGCTTTTCGCTATCATGCAGTCCAGTGCAGACGCACACTACGGCTCTCCGGAGCTGTCCGAAGCCAAGTGCCGGTGGCCGGCGTCTTTCGGCTGAAGCAGCGCTTCGGAGCGTAGGGCTGCCGCTCCGCTGTTGTGTGCGCGAAGCAGCCGCTTCTCCTGCTCCGGGAGCCGGAGAGAGCGGTAGCTTGTACGAGGGCGAAGAACGAAGCCGCAGAGCACCGGCCTTCTGCGCGCACCCTAAGGACTGCTAGAGGACGGTGGTGGCCGCTCGCCTGCGTCTTCAATTCCATTCTAGCATCCTTAGGGAAGGTGTTCCAGGACAATTTTCCTGAGTTTTGAATTCGTCCTGATACAGCCCCTCCTGGGAAACTCGTGCTCGTCCTCTGAGTCTCCGACATGCAGAGACCTCGATGGCAACTGCAGAAATGAAGGGCTGCGTTGAGTTGTCGAGAAGCAAGAACATAGCCAGCGCCTTGTGTTTGGGAGTCAGCAGCTGCTAGACTTTTGCGATTGCTATCACTGTGCACTGAAAGCCAGGACGGCCTGTGCACGTTAAAACAACGAGCTGGGCAAGAGTAATCGAAAGATCACGGCCGTCAGAAAGCAGCTTATATATTGCCCTGGAAAGAGCACTATTTTTGGAGTGTGCAGTAAAATCGTGTTTTTGGACAAGGGAGGCATAAGTGCGCTGCGCTCCTAAGCTATCTCCCTGCGAGACACACTGCCAAAGCTTTTCGCTATGATGCAGTCTAGTGCAGACGCACACTACGGCTCTCCGGAGCTGTCCGAAGCCAAGCGCCGGTAGCCGGCGTCTTTCGGCTGAAGCAGCGCTTCGGAGCGTAGGGCTGCCGCTCCGCTGTTGTGTGCGCGAAGCAGCCGCTTCTCCTGCTCCGGGAGCGGACAGAGCGGTAGCTTGTACGAGGGCGAAGAACGTTGCTGCAGAGAGACGACATTGTGTGCACAGCCTTGCGACTGCTAGAGGACGGTGGCTAAAGCTCCCTGCCTTTTCAATGCACTGCTGGCATGCTTTATTGAAGGTGCTCCGAGACAATTTTCCTGGGTTTTGACTTCGTCCTGATGAAGCCCCTCTTGGGAAACTCGTGCTCGTTTCCGAAGGCTCGAGATGCAGAGAACTCGATGGCAGCTGCAGAAATGAAGGGCTGCGTTGAGTTGTCGAGAAGCAAGAACATAGCCAGCGCCTTGTGTTTGGCAGTCAGCAGCTGCTGGACTTTTGCGATTGCTTTCACTGTGCACTGAATGCCAGGACGGCACGTGCACGTTAAAACAACGAGCTGGGCAAGAGTGGGCAGAAGAGAACGGGCGTCAGACAGCAGCTTACATATTACCATAGGAAGAGCAGTGTTTTTGGAGTGTGCAGCAAATGCGTGTTTCTGGACAAGGGAGGCAAAAGTGCGCTGCGCTCCTAAGCTATCTCCCTGCGAGACACACTGCCAAAGCTTTTCGTTATCATGCAGTCTAGTGCAGACGCACACTACGGCTCTCCGGAGCTGTCCGAAGCTAAGCGCCGGTGGCCGGCGTCTTTCGGCTGAAGCAGCGCTTCGGAGCGTAGGGCTGCCGCTCCGCTGTTGTGTGCGCGAAGCAGCCGCTTCTCCTGCTCCGGGAGCGGACAGAGCGGTAGCTTGTACGAGGGCGAAGAACGAAGCCGCAGAGCACCCGGCTTCTCCGCGCCCCCTAAGGACTGCTAGAGGACCGTGGTGGCCGCTCGCCTTCCTCTTCCATTCTAGTATCCTTAGGGAAGGTGTTCCAGGACAATTTTCCTGAGTTTTGAATTCGTCCTGATGCAGCCCCTCCTGGGAAACTCGTGCGCGTCCTCTGAGTCTCCGAGTGCAGAGACCTCGATGGCAACTGCAGAAATGAAGGACTGCGTTGAGTTGTTGAGAAGCAAGAACATAGCCTGGAGTTTGGGAGTCAGCAGCTGCTGGACTTTTGCAATTGCTTTCACTGTGCACTGAATGCCAGGACGGCATGTGCACGTTAAAACAACGAGCTGGGCAAGAGTAATCGAAAGATCACGGCCGTCAGAAAGCAGCTTATATATTGCCCTGGAAAGAGCATTGTTTTTGGAGTGTGCAGTAAAATCGTGTTTCTGGACAAGGGAGGCATAAGTGCGCTGCGCTCCTAAGCTATCTCCCTGCGAGACACACTGCCAAAGCTTTTCGCTATGATGCAGTCTAGTGCAGACGCACACTACGGCTCTCCGGAGCTGTCCGAAGCCAAGCGCCGGTGGCCGGCGTCTTTCGGCTGAAGCAGCGCTTCGGAGCGTAGGGCTGCCGCTCCGCTGTTGTGTGCGCGAAGCAGCCGCTTCTCCTGCTCCGGGAGCCGGAGAGAGCGGTAGCTTGTACGAGGGCGAAGAACGAAGCCGCAGAGCACCGGGCTTCTGCGCGCACCCTAAGGACTGCTAGAGGACGGTGGTGGCCGCTCGCCTGCCTCTTCAATTCCATTCTAGCATCCTTACGGAAGGTGTTCCAGGACAATTTTCCTGAGTTTTGAATTCGTCCTGATGCAGCCCCTCCTGGGAAACTCGTGCTCGTCCTCTGAGTCTCCGACATGCAGAGACCTCGATGGCAACTGCAGAAATGAAGGGCTGCGTTGAGTTGTCGAGAAGCAAGAACATAGCCAGCGCCTTGTGTTTGGGAGTCAGCAGCTGCTAGACTTTTGCGATTGCTATCACTGTGCACTGAAAGCCAGGACGGCCTGTGCACGTTAAAACAACTAGCTGAGCAAGAGTAGCCGAAAAATCACGGCCGCTAGATAGCAGCTTACGTATTGCCCAGGAAAGAGCACTATTTTTGGAGTGTGCAGTAAAATCGTGTTTTTGGACAAGGGAGGCATAAGTGCGCTGCGCTCCTAAGGTATCTCCCTGCGAGACACACTGCCAAAGCTTTTCGCTATGATGCAGTCCAGTGCAGACGCACACTACGGCTCTCCGGAGCTGTCCGAAGCCAAGCGCCGGTGGCCGGCGTCTTTCGGCTGAAGCAGCGCTTCGGAGCGTAGGGCTGCCGCTCCGCTGTTGTGTGCGCGAAGCAGCCGCTTCTCCTGCTCCGGGAGCGGACAGAGCGGTAGCTTGTACGAGGGCGAAGAACGTTGCTGCAGAGAGACGACATTGTGTGCACAGCCTTGCGACTGCTAGAGGACGGTGGCTAAAGCTCCCTGCCTTTTCAATGCACTGCTGGCATGCTTTATTGAAGGTGCTCCGAGACAATTTTCCTGGGTTTTGACTTCGTCCTGATGAAGCCCCTCTTGGGAAACTCGTGCTCGTTTCCGAAGGCTCGAGATGCAGAGAACTCGATGGCAGCTGCAGAAATGAAGGGCTGCGTTGAGTTGTCGAGAAGCAAGAACATAGCCAGCGCCTTGTGTTTGGCAGTCAGCAGCTGCTGGACTTTTGCGATTGCTTTCACTGTGCACTGAATGCCAGGACGGCACGTGCACGTTAAAACAACGAGCTGGGCAAGAGTGGGCAGAAGAGAACGGGCGTCAGACAGCAGCTTACATATTACCATAGGAAGAGCAGTGTTTTTGGAGTGTGCAGCAAATGCGTGTTTCTGGACAAGGGAGGCAAAAGTGCGCTGCGCTCCTAAGCTATCTCCCTGCGAGACACACTGCCAAAGCTTTTCGTTATCATGCAGTCTAGTGCAGACGCACACTACGGCTCTCCGGAGCTGTCCGAAGCTAAGCGCCGGTGGCCGGCGTCTTTCGGCTGAAGCAGCGCTTCGGAGCGTAGGGCTGCCGCTCCGCTGTTGTGTGCGCGAAGCAGCCGCTTCTCCTGCTCCGGGAGCGGACAGAGCGGTAGCTTGTACGAGGGCGAAGAACGAAGCCGCAGAGCACCCGGCTTCTCCGCGCCCCCTAAGGACTGCTAGAGGACCGTGGTGGCCGCTCGCCTTCCTCTTCAATTCCATTCTAGTATCCTTAGGGAAGGTGTTCCAGGACAATTTTCCTGAGTTTTGAATTCGTCCTGATACAGCCCCTCCTGGGAAACTCGTGCTCGTCCTCTGAGTCTCCGACATGCAGAGACCTCGATGGCAACTGCAGAAATGAAGGGCTGCGTTGAGTTGTCGAGAAGCAAGAACATAGCCAGCGCCTTGTGTTTGGGAGTCAGCAGCTGCTGGACTTTTGCGATTGCTTTCACTGTGCACTGAATGCCAGGACGGCATGTGCACGTTAAAACAACGAGCTGGGCAAGAGTAATCGAAAGATCACGGCCGTCAGAAAGCAGCTTATATATTGCCCTGGAAAGAGCACTATTTTTGGAGTGTGCAGTAAAATCGTGTTTCTGGACAAGGGAGGCATAAGTGCGCTGCGCTCCTAAGCTATCTCCCTGCGAGACACACTGCCAAAGCTTTTCGCTATGATGCAGTCTAGTGCAGACGCACACTACGGCTCTCCGGAGCTGTCCGAAGCCAAGCGCCGGTAGCCGGCGTCTTTCGGCTGAAGCAGCGCTTCGGAGCGTAGGGCTGCCGCTCCGCTGTTGTGTGCGCGAAGCAGCCGCTTCTCCTGCTCCGGGAGCGGACAGAGCGGTAGCTTGTACGAGGGCGAAGAACGTTGCTGCAGAGAGACGACATTGTGTGCACAGCCTTGCGACTGCTAGAGGACGGTGGCTAAAGCTCCCTGCCTTTTCAATGCACTGCTGGCATGCTTTATTGAAGGTGCTCCGAGACAATTTTCCTGGGTTTTGACTTCGTCCTGATGAAGCCCCTCTTGGGAAACTCGTGCTCGTTTCCGAAGGCTCGAGATGCAGAGAACTCGATGGCAACTGCAGAAATGAAGGGCTGCGTTGAGTTGTCGAGAAGCAAGAACATAGCCAGCGCCTTGTGTTTGGCAGTCAGCAGCTGCTGGACTTTTGCGATTGCTTTCACTGTGCACTGAATGCCAGGACGGCACGTGCACGTTAAAACAACGAGCTGGGCAAGAGTGGGCAGAAGAGAACGGGCGTCAGACAGCAGCTTACATATTACCATAGGAAGAGCAGTGTTTTTGGAGTGTGCAGCAAATGCGTGTTTCTGGACAAGGGAGGCAAAAGTGCGCTGTGCTCCTAAGCTATCTCCCTGCGAGACACACTGCCAAAGCTTTTCGTTATCATGCAGTCTAGTGCAGACGCACACTACGGCTCTCCGGAGCTGTCCGAAGCTAAGCGCCGGTGGCCGGCGTCTTTCGGCTGAAGCAGCGCTTCGGAGCGTAGGGCTGCCGCTCCGCTGTTGTGTGCGCGAAGCAGCCGCTTCTCCTGCTCCGGGAGCGGACAGAGCGGTAGCTTGTACGAGGGCGAAGAACGAAGCCGCAGAGCACCCGGCTTCTCCGCGCCCCCTAAGGACTGCTAGAGGACCGTGGTGGCCGCTCGCCTTCCTCTTCAATTCCATTCTAGTATCCTTAGGGAAGGTGTTCCAGGACAATTTTCCTGAGTTTTGAATTCGTCCTGATGCAGCCCCTCCTGGGAAACTCGTGCGCGTCCTCTGAGTCTCCGAGTGCAGAGACCTCGATGGCAACTGCAGAAATGAAGGACTGCGTTGAGTTGTCGAGAAGCAAGAACATAGCCAGCGCCTGGAGTTTGGGAGTCAGCAGCTGCTGGACTTTTGCAATTGCTTTCACTGTGCACTGAATGCCAGGACGGCATGTGCACGTTAAAACAACGAGCTGGGCAAGAGTAATCGAAAGATCACGGCCGTCAGAAAGCAGCTTATATATTGCCCTGGAAAGAGCATTGTTTTTGGAGTGTGCAGTAAAATCGTGTTTCTGGACAAGGGAGGCATAAGTGCGCTGCGCTCCTAAGCTATCTCCCTGCGAGACACACTGCCAAAGCTTTTCGCTATCATGCAGTCCAGTGCAGACGCACACTACGGCTCTCCGGAGCTGTCCGAAGCCAAGCGCCGGTGGCCGGCGTCTTTCGGCTGAAGCAGCGCTTCGGAGCGTAGGGCTGCCGCTCCGCTGTTGTGTGCGCGAAGCAGCCGCTTCTCCTGCTCCGGGAGCCGGAGAGAGCGGTAGCTTGTACGAGGGCGAAGAACGAAGCCGCAGAGCACCGGGCTTCTGCGCGCACCCTAAGGACTGCTAGAGGACGGTGGTGGCCGCTCGCCTGCCTCTTCAATTCCATTCTAGCATCCTTAGGGAAGGTGTTCCAAGACAATTTTCCTGAGTTTTGAATTCGTCCTGATGCAGCCCCTCCTGGGAAACTCGTGCTCGTCCTCTGAGTCTCCGACATGCAGAGACCTCGATGGCAACTGCAGAAATGAAGGGCTGCGTTGAGTTGTCGAGAAGCAAGAACATAGCCAGCGCCTTGTGTTTGGGAGTCAGCAGCTGCTAGACTTTTGCGATTGCTATCACTGTGCACTGAAAGCCAGGACGGCCTGTGCACGTTAAAACAACTAGCTGAGCAAGAGTAGCCGAAAAATCACGGCCGCTAGATAGCAGCTTACGTATTGCCCAGGAAAGAGCACTATTTTTGGAGTGTGCAGTAAAATCGTGTTTTTGGACAAGGGAGGCATAAGTGCGCTGCGCTCCTAAGCTATCTCCCTGCGAGACACACTGCCAAAGCTTTTCGCTATGATGCAGTCTAGTGCAGACGCACACTACGGCTCTCCGGAGCTGTCCGAAGCCAAGCGCCGGTGGCCGGCGTCTTTCGGCTGAAGCAGCGCTTCGGAGCGTAGGGCTGCCGCTCCGCTGTTGTGTGCGCGAAGCAGCCTCTTCTCCTGCTCCGGGAGCCGGAGAGAGCTGTAGCTTGTACGAGGGCAAAGAACGTTGCTGCAGAGAGACGAAATTGTGTGCACAGTCTTGCGACTGATAGAGGACGGTGGCTAAAGCTCCCTGCCTTTTCAATGCACTGCTGGCATGCTTTATTGAAGGTGCTCCGAGACAATTTTCCTGGGTTTTGACTTCGTCCTGATGAAGCCCCTCTTGGGAAACTCGTGCTCGTTTCCGAAGGCTCGAGATGCAGAGAACTCGATGGCAGCTGCAGAAATGAAGGGCTGCGTTGAGTTGTCGAGAAGCAAGAACATAGCCAGCGCCTTGTGTTTGGCAGTCAGCAGCTGCTGGACTTTTGCGATTGCTTTCACTGTGCACTGAATGCCAGGACGGCACGTGCACGTTAAAACAACGAGCTGGGCAAGAGTGGGCAGAAGAGAACGGGCGTCAGACAGCAGCTTACATATTACCATAGGAAGAGCAGTGTTTTTGGAGTGTGCAGTAAAATCGTGTTTCTGGACAAGGGAGGCATAAGTGCGCTGCGCTCCTAAGCTATCTCCCTGCGAGACACACTGCCAAAGCTTTTCGCTATCATGCAGTCCAGTGCAGACGCACACTACGGCTCTCCGGAGCTGTCCGAAGCCAAGTGCCGGTGGCCGGCGTCTTTCGGCTGAAGCAGCGCTTCGGAGCGTAGGGCTGCCGCTCCGCTGTTGTGTGCGCGAAGCAGCCGCTTCTCCTGCTCCGGGAGCCGGAGAGAGCGGTAGCTTGTACGAGGGCGAAGAACGAAGCCGCAGAGCACCGGCCTTCTGCGCGCACCCTAAGGACTGCTAGAGGACGGTGGTGGCCGCTCGCCTGCGTCTTCAATTCCATTCTAGCATCCTTAGGGAAGGTGTTCCAGGACAATTTTCCTGAGTTTTGAATTCGTCCTGATACAGCCCCTCCTGGGAAACTCGTGCTCGTCCTCTGAGTCTCCGACATGCAGAGACCTCGATGGCAACTGCAGAAATGAAGGGCTGCGTTGAGTTGTCGAGAAGCAAGAACATAGCCAGCGCCTTGTGTTTGGGAGTCAGCAGCTGCTAGACTTTTGCGATTGCTATCACTGTGCACTGAAAGCCAGGACGGCCTGTGCACGTTAAAACAACGAGCTGGGCAAGAGTAATCGAAAGATCACGGCCGTCAGAAAGCAGCTTATATATTGCCCTGGAAAGAGCACTATTTTTGGAGTGTGCAGTAAAATCGTGTTTTTGGACAAGGGAGGCATAAGTGCGCTGCGCTCCTAAGCTATCTCCCTGCGAGACACACTGCCAAAGCTTTTCGCTATGATGCAGTCTAGTGCAGACGCACACTACGGCTCTCCGGAGCTGTCCGAAGCCAAGCGCCGGTAGCCGGCGTCTTTCGGCTGAAGCAGCGCTTCGGAGCGTAGGGCTGCCGCTCCGCTGTTGTGTGCGCGAAGCAGCCGCTTCTCCTGCTCCGGGAGCGGACAGAGCGGTAGCTTGTACGAGGGCGAAGAACGTTGCTGCAGAGAGACGACATTGTGTGCACAGCCTTGCGACTGCTAGAGGACGGTGGCTAAAGCTCCCTGCCTTTTCAATGCACTGCTGGCATGCTTTATTGAAGGTGCTCCGAGACAATTTTCCTGGGTTTTGACTTCGTCCTGATGAAGCCCCTCTTGGGAAACTCGTGCTCGTTTCCGAAGGCTCGAGATGCAGAGAACTCGATGGCAGCTGCAGAAATGAAGGGCTGCGTTGAGTTGTCGAGAAGCAAGAACATAGCCAGCGCCTTGTGTTTGGCAGTCAGCAGCTGCTGGACTTTTGCGATTGCTTTCACTGTGCACTGAATGCCAGGACGGCACATGCACGTTAAAACAACGAGCTGGGCAAGAGTGGGCAGAAGAGAACGGGCGTCAGACAGCAGCTTACATATTACCATAGGAAGAGCAGTGTTTTTGGAGTGTGCAGCAAATGCGTGTTTCTGGACAAGGGAGGCAAAAGTGCGCTGCGCTCCTAAGCTATCTCCCTGCGAGACACACTGCCAAAGCTTTTCGTTATCATGCAGTCTAGTGCAGACGCACACTACGGCTCTCCGGAGCTGTCCGAAGCTAAGCGCCGGTGGCCGGCGTCTTTCGGCTGAAGCAGCGCTTCGGAGCGTAGGGCTGCCGCTCCGCTGTTGTGTGCGCGAAGCAGCCGCTTCTCCTGCTCCGGGAGCGGACAGAGCGGTAGCTTGTACGAGGGCGAAGAACGAAGCCGCAGAGCACCCGGCTTCTCCGCGCCCCCTAAGGACTGCTAGAGGACCGTGGTGGCCGCTCGCCTTCCTCTTCCATTCTAGTATCCTTAGGGAAGGTGTTCCAGGACAATTTTCCTGAGTTTTGAATTCGTCCTGATGCAGCCCCTCCTGGGAAACTCGTGCGCGTCCTCTGAGTCTCCGAGTGCAGAGACCTCGATGGCAACTGCAGAAATGAAGGACTGCGTTGAGTTGTTGAGAAGCAAGAACATAGCCTGGAGTTTGGGAGTCAGCAGCTGCTGGACTTTTGCAATTGCTTTCACTGTGCACTGAATGCCAGGACGGCATGTGCACGTTAAAACAACGAGCTGGGCAAGAGTAATCGAAAGATCACGGCCGTCAGAAAGCAGCTTATATATTGCCCTGGAAAGAGCATTGTTTTTGGAGTGTGCAGTAAAATCGTGTTTCTGGACAAGGGAGGCATAAGTGCGCTGCGCTCCTAAGCTATCTCCCTGCGAGACACACTGCCAAAGCTTTTCGCTATGATGCAGTCTAGTGCAGACGCACACTACGGCTCTCCGGAGCTGTCCGAAGCCAAGCGCCGGTGGCCGGCGTCTTTCGGCTGAAGCAGCGCTTCGGAGCGTAGGGCTGCCGCTCCGCTGTTGTGTGCGCGAAGCAGCCGCTTCTCCTGCTCCGGGAGCCGGAGAGAGCGGTAGCTTGTACGAGGGCGAAGAACGAAGCCGCAGAGCACCGGGCTTCTGCGCGCACCCTAAGGACTGCTAGAGGACGGTGGTGGCCGCTCGCCTGCCTCTTCAATTCCATTCTAGCATCCTTACGGAAGGTGTTCCAGGACAATTTTCCTGAGTTTTGAATTCGTCCTGATGCAGCCCCTCCTGGGAAACTCGTGCTCGTCCTCTGAGTCTCCGACATGCAGAGACCTCGATGGCAACTGCAGAAATGAAGGGCTGCGTTGAGTTGTCGAGAAGCAAGAACATAGCCAGCGCCTTGTGTTTGGGAGTCAGCAGCTGCTAGACTTTTGCGATTGCTATCACTGTGCACTGAAAGCCAGGACGGCCTGTGCACGTTAAAACAACTAGCTGAGCAAGAGTAGCCGAAAAATCACGGCCGCTAGATAGCAGCTTACGTATTGCCCAGGAAAGAGCACTATTTTTGGAGTGTGCAGTAAAATCGTGTTTTTGGACAAGGGAGGCATAAGTGCGCTGCGCTCCTAAGGTATCTCCCTGCGAGACACACTGCCAAAGCTTTTCGCTATGATGCAGTCCAGTGCAGACGCACACTACGGCTCTCCGGAGCTGTCCGAAGCCAAGCGCCGGTGGCCGGCGTCTTTCGGCTGAAGCAGCGCTTCGGAGCGTAGGGCTGCCGCTCCGCTGTTGTGTGCGCGAAGCAGCCGCTTCTCCTGCTCCGGGAGCGGACAGAGCGGTAGCTTGTACGAGGGCGAAGAACGTTGCTGCAGAGAGACGACATTGTGTGCACAGCCTTGCGACTGCTAGAGGACGGTGGCTAAAGCTCCCTGCCTTTTCAATGCACTGCTGGCATGCTTTATTGAAGGTGCTCCGAGACAATTTTCCTGGGTTTTGACTTCGTCCTGATGAAGCCCCTCTTGGGAAACTCGTGCTCGTTTCCGAAGGCTCGAGATGCAGAGAACTCGATGGCAGCTGCAGAAATGAAGGGCTGCGTTGAGTTGTCGAGAAGCAAGAACATAGCCAGCGCCTTGTGTTTGGCAGTCAGCAGCTGCTGGACTTTTGCGATTGCTTTCACTGTGCACTGAATGCCAGGACGGCACGTGCACGTTAAAACAACGAGCTGGGCAAGAGTGGGCAGAAGAGAACGGGCGTCAGACAGCAGCTTACATATTACCATAGGAAGAGCAGTGTTTTTGGAGTGTGCAGCAAATGCGTGTTTCTGGACAAGGGAGGCAAAAGTGCGCTGCGCTCCTAAGCTATCTCCCTGCGAGACACACTGCCAAAGCTTTTCGTTATCATGCAGTCTAGTGCAGACGCACACTACGGCTCTCCGGAGCTGTCCGAAGCTAAGCGCCGGTGGCCGGCGTCTTTCGGCTGAAGCAGCGCTTCGGAGCGTAGGGCTGCCGCTCCGCTGTTGTGTGCGCGAAGCAGCCGCTTCTCCTGCTCCGGGAGCGGACAGAGCGGTAGCTTGTACGAGGGCGAAGAACGAAGCCGCAGAGCACCCGGCTTCTCCGCGCCCCCTAAGGACTGCTAGAGGACCGTGGTGGCCGCTCGCCTTCCTCTTCAATTCCATTCTAGTATCCTTAGGGAAGGTGTTCCAGGACAATTTTCCTGAGTTTTGAATTCGTCCTGATGCAGCCCCTCCTGGGAAACTCGTGCGCGTCCTCTGAGTCTCCGAGTGCAGAGACCTCGATGGCAACTGCAGAAATGAAGGACTGCGTTGAGTTGTCGAGAAGCAAGAACATAGCCTGGAGTTTGGGAGTCAGCAGCTGCTGGACTTTTGCAATTGCTTTCACTGTGCACTGAATGCCAGGACGGCATGTGCACGTTAAAACAACGAGCTGGGCAAGAGTAATCGAAAGATCACGGCCGTCAGAAAGCAGCTTATATATTGCCCTGGAAAGAGCATTGTGTTTGGAGTGTGCAGTAAAATCGTGTTTCTGGACAAGGGAGGCATAAGTGCGCTGCGCTCCTAAGCTATCTCCCTGCGAGACACACTGCCAAAGCTTTTCGCTATCATGCAGTCTAGTGCAGACGCACACTACGGCTCTTCGGAGCTGTCCGAAGCCAAGCGCCGGTGGCCGGCGTCTTTCGGCTGAAGCAGCGCTTCGGAGCGTAGGGCTGCCGCTCCGCTGTTGTGTGCGCGAAGCAGCCGCTTCTCCTGCTCCGGGAGCCGGAGAGAGCGGTAGCTTGTACGAGGGCGAAGAACGAAGCCGCAGAGCACCGGGCTTCTGCGCGCACCCTAAGGACTGCTAGAGGACCGTGGTGGCCGCACGCCTGCCTCTTCAATTCCATTCTAGCATCCTTAGGGAAGGTGTTCCAGGACAATTTTCCTGAGTTTTGAATTCGTCCTGATACAGCCCCTCCTGGGAAACTCGTGCTCGTCCTCTGAGTCTCCGACATGCAGAGACCTCGATGGCAACTGCAGAAATGAAGGGCTGCGTTGAGTTGTCGAGAAGCAAGAACATAGCCAGCGCCTTGTGTTTGGGAGTCAGCAGCTGCTAGACTTTTGCGATTGCTATCACTGTGCACTGAAAGCCAGGACGGCCTGTGCACGTTAAAACAACTAGCTGAGCAAGAGTAGCCGAAAAATCACGGCCGCTAGATAGCAGCTTACGTATTGCCCAGGAAAGAGCACTATTTTTGGAGTGTGCAGTAAAATCGTGTTTTTGGACAAGGGAGGCAAAAGTGCGCTGCGCTCCTAAGCTATCTCCCTGCGAGACACACTGCCAAAGCTTTTCGCTATGATGCAGTCCAGTGCAGACGCACACTACGGCTCTCCGGAGCTGTCCGAAGCCAAGCGCCGGTAGCCGGCGTCTTTCGGCTGAAGCAGCGCTTCGGAGCGTAGGGCTGCCGCTCCGCTGTTGTGTGCGCGAAGCAGCCGCTTCTCCTGCTCCGGGAGCGGACAGAGCGGTAGCTTGTACGAGGGCGAAGAACGTTGCTGCAGAGAGACGACATTGTGTGCACAGCCTTGCGACTGCTAGAGGACGGTGGCTAAAGCTCCCTGCCTTTTCAATGCACTGCTGGCATGCTTTATTGAAGGTGCTCCGAGACAATTTTCCTGGGTTTTGACTTCGTCCTGATGAAGCCCCTCTTGGGAAACTCGTGCTCGTTTCCGAAGGCTCGAGATGCAGAGAACTCGATGGCAGCTGCAGAAATGAAGGGCTGCGTTGAGTTGTCGAGAAGCAAGAACATAGCCAGCGCCTTGTGTTTGGCAGTCAGCAGCTGCTGGACTTTTGCGATTGCTTTCACTGTGCACTGAATGCCAGGACGGCACGTGCACTTTAAAACAACGAGCTGGGCAAGAGTGGGCAGAAGAGAACGGGCGTCAGACAGCAGCTTACATATTACCATAGGAAGAGCAGTGTTTTTGGAGTGTGCAGCAAATGCGTGTTTCTGGACAAGGGAGGCAAAAGTGCGCTGCGCTCCTAAGCTATCTCCCTGCGAGACACACTGCCAAAGCTTTTCGTTATCATGCAGTCTAGTGCAGACGCACACTACGGCTCTCCGGAGCTGTCCGAAGCTAAGCGCCGGTGGCCGGCGTCTTTCGGCTGAAGCAGCGCTTCGGAGCGTAGGGCTGCCGCTCCGCTGTTGTGTGCGCGAAGCAGCCGCTTCTCCTGCTCCGGGAGCCGGAGAGAGCGGTAGCTTGTACGAGGGCGAAGAACGAAGCCGCAGAGCACCCGGCTTCTCCGCGCCCCCTAAGGACTGCTAGAGGACCGTGGTGGCCGCTCGCCTTCCTCTTCAATTCCATTCTAATATCCTTAGGGAAGGTGTTCCAGGACAATTTTCCTGAGTTTTGAATTCGTCCTGATGCAGCCCCTCCTGGGAAACTCGTGCGCGTCCTCTGAGTCTCCGAGTGCAGAGACCTCGATGGCAACTGCAGAAATGAAGGACTGCGTTGAGTTGTCGAGAAGCAAGAACATAGCCTGGAGTTTGGGAGTCAGCAGCTGCTGGACTTTTGCAATTGCTTTCACTGTGCACTGAATGCCAGGACGGCATGTGCACGTTAAAACAACGAGCTGGGCAAGAGTAATCGAAAGATCACGGCCGTCAGAAAGCAGCTTATATATTGCCCTGGAAAGAGCATTGTTTTTGGAGTGTGCAGTAAAATCGTGTTTCTGGACAAGGGAGGCATAAGTGCGCTGCGCTCCTAAGCTATCTCCCTGCGAGACACACTGCCAAAGCTTTTCGCTATCATGCAGTCTAGTGCAGACGCACACTACGGCTCTCCGGAGCTGTCCGAAGCCAAGCGCCGGTGGCCGGCGTCTTTCGGCTGAAGCAGCGCTTCGGAGCGTAGGGCTGCCGCTCCGCTGTTGTGTGCGCGAAGCAGCCGCTTCTCCTGCTCCGGGAGCCGGAGAGAGCGGTAGCTTGTACGAGGGCGAAGAACGAAGCCGCAGAGCACCGGGCTTCTGCGCGCACCCTAAGGACTGCTAGAGGACCGTGGTGGCCGCACGCCTGCCTCTTCAATTCCATTCTAGCATCCTTAGGGAAGGTGTTCCAGGACAATTTTCCTGAGTTTTGAATTCGTCCTGATACAGCCCCTCCTGGGAAACTCGTGCTCGTCCTCTGAGTCTCCGACATGCAGAGACCTCGATGGCAACTGCAGAAATGAAGGGCTGCGTTGAGTTGTCGAGAAGCAAGAACATAGCCAGCGCCTTGTGTTTGGGAGTCAGCAGCTGCTAGACTTTTGCGATTGCTATCACTGTGCACTGAAAGCCAGGATGGCCTGTGCACGTTAAAACAACTAGCTGAGCAAGAGTAGCCGAAAAATCACGGCCGCTAGATAGCAGCTTACGTATTGCCCAGGAAAGAGCACTATTTTTGGAGTGTGCAGTAAAATCGTGTTTTTGGACAAGGGAGGCATAAGTGCGCTGCGCTCCTAAGCTATCTCCCTGCGAGACACACTGCCAAAGCTTTTCGCTATGATGCAGTCTAGTGCAGACGCACACTACGGCTCTCCGGAGCTGTCCGAAGCCAAGCGCCGGTGGCCGGCGTCTTTCGGCTGAAGCAGCGCTTCGGAGCGTAGGGCTGCCGCTCCGCTGTTGTGTGCGCGAAGCAGCCGCTTCTCCTGCTCCGGGAGCCGGAGAGAGCTGTAGCTTGTACGAGGGCAAAGAACGTTGCTGCAGAGAGACGAAATTGTGTGCACAGTCTTGCGACTGATAGAGGACGGTGGCTAAAGCTCCCTGCCTTTTCAATGCACTGCTGGCATGCTTTATTGAAGGTGCTCCGAGACAATTTTCCTGGGTTTTGACTTCGTCCTGATGAAGCCCCTCTTGGGAAACTCGTGCTCGTTTCCGAAGGCTCGAGATGCAGAGAACTCGATGGCAGCTGCAGAAATGAAGGGCTGCGTTGAGTTGTCGAGAAGCAAGAACATAGCCAGCGCCTTGTGTTTGGCAGTCAGCAGCTGCTGGACTTTTGCGATTGCTTTCACTGTGCACTGAATGCCAGGACGGCACGTGCACGTTAAAACAACGAGCTGGGCAAGAGTGGGCAGAAGAGAACGGGCGTCAGACAGCAGCTTACATATTACCATAGGAAGAGCAGTGTTTTTGGAGTGTGCAGCAAATGCGTGTTTCTGGACAAGGGAGGCAAAAGTGCGCTGCGCTCCTAAGCTATCTCCCTGCGAGACACACTGCCAAAGCTTTTCGTTATCATGCAGTCTAGTGCAGACGCACACTACGGCTCTCCGGAGCTGTCCGAAGCTAAGCGCCGGTGGCCGGCGTCTTTCGGCTGAAGCAGCGCTTCGGAGCGTAGGGCTGCCGCTCCGCTGTTGTGTGCGCGAAGCAGCCGCTTCTCCTGCTCCGGGAGCGGACAGAGCGGTAGCTTGTACGAGGGCGAAGAACGAAGCCGCAGAGCACCCGGCTTCTCCGCGCCCCCTAAGGACTGCTAGAGGACCGTGGTGGCCGCTCGCCTTCCTCTTCAATTCCATTCTAATATCCTTAGGGAAGGTGTTCCAGGACAATTTTCCTGAGTTTTGAATTCGTCCTGATGCAGCCCCTCCTGGGAAACTCGTGCGCGTCCTCTGAGTCTCCGAGTGCAGAGACCTCGATGGCAACTGCAGAAATGAAGGACTGCGTTGAGTTGTCTAGAAGCAAGAACATAGCCTGGAGTTTGGGAGTCAGCAGCTGCTGGACTTTTGCAATTGCTTTCACTGTGCACTGAATGCCAGGACGGCATGTGCACGTTAAAACAACGAGCTGGGCAAGAGTAATCGAAAGATCACGGCCGTCAGAAAGCAGCTTATATATTGCCCTGGAAAGAGCATTGTTTTTGGAGTGTGCAGTAAAATCGTGTTTCTGGACAAGGGAGGCATAAGTGCGCTGCGCTCCTAAGCTATCTCCCTGCGAGACACACTGCCAAAGCTTTTCGCTATCATGCAGTCTAGTGCAGACGCACACTACGGCTCTCCGGAGCTGTCCGAAGCCAAGCGCCGGTGGCCGGCGTCTTTCGGCTGAAGCAGCGCTTCGGAGCGTAGGGCTGCCGCTCCGCTGTTGTGTGCGCGAAGCAGCCGCTTCTCCTGCTCCGGGAGCCGGAGAGAGCGGTAGCTTGTACGAGGGCGAAGAACGAAGCCGCAGAGCACCGGGCTTCTGCACGCACCCTAAGGACTGCTAGAGGACCGTGGTGGCCGCACGCCTGCCTCTTCAATTCCATTCTAGCATCCTTAGGGAAGGTGTTCCAGGACAATTTTCCTGAGTTTTGAATTCGTCCTGATACAGCCCCTCCTGGGAAACTCGTGCTCGTCCTCTGAGTCTCCGACATGCAGAGACCTCGATGGCAACTGCAGAAATGAAGGGCTGCGTTGAGTTGTCGAGAAGCAAGAACATAGCCAGCGCCTTGTGTTTGGGAGTCAGCAGCTGCTAGACTTTTGCGATTGCTATCACTGTGCACTGAAAGCCAGGACGGCCTGTGCACGTTAAAACAACTAGCTGAGCAAGAGTAGAAGAATAAACACGGCCGCTAGATAGCAGCTTACGTATTGCCCAGGAAAGAGCACTATTTTTGGAGTGTGCAGTAAAATCGTGTTTTTGGACAAGGGAGGCAAAAGTGCGCTGCGCTCCTAAGCTATCTCCCTGCGAGACACACTGCCAAAGCTTTTCGCTATGATGCAGTCCAGTGCAGACGCACACTACGGCTCTCCGGAGCTGTCCGAAGCCAAGCGCCGGTGGCCGGCGTCTTTCGGCTGAAGCAGCGCTTCGGAGCGTAGGGCTGCCGCTCCGCTGTTGTGTGCGCGAAGCAGCCGCTTCTCCTGCTCCGGGAGCGGACAGAGCGGTAGCTTGTACGAGGGCGAAGAACGTTGCTGCAGAGAGACGACATTGTGTGCACAGCCTTGCGACTGCTAGAGGACGGTGGCTAAAGCTCCCTGCCTTTTCAATGCACTGCTGGCATGCTTTATTGAAGGTGCTCCGAGACAATTTTCCTGGGTTTTGACTTCGTCCTGATGAAGCCCCTCTTGGGAAACTCGTGCTCGTTTCCGAAGGCTCGAGATGCAGAGAACTCGATGGCAGCTGCAGAAATGAAGGGCTGCGTTGAGTTGTCGAGAAGCAAGAACATAGCCAGCGCCTTGTGTTTGGCAGTCAGCAGCTGCTGGACTTTTGCGATTGCTTTCACTGTGCACTGAATGCCAGGACGGCACGTGCACGTTAAAACAACGAGCTGGGCAAGAGTGGGCAGAAGAGAACGGGCGTCAGACAGCAGCTTACATATTACCATAGGAAGAGCAGTGTTTTTGGAGTGTGCAGCAAATGCGTGTTTCTGGACAAGGGAGGCAAAAGTGCGCTGCGCTCCTAAGCTATCTCCCTGCGAGACACACTGCCAAAGCTTTTCGTTATCATGCAGTCTAGTGCAGACGCACACTACGGCTCTCCGGAGCTGTCCGAAGCTAAGCGCCGGTGGCCGGCGTCTTTCGGCTGAAGCAGCGCTTCGGAGCGTAGGGCTGCCGCTCCGCTGTTGTGTGCGCGAAGCAGCCGCTTCTCCTGCTCCGGGAGCGGACAGAGCGGTAGCTTGTACGAGGGCGAAGAACGAAGCCGCAGAGCACCGGGCTTCTGCGCGCACCCTAAGGACTGCTAGAGGACGGTGGTGGCCGCTCGCCTGCCTCTTCAATTCCATTCTAGCATCCTTAGGGAAGGTGTTCCAGGACAATTTTCCTGAGTTTTGAATTCGTCCTGATGCAGCCCCTCCTGGGAAACTCGTGCTCGTCCTCTGAGTCTCCGACATGCAGAGACCTCGATGGCAACTGCAGAAATGAAGGGCTGCGTTGAGTTGTCGAGAAGCAAGAACATAGCCAGCGCCTTGTGTTTGGGAGTCAGCAGCTGCTAGACTTTTGCGATTGCTATCACTGTGCACTGAAAGCCAGGACGGCCTGTGCACGTTAAAACAACTAGCTGAGCAAGAGTAGCCGAAAAATCACGGCCGCTAGATAGCAGCTTACGTATTGCCCAGGAAAGAGCACTATTTTTGGAGTGTGCAGTAAAATCGTGTTTTTGGACAAGGGAGGCATAAGTGCGCTGCGCTCCTAAGCTATCTCCCTGCGAGACACACTGCCAAAGCTTTTCGCTAGGATGCAGTCTAGTGCAGACGCACACTACGGCTCTCCGGAGCTGTCCGAAGCCAAGCGCCGGTGGCCGGCGTCTTTCGGCTGAAGCAGCGCTTCGGAGCGTAGGGCTGCCGCTCCGCTGTTGTGTGCGCGAAGCAGCCGCTTCTCCTGCTCCGGGAGCCGGAGAGAGCTGTAGCTTGTACGAGGGCAAAGAACGTTGCTGCAGAGAGACGAAATTGTGTGCACAGTCTTGCGACTGATAGAGGACGGTGGCTAAAGCTCCCTGCCTTTTCATTGCACTGCTGGCATGCTTTATTGAAGGTGCTCCGAGACAATTTTCCTGGGTTTTGACTTCGTCCTGATGAAGCCCCTCTTGGGAAACTCGTGCTCGTTTCCGAAGGCTCGAGATGCAGAGAACTCGATGGCAGCTGCAGAAATGAAGGGCTGCGTTGAGTTGTCGAGAAGCAAGAACATAGCCAGCGCCTTGTGTTTGGCAGTCAGCAGCTGCTGGACTTTTGCGATTGCTTTCACTGTGCACTGAATGCCAGGACGGCACGTGCACGTTAAAACAACGAGCTGGGCAAGAGTGGGCAGAAGAGAACGGGCGTCAGACAGCAGCTTACATATTACCATAGGAAGAGCAGTGTTTTTGGAGTGTGCAGCAAATGCGTGTTTCTGGACAAGGGAGGCAAAAGTGCGCTGCGCTCCTAAGCTATCTCCCTGCGAGACACACTGCCAAAGCTTTTCGTTATCATGCAGTCTAGTGCAGACGCACACTACGGCTCTCCGGAGCTGTCCGAAGCTAAGCGCCGGTGGCCGGCGTCTTTCGGCTGAAGCAGCGCTTCGGAGCGTAGGGCTGCCGCTCCGCTGTTGTGTGCGCGAAGCAGCCGCTTCTCCTGCTCCGGGAGCGGACAGAGCGGTAGCTTGTACGAGGGCGAAGAACGAAGCCGCAGAGCACCGGCCTTCTGCGCGCACCCTAAGGACTGCTAGAGGACGGTGGTGGCCGCTCGCCTGCCTCTTCAATTCCATTCTAGCATCCTTAGGGAAGGTGTTCCAGGACAATTTTCCTGAGTTTTGAATTCGTCCTGATGCAGCCCCTCCTGGGAAACTCGTGCTCGTCCTCTGAGTCTCCGACATGCAGAGACCTCGATGGCAACTGCAGAAATGAAGGGCTGCGTTGAGTTGTCGAGAAGCAAGAACATAGCCAGCGCCTTGTGTTTGGGAGTCAGCAGCTGCTAGACTTTTGCGATTGCTATCACTGTGCACTGAAAGCCAGGACGGCCTGTGCACGTTAAAACAACTAGCTGAGCAAGAGTAGCCGAAAAATCACGGCCGCTAGATAGCAGCTTACGTATTGCCCAGGAAAGAGCACTATTTTTGGAGTGTGCAGTAAAATCGTGTTTTTGGACAAGGGAGGCATAAGTGCGCTGCGCTCCTAAGCTATCTCCCTGCGAGACACACTGCCAAAGCTTTTCGCTATGATGCAGTCTAGTGCAGACGCACACTACGGCTCTCCGGAGCTGTCCGAAGCCAAGCGCCGGTGGCCGGCGTCTTTCGGCTGAAGCAGCGCTTCGGAGCGTAGGGCTGCCGCTCCGCTGTTGTGTGCGCGAAGCAGCCGCTTCTCCTGCTCCGGGAGCCGGAGAGAGCTGTAGCTTGTACGAGGGCAAAGAACGTTGCTGCAGAGAGACGAAATTGTGTGCACAGTCTTGCGACTGATAGAGGACGGTGGCTAAAGCTCCCTGCCTTTTCAATGCACTGCTGGCATGCTTTATTGAAGGTGCTCCGAGACAATTTTCCTGGGTTTTGACTTCGTCCTGATGAAGCCCCTCTTGGGAAACTCGTGCTCGTTTCCGAAGGCTCGAGATGCAGAGAACTCGATGGCAGCTGCAGAAATGAAGGGCTGCGTTGAGTTGTCGAGAAGCAAGAACATAGCCAGCGCCTTGTGTTTGGCAGTCAGCAGCTGCTGGACTTTTGCGATTGCTTTCACTGTGCACTGAATGCCAGGACGGCACGTGCACGTTAAAACAACGAGCTGGGCAAGAGTGGGCAGAAGAGAACGGGCGTCAGACAGCAGCTTACATATTACCATAGGAAGAGCAGTGTTTTTGGAGTGTGCAGCAAATGCGTGTTTCTGGACAAGGGAGGCAAAAGTGCGCTGCGCTCCTAAGCTATCTCCCTGCGAGACACACTGCCAAAGCTTTTCGTTATCATGCAGTCTAGTGCAGACGCACACTACGGCTCTCCGGAGCTGTCCGAAGCTAAGCGCCGGTGGCCGGCGTCTTTCGGCTGAAGCAGCGCTTCGGAGCGTACGGCTGCCGCTCCGCTGTTGTGTGCGCGAAGCAGCCGCTTCTCCTGCTCCGGGAGCGGACAGAGCGGTAGCTTGTACGAGGGCGAAGAACGAAGCCGCAGAGCACCCGGCTTCTCCGCGCCCCCTAAGGACTGCTAGAGGACCGTGGTGGCCGCTCGCCTTCCTCTTCAATTCCATTCTAATATCCTTAGGGAAGGTGTTCCAGGACAATTTTCCTGAGTTTTGAATTCGTCCTGATGCAGCCCCTCCTGGGAAACTCGTGCGCGTCCTCTGAGTCTCCGAGTGCAGAGACCTCGATGGCAACTGCAGAAATGAAGGGCTGCGTTGAGTTGTCGAGAAGCAAGAACATAGCCTGGAGTTTGGGAGTCAGCAGCTGCTGGACTTTTGCAATTGCTTTCACTGTGCACTGAATGCCAGGACGGCATGTGCACGTTAAAACAACGAGCTGGGCAAGAGTAATCGAAAGATCACGGCCGTCAGAAAGCAGCTTATATATTGCCCTGGAAAGAGCATTGTTTTTGGAGTGTGCAGTAAAATCGTGTTTCTGGACAAGGGAGGCATAAGTGCGCTGCGCTCCTAAGCTATCTCCCTGCGAGACACACTGCCAAAGCTTTTCGCTATCATGCAGTCCAGTGCAGACGCACACTACGGCTCTCCGGAGCTGTCCGAAGCCAAGCGCCGGTGGCCGGCGTCTTTCGGCTGAAGCAGCGCTTCGGAGCGTAGGGCTGCCGCTCCGCTGTTGTGTGCGCGAAGCAGCCGCTTCTCCTGCTCCGGGAGCCGGAGAGAGCGGTAGCTTGTACGAGGGCGAAGAACGAAGCCGCAGAGCACCGGGCTTCTGCGCGCACCCTAAGGACTGCTAGAGGACCGTGGTGGCCGCACGCCTGCCTCTTCAATTCCATTCTAGCATCCTTAGGGAAGGTGTTCCAGGACAATTTTCCTGAGTTTTGAATTCGTCCTGATACAGCCCCTCCTGGGAAACTCGTGCTCGTCCTCTGAGTCTCCGACATGCAGAGACCTCGATGGCAACTGCAGAAATGAAGGGCTGCGTTGAGTTGTCGAGAAGCAAGAACATAGCCAGCGCCTTGTGTTTGGGAGTCAGCAGCTGCTAGACTTTTGCGATTGCTATCACTGTGCACTGAAAGCCAGGACGGCCTGTGCACGTTAAAACAACTAGCTGAGCAAGAGTAGCCGAAAAATCACGGCCGCTAGATAGCAGCTTACGTATTGCCCAGGAAAGAGCACTATTTTTGGAGTGTGCAGTAAAATCGTGTTTTTGGACAAGGGAGGCATAAGTGCGCTGCGCTCCTAAGCTATCTCCCTGCGAGACACACTGCCAAAGCTTTTCGCTATGATGCAGTCCAGTGCAGACGCACACTACGGCTCTCCGGAGCTGTCCGAAGCCAAGCGCCGGTGGCCGGCGTCTTTCGGCTGAAGCAGCGCTTCGGAGCGTAGGGCTGCCGCTCCGCTGTTGTGTGCGCGAAGCAGCCGCTTCTCCTGCTCCAGGAGCGGACAGAGCGGTAGCTTGTACGAGGGCGAAGAACGTTGCTGCAGAGAGACGACATTGTGTGCACAGTCTTGCGACTGCTAGAGGACGGTGGCTAAAGCTCCCTGCCTTTTCAATGCACTGCTGGCATGCTTTATTGAAGGTGCTCCGAGACAATTTTCCTGGGTTTTGACTTCGGCCTGATGAAGCCCCTCTTGGGAAACTCGTGCTCGTTTCCGAAGGCTCGAGATGCAGAGAACTCGATGGCAGCTGCAGAAATGAAGGGCTGCGTTGAGTTGTCGAGAAGCAAGAACATAGCCAGCGCCTTGTGTTTGGCAGTCAGCAGCTGCTGGACTTTTGCGATTGCTTTCACTGTGCACTGAATGCCAGGACGGCACGTGCACGTTAAAACAACGAGCTGGGCAAGAGTGGGCAGAAGAGAACGGGCGTCAGACAGCAGCTTACATATTACCATAGGAAGAGCAGTGTTTTTGGAGTGTGCAGCAAATGCGTGTTTCTGGACAAGGGAGGCAAAAGTGCGCTGCGCTCCTAAGCTATCTCCCTGCGAGACACACTGCCAAAGCTTTTCGTTATCATGCAGTCTAGTGCAGACGCACACTACGGCTCTCCGGAGCTGTCCGAAGCTAAGCGCCGGTGGCCGGCGTCTTTCGGCTGAAGCAGCGCTTCGGAGCGTAGGGCTGCCGCTCCGCTGTTGTGTGCGCGAAGCAGCCGCTTCTCCTGCTCTGGGAGCGGACAGAGCGGTAGCTTGTACGAGGGCGAAGAACGAAGCCGCAGAGCACCCGGCTTCTCCGCGCCCCCTAAGGACTGCTAGAGGACCGTGGTGGCCGCTCGCCTTCCTCTTCAATTCCATTCTAGTATCCTTAGGGAAGGTGTTCCAGGACAATTTTCCTGAGTTTTGAATTCGTCCTGATGCAGCCCCTCCTGGGAAACTCGTGCGCGTCCTCTGAGTCTCCGAGTGCAGAGACCTCGATGGCAACTGCAGAAATGAAGGGCTGCGTTGAGTTGTCGAGAAGCAAGAACATAGCCTGGAGTTTGGGAGTCAGCAGCTGCTGGACTTTTGCGATTGCTTTCACTGTGCACTGAATGCCAGGACGGCATGTGCACGTTAAAACAACGAGCTGGGCAAGAGTAATCGAAAGATCACGGCCGTCAGAAAGCAGCTTATATATTGCCCTGGAAAGAGCATTGTGTTTGGAGTGTGCAGTAAAATCGTGTTTCTGGACAAGGGAGGCATAAGTGCGCTGCGCTCCTAAGCTATCTCCCTGCGAGACACACTGCCAAAGCTTTTCGCTATCATGCAGTCCAGTGCAGACGCACACTACGGCTCTCCGGAGCTGTCCGAAGCCAAGCGCCGGTGGCCGGCGTCTTTCGGCTGAAGCAGCGCTTCGGAGCGTAGGGCTGCCGCTCCGCTGTTGTGTGCGCGAAGCAGCCGCTTCTCCTGCTCCGGGAGCGGACAGAGCGGTAGCTTGTACGAGGGCGAAGAACGAAGCCGCAGAGCACCGGCCTTCTGCGCGCACCCTAAGGACTGCTAGAGGACGGTGGTGGCCGCTCGCCTGCCTCTTCAATTCCATTCTAGCATCCTTAGGGAAGGTGTTCCAGGACAATTTTCCTGAGTTTTGAATTCGTCCTGATGCAGCCCCTCCTGGGAAACTCGTGCTCGTCCTCTGAGTCTCCGACATGCAGAGACCTCGATGGCAACTGCAGAAATGAAGGGCTGCGTTGAGTTGTCGAGAAGCAAGAACATAGCCAGCGCCTTGTGTTTGGGAGTCAGCAGCTGCTAGACTTTTGCGATTGCTATCACTGTGCACTGAAAGCCAGGACGGCCTGTGCACGTTAAAACAACTAGCTGAGCAAGAGTAGAAGAATAAACACGGCCGCTAGATAGCAGCTTACGTATTGCCCAGGAAAGAGCACTATTTTTGGAGTGTGCAGTAAAATCGTGTTTTTGGACAAGGGAGGCATAAGTGCGCTGCGCTCCTAAGCTATCTCCCTGCGAGACACACTGCCAAAGCTTTTCGCTATGATGCAGTCTAGTGCAGACGCACACTACGGCTCTCCGGAGCTGTCCGAAGCCAAGCGCCGGTGGCCGGCGTCTTTCGGCTGAAGCAGCGCTTCGGAGCGTAGGGCTGCCGCTCCGCTGTTGTGTGCGCGAAGCAGCCGCTTCTCCTGCTCCGGGAGCCGGAGAGAGCTGTAGCTTGTACGAGGGCAAAGAACGTTGCTGCAGAGAGACGAAATTGTGTGCACAGTCTTGCGACTGCTAGAGGACGGTGGCTAAAGCTCCCTGCCTTTTCAATGCACTGCTGGCATGCTTTATTGAAAATGCTCCGAGACAATTTTCCTGGGTTTTGACTTCGTCCTGATGAAGCCCCTCTTGGGAAACTCGTGCTCGTTTCCGAAGGCTCGAGATGCAGAGAACTCGATGGCAGCTGCAGAAATGAAGGGCTGCGTTGAGTTGTCGAGAAGCAAGAACATAGCCAGCGCCTCGTGTTTGGCAGTCAGCAGCTGCTGGACTTTTGCGATTGCTTTCACTGTGCACTGAATGCCAGGACGGCACGTGCACGTTAAAACAACGAGCTGGGCAAGAGTGGGCAGAAGAGAACGGGCGTCAGACAGCAGCTTACATATTACCATAGGAAGAGCAGTGTTTTTGGAGTGTGCAGCAAATGCGTGTTTCTGGACAAGGGAGGCAAAAGTGCGCTGCGCTCCTAAGCTATCTCCCTGCGAGACACACTGCCAAAGCTTTTCGTTATCATGCAGTCTAGTGCAGACGCACACTACGGCTCTCCGGAGCTGTCCGAAGTTAAGCGCCGGTGGCCGGCGTCTTTTGGCTGAAGCAGCGCTTCGGAGCGTAGGGCTGCCGCTCCGCTGTTGTGTGCGCGAAGCAGCCGCTTCTCCTGCTCCGGGAGCCGGAGAGAGCGGTAGCTTGTACGAGGGCGAAGAACGAAGCCGCAGAGCACCGGGCTTCTGCGCGCCCCCTAAGGACTGCTAGAGGACGGTGGTGGCCGCTCGCCTGCCTCTTCAATTCCATTCTAGTATCCTTAGGGAAGGTGTTCCAGGACAATTTTCCTGAGTTTTGAATTCGTCCTGATGCAGCCCCTCCTGGGAAACTCGTGCTCGTCCTCTGAGTCTCCGACATGCAGAGACCTCGATGGCAACTGCAGAAATGAAGGGCTGCGTTGAGTTGTCGAGAAGCAAGAACATAGCCAGCGCCTTGTGTTTGGGAGTCAGCAGCTGCTAGACTTTTGCGATTGCTATCACTGTGCACTGAAAGCCAGGACGGCCTGTGCACGTTAAAACAACTAGCTGAGCAAGAGTAGAAGAATAAACACGGCCGCTAGATAGCAGCTTACGTATTGCCCAGGAAAGAGCACTATTTTTGGAGTGTGCAGTAAAATCGTGTTTTTGGACAAGGGAGGCATAAGTGCGCTGCGCTCCTAAGCTATCTCCCTGCGAGACACACTGCCAAAGCTTTTCGCTATGATGCAGTCTAGTGCAGACGCACACTACGGCTCTCCGGAGCTGTCCGAAGCCAAGCGCCGGTGGCCGGCGTCTTTCGGCTGAAGCAGCGCTTCGGAGCGTAGGGCTGCCGCTCCGCTGTTGTGTGCGCGAAGCAGCCGCTTCTCCTGCTCCGGGAGCCGGAGAGAGCTGTAGCTTGTACGAGGGCAAAGAACGTTGCTGCAGAGAGACGAAATTGTGTGCACAGTCTTGCGACTGCTAGAGGACGGTGGCTAAAGCTCCCTGCCTTTTCAATGCACTGCTGGCATGCTTTATTGAAAATGCTCCGAGACAATTTTCCTGGGTTTTGACTTCGTCCTGATGAAGCCCCTCTTGGGAAACTCGTGCTCGTTTCCGAAGGCTCGAGATGCAGAGAACTCGATGGCAGCTGCAGAAATGAAGGGCTGCGTTGAGTTGTCGAGAAGCAAGAACATAGCCAGCGCCTCGTGTTTGGCAGTCAGCAGCTGCTGGACTTTTGCGATTGCTTTCACTGTGCACTGAATGCCAGGACGGCACGTGCACGTTAAAACAACGAGCTGGGCAAGAGTGGGCAGAAGAGAACGGGCGTCAGACAGCAGCTTACATATTACCATAGGAAGAGCAGTGTTTTTGGAGTGTGCAGCAAATGCGTGTTTCTGGACAAGGGAGGCAAAAGTGCGCTGCGCTCCTAAGCTATCTCCCTGCGAGACACACTGCCAAAGCTTTTCGTTATCATGCAGTCTAGTGCAGACGCACACTACGGCTCTCCGGAGCTGTCCGAAGTTAAGCGCCGGTGGCCGGCGTCTTTTGGCTGAAGCAGCGCTTCGGAGCGTAGGGCTGCCGCTCCGCTGTTGTGTGCGCGAAGCAGCCGCTTCTCCTGCTCCGGGAGCCGGAGAGAGCGGTAGCTTGTACGAGGGCGAAGAACGAAGCCGCAGAGCACCGGGCTTCTGCGCGCCCCCTAAGGACTGCTAGAGGACCGTGGTGGCCGCTCGCCTTCCTCTTCAATTCCATTCTAGTATCCTTAGGGAAGGTGTTCCAGGACAATTTTCCTGAGTTTTGAATTCGTCCTGATGCAGCCCCTCCTGGGAAACTCGTGCGCGTCCTCTGAGTCTCCGAGTGCAGAGACCTCGATGGCAACTGCAGAAATGAAGGACTGCGTTGAGTTGTCGAGAAGCAAGAACATAGCCTGGAGTTTGGGAGTCAGCAGCTGCTGGACTTTTGCGATTGCTTTCACTGTGCACTGAATGCCAGGACGGCATGTGCACGTTAAAACAACGAGCTGGGCAAGAGTAATCGAAAGATCACGGCCGTCAGAAAGCAGCTTATATATTGCCCTGGAAAGAGCAGTGTTTTTGGAGTGTGCAGTAAAATCGTGTTTCTGGACAAGGGAGGCATAAGTGCGCTGCGCTCCTAAGCTATCTCCCTGCGAGACACACTGCCAAAGCTTTTCGCTATCATGCAGTCCAGTGCAGACGCACACTACGGCTCTCCGCAGCTGTCCGAAGCCAAGCGCCGGTGGCCGGCGTCTTTCGGCTGAAGCAGCGCTTCGGAGCGTAGGGCTGCCGCTCCGCTGTTGTGTGCGCGAAGCAGCCGCTTCTCCTGCTCCGGGGGCCGGAGAGAGCGGTAGCTTGTACGAGGGCGAAGAACGAAGCCGCAGAGCACCGGGCTTCTGCGCGCACCCTAAGGACTGCTAGAGGACGGTGGTGGCCGCTCGCCTGCCTCTTCAATTCCATTCTAGCATCCTTAGGGAAGGTGTTCCAGGACAATTTTCCTGAGTTTTGAATTCGTCCTGATGCAGCCCCTCCTGGGAAACTCGTGCTCGTCCTCTGAGTCTCCGACATGCAGAGACCTCGATGGCAACTGCAGAAATGAAGGGCTGCGTTGAGTTGTCGAGAAGCAAGAACATAGCCAGCGCCTTGTGTTTGGGAGTCAGCAGCTGCTAGACTTTTGCGATTGCTATCACTGTGCACTGAAAGCCAGGACGGCCTGTGCACGTTAAAACAACTAGCTGAGCAAGAGTAGCCGAAAAATCACGGCCGCTAGATAGCAGCTTACGTATTGCCCAGGAAAGAGCACTATTTTTGGAGTGTGCAGTAAAATCGTGTTTTTGGACAAGGGAGGCATAAGTGCGCTGCGCTCCTAAGCTATCTCCCTGCGAGACACACTGCCAAAGCTTTTCGCTATGATGCAGTCTAGTGCAGACGCACACTACGGCTCTCCGGAGCTGTCCGAAGCCAAGCGCCGGTGGCCGGCGTCTTTCGGCTGAAGCAGCGCTTCGGAGCGTAGGGCTGCCGCTCCGCTGTTGTGTGCGCGAAGCAGCCGCTTCTCCTGCTCCGGGAGCCGGAGAGAGCTGTAGCTTGTACGAGGGCAAAGAACGTTGCTGCAGAGAGACGAAATTGTGTGCACAGTCTTGCGACTGCTAGAGGACGGTGGCTAAAGCTCCCTGCCTTTTCAATGCACTGCTGGCATGCTTTATTGAAGGTGCTCCGAGACAATTTTCCTGGGTTTTGACTTCGTCCTGATACAGCCCCTCTTGGGAAACTCGTGCTCGTTTCCGAAGGCTCGAGATGCAGAGAACTCGATGGCAGCTGCAGAAATGAAGGGCTGCGTTGAGTTGTCGAGAAGCAAGAACATAGCCAGCGCCTTGTGTTTGGCAGTCAGCAGCTGCTGGACTTTTGCGATTGCTTTCACTGTGCACTGAATGCCAGGACGGCACGTGCACGTTAAAACAACGAGCTGGGCAAGAGTGGGCAGAAGAGAACGGGCGTCAGACAGCAGCTTACGTATTACCATAGGAAGAGCAGTGTTTTTGGAGTGTGCAGCAAATGCGTGTTTCTGGACAAGGGAGGCAAAAGTGCGCTGCGCTCCTAAGCTATCTCCCTGCGAGACACACTGCCAAAGCTTTTCGTTATCATGCAGTCTAGTGCAGACGCACACTACGGCTCTCCGGAGCTGTCCGAAGCTAAGCGCCGGTGGCCGGCGTCTTTCGGCTGAAGCAGCGCTTCGGAGCGTACGGCTGCCGCTCCGCTGTTGTGTGCGCGAAGCAGCCGCTTCTCCTGCTCCGGGAGCGGACAGAGCGGTAGCTTGTACGAGGGCGAAGAACGAAGCCGCAGAGCACCCGGCTTCTCCGCGCCCCCTAAGGACTGCTAGAGGACCGTGGTGGCCGCTCGCCTGCCTCTTCAATTCCATTCTAGTATCCTTAGGGAAGGTGTTCCAGGACAATTTTCCTGAGTTTTGAATTCGTCCTGATGCAGCCCCTCCTGGGAAACTCGTGCGCGTCCTCTGAGTCTCCGAGTGCAGAGACCTCGATGGCAACTGCAGAAATGAAGGGCTGCGTTGAGTTGTCGAGAAGCAAGAACATAGCCTGGAGTTTGGGAGTCAGCAGCTGCTGGACTTTTGCGATTGCTTTCACTGTGCACTGAATGCCAGGACGGCATGTGCATGTTAAAACAACGAGCTGGGCAAGAGTAATCGAAAGATCACGGCCGTCAGAAAGCAGCTTCTATATTGCCCTGGAAAGAGCAGTGTTTTTGGAGTGTGCAGTAAAATCGTGTTTCTGGACAAGGGAGGCATAAGTGCGCTGCGCTCCTAAGCTATCTCCCTGCGAGACACACTGCCAAAGCTTTTCGCTATCATGCAGTCCAGTGCAGACGCACACTACGGCTCTCCGGAGCTGTCCGAAGCCAAGCGCCGGTGGCCGGCGTCTTTCGGCTGAAGCAGCGCTTCGGAGCGTAGGGCTGCCGCTCCGCTGTTGTGTGCGCGAAGCAGCCGCTTCTCCTGCTCCGGGGGCCGGAGAGAGCGGTAGCTTGTACAAGGGCGAAGAACGAAGCCGCAGAGCACCGGCCTTCTGCGCGCACCCTAAGGACTGCTAGAGGACGGTGGTGGCCGCTCGCCTGCCTCTTCAATTCCATTCTAGCATCCTTAGGGAAGGTGTTCCAGGACAATTTTCCTGAGTTTTGAATTCGTCCTGATGCAGCCCCTCCTGGGAAACTCGTGCTCGTCCTCTGAGTCTCCGACATGCAGAGACCTCGATGGCAACTGCAGAAATGAAGGGCTGCGTTGAGTTGTCGAGAAGCAAGAACATAGCCAGCGCCTTGTGTTTGGGAGTCAGCAGCTGCTAGACTTTTGCGATTGCTATCACTGTGCACTGAAAGCCAGGACGGCCTGTGCACGTTAAAACAACTAGCTGAGCAAGAGTAGCCGAAAAATCACGGCCGCTAGATAGCAGCTTACGTATTGCCCAGGAAAGAGCACTATTTTTGGAGTGTGCAGTAAAATCGTGTTTTTGGACAAGGGAGGCATAAGTGCGCTGCGCTCCTAAGCTATCTCCCTGCGAGACACACTGCCAAAGCTTTTCGCTATGATGCAGTCTAGTGCAGACGCACACTACGGCTCTCCGGAGCTGTCCGAAGCCAAGCGCCGGTGGCCGGCGTCTTTCGGCTGAAGCAGCGCTTCGGAGCGTAGGGCTGCCGCTCCGCTGTTGTGTGCGCGAAGCAGCCGCTTCTCCTGCTCCGGGATCCGGAGAGAGCTGTAGCTTGTACGAGGGCAAAGAACGTTGCTGCAGAGAGACGAAATTGTGTGCACAGTCTTGCGACTGCTAGAGGACGGTGGCTAAAGCTCCCTGCCTTTTCAATGCACTGCTGGCATGCTTTATTGAAGGTGCTCCGAGACAATTTTCCTGGGTTTTGACTTCGTCCTGATGAAGCCCCTCTTGGGAAACTCGTGCTCGTTTCCGAAGGCTCGAGATGCAGAGAACTCGATGGCAGCTGCAGAAATGAAGGGCTGCGTTGAGTTGTCGAGAAGCAAGAACATAGCCAGCGCCTTGTGTTTGGCAGTCAGCAGCTGCTGGACTTTTGCGATTGCTTTCACTGTGCACTGAATGCCAGGACGGCACGTGCACGTTAAAACAACGAGCTGGGCAAGAGTGGGCAGAAGAGAACGGGCGTCAGACAGCAGCTTACATATTACCATAGGAAGAGCAGTGTTTTTGGAGTGTGCAGCAAATGCGTGTTTCTGGACAAGGGAGGCATAAGTGCGCTGCGCTCCTAAGCTATCTCCCTGCGAGACACACTGCCAAAGCTTTTCGTTATCATGCAGTCTAGTGCAGATGCACACTACGGCTCTCCGGAGCTGTCCGAAGCTAAGCGCCGGTGGCCGGCGTCTTTCGGCTGAAGCAGCGCTTCGGAGCGTATGGCTGCCGCTCCGCTGTTGTGTGCGCGAAGCAGCCGCTTCTCCTGCTCCGGGAGCGGACAGAGCGGTAGCTTGTACGAGGGCGAAGAACGTTGCTGCAGAGAGACGACATTGTGTGCACAGCCTTGCGACTGCTAGAGGACGGTGGCTAAAGCTCCCTGCCTTTTCAATGCACTGCTGGCATGCTTTATTGAAGGTGTTCCAGGACAATTTTCCTGGGTTTTGACTTCGTCCTGATGAAGCCCCTCTTGGGAAACTCGTGCTCGTTTCCGAAGGCTCGAGATGCAGAGAACTCGATGGCAGCTGCAGAAATGAAGGGCTGCGTTGAGTTGTCGAGAAGCAAGAACATAGCCAGCGCCTTGTGTTTGGCAGTCAGCAGCTGCTGGACTTTTGCGATTGCTTTCACTGTGCACTGAATGCCAGAACGGCACGTGCACGTTAAAACAACGAGCTGGGCAAGAGTGGGCAGAAGAGAACGGGCGTCAGACAGCAGCTTACATATTACCATAGGAAGAGCAGTGTTTTTGGAGTGTGCAGCAAATGCGTGTTTCTGGACAAGGGAGGCAAAAGTGCGCTGCGCTCCTAAGCTATCTCCCTGCGAGACACACTGCCAAAGCTTTTCGTTATCATGCAGTCTAGTGCAGACGCACACTACGGCTCTCCGGAGCTGTCCGAAGCTAAGCGCCGGTGGCCGGCGTCTTTCGGCTGAAGCAGCGCTTCGGAGCGTAGGGCTGCCGCTCCGCTGTTGTGTGCGCGAAGCAGCCGCTTCTCCTGCTCCGGGAGCGGACAGAGCGGTAGCTTGTACGAGGGCGAAGAACGAAGCCGCAGAGCACCCAGCTTCTCCGCGCCCCCTAAGGACTGCTAGAGGACCGTGGTGGCCGCTCGCCTTCCTCTTCAATTCCATTCTAGTATCCTTAGGGAAGGTGTTCCAGGACAATTTTCCTGAGTTTTGAATTCGTCCTGATGCAGCCCCTCCTGGGAAACTCGTGCGCGTCCTCTGAGTCTCCGAGTGCAGAGACCTCGATGGCAACTGCAGAAATGAAGGGCTGCGTTGAGTTGTCGAGAAGCAAGAACATAGCCTGGAGTTTGGGAGTCAGCAGCTGCTGGACTTTTGCAATTGCTTTCACTGTGCACTGAATGCCAGGACGGCATGTGCACGTTAAAACAACGAGCTGGGCAAGAGTAATCGAAAGATCACGGCCGTCAGAAAGCAGCTTATATATTGCCCTGGAAAGAGCATTGTGTTTGGAGTGTGCAGTAAAATCGTGTTTCTGGACAAGGGAGGCATAAGTGCGCTGCGCTCCTAAGCTATCTCCCTGCGAGACACACTGCCAAAGCTTTTCGCTATCATGCAGTCCAGTGCAGACGCACACTACGGCTCTCCGGAGCTGTCCGAAGCCAAGCGCCGGTGGCCGGCGTCTTTCGGCTGAAGCAGCGCTTCGGAGCGTAGGGCTGCCGCTCCGCTGTTGTGTGCGCGAAGCAGCCGCTTCTCCTGCTCCGGGAGCGGACAGAGCGGTAGCTTGTACGAGGGCGAAGAACGAAGCCGCAGAGCACCGGCCTTCTGCGCGCACCCTAAGGACTGCTAGAGGACGGTGGTGGCCGCTCGCCTGCCTCTTCAATTCCATTCTAGCATCCTTAGGGAAGGTGTTCCAGGACAATTTTCCTGAGTTTTGAATTCGTCCTGATGCAGCCCCTCCTGGTAAACTCGTGCTCGTCCTCTGAGTCTCCGACATGCAGAGACCTCGATGGCAACTGCAGAAATGAAGGGCTGCGTTGAGTTGTCGAGAAGCAAGAACATAGCCAGCGCCTTGTGTTTGGGAGTCAGCAGCTGCTAGACTTTTGCGATTGCTATCACTGTGCACTGAAAGCCAGGACGGCCTGTGCACGTTAAAACAACTAGCTGAGCAAGAGTAGCCGAAAAATCACGGCCGCTAGATAGCAGCTTACGTATTGCCCAGGAAAGAGCACTATTTTTGGAGTGTGCAGTAAAATCGTGTTTTTGGACAAGGGAGGCATAAGTGCGCTGCGCTCCTAAGCTATCTCCCTGCGAGACACACTGCCAAAGCTTTTCGCTATGATGCAGTCTAGTGCAGACGCACACTACGGCTCTCCGGAGCTGTCCGAAGCCAAGCGCCGGTGGCCGGCGTCTTTCGGCTGAAGCAGCGCTTCGGAGCGTAGGGCTGCCGCTCCGCTGTTGTGTGCGCGAAGCAGCCGCTTCTCCTGCTCCGGGAGCAGGAGAGAGCTGTAGCTTGTACGAGGGCAAAGAACGTTGCTGCAGAGAGACGAAATTGTGTGCACAGTCTTGCGACTGCTAGAGGACGGTGGCTAAAGCTCCCTGCCTTTTCAATGCACTGCTGGCATGCTTTATTGAAGGTGCTCCGAGACAATTTTCCTGGGTTTTGACTTCGTCCTGATGAAGCCCCTCTTGGGAAACTCGTGCTCGTTTCCGAAGGCTCGAGATGCAGAGAACTCGATGGCAGCTGCAGAAATGAAGGGCTGCGTTGAGTTGTCGAGAAGCAAGAACATAGCCAGCGCCTTGTGTTTGGCAGTCAGCAGCTGCTGGACTTTTGCGATTGCTTTCACTGTGCACTGAATGCCAGGACGGCACGTGCACGTTAAAACAACGAGCTGGGCAAGAGTGGGCAGAAGAGAACGGGCGTCAGACAGCAGCTTACATATTACCATAGGAAGAGCAGTGTTTTTGGAGTGTGCAGCAAATGCGTGTTTCTGGACAAGGGAGGCAAAAGTGCGCTGCGCTCCTAAGCTATCTCCCTGCGAGACACACTGCCAAAGCTTTTCGTTATCATGCAGTCTAGTGCAGACGCACACTACGGCTCTCCGGAGCTGTCCGAAGCTAAGCGCCGGTGGCCGGCGTCTTTCGGCTGAAGCAGCGCTTCGGAGCGTAGGGCTGCCGCTCCGCTGTTGTGTGCGCGAAGCAGCCGCTTCTCCTGCTCCGGGAGCCGGAGAGAGCGGTAGCTTGTACGAGGGCGAAGAACGAAGCCGCAGAGCACCGGGCTTCTGCGCGCACCCTAAGGACTGCTAGAGGACCGTGGTGGCCGCTCGCCTTCCTCTTCAATTCCATTCTAGTATCCTTAGGGAAGGTGTTCCAGGACAATTTTCCTGAGTTTTGAATTCGTCCTGATGCAGCCCCTCCTGGGAAACTCGTGCGCGTCCTCTGAGTCTCCGAGTGCAGAGACCTCGATGGCAACTGCAGAAATGAAGGACTGCGTTGAGTTGTCGAGAAGCAAGAACATAGCCTGGAGTTTGGGAGTCAGCAGCTGCTGGACTTTTGCGATTGCTTTCACTGTGCACTGAATGCCAGGACGTCATGTGCACGTTAAAACAACGAGCTGGGCAAGAGTAATCGAAAGATCACGGCCGTCAGAAAGCAGCTTATATATTGCCCTGGAAAGAGCAGTGTTTTTGGAGTGTGCAGTAAAATCGTGTTTCTGGACAAGGGAGGCATAAGTGCGCTGCGCTCCTAAGCTATCTCCCTGCGAGACACACTGCCAAAGCTTTTCGCTATGATGCAGTCCAGTGCAGACGCACACTACGGCTCTCCGGAGCTGTCCGAAGCCAAGCGCCGGTGGCCGGCGTCTTTCGGCTGAAGCAGCGCTTCGGAGCGTAGGGCTGCCGCTCCGCTGTTGTGTGCGCGAAGCAGCCGCTTCTCCTGCTCCGGGAGCCGGAGAGAGCGGTAGCTTGTACGAGGGCGAAGAACGAAGCCGCAGAGCACCGGGCTTCTGCGCGCACCCTAAGGACTGCTAGAGGACCGTGGTGGCCGCACGCCTGCCTCTTCAATTCCATTCTAGCATCCTTAGGGAAGGTGTTCCAGGACAATTTTCCTGAGTTTTGAATTCGTCCTGATACAGCCCCTCCTGGGAAACTCGTGCTCGTCCTCTGAGTCTCCGACATGCAGAGACCTCGATGGCAACTGCAGAAATGAAGGGCTGCGTTGAGTTGTCGAGAAGCAAGAACATAGCCAGCGCCTTGTGTTTGGGAGTCAGCAGCTGCTAGACTTTTGCGATTGCTATCACTGTGCACTGAAAGCCAGGACGGCCTGTGCACGTTAAAACAACTAGCTGAGCAAGAGTAGAAGAATAAACACGGCCGCTAGATAGCAGCTTACGTATTGCCCAGGAAAGAGCACTATTTTTGGAGTGTGCAGTAAAATCGTGTTTTTGGACAAGGGAGGCATAAGTGCGCTGCGCTCCTAAGCTATCTCCCTGCGAGACACACTGCCAAAGCTTTTCGCTATGATGCAGTCTAGTGCAGACGCACACTACGGCTCTCCGGAGCTGTCCGAAGCCAAGCGCCGGTGGCCGGCGTCTTTCGGCTGAAGCAGCGCTTCGGAGCGTAGGGCTGCCGCTCCGCTGTTGTGTGCGCGAAGCAGCCGCTTCTCCTGCTCCGGGAGCCGGAGAGAGCTGTAGCTTGTACGAGGGCAAAGAACGTTGCTGCAGAGAGACGAAATTGTGTGCACAGTCTTGCGACTGCTAGAGGACGGTGGCTAAAGCTCCCTGCCTTTTCAATGCACTGCTGGCATGCTTTATTGAAGGTGCTCCGAGACAATTTTCCTGGGTTTTGACTTCGTCCTGATGAAGCCCCTCTTGGGAAACTCGTGCTCGTTTCCGAAGGCTCGAGATGCAGAGAACTCGATGGCAGCTGCAGAAATGAAGGGCTGCGTTGAGTTGTCGAGAAGCAAGAACATAGCCAGCGCCTTGTGTTTGGCAGTCAGCAGCTGCTGGACTTTTGCGATTGCTTTCACTGTGCACTGAATGCCAGGACGGCACGTGCACGTTAAAACAACGAGCTGGGCAAGAGTGGGCAGAAGAGAACGGGCGTCAGACAGCAGCTTACATATTACCATAGGAAGAGCAGTGTTTTTGGAGTGTGCAGCAAATGCGTGTTTCTGGACAAGGGAGGCAAAAGTGCGCTGCGCTCCTAAGCTATCTCCCTGCGAGACACACTGCCAAAGCTTTTCGTTATCATGCAGTCTAGTGCAGACGCACACTACGGCTCTCCGGAGCTGTCCGAAGCTAAGCGCCGGTGGCCGGCGTCTTTCGGCTGAAGCAGCGCTTCGGAGCGTAGGGCTGCCGCTCCGCTGTTGTGTGCGCGAAGCAGCCGCTTCTCCTGCTCCGGGAGCGGACAGAGCGGTAGCTTGTACGAGGGCGAAGAACGAAGCCGCAGAGCACCCGGCTTCTCCGCGCCCCCTAAGGACTGCTAGAGGACCGTGGTGGCCGCTCGCCTTCCTCTTCAATTCCATTCTAGTATCCTTAGGGAAGGTGTTCCAGGACAATTTTCCTGAGTTTTGAATTCGTCCTGATGCAGCCCCTCCTGGGAAACTCGTGCGCGTCCTCTGAGTCTCCGAGTGCAGAGACCTCGATGGCAACTGCAGAAATGAAGGACTGCGTTGAGTTGTCGAGAAGCAAGAACATAGCCTGGAGTTTGGGAGTCAGCAGCTGCTGGACTTTTGCGATTGCTTTCACTGTGCACTGAATGCCAGGACGGCATGTGCACGTTAAAACAACGAGCTGGGCAAGAGTAATCGAAAGATCACGGCCGTCAGAAAGCAGCTTATATATTGCCCTGGAAAGAGCAGTGTTTTTGGAGTGTGCAGTAAAATCGTGTTTCTGGACAAGGGAGGCATAAGTGCGCTGCGCTCCTAAGCTATCTCCCTGCGAGACACACTGCCAAAGCTTTTCGCTATCATGCAGTCCAGTGCAGACGCACACTACGGCTCTCCGGAGCTGTCCGAAGCCAAGCGCCGGTGGCCGGCGTCTTTCGGCTGAAGCAGCGCTTCGGAGCGTAGGGCTGCCGCTCCGCTGTTGTGTGCGCAAAGCAGCCGCTTCTCCTGCTCCGGGAGCCGGAGAGAGCGGTAGCTTGTACGAGGGCGAAGAACGAAGCCGCAGAGCACCGGGCTTCTGCGCGCACCCTAAGGACTGCTAGAGGACCGTGGTGGCCGCACGCCTGCCTCTTCAATTCCATTCTAGCATCCTTAGGGAAGGTGTTCCAGGACAATTTTCCTGAGTTTTGAATTCGTCCTGATACAGCCCCTCCTGGGAAACTCGTGCTCGTCCTCTGAGGCTCCGACATGCAGAGACCTCGATGGCAACTGCAGAAATGAAGGGCTGCGTTGAGTTGTCGAGAAGCAAGAACATAGCCAGCGCCTTGTGTTTGGGAGTCAGCAGCTGCTAGACTTTTGCGATTGCTATCACTGTGCACTGAAAGCCAGGACGGCCTGTGCACGTTAAAACAACTAGCTGAGCAAGAGTAGCCGAAAAATCACGGCCGCTAGATAGCAGCTTACGTATTGCCCAGGAAAGAGCACTATTTTTGGAGTGTGCAGTAAAATCGTGTTTTTGGACAAGGGAGGCATAAGTGCGCTGCGCTCCTAAGCTATCTCCCTGCGAGACACACTGCCAAAGCTTTTCGCTATGATGCAGTCTAGTGCAGACGCACACTACGGCTCTCCGGAGCTGTCCGAAGCCAAGCGCCGGTGGCCGGCGTCTTTCGGCTGAAGCAGCGCTTCGGAGCGTAGGGCTGCCGCTCCGCTGTTGTGTGCGCGAAGCAGCCGCTTCTCCTGCTCCGGGAGCCGGAGAGAGCTGTAGCTTGTACGAGGGCAAAGAACGTTGCTGCAGAGAGACGAAATTGTGTGCACAGTCTTGCGACTGATAGAGGACGGTGGCTAAAGCTCCCTGCCTTTTCAATGCACTGCTGGCATGCTTTATTGAAGGTGCTCCGAGACAATTTTCCTGGGTTTTGACTTCGTCCTGATGAAGCCCCTCTTGGGAAACTCGTGCTCGTTTCCGAAGGCTCGAGATGCAGAGAACTCGATGGCAGCTGCAGAAATGAAGGGCTGCGTTGAGTTGTCGAGAAGCAAGAACATAGCCAGCGCCTTGTGTTTGGCAGTCAGCAGCTGCTGGACTTTTGCGATTGCTTTCACTGTGCACTGAATGCCAGGACGGCACGTGCACGTTAAAACAACGAGCTGGGCAAGAGTGGGCAGAAGAGAACGGGCGTCAGACAGCAGCTTACATATTACCATAGGAAGAGCAGTGTTTTTGGAGTGTGCAGCAAATGCGTGTTTCTGGACAAGGGAGGCAAAAGTGCGCTGCGCTCCTAAGCTATCTCCCTGCGAGACACACTGCCAAAGCTTTTCGTTATCATGCAGTCTAGTGCAGACGCACACTACGGCTCTCCGGAGCTGTCCGAAGCTAAGCGCCGGTGGCCGGCGTCTTTCGGCTGAAGCAGCGCTTCGGAGCGTAGGGCTGCCGCTCCGCTGTTGTGTGCGCGAAGCAGCCGCTTCTCCTGCTCCGGGAGCGGACAGAGCGGTAGCTTGTACGAGGGCGAAGAACGTTGCTGCAGAGAGACGACATTGTGTGCACAGCCTTGCGACTGCTAGAGGACGGTGGCTAAAGCTCCCTGCCTTTTCAATGCACTGCTGGCATGCTTTATTGAAGGTGTTCCAGGACAATTTTCCTGGGTTTTGACTTCGTCCTGATGAAGCCCCTCTTGGGAAACTCGTGCTCGTTTCCGAAGGCTCGAGATGCAGAGAACTCGATGGCAGCTGCAGAAATGAAGGGCTGCGTTGAGTTGTCGAGAAGCAAGAACATAGCCAGCGCCTTGTGTTTGGCAGTCAGCAGCTGCTGGACTTTTGCGATTGCTTTCACTGTGCACTGAATGCCAGGACGGCACGTGCACGTTAAAACAACGAGCTGGGCAAGAGTGGGCAGAAGAGAACGGGCGTCAGACAGCAGCTTACATATTACCATAGGAAGAGCAGTGTTTTTGGAGTGTGCAGCAAATGCGTGTTTCTGGTCAAGGGAGGCAAAAGTGCGCTGCGCTCCTAAGCTATCTCCCTGCGAGACACACTGCCAAAGCTTTTCGCTATGATGCAGTCTAGTGCAGACGCACACTACGGCTCTCCGGAGCTGTCCGAAGCCAAGCGCCGGTGGCCGGCGTCTTTCGGCTGAAGCAGCGCTTCGGAGCGTAGGGCTGCCGCTCCGCTGTTGTGTGCGCGAAGCAGCCGCTTCTCCTGCTCCGGGAGCCGGAGAGAGCTGTAGCTTGTACGAGGGCAAAGAACGTTGCTGCAGAGAGACGAAATTGTGTGCACAGTCTTGCGACTGATAGAGGACGGTGGCTAAAGCTCCCTGCCTTTTCAATGCACTGCTGGCATGCTTTATTGAAGGTGCTCCGAGACAATTTTCCTGGGTTTTGACTTCGTCCTGATGAAGCCCCTCTTGGGAAACTCGTGCTCGTTTCCGAAGGCTCGAGATGCAGAGAACTCGATGGCAGCTGCAGAAATGAAGGGCTGCGTTGAGTTGTCGAGAAGCAAGAACATAGCCAGCGCCTTGTGTTTGGCAGTCAGCAGCTGCTGGACTTTTGCGATTGCTTTCACTGTGCACTGAATGCCAGGACGGCACGTGCACGTTAAAACAACGAGCTGGGCAAGAGTGGGCAGAAGAGAACGGGCGTCAGACAGCAGCTTACATATTACCATAGGAAGAGCAGTGTTTTTGGAGTGTGCAGCAAATGCGTGTTTCTGGACAAGGGAGGCAAAAGTGCGCTGCGCTCCTAAGCTATCTCCCTGCGAGACACACTGCCAAAGCTTTTCGTTATCATGCAGTCTAGTGCAGACGCACACTACGGCTCTCCGGAGCTGTCCGAAGCTAAGCGCCGGTGGCCGGCGTCTTTCGGCTGAAGCAGCGCTTCGGAGCGTAGGGCTGCCGCTCCGCTGTTGTGTGCGCGAAGCAGCCGCTTCTCCTGCTCCGGGAGCGGACAGAGCGGTAGCTTGTACGAGGGCGAAGAACGAAGCCGCAGAGCACCCGGCTTCTCCGCGCCCCCTAAGGACTGCTAGAGGACCGTGGTGGCCGCTCGCCTTCCTCTTCAATTCCATTCTAGTATCCTTAGGGAAGGTGTTCCAGGACAATTTTCCTGAGTTTTGAATTCGTCCTGATGCAGCCCCTCCTGGGAAACTCGTGCGCGTCCTCTGAGTCTCCGAGTGCAGAGACCTCGATGGCAACTGCAGAAATGAAGGACTGCGTTGAGTTGTCGAGAAGCAAGAACATAGCCTGGAGTTTGGGAGTCAGCAGCTGCTGGACTTTTGCAATTGCTTTCACTGTGCACTGAATGCCAGGACGGCATGTGCACGTTAAAACAACGAGCTGGGCAAGAGTAATCGAAAGATCACGGCCGTCAGAAAGCAGCTTATATATTGCCCTGGAAAGAGCATTGTGTTTGGAGTGTGCAGTAAAATCGTGTTTCTGGACAAGGGAGGCATAAGTGCGCTGCGCTCCTAAGCTATCTCCCTGCGAGACACACTGCCAAAGCTTTTCGCTATCATGCAGTCCAGTGCAGACGCACACTACGGCTCTCCGGAGCTGTCCGAAGCCAAGCGCCGGTGGCCGGCGTCTTTCGGCTGAAGCAGCGCTTCGGAGCGTAGGGCTGCCGCTCCGCTGTTGTGTGCGCGAAGCAGCCGCTTCTCCTGCTCCGGGAGCCGGAGAGAGCGGTAGCTTGTACGAGGGCGAAGAACGAAGCCGCAGAGCACCGGGCTTCTGCGCGCCCCCTAAGGACTGCTAGAGGACGGTGGTGGCCGCTCGCCTGCCTCTTCAATTCCATTCTAGTATCCTTAGGGAAGGTGTTCCAGGACAATTTTCCTGAGTTTTGAATTCGTCCTGATGCAGCCCCTCCTGGGAAACTCGTGCTCGTCCTCTGAGTCTCCGACATGCAGAGACCTCGATGGCAACTGCAGAAATGAAGGGCTGCGTTGAGTTGTCGAGAAGCAAGAACATAGCCAGCGCCTTGTGTTTGGGAGTCAGCAGCTGCTAGACTTTTGCGATTGCTATCACTGTGCACTGAAAGCCAGGACGGCCTGTGCACGTTAAAACAACTAGCTGAGCAAGAGTAGAAGAATAAACACGGCCGCTAGATAGCAGCTTACGTATTGCCCAGGAAAGAGCACTATTTTTGGAGTGTGCAGTAAAATCGTGTTTTTGGACAAGGGAGGCATAAGTGCGCTGCGCTCCTAAGCTATCTCCCTGCGAGACACACTGCCAAAGCTTTTCGCTATGATGCAGTCTAGTGCAGACGCACACTACGGCTCTCCGGAGCTGTCCGAAGCCAAGCGCCGGTGGCCGGCGTCTTTCGGCTGAAGCAGCGCTTCGGAGCGTAGGGCTGCCGCTCCGCTGTTGTGTGCGCGAAGCAGCCGCTTCTCCTGCTCCGGGAGCCGGAGAGAGCTGTAGCTTGTACGAGGGCAAAGAACGTTGCTGCAGAGAGACGAAATTGTGTGCACAGTCTTGCGACTGCTAGAGGACGGTGGCTAAAGCTCCCTGCCTTTTCAATGCACTGCTGGCATGCTTTATTGAAAATGCTCCGAGACAATTTTCCTGGGTTTTGACTTCGTCCTGATGAAGCCCCTCTTGGGAAACTCGTGCTCGTTTCCGAAGGCTCGAGATGCAGAGAACTCGATGGCAGCTGCAGAAATGAAGGGCTGCGTTGAGTTGTCGAGAAGCAAGAACATAGCCAGCGCCTCGTGTTTGGCAGTCAGCAGCTGCTGGACTTTTGCGATTGCTTTCACTGTGCACTGAATGCCAGGACGGCACGTGCACGTTAAAACAACGAGCTGGGCAAGAGTGGGCAGAAGAGAACGGGCGTCAGACAGCAGCTTACATATTACCATAGGAAGAGCAGTGTTTTTGGAGTGTGCAGCAAATGCGTGTTTCTGGACAAGGGAGGCAAAAGTGCGCTGCGCTCCTAAGCTATCTCCCTGCGAGACACACTGCCAAAGCTTTTCGTTATCATGCAGTCTAGTGCAGACGCACACTACGGCTCTCCGGAGCTGTCCGAAGTTAAGCGCCGGTGGCCGGCGTCTTTTGGCTGAAGCAGCGCTTCGGAGCGTAGGGCTGCCGCTCCGCTGTTGTGTGCGCGAAGCAGCCGCTTCTCCTGCTCCGGGAGCCGGAGAGAGCGGTAGCTTGTACGAGGGCGAAGAACGAAGCCGCAGAGCACCGGGCTTCTGCGCGCCCCCTAAGGACTGCTAGAGGACCGTGGTGGCCGCTCGCCTTCCTCTTCAATTCCATTCTAGTATCCTTAGGGAAGGTGTTCCAGGACAATTTTCCTGAGTTTTGAATTCGTCCTGATGCAGCCCCTCCTGGGAAACTCGTGCGCGTCCTCTGAGTCTCCGAGTGCAGAGACCTCGATGGCAACTGCAGAAATGAAGGACTGCGTTGAGTTGTCGAGAAGCAAGAACATAGCCTGGAGTTTGGGAGTCAGCAGCTGCTGGACTTTTGCGATTGCTTTCACTGTGCACTGAATGCCAGGACGGCATGTGCACGTTAAAACAACGAGCTGGGCAAGAGTAATCGAAAGATCACGGCCGTCAGAAAGCAGCTTATATATTGCCCTGGAAAGAGCAGTGTTTTTGGAGTGTGCAGTAAAATCGTGTTTCTGGACAAGGGAGGCATAAGTGCGCTGCGCTCCTAAGCTATCTCCCTGCGAGACACACTGCCAAAGCTTTTCGCTATCATGCAGTCCAGTGCAGACGCACACTACGGCTCTCCGCAGCTGTCCGAAGCCAAGCGCCGGTGGCCGGCGTCTTTCGGCTGAAGCAGCGCTTCGGAGCGTAGGGCTGCCGCTCCGCTGTTGTGTGCGCGAAGCAGCCGCTTCTCCTGCTCCGGGGGCCGGAGAGAGCGGTAGCTTGTACGAGGGCGAAGAACGAAGCCGCAGAGCACCGGGCTTCTGCGCGCACCCTAAGGACTGCTAGAGGACGGTGGTGGCCGCTCGCCTGCCTCTTCAATTCCATTCTAGCATCCTTAGGGAAGGTGTTCCAGGACAATTTTCCTGAGTTTTGAATTCGTCCTGATGCAGCCCCTCCTGGGAAACTCGTGCTCGTCCTCTGAGTCTCCGACATGCAGAGACCTCGATGGCAACTGCAGAAATGAAGGGCTGCGTTGAGTTGTCGAGAAGCAAGAACATAGCCAGCGCCTTGTGTTTGGGAGTCAGCAGCTGCTAGACTTTTGCGATTGCTATCACTGTGCACTGAAAGCCAGGACGGCCTGTGCACGTTAAAACAACTAGCTGAGCAAGAGTAGCCGAAAAATCACGGCCGCTAGATAGCAGCTTACGTATTGCCCAGGAAAGAGCACTATTTTTGGAGTGTGCAGTAAAATCGTGTTTTTGGACAAGGGAGGCATAAGTGCGCTGCGCTCCTAAGCTATCTCCCTGCGAGACACACTGCCAAAGCTTTTCGCTATGATGCAGTCTAGTGCAGACGCACACTACGGCTCTCCGGAGCTGTCCGAAGCCAAGCGCCGGTGGCCGGCGTCTTTCGGCTGAAGCAGCGCTTCGGAGCGTAGGGCTGCCGCTCCGCTGTTGTGTGCGCGAAGCAGCCGCTTCTCCTGCTCCGGGAGCCGGAGAGAGCTGTAGCTTGTACGAGGGCAAAGAACGTTGCTGCAGAGAGACGAAATTGTGTGCACAGTCTTGCGACTGCTAGAGGACGGTGGCTAAAGCTCCCTGCCTTTTCAATGCACTGCTGGCATGCTTTATTGAAGGTGCTCCGAGACAATTTTCCTGGGTTTTGACTTCGTCCTGATACAGCCCCTCTTGGGAAACTCGTGCTCGTTTCCGAAGGCTCGAGATGCAGAGAACTCGATGGCAGCTGCAGAAATGAAGGGCTGCGTTGAGTTGTCGAGAAGCAAGAACATAGCCAGCGCCTTGTGTTTGGCAGTCAGCAGCTGCTGGACTTTTGCGATTGCTTTCACTGTGCACTGAATGCCAGGACGGCACGTGCACGTTAAAACAACGAGCTGGGCAAGAGTGGGCAGAAGAGAACGGGCGTCAGACAGCAGCTTACGTATTACCATAGGAAGAGCAGTGTTTTTGGAGTGTGCAGCAAATGCGTGTTTCTGGACAAGGGAGGCAAAAGTGCGCTGCGCTCCTAAGCTATCTCCCTGCGAGACACACTGCCAAAGCTTTTCGTTATCATGCAGTCTAGTGCAGACGCACACTACGGCTCTCCGGAGCTGTCCGAAGCTAAGCGCCGGTGGCCGGCGTCTTTCGGCTGAAGCAGCGCTTCGGAGCGTACGGCTGCCGCTCCGCTGTTGTGTGCGCGAAGCAGCCGCTTCTCCTGCTCCGGGAGCGGACAGAGCGGTAGCTTGTACGAGGGCGAAGAACGAAGCCGCAGAGCACCCGGCTTCTCCGCGCCCCCTAAGGACTGCTAGAGGACCGTGGTGGCCGCTCGCCTGCCTCTTCAATTCCATTCTAGTATCCTTAGGGAAGGTGTTCCAGGACAATTTTCCTGAGTTTTGAATTCGTCCTGATGCAGCCCCTCCTGGGAAACTCGTGCGCGTCCTCTGAGTCTCCGAGTGCAGAGACCTCGATGGCAACTGCAGAAATGAAGGGCTGCGTTGAGTTGTCGAGAAGCAAGAACATAGCCTGGAGTTTGGGAGTCAGCAGCTGCTGGACTTTTGCGATTGCTTTCACTGTGCACTGAATGCCAGGACGGCATGTGCATGTTAAAACAACGAGCTGGGCAAGAGTAATCGAAAGATCACGGCCGTCAGAAAGCAGCTTCTATATTGCCCTGGAAAGAGCAGTGTTTTTGGAGTGTGCAGTAAAATCGTGTTTCTGGACAAGGGAGGCATAAGTGCGCTGCGCTCCTAAGCTATCTCCCTGCGAGACACACTGCCAAAGCTTTTCGCTATCATGCAGTCCAGTGCAGACGCACACTACGGCTCTCCGGAGCTGTCCGAAGCCAAGCGCCGGTGGCCGGCGTCTTTCGGCTGAAGCAGCGCTTCGGAGCGTAGGGCTGCCGCTCCGCTGTTGTGTGCGCGAAGCAGCCGCTTCTCCTGCTCCGGGGGCCGGAGAGAGCGGTAGCTTGTACAAGGGCGAAGAACGAAGCCGCAGAGCACCGGCCTTCTGCGCGCACCCTAAGGACTGCTAGAGGACGGTGGTGGCCGCTCGCCTGCCTCTTCAATTCCATTCTAGCATCCTTAGGGAAGGTGTTCCAGGACAATTTTCCTGAGTTTTGAATTCGTCCTGATGCAGCCCCTCCTGGGAAACTCGTGCTCGTCCTCTGAGTCTCCGACATGCAGAGACCTCGATGGCAACTGCAGAAATGAAGGGCTGCGTTGAGTTGTCGAGAAGCAAGAACATAGCCAGCGCCTTGTGTTTGGGAGTCAGCAGCTGCTAGACTTTTGCGATTGCTATCACTGTGCACTGAAAGCCAGGACGGCCTGTGCACGTTAAAACAACTAGCTGAGCAAGAGTAGCCGAAAAATCACGGCCGCTAGATAGCAGCTTACGTATTGCCCAGGAAAGAGCACTATTTTTGGAGTGTGCAGTAAAATCGTGTTTTTGGACAAGGGAGGCATAAGTGCGCTGCGCTCCTAAGCTATCTCCCTGCGAGACACACTGCCAAAGCTTTTCGCTATGATGCAGTCTAGTGCAGACGCACACTACGGCTCTCCGGAGCTGTCCGAAGCCAAGCGCCGGTGGCCGGCGTCTTTCGGCTGAAGCAGCGCTTCGGAGCGTAGGGCTGCCGCTCCGCTGTTGTGTGCGCGAAGCAGCCGCTTCTCCTGCTCCGGGATCCGGAGAGAGCTGTAGCTTGTACGAGGGCAAAGAACGTTGCTGCAGAGAGACGAAATTGTGTGCACAGTCTTGCGACTGCTAGAGGACGGTGGCTAAAGCTCCCTGCCTTTTCAATGCACTGCTGGCATGCTTTATTGAAGGTGCTCCGAGACAATTTTCCTGGGTTTTGACTTCGTCCTGATGAAGCCCCTCTTGGGAAACTCGTGCTCGTTTCCGAAGGCTCGAGATGCAGAGAACTCGATGGCAGCTGCAGAAATGAAGGGCTGCGTTGAGTTGTCGAGAAGCAAGAACATAGCCAGCGCCTTGTGTTTGGCAGTCAGCAGCTGCTGGACTTTTGCGATTGCTTTCACTGTGCACTGAATGCCAGGACGGCACGTGCACGTTAAAACAACGAGCTGGGCAAGAGTGGGCAGAAGAGAACGGGCGTCAGACAGCAGCTTACATATTACCATAGGAAGAGCAGTGTTTTTGGAGTGTGCAGCAAATGCGTGTTTCTGGACAAGGGAGGCATAAGTGCGCTGCGCTCCTAAGCTATCTCCCTGCGAGACACACTGCCAAAGCTTTTCGTTATCATGCAGTCTAGTGCAGATGCACACTACGGCTCTCCGGAGCTGTCCGAAGCTAAGCGCCGGTGGCCGGCGTCTTTCGGCTGAAGCAGCGCTTCGGAGCGTATGGCTGCCGCTCCGCTGTTGTGTGCGCGAAGCAGCCGCTTCTCCTGCTCCGGGAGCGGACAGAGCGGTAGCTTGTACGAGGGCGAAGAACGTTGCTGCAGAGAGACGACATTGTGTGCACAGCCTTGCGACTGCTAGAGGACGGTGGCTAAAGCTCCCTGCCTTTTCAATGCACTGCTGGCATGCTTTATTGAAGGTGTTCCAGGACAATTTTCCTGGGTTTTGACTTCGTCCTGATGAAGCCCCTCTTGGGAAACTCGTGCTCGTTTCCGAAGGCTCGAGATGCAGAGAACTCGATGGCAGCTGCAGAAATGAAGGGCTGCGTTGAGTTGTCGAGAAGCAAGAACATAGCCAGCGCCTTGTGTTTGGCAGTCAGCAGCTGCTGGACTTTTGCGATTGCTTTCACTGTGCACTGAATGCCAGAACGGCACGTGCACGTTAAAACAACGAGCTGGGCAAGAGTGGGCAGAAGAGAACGGGCGTCAGACAGCAGCTTACATATTACCATAGGAAGAGCAGTGTTTTTGGAGTGTGCAGCAAATGCGTGTTTCTGGACAAGGGAGGCAAAAGTGCGCTGCGCTCCTAAGCTATCTCCCTGCGAGACACACTGCCAAAGCTTTTCGTTATCATGCAGTCTAGTGCAGACGCACACTACGGCTCTCCGGAGCTGTCCGAAGCTAAGCGCCGGTGGCCGGCGTCTTTCGGCTGAAGCAGCGCTTCGGAGCGTAGGGCTGCCGCTCCGCTGTTGTGTGCGCGAAGCAGCCGCTTCTCCTGCTCCGGGAGCGGACAGAGCGGTAGCTTGTACGAGGGCGAAGAACGAAGCCGCAGAGCACCCAGCTTCTCCGCGCCCCCTAAGGACTGCTAGAGGACCGTGGTGGCCGCTCGCCTTCCTCTTCAATTCCATTCTAGTATCCTTAGGGAAGGTGTTCCAGGACAATTTTCCTGAGTTTTGAATTCGTCCTGATGCAGCCCCTCCTGGGAAACTCGTGCGCGTCCTCTGAGTCTCCGAGTGCAGAGACCTCGATGGCAACTGCAGAAATGAAGGGCTGCGTTGAGTTGTCGAGAAGCAAGAACATAGCCTGGAGTTTGGGAGTCAGCAGCTGCTGGACTTTTGCAATTGCTTTCACTGTGCACTGAATGCCAGGACGGCATGTGCACGTTAAAACAACGAGCTGGGCAAGAGTAATCGAAAGATCACGGCCGTCAGAAAGCAGCTTATATATTGCCCTGGAAAGAGCATTGTGTTTGGAGTGTGCAGTAAAATCGTGTTTCTGGACAAGGGAGGCATAAGTGCGCTGCGCTCCTAAGCTATCTCCCTGCGAGACACACTGCCAAAGCTTTTCGCTATCATGCAGTCCAGTGCAGACGCACACTACGGCTCTCCGGAGCTGTCCGAAGCCAAGCGCCGGTGGCCGGCGTCTTTCGGCTGAAGCAGCGCTTCGGAGCGTAGGGCTGCCGCTCCGCTGTTGTGTGCGCGAAGCAGCCGCTTCTCCTGCTCCGGGAGCGGACAGAGCGGTAGCTTGTACGAGGGCGAAGAACGAAGCCGCAGAGCACCGGCCTTCTGCGCGCACCCTAAGGACTGCTAGAGGACGGTGGTGGCCGCTCGCCTGCCTCTTCAATTCCATTCTAGCATCCTTAGGGAAGGTGTTCCAGGACAATTTTCCTGAGTTTTGAATTCGTCCTGATGCAGCCCCTCCTGGTAAACTCGTGCTCGTCCTCTGAGTCTCCGACATGCAGAGACCTCGATGGCAACTGCAGAAATGAAGGGCTGCGTTGAGTTGTCGAGAAGCAAGAACATAGCCAGCGCCTTGTGTTTGGGAGTCAGCAGCTGCTAGACTTTTGCGATTGCTATCACTGTGCACTGAAAGCCAGGACGGCCTGTGCACGTTAAAACAACTAGCTGAGCAAGAGTAGCCGAAAAATCACGGCCGCTAGATAGCAGCTTACGTATTGCCCAGGAAAGAGCACTATTTTTGGAGTGTGCAGTAAAATCGTGTTTTTGGACAAGGGAGGCATAAGTGCGCTGCGCTCCTAAGCTATCTCCCTGCGAGACACACTGCCAAAGCTTTTCGCTATGATGCAGTCTAGTGCAGACGCACACTACGGCTCTCCGGAGCTGTCCGAAGCCAAGCGCCGGTGGCCGGCGTCTTTCGGCTGAAGCAGCGCTTCGGAGCGTAGGGCTGCCGCTCCGCTGTTGTGTGCGCGAAGCAGCCGCTTCTCCTGCTCCGGGAGCAGGAGAGAGCTGTAGCTTGTACGAGGGCAAAGAACGTTGCTGCAGAGAGACGAAATTGTGTGCACAGTCTTGCGACTGCTAGAGGACGGTGGCTAAAGCTCCCTGCCTTTTCAATGCACTGCTGGCATGCTTTATTGAAGGTGCTCCGAGACAATTTTCCTGGGTTTTGACTTCGTCCTGATGAAGCCCCTCTTGGGAAACTCGTGCTCGTTTCCGAAGGCTCGAGATGCAGAGAACTCGATGGCAGCTGCAGAAATGAAGGGCTGCGTTGAGTTGTCGAGAAGCAAGAACATAGCCAGCGCCTTGTGTTTGGCAGTCAGCAGCTGCTGGACTTTTGCGATTGCTTTCACTGTGCACTGAATGCCAGGACGGCACGTGCACGTTAAAACAACGAGCTGGGCAAGAGTGGGCAGAAGAGAACGGGCGTCAGACAGCAGCTTACATATTACCATAGGAAGAGCAGTGTTTTTGGAGTGTGCAGCAAATGCGTGTTTCTGGACAAGGGAGGCAAAAGTGCGCTGCGCTCCTAAGCTATCTCCCTGCGAGACACACTGCCAAAGCTTTTCGTTATCATGCAGTCTAGTGCAGACGCACACTACGGCTCTCCGGAGCTGTCCGAAGCTAAGCGCCGGTGGCCGGCGTCTTTCGGCTGAAGCAGCGCTTCGGAGCGTAGGGCTGCCGCTCCGCTGTTGTGTGCGCGAAGCAGCCGCTTCTCCTGCTCCGGGAGCCGGAGAGAGCGGTAGCTTGTACGAGGGCGAAGAACGAAGCCGCAGAGCACCGGGCTTCTGCGCGCACCCTAAGGACTGCTAGAGGACCGTGGTGGCCGCTCGCCTTCCTCTTCAATTCCATTCTAGTATCCTTAGGGAAGGTGTTCCAGGACAATTTTCCTGAGTTTTGAATTCGTCCTGATGCAGCCCCTCCTGGGAAACTCGTGCGCGTCCTCTGAGTCTCCGAGTGCAGAGACCTCGATGGCAACTGCAGAAATGAAGGACTGCGTTGAGTTGTCGAGAAGCAAGAACATAGCCTGGAGTTTGGGAGTCAGCAGCTGCTGGACTTTTGCGATTGCTTTCACTGTGCACTGAATGCCAGGACGTCATGTGCACGTTAAAACAACGAGCTGGGCAAGAGTAATCGAAAGATCACGGCCGTCAGAAAGCAGCTTATATATTGCCCTGGAAAGAGCAGTGTTTTTGGAGTGTGCAGTAAAATCGTGTTTCTGGACAAGGGAGGCATAAGTGCGCTGCGCTCCTAAGCTATCTCCCTGCGAGACACACTGCCAAAGCTTTTCGCTATGATGCAGTCCAGTGCAGACGCACACTACGGCTCTCCGGAGCTGTCCGAAGCCAAGCGCCGGTGGCCGGCGTCTTTCGGCTGAAGCAGCGCTTCGGAGCGTAGGGCTGCCGCTCCGCTGTTGTGTGCGCGAAGCAGCCGCTTCTCCTGCTCCGGGAGCCGGAGAGAGCGGTAGCTTGTACGAGGGCGAAGAACGAAGCCGCAGAGCACCGGGCTTCTGCGCGCACCCTAAGGACTGCTAGAGGACCGTGGTGGCCGCACGCCTGCCTCTTCAATTCCATTCTAGCATCCTTAGGGAAGGTGTTCCAGGACAATTTTCCTGAGTTTTGAATTCGTCCTGATACAGCCCCTCCTGGGAAACTCGTGCTCGTCCTCTGAGTCTCCGACATGCAGAGACCTCGATGGCAACTGCAGAAATGAAGGGCTGCGTTGAGTTGTCGAGAAGCAAGAACATAGCCAGCGCCTTGTGTTTGGGAGTCAGCAGCTGCTAGACTTTTGCGATTGCTATCACTGTGCACTGAAAGCCAGGACGGCCTGTGCACGTTAAAACAACTAGCTGAGCAAGAGTAGAAGAATAAACACGGCCGCTAGATAGCAGCTTACGTATTGCCCAGGAAAGAGCACTATTTTTGGAGTGTGCAGTAAAATCGTGTTTTTGGACAAGGGAGGCATAAGTGCGCTGCGCTCCTAAGCTATCTCCCTGCGAGACACACTGCCAAAGCTTTTCGCTATGATGCAGTCTAGTGCAGACGCACACTACGGCTCTCCGGAGCTGTCCGAAGCCAAGCGCCGGTGGCCGGCGTCTTTCGGCTGAAGCAGCGCTTCGGAGCGTAGGGCTGCCGCTCCGCTGTTGTGTGCGCGAAGCAGCCGCTTCTCCTGCTCCGGGAGCCGGAGAGAGCTGTAGCTTGTACGAGGGCAAAGAACGTTGCTGCAGAGAGACGAAATTGTGTGCACAGTCTTGCGACTGCTAGAGGACGGTGGCTAAAGCTCCCTGCCTTTTCAATGCACTGCTGGCATGCTTTATTGAAGGTGCTCCGAGACAATTTTCCTGGGTTTTGACTTCGTCCTGATGAAGCCCCTCTTGGGAAACTCGTGCTCGTTTCCGAAGGCTCGAGATGCAGAGAACTCGATGGCAGCTGCAGAAATGAAGGGCTGCGTTGAGTTGTCGAGAAGCAAGAACATAGCCAGCGCCTTGTGTTTGGCAGTCAGCAGCTGCTGGACTTTTGCGATTGCTTTCACTGTGCACTGAATGCCAGGACGGCACGTGCACGTTAAAACAACGAGCTGGGCAAGAGTGGGCAGAAGAGAACGGGCGTCAGACAGCAGCTTACATATTACCATAGGAAGAGCAGTGTTTTTGGAGTGTGCAGCAAATGCGTGTTTCTGGACAAGGGAGGCAAAAGTGCGCTGCGCTCCTAAGCTATCTCCCTGCGAGACACACTGCCAAAGCTTTTCGTTATCATGCAGTCTAGTGCAGACGCACACTACGGCTCTCCGGAGCTGTCCGAAGCTAAGCGCCGGTGGCCGGCGTCTTTCGGCTGAAGCAGCGCTTCGGAGCGTAGGGCTGCCGCTCCGCTGTTGTGTGCGCGAAGCAGCCGCTTCTCCTGCTCCGGGAGCGGACAGAGCGGTAGCTTGTACGAGGGCGAAGAACGAAGCCGCAGAGCACCCGGCTTCTCCGCGCCCCCTAAGGACTGCTAGAGGACCGTGGTGGCCGCTCGCCTTCCTCTTCAATTCCATTCTAGTATCCTTAGGGAAGGTGTTCCAGGACAATTTTCCTGAGTTTTGAATTCGTCCTGATGCAGCCCCTCCTGGGAAACTCGTGCGCGTCCTCTGAGTCTCCGAGTGCAGAGACCTCGATGGCAACTGCAGAAATGAAGGACTGCGTTGAGTTGTCGAGAAGCAAGAACATAGCCTGGAGTTTGGGAGTCAGCAGCTGCTGGACTTTTGCGATTGCTTTCACTGTGCACTGAATGCCAGGACGGCATGTGCACGTTAAAACAACGAGCTGGGCAAGAGTAATCGAAAGATCACGGCCGTCAGAAAGCAGCTTATATATTGCCCTGGAAAGAGCAGTGTTTTTGGAGTGTGCAGTAAAATCGTGTTTCTGGACAAGGGAGGCATAAGTGCGCTGCGCTCCTAAGCTATCTCCCTGCGAGACACACTGCCAAAGCTTTTCGCTATCATGCAGTCCAGTGCAGACGCACACTACGGCTCTCCGGAGCTGTCCGAAGCCAAGCGCCGGTGGCCGGCGTCTTTCGGCTGAAGCAGCGCTTCGGAGCGTAGGGCTGCCGCTCCGCTGTTGTGTGCGCAAAGCAGCCGCTTCTCCTGCTCCGGGAGCCGGAGAGAGCGGTAGCTTGTACGAGGGCGAAGAACGAAGCCGCAGAGCACCGGGCTTCTGCGCGCACCCTAAGGACTGCTAGAGGACCGTGGTGGCCGCACGCCTGCCTCTTCAATTCCATTCTAGCATCCTTAGGGAAGGTGTTCCAGGACAATTTTCCTGAGTTTTGAATTCGTCCTGATACAGCCCCTCCTGGGAAACTCGTGCTCGTCCTCTGAGGCTCCGACATGCAGAGACCTCGATGGCAACTGCAGAAATGAAGGGCTGCGTTGAGTTGTCGAGAAGCAAGAACATAGCCAGCGCCTTGTGTTTGGGAGTCAGCAGCTGCTAGACTTTTGCGATTGCTATCACTGTGCACTGAAAGCCAGGACGGCCTGTGCACGTTAAAACAACTAGCTGAGCAAGAGTAGCCGAAAAATCACGGCCGCTAGATAGCAGCTTACGTATTGCCCAGGAAAGAGCACTATTTTTGGAGTGTGCAGTAAAATCGTGTTTTTGGACAAGGGAGGCATAAGTGCGCTGCGCTCCTAAGCTATCTCCCTGCGAGACACACTGCCAAAGCTTTTCGCTATGATGCAGTCTAGTGCAGACGCACACTACGGCTCTCCGGAGCTGTCCGAAGCCAAGCGCCGGTGGCCGGCGTCTTTCGGCTGAAGCAGCGCTTCGGAGCGTAGGGCTGCCGCTCCGCTGTTGTGTGCGCGAAGCAGCCGCTTCTCCTGCTCCGGGAGCCGGAGAGAGCTGTAGCTTGTACGAGGGCAAAGAACGTTGCTGCAGAGAGACGAAATTGTGTGCACAGTCTTGCGACTGATAGAGGACGGTGGCTAAAGCTCCCTGCCTTTTCAATGCACTGCTGGCATGCTTTATTGAAGGTGCTCCGAGACAATTTTCCTGGGTTTTGACTTCGTCCTGATGAAGCCCCTCTTGGGAAACTCGTGCTCGTTTCCGAAGGCTCGAGATGCAGAGAACTCGATGGCAGCTGCAGAAATGAAGGGCTGCGTTGAGTTGTCGAGAAGCAAGAACATAGCCAGCGCCTTGTGTTTGGCAGTCAGCAGCTGCTGGACTTTTGCGATTGCTTTCACTGTGCACTGAATGCCAGGACGGCACGTGCACGTTAAAACAACGAGCTGGGCAAGAGTGGGCAGAAGAGAACGGGCGTCAGACAGCAGCTTACATATTACCATAGGAAGAGCAGTGTTTTTGGAGTGTGCAGCAAATGCGTGTTTCTGGACAAGGGAGGCAAAAGTGCGCTGCGCTCCTAAGCTATCTCCCTGCGAGACACACTGCCAAAGCTTTTCGTTATCATGCAGTCTAGTGCAGACGCACACTACGGCTCTCCGGAGCTGTCCGAAGCTAAGCGCCGGTGGCCGGCGTCTTTCGGCTGAAGCAGCGCTTCGGAGCGTAGGGCTGCCGCTCCGCTGTTGTGTGCGCGAAGCAGCCGCTTCTCCTGCTCCGGGAGCGGACAGAGCGGTAGCTTGTACGAGGGCGAAGAACGTTGCTGCAGAGAGACGACATTGTGTGCACAGCCTTGCGACTGCTAGAGGACGGTGGCTAAAGCTCCCTGCCTTTTCAATGCACTGCTGGCATGCTTTATTGAAGGTGTTCCAGGACAATTTTCCTGGGTTTTGACTTCGTCCTGATGAAGCCCCTCTTGGGAAACTCGTGCTCGTTTCCGAAGGCTCGAGATGCAGAGAACTCGATGGCAGCTGCAGAAATGAAGGGCTGCGTTGAGTTGTCGAGAAGCAAGAACATAGCCAGCGCCTTGTGTTTGGCAGTCAGCAGCTGCTGGACTTTTGCGATTGCTTTCACTGTGCACTGAATGCCAGGACGGCACGTGCACGTTAAAACAACGAGCTGGGCAAGAGTGGGCAGAAGAGAACGGGCGTCAGACAGCAGCTTACATATTACCATAGGAAGAGCAGTGTTTTTGGAGTGTGCAGCAAATGCGTGTTTCTGGTCAAGGGAGGCAAAAGTGCGCTGCGCTCCTAAGCTATCTCCCTGCGAGACACACTGCCAAAGCTTTTCGCTATGATGCAGTCTAGTGCAGACGCACACTACGGCTCTCCGGAGCTGTCCGAAGCCAAGCGCCGGTGGCCGGCGTCTTTCGGCTGAAGCAGCGCTTCGGAGCGTAGGGCTGCCGCTCCGCTGTTGTGTGCGCGAAGCAGCCGCTTCTCCTGCTCCGGGAGCCGGAGAGAGCTGTAGCTTGTACGAGGGCAAAGAACGTTGCTGCAGAGAGACGAAATTGTGTGCACAGTCTTGCGACTGATAGAGGACGGTGGCTAAAGCTCCCTGCCTTTTCAATGCACTGCTGGCATGCTTTATTGAAGGTGCTCCGAGACAATTTTCCTGGGTTTTGACTTCGTCCTGATGAAGCCCCTCTTGGGAAACTCGTGCTCGTTTCCGAAGGCTCGAGATGCAGAGAACTCGATGGCAGCTGCAGAAATGAAGGGCTGCGTTGAGTTGTCGAGAAGCAAGAACATAGCCAGCGCCTTGTGTTTGGCAGTCAGCAGCTGCTGGACTTTTGCGATTGCTTTCACTGTGCACTGAATGCCAGGACGGCACGTGCACGTTAAAACAACGAGCTGGGCAAGAGTGGGCAGAAGAGAACGGGCGTCAGACAGCAGCTTACATATTACCATAGGAAGAGCAGTGTTTTTGGAGTGTGCAGCAAATGCGTGTTTCTGGACAAGGGAGGCAAAAGTGCGCTGCGCTCCTAAGCTATCTCCCTGCGAGACACACTGCCAAAGCTTTTCGTTATCATGCAGTCTAGTGCAGACGCACACTACGGCTCTCCGGAGCTGTCCGAAGCTAAGCGCCGGTGGCCGGCGTCTTTCGGCTGAAGCAGCGCTTCGGAGCGTAGGGCTGCCGCTCCGCTGTTGTGTGCGCGAAGCAGCCGCTTCTCCTGCTCCGGGAGCGGACAGAGCGGTAGCTTGTACGAGGGCGAAGAACGAAGCCGCAGAGCACCCGGCTTCTCCGCGCCCCCTAAGGACTGCTAGAGGACCGTGGTGGCCGCTCGCCTTCCTCTTCAATTCCATTCTAGTATCCTTAGGGAAGGTGTTCCAGGACAATTTTCCTGAGTTTTGAATTCGTCCTGATGCAGCCCCTCCTGGGAAACTCGTGCGCGTCCTCTGAGTCTCCGAGTGCAGAGACCTCGATGGCAACTGCAGAAATGAAGGACTGCGTTGAGTTGTCGAGAAGCAAGAACATAGCCTGGAGTTTGGGAGTCAGCAGCTGCTGGACTTTTGCAATTGCTTTCACTGTGCACTGAATGCCAGGACGGCATGTGCACGTTAAAACAACGAGCTGGGCAAGAGTAATCGAAAGATCACGGCCGTCAGAAAGCAGCTTATATATTGCCCTGGAAAGAGCATTGTGTTTGGAGTGTGCAGTAAAATCGTGTTTCTGGACAAGGGAGGCATAAGTGCGCTGCGCTCCTAAGCTATCTCCCTGCGAGACACACTGCCAAAGCTTTTCGCTATCATGCAGTCCAGTGCAGACGCACACTACGGCTCTCCGGAGCTGTCCGAAGCCAAGCGCCGGTGGCCGGCGTCTTTCGGCTGAAGCAGCGCTTCGGAGCGTAGGGCTGCCGCTCCGCTGTTGTGTGCGCGAAGCAGCCGCTTCTCCTGCTCCGGGAGCGGACAGAGCGGTAGCTTGTACGAGGGCGAAGAACGAAGCCGCAGAGCACCGGCCTTCTGCGCGCACCCTAAGGACTGCTAGAGGACGGTGGTGGCCGCTCGCCTGCCTCTTCAATTCCATTCTAGCATCCTTAGGGAAGGTGTTCCAGGACAATTTTCCTGAGTTTTGAATTCGTCCTGATGCAGCCCCTCCTGGGAAACTCGTGCTCGTCCTCTGAGTCTCCGACATGCAGAGACCTCGATGGCAACTGCAGAAATGAAGGGCTGCGTTGAGTTGTCGAGAAGCAAGAACATAGCCAGCGCCTTGTGTTTGGGAGTCAGCAGCTGCTAGACTTTTGCGATTGCTATCACTGTGCACTGAAAGCCAGGACGGCCTGTGCACGTTAAAACAACTAGCTGAGCAAGAGTAGAAGAATAAACACGGCCGCTAGATAGCAGCTTACGTATTGCCCAGGAAAGAGCACTATTTTTGGAGTGTGCAGTAAAATCGTGTTTTTGGACAAGGGAGGCATAAGTGCGCTGCGCTCCTAAGCTATCTCCCTGCGAGACACACTGCCAAAGCTTTTCGCTATGATGCAGTCCAGTGCAGACGCACACTACGGCTCTCCGGAGCTGTCCGAAGCCAAGCGCCGGTGGCCGGCGTCTTTCGGCTGAAGCAGCGCTTCGGAGCGTAGGGCTGCCGCTCCGCTGTTGTGTGCGCGAAGCAGCCGCTTCTCCTGCTCCGGGAGCCGGAGAGAGCTGTAGCTTGTACGAGGGCAAAGAACGTTGCTGCAGAGAGACGAAATTGTGTGCACAGTCTTGCGACTGATAGAGGACGGTGGCTAAAGCTCCCTGCCTTTTCAATGCACTGCTGGCATGCTTTATTGAAGGTGCTCCGAGACAATTTTCCTGGGTTTTGACTTCGTCCTGATGAAGCCCCTCTTGGGAAACTCGTGCTCGTTTCCGAAGGCTCGAGATGCAGAGAACTCGATGGCAGCTGCAGAAATGAAGGGCTGCGTTGAGTTGTCGAGAAGCAAGAACATAGCCAGCGCCTTGTGTTTGGCAGTCAGCAGCTGCTGGACTTTTGCGATTGCTTTCACTGTGCACTGAATGCCAGGACGGCACGTGCACGTTAAAACAACGAGCTGGGCAAGAGTGGGCAGAAGAGAACGGGCGTCAGACAGCAGCTTACATATTACCATAGGAAGAGCAGTGTTTTTGGAGTGTGCAGCAAATGCGTGTTTCTGGACAAGGGAGGCAAAAGTGCGCTGCGCTCCTAAGCTATCTCCCTGCGAGACACACTGCCAAAGCTTTTCGTTATCATGCAGTCTAGTGCAGACGCACACTACGGCTCTCCGGAGCTGTCCGAAGCTAAGCGCCGGTGGCCGGCGTCTTTCGGCTGAAGCAGCGCTTCGGAGCGTAGGGCTGCCGCTCCGCTGTTGTGTGCGCGAAGCAGCCGCTTCTCCTGCTCCGGGAGCCGGAGAGAGCGGTAGCTTGTACGAGGGCGAAGAACGAAGCCGCAGAGCACTGGGCTTCTGCGCGCACCCTAAGGACTGCTAGAGGACCGTGGTGGCCGCTCGCCTTCCTCTTCAATTCCATTCTAGTATCCTTAGGGAAGGTGTTCCAGGACAATTTTCCTGAGTTTTGAATTCGTCCTGATGCAGCCCCTCCTGGGAAACTCGTGCGCGTCCTCTGAGTCTCCGAGTGCAGAGACCTCGATGGCAACTGCAGAAATGAAGGACTGCGTTGAGTTGTCGAGAAGCAAGAACATAGCCTGGAGTTTGGGAGTCAGCAGCTGCTGGACTTTTGCGATTGCTTTCACTGTGCACTGAATGCCAGGACGTCATGTGCACGTTAAAACAACGAGCTGGGCAAGAGTAATCGAAAGATCACGGCCGTCAGAAAGCAGCTTATATATTGCCCTGGAAAGAGCAGTGTTTTTGGAGTGTGCAGTAAAATCGTGTTTCTGGACAAGGGAGGCATAAGTGCGCTGCGCTCCTAAGCTATCTCCCTGCGAGACACACTGCCAAAGCTTTTCGCTATCATGCAGTCCAGTGCAGACGCACACTACGGCTCTCCGGAGCTGTCCGAAGCCAAGCGCCGGTGGCCGGCGTCTTTCGGCTGAAGCAGCGCTTCGGAGCGTAGGGCTGCCGCTCCGCTGTTGTGTGCGCGAAGCAGCCGCTTCTCCTGCTCCGGGAGCCGGAGAGAGCGGTAGCTTGTACGAGGGCGAAGAACGAAGCCGCAGAGCACCGGGCTTCTGCGCGCACCCTAAGGACTGCTAGAGGACCGTGGTGGCCGCACGCCTGCCTCTTCAATTCCATTCTAGCATCCTTAGGGAAGGTGTTCCAGGACAATTTTCCTGAGTTTTGAATTCGTCCTGATACAGCCCCTCCTGGGAAACTCGTGCTCGTCCTCTGAGTCTCCGACATGCAGAGACCTCGATGGCAACTGCAGAAATGAAGGGCTGCGTTGAGTTGTCGAGAAGCAAGAACATAGCCAGCGCCTTGTGTTTGGGAGTCAGCAGCTGCTAGACTTTTGCGATTGCTATCACTGTGCACTGAAAGCCAGGACGGCCTGTGCACGTTAAAACAACTAGCTGAGCAAGAGTAGAAGAATAAACACGGCCGCTAGATAGCAGCTTACGTATTGCCCAGGAAAGAGCACTATTTTTGGAGTGTGCAGTAAAATCGTGTTTTTGGACAAGGGAGGCATAAGTGCGCTGCGCTCCTAAGCTATCTCCCTGCGAGACACACTGCCAAAGCTTTTCGCTATGATGCAGTCTAGTGCAGACGCACACTACGGCTCTCCGGAGCTGTCCGAAGCCAAGCGCCGGTGGCCGGCGTCTTTCGGCTGAAGCAGCGCTTCGGAGCGTAGGGCTGCCGCTCCGCTGTTGTGTGCGCGAAGCAGCCGCTTCTCCTGCTCCGGGAGCCGGAGAGAGCTGTAGCTTGTACGAGGGCAAAGAACGTTGCTGCAGAGAGACGAAATTGTGTGCACAGTCTTGCGACTGATAGAGGACGGTGGCTAAAGCTCCCTGCCTTTTCAATGCACTGCTGGCATGCTTTATTGAAGGTGCTCCGAGACAATTTTCCTGGGTTTTGACTTCGTCCTGATGAAGCCCCTCTTGGGAAACTCGTGCTCGTTTCCGAAGGCTCGAGATGCAGAGAACTCGATGGCAGCTGCAGAAATGAAGGGCTGCGTTGAGTTGTCGAGAAGCAAGAACATAGCCAGCGCCTTGTGTTTGGCAGTCAGCAGCTGCTGGACTTTTGCGATTGCTTTCACTGTGCACTGAATGCCAGGACGGCACGTGCACGTTAAAACAACGAGCTGGGCAAGAGTGGGCAGAAGAGAACGGGCGTCAGACAGCAGCTTACATATTACCATAGGAAGAGCAGTGTTTTTGGAGTGTGCAGCAAATGCGTGTTTCTGGACAAGGGAGGCAAAAGTGCGCTGCGCTCCTAAGCTATCTCCCTGCGAGACACACTGCCAAAGCTTTTCGTTATCATGCAGTCTAGTGCAGACGCACACTACGGCTCTCCGGAGCTGTCCGAAGCTAAGCGCCGGTGGCCGGCGTCTTTCGGCTGAAGCAGCGCTTCGGAGCGTAGGGCTGCCGCTCCGCTGTTGTGTGCGCGAAGCAGCCGCTTCTCCTGCTCCGGGAGCGGACAGAGCGGTAGCTTGTACGAGGGCGAAGAACGAAGCCGCAGAGCACCCGGCTTCTCCGCGCCCCCTAAGGACTGCTAGAGGACCGTGGTGGCCGCTCGCCTTCCTCTTCAATTCCATTCTAGTATCCTTAGGGAAGGTGTTCCAGGACAATTTTCCTGAGTTTTGAATTCGTCCTGATGCAGCCCCTCCTGGGAAACTCGTGCGCGTCCTCTGAGTCTCCGAGTGCAGAGACCTCGATGGCAACTGCAGAAATGAAGGACTGCGTTGAGTTGTCGAGAAGCAAGAACATAGCCTGGAGTTTGGGAGTCAGCAGCTGCTGGACTTTTGCGATTGCTTTCACTGTGCACTGAATGCCAGGACGTCATGTGCACGTTAAAACAACGAGCTGGGCAAGAGTAATCGAAAGATCACGGCCGTCAGAAAGCAGCTTATATATTGCCCTGGAAAGAGCAGTGTTTTTGGAGTGTGCAGTAAAATCGTGTTTCTGGACAAGGGAGGCATAAGTGCGCTGCGCTCCTAAGCTATCTCCCTGCGAGACACACTGCCAAAGCTTTTCGCTATGATGCAGTCCAGTGCAGACGCACACTACGGCTCTCCGGAGCTGTCCGAAGCCAAGCGCCGGTGGCCGGCGTCTTTCGGCTGAAGCAGCGCTTCGGAGCGTAGGGCTGCCGCTCCGCTGTTGTGTGCGCGAAGCAGCCGCTTCTCCTGCTCCGGGAGCCGGAGAGAGCGGTAGCTTGTACGAGGGCGAAGAACGAAGCCGCAGAGCACCGGGCTTCTGCGCGCACCCTAAGGACTGCTAGAGGACCGTGGTGGCCGCACGCCTGCCTCTTCAATTCCATTCTAGCATCCTTAGGGAAGGTGTTCCAGGACAATTTTCCTGAGTTTTGAATTCGTCCTGATACAGCCCCTCCTGGGAAACTCGTGCTCGTCCTCTGAGTCTCCGACATGCAGAGACCTCGATGGCAACTGCAGAAATGAAGGGCTGCGTTGAGTTGTCGAGAAGCAAGAACATAGCCAGCGCCTTGTGTTTGGGAGTCAGCAGCTGCTAGACTTTTGCGATTGCTATCACTGTGCACTGAAAGCCAGGACGGCCTGTGCACGTTAAAACAACTAGCTGAGCAAGAGTAGCCGAAAAATCACGGCCGCTAGATAGCAGCTTACGTATTGCCCAGGAAAGAGCACTATTTTTGGAGTGTGCAGTAAAATCGTGTTTTTGGACAAGGGAGGCATAAGTGCGCTGCGCTCCTAAGCTATCTCCCTGCGAGACACACTGCCAAAGCTTTTCGCTATGATGCAGTCTAGTGCAGACGCACACTACGGCTCTCCGGAGCTGTCCGAAGCCAAGCGCCGGTGGCCGGCGTCTTTCGGCTGAAGCAGCGCTTCGGAGCGTAGGGCTGCCGCTCCGCTGTTGTGTGCGCGAAGCAGCCGCTTCTCCTGCTCCGGGAGCCGGAGAGAGCTGTAGCTTGTACGAGGGCAAAGAACGTTGCTGCAGAGAGACGAAATTGTGTGCACAGTCTTGCGACTGATAGAGGACGGTGGCTAAAGCTCCCTGCCTTTTCAATGCACTGCTGGCATGCTTTATTGAAGGTGCTCCGAGACAATTTTCCTGGGTTTTGACTTCGTCCTGATGAAGCCCCTCTTGGGAAACTCGTGCTCGTTTCCGAAGGCTCGAGATGCAGAGAACTCGATGGCAGCTGCAGAAATGAAGGGCTGCGTTGAGTTGTCGAGAAGCAAGAACATAGCCAGCGCCTTGTGTTTGGCAGTCAGCAGCTGCTGGACTTTTGCGATTGCTTTCACTGTGCACTGAATGCCAGGACGGCACGTGCACGTTAAAACAACGAGCTGGGCAAGAGTGGGCAGAAGAGAACGGGCGTCAGACAGCAGCTTACATATTACCATAGGAAGAGCAGTGTTTTTGGAGTGTGCAGCAAATGCGTGTTTCTGGACAAGGGAGGCAAAAGTGCGCTGCGCTCCTAAGCTATCTCCCTGCGAGACACACTGCCAAAGCTTTTCGTTATCATGCAGTCTAGTGCAGACGCACACTACGGCTCTCCGGAGCTGTCCGAAGCTAAGCGCCGGTGGCCGGCGTCTTTCGGCTGAAGCAGCGCTTCGGAGCGTAGGGTTGCCGCTCCGCTGTTGTGTGCGCGAAGCAGCCGCTTCTCCTGCTCCGGGAGCGGACAGAGCGGTAGCTTGTACGAGGGCGAAGAACGTTGCTGCAGAGAGACGACATTGTGTGCACAGCCTTGCGACTGCTAGAGGACGGTGGCTAAAGCTCCCTGCCTTTTCAATGCACTGCTGGCATGCTTTATTGAAGGTGTTCCAGGACAATTTTCCTGGGTTTTGACTTCGTCCTGATGAAGCCCCTCTTGGGAAACTCGTGCTCGTTTCCGAAGGCTCGAGATGCAGAGAACTCGATGGCAGCTGCAGAAATGAAGGGCTGCGTTGAGTTGTCGAGAAGCAAGAACATAGCCAGCGCCTTGTGTTTGGCAGTCAGCAGCTGCTGGACTTTTGCGATTGCTTTCACTGTGCACTGAATGCCAGGACGGCACGTGCACGTTAAAACAACGAGCTGGGCAAGAGTGGGCAGAAGAGAACGGGCGTCAGACAGCAGCTTACATATTACCATAGGAAGAGCAGTGTTTTTGGAGTGTGCAGCAAATGCGTGTTTCTGGACAAGGGAGGCAAAAGTGCGCTGCGCTCCTAAGCTATCTCCCTGCGAGACACACTGCCAAAGCTTTTCGCTATGATGCAGTCTAGTGCAGACGCACACTACGGCTCTCCGGAGCTGTCCGAAGCCAAGCGCCGGTGGCCGGCGTCTTTCGGCTGAAGCAGCGCTTCGGAGCGTAGGGCTGCCGCTCCGCTGTTGTGTGCGCGAAGCAGCCGCTTCTCCTGCTCCGGGAGCCGGAGAGAGCTGTAGCTTGTACGAGGGCAAAGAACGTTGCTGCAGAGAGACGAAATTGTGTGCACAGTCTTGCGACTGATAGAGGACGGTGGCTAAAGCTCCCTGCCTTTTCAATGCACTGCTGGCATGCTTTATTGAAGGTGCTCCGAGACAATTTTCCTGGGTTTTGACTTCGTCCTGATGAAGCCCCTCTTGGGAAACTCGTGCTCGTTTCCGAAGGCTCGAGATGCAGAGAACTCGATGGCAGCTGCAGAAATGAAGGGCTGCGTTGAGTTGTCGAGAAGCAAGAACATAGCCAGCGCCTTGTGTTTGGCAGTCAGCAGCTGCTGGACTTTTGCGATTGCTTTCACTGTGCACTGAATGCCAGGACGGCACGTGCACGTTAAAACAACGAGCTGGGCAAGAGTGGGCAGAAGAGAACGGGCGTCAGACAGCAGCTTACATATTACCATAGGAAGAGCAGTGTTTTTGGAGTGTGCAGCAAATGCGTGTTTCTGGACAAGGGAGGCAAAAGTGCGCTGCGCTCCTAAGCTATCTCCCTGCGAGACACACTGCCAAAGCTTTTCGTTATCATGCAGTCTAGTGCAGACGCACACTACGGCTCTCCGGAGCTGTCCGAAGCTAAGCGCCGGTGGCCGGCGTCTTTCGGCTGAAGCAGCGCTTCGGAGCGTAGGGCTGCCGCTCCGCTGTTGTGTGCGCGAAGCAGCCGCTTCTCCTGCTCCGGGAGCGGACAGAGCGGTAGCTTGTACGAGGGCGAAGAACGAAGCCGCAGAGCACCCGGCTTCTCCGCGCCCCCTAAGGACTGCTAGAGGACCGTGGTGGCCGCTCGCCTTCCTCTTCAATTCCATTCTAGTATCCTTAGGGAAGGTGTTCCAGGACAATTTTCCTGAGTTTTGAATTCGTCCTGATGCAGCCCCTCCTGGGAAACTCGTGCGCGTCCTCTGAGTCTCCGAGTGCAGAGACCTCGATGGCAACTGCAGAAATGAAGGACTGCGTTGAGTTGTCGAGAAGCAAGAACATAGCCTGGAGTTTGGGAGTCAGCAGCTGCTGGACTTTTGCAATTGCTTTCACTGTGCACTGAATGCCAGGACGGCATGTGCACGTTAAAACAACGAGCTGGGCAAGAGTAATCGAAAGATCACGGCCGTCAGAAAGCAGCTTATATATTGCCCTGGAAAGAGCATTGTGTTTGGAGTGTGCAGTAAAATCGTGTTTCTGGACAAGGGAGGCATAAGTGCGCTGCGCTCCTAAGCTATCTCCCTGCGAGACACACTGCCAAAGCTTTTCGCTATCATGCAGTCCAGTGCAGACGCACACTACGGCTCTCCGGAGCTGTCCGAAGCCAAGCGCCGGTGGCCGGCGTCTTTCGGCTGAAGCAGCGCTTCGGAGCGTAGGGCTGCCGCTCCGCTGTTGTGTGCGCGAAGCAGCCGCTTCTCCTGCTCCGGGAGCGGACAGAGCGGTAGCTTGTACGAGGGCGAAGAACGAAGCCGCAGAGCACCGGCCTTCTGCGCGCACCCTAAGGACTGCTAGAGGACGGTGGTGGCCGCTCGCCTGCCTCTTCAATTCCATTCTAGCATCCTTAGGGAAGGTGTTCCAGGACAATTTTCCTGAGTTTTGAATTCGTCCTGATGCAGCCCCTCCTGGGAAACTCGTGCTCGTCCTCTGAGTCTCCGACATGCAGAGACCTCGATGGCAACTGCAGAAATGAAGGGCTGCGTTGAGTTGTCGAGAAGCAAGAACATAGCCAGCGCCTTGTGTTTGGGAGTCAGCAGCTGCTAGACTTTTGCGATTGCTATCACTGTGCACTGAAAGCCAGGACGGCCTGTGCACGTTAAAACAACTAGCTGAGCAAGAGTAGAAGAATAAACACGGCCGCTAGATAGCAGCTTACGTATTGCCCAGGAAAGAGCACTATTTTTGGAGTGTGCAGTAAAATCGTGTTTTTGGACAAGGGAGGCATAAGTGCGCTGCGCTCCTAAGCTATCTCCCTGCGAGACACACTGCCAAAGCTTTTCGCTATGATGCAGTCCAGTGCAGACGCACACTACGGCTCTCCGGAGCTGTCCGAAGCCAAGCGCCGGTGGCCGGCGTCTTTCGGCTGAATCAGCGCTTCGGAGCGTAGGGCTGCCGCTCCGCTGTTGTGTGCGCGAAGCAGCCGCTTCTCCTGCTCCGGGAGCCGGAGAGAGCTGTAGCTTGTACGAGGGCAAAGAACGTTGCTGCAGAGAGACGAAATTGTGTGCACAGTCTTGCGACTGCTAGAGGACGGTGGCTAAAGCTCCCTGCCTTTTCAATGCACTGCTGGCATGCTTTATTGAAGGTGCTCCGAGACAATTTTCCTGGGTTTTGACTTCGTCCTGATGAAGCCCCTCTTGGGAAACTCGTGCTCGTTTCCGAAGGCTCGAGATGCAGAGAACTCGATGGCAGCTGCAGAAATGAAGGGCTGCGTTGAGTTGTCGAGAAGCAAGAACATAGCCAGCGCCTTGTGTTTGGCAGTCAGCAGCTGCTGGACTTTTGCGATTGCTTTCACTGTGCACTGAATGCCAGGACGGCACGTGCACGTTAAAACAACGAGCTGGGCAAGAGTGGGCAGAAGAGAACGGGCGTCAGACAGCAGCTTACATATTACCATAGGAAGAGCAGTGTTTTTGGAGTGTGCAGCAAATGCGTGTTTCTGGACAAGGGAGGCAAAAGTGCGCTGCGCTCCTAAGCTATCTCCCTGCGAGACACACTGCCAAAGCTTTTCGTTATCATGCAGTCTAGTGCAGACGCACACTACGGCTCTCCGGAGCTGTCCGAAGCTAAGCGCCGGTGGCCGGCGTCTTTCGGCTGAAGCAGCGCTTCGGAGCGTAGGGCTGCCGCTCCGCTGTTGTGTGCGCGAAGCAGCCGCTTCTCCTGCTCCGGGAGCGGACAGAGCGGTAGCTTGTACGAGGGCGAAGAACGTTGCTGCAGAGAGACGACATTGTGTGCACAGCCTTGCGACTGCTAGAGGACGGTGGCTAAAGCTCCCTGCCTTTTCAATGCACTGCTGGCATGCTTTATTGAAGGTGTTCCAGGACAATTTTCCTGGGTTTTGACTTCGTCCTGATGAAGCCCCTCTTGGGAAACTCGTGCTCGTTTCCGAAGGCTCGAGATGCAGAGAACTCGATGGCAGCTGCAGAAATGAAGGGCTGCGTTGAGTTGTCGAGAAGCAAGAACATAGCCAGCGCCTTGTGTTTGGGAGTCAGCAGCTACTGGACTTTTGCGATTGCTTTCACTGTGCACTGAATGCCAGGACGGCACGTGCACGTTAAAACAACGAGCTGGGCAAGAGTGGGCAGAAGAGAACGGGCGTCAGACAGCAGCTTACATATTACCATAGGAAGAGCAGTGTTTTTGGAGTGTGCAGCAAATGCGTGTTTCTGGACAAGGGAGGCAAAAGTGCGCTGCGCTCCTAAGCTATCTCCCTGCGAGACACACTGCCAAAGCTTTTCGTTATCATGCAGTCTAGTGCAGACGCACACTACGGCTCTCCGGAGCTGTCCGAAGCTAAGCGCCGGTGGCCGGCGTCTTTCGGCTGAAGCAGCGCTTCGGAGCGTAGGGCTGCCGCTCCGCTGTTGTGTGCGCGAAGCAGCCGCTTCTCCTGCTCCGGGAGCGGACAGAGCGGTAGCTTGTACGAGGGCGAAGAACGAAGCCGCAGAGCACCCGGCTTCTCCGCGCCCCCTAAGGACTGCTAGAGGACCGTGGTGGCCGCTCGCCTTCCTCTTCAATTCCATTCTAGTATCCTTAGGGAAGGTGTTCCAGGACAATTTTCCTGAGTTTTGAATTCGTCCTGATGCAGCCCCTCCTGGGAAACTCGTGCGCGTCCTCTGAGTCTCCGAGTGCAGAGACCTCGATGGCAACTGCAGAAATGAAGGGCTGCGTTGAGTTGTCGAGAAGCAAGAACATAGCCTGGAGTTTGGGAGTCAGCAGCTGCTGGACTTTTGCAATTGCTTTCACTGTGCACTGAATGCCAGGACGGCATGTGCACGTTAAAACAACGAGCTGGGCAAGAGTAATCGAAAGATCACGGCCGTCAGAAAGCAGCTTATATATTGCCCTGGAAAGAGCATTGTGTTTGGAGTGTGCAGTAAAATCGTGTTTCTGGACAAGGGAGGCATAAGTGCGCTGCGCTCCTAAGCTATCTCCCTGCGAGACACACTGCCAAAGCTTTTCGCTATCATGCAGTCCAGTGCAGACGCACACTACGGCTCTCCGGAGCTGTCCGAAGCCAAGCGCCGGTGGCCGGCGTCTTTCGGCTGAAGCAGCGCTTCGGAGCGTAGGGCTGCCGCTCCGCTGTTGTGTGCGCGAAGCAGCCGCTTCTCCTGCTCCGGGAGCGGACAGAGCGGTAGCTTGTACGAGGGCGAAGAACGAAGCCGCAGAGCACCGGCCTTCTGCGCGCACCCTAAGGACTGCTAGAGGACGGTGGTGGCCGCTCGCCTGCCTCTTCAATTCCATTCTAGCATCCTTAGGGAAGGTGTTCCAGGACAATTTTCCTGAGTTTTGAATTCGTCCTGATGCAGCCCCTCCTGGGAAACTCGTGCTCGTCCTCTGAGGCTCCGACATGCAGAGACCTCGATGGCAACTGCAGAAATGAAGGGCTGCGTTGAGTTGTCGAGAAGCAAGAACATAGCCAGCGCCTTGTGTTTGGGAGTCAGCAGCTGCTAGACTTTTGCGATTGCTATCACTGTGCACTGAAAGCCAGGACGGCCTGTGCACGTTAAAACAACTAGCTGAGCAAGAGTAGAAGAATAAACACGGCCGCTAGATAGCAGCTTACGTATTGCCCAGGAAAGAGCACTATTTTTGGAGTGTGCAGTAAAATCGTGTTTTTGGACAAGGGAGGCATAAGTGCGCTGCGCTCCTAAGCTATCTCCCTGTGAGACACACTGCCAAAGCTTTTCGCTATGATGCAGTCCAGTGCAGACGCACACTACGGCTCTCCGGAGCTGTCCGAAGCCAAGCGCCGGTAGCCGGCGTCTTTCGGCTGAAGCAGCGCTTCGGAGCGTAGGGCTGCCGCTCCGCTGTTGTGTGCGCGAAGCAGCCGCTTCTCCTGCTCCGGGAGCCGGAGAGAGCTGTAGCTTGTACGAGGGCAAAGAACGTTGCTGCAGAGAGACGAAATTGTGTGCACAGTCTTGCGACTGATAGAGGACGGTGGCTAAAGCTCCCTGCCTTTTCAATGCACTGCTGGCATGCTTTATTGAAGGTGCTCCGAGACAATTTTCCTGGGTTTTGACTTCGTCCTGATGAAGCCCCTCTTGGGAAACTCGTGCTCGTTTCCGAAGGCTCGAGATGCAGAGAACTCGATGGCAGCTGCAGAAATGAAGGGCTGCGTTGAGTTGTCGAGAAGCAAGAACATAGCCAGCGCCTTGTGTTTGGCAGTCAGCAGCTGCTGGACTTTTGCGATTGCTTTCACTGTGCACTGAATGCCAGGACGGCACGTGCACGTTAAAACAACGAGCTGGGCAAGAGTGGGCAGAAGAGAACGGGCGTCAGACAGCAGCTTACATATTACCATAGGAAGAGCAGTGTTTTTGGAGTGTGCAGCAAATGCGTGTTTCTGGACAAGGGAGGCAAAAGTGCGCTGCGCTCCTAAGCTATCTCCCTGCGAGACACACTGCCAAAGCTTTTCGTTATCATGCAGTCTAGTGCAGACGCACACTACGGCTCTCCGGAGCTGTCCGAAGCTAAGCGCCGGTGGCCGGCGTCTTTCGGCTGAAGCAGCGCTTCGGAGCGTAGGGCTGCCGCTCCGCTGTTGTGTGCGCGAAGCAGCCGCTTCTCCTGCTCCGGGAGCGGACAGAGCGGTAGCTTGTACGAGGGCGAAGAACGTTGCTGCAGAGAGACGAAATTGTGTGCACAGCCTTGCGACTGCTAGAGGACGGTGGCTAAAGCTCCCTGCCTTTTCAATGCACTGCTGGCATGCTTTATTGAAAATGCTCCGAGACAATTTTCCTGGGTTTTGACTTCGTCCTGATGAAGCCCCTCTTGGGAAACTCGTGCTCGTTTCCGAAGGCTCGAGATGCAGAGAACTCGATGGCAGCTGCAGAAATGAAGGGCTGCGTTGAGTTGTCGAGAAGCAAGAACATAGCCAGCGCCTTGTGTTTGGCAGTCAGCAGCTGCTGGACTTTTGCGATTGCTTTCACTGTGCACTGAATGCCAGGACGGCACGTGCACGTTAAAACAACGAGCTGGGCAAGAGTGGGCAGAAGAGAACGGGCATCAGACAGCAGCTTACATATTACCATAGGAAGAGCAGTGTTTTTGGAGTGTGCAGCAAATGCGTGTTTCTGGACAAGGGAGGCAAAAGTGCGCTGCGCTCCTAAGCTATCTCCCTGCGAGACACACTGCCAAAGCTTTTCGTTATCATGCAGTCTAGTGCAGACGCACACTACGGCTCTCCGGAGCTGTCCGAAGCTAAGCGCCGGTGGCCGGCGTCTTTCGGCTGAAGCAGCGCTTCGGAGCGTAGGGCTGCCGCTCCGCTGTTGTGTGCGCGAAGCGGCCGCTTCTCCTGCTCCGGGAGCGGACAGAGCGGTAGCTTGTACGAGGGCGAAGAACGAAGCCGCAGAGCACCCGGCTTCTCCGCGCCCCCTAAGGACTGCTAGAGGACCGTGGTGGCCGCTCGCCTTCCTCTTCAATTCCATTCTAGTATCCTTAGGGAAGGTGTTCCAGGACAATTTTCCTGAGTTTTGAATTCGTCCTGATGCAGCCCCTCCTGGGAAACTCGTGCGCGTCCTCTGAGTCTCCGAGTGCAGAGACCTCGATGGCAACTGCAGAAATGAAGGGCTGCGTTGAGTTGTCGAGAAGCAAGAACATAGCCTGGAGTTTGGGAGTCAGCAGCTGCTGGACTTTTGCAATTGCTTTCACTGTGCACTGAATGCCAGGACGGCATGTGCACGTTAAAACAACGAGCTGGGCAAGAGTAATCGAAAGATCACGGCCGTCAGAAAGCAGCTTATATATTGCCCTGGAAAGAGCATTGTGTTTGGAGTGTGCAGTAAAATCGTGTTTCTGGACAAGGGAGGCATAAGTGCGCTGCGCTCCTAAGCTATCTCCCTGCGAGACACACTGCCAAAGCTTTTCGCTATCATGCAGTCCAGTGCAGACGCACACTACGGCTCTCCGGAGCTGTCCGAAGCCAAGCGCCGGTGGCCGGCGTCTTTCGGCTGAAGCAGCGCTTCGGAGCGTAGGGCTGCCGCTCCGCTGTTGTGTGCGCGAAGCAGCCGCTTCTCCTGCTCCGGGAGCGGACAGAGCGGTAGCTTGTACGAGGGCGAAGAACGAAGCCGCAGAGCACCGGCCTTCTGCGCGCACCCTAAGGACTGCTAGAGGACGGTGGTGGCCGCTCGCCTGCCTCTTCAATTCCATTCTAGCATCCTTAGGGAAGGTGTTCCAGGACAATTTTCCTGAGTTTTGAATTCGTCCTGATGCAGCCCCTCCTGGGAAACTCGTGCTCGTCCTCTGAGTCTCCGACATGCAGAGACCTCGATGGCAACTGCAGAAATGAAGGGCTGCGTTGAGTTGTCGAGAAGCAAGAACATAGCCAGCGCCTTGTGTTTGGGAGTCAGCAGCTGCTAGACTTTTGCGATTGCTATCACTGTGCACTGAAAGCCAGGACGGCCTGTGCACGTTAAAACAACTAGCTGAGCAAGAGTAGCCGAAAAATCACGGCCGCTAGATAGCAGCTTACGTATTGCCCAGGAAAGAGCACTATTTTTGGAGTGTGCAGTAAAATCGTGTTTTTGGACAAGGGAGGCATAAGTGCGCTGCGCTCCTAAGCTATCTCCCTGCGAGACACACTGCCAAAGCTTTTCGCTATGATGCAGTCTAGTGCAGACGCACACTACGGCTCTCCGGAGCTGTCCGAAGCCAAGCGCCGGTGGCCGGCGTCTTTCGGCTGAAGCAGCGCTTCGGAGCGTAGGGCTGCCGCTCCGCTGTTGTGTGCGCGAAGCAGCCGCTTCTCCTGCTCCGGGAGCCGGAGAGAGCTGTAGCTTGTACGAGGGCAAAGAACGTTGCTGCAGAGAGACGAAATTGTGTGCACAGTCTTGCGACTGCTAGAGGACGGTGGCTAAAGCTCCCTGCCTTTTCAATGCACTGCTGGCATGCTTTATTGAAGGTGCTCCGAGACAATTTTCCTGGGTTTTGACTTCGTCCTGATGAAGCCCCTCTTGGGAAACTCGTGCTCGTTTCCGAAGGCTCGAGATGCAGAGAACTCGATGGCAGCTGCAGAAATGAAGGGCTGCGTTGAGTTGTCGAGAAGCAAGAACATAGCCAGCGCCTTGTGTTTGGCAGTCAGCAGCTGCTGGACTTTTGCGATTGCTTTCACTGTGCACTGAATGCCAGGACGGCACGTGCACGTTAAAACAACGAGCTGGGCAAGAGTGGGCAGAAGAGAACGGGCGTCAGACAGCAGCTTACATATTACCATAGGAAGAGCAGTGTTTTTGGAGTGTGCAGCAAATGCGTGTTTCTGGACAAGGGAGGCAAAAGTGCGCTGCGCTCCTAAGCTATCTCCCTGCGAGACACACTGCCAAAGCTTTTCGTTATCATGCAGTCTAGTGCAGACGCACACTACGGCTCTCCGGAGCTGTCCGAAGCTAAGCGCCGGTGGCCGGCGTCTTTCGGCTGAAGCAGCGCTTCGGAGCGTAGGGCTGCCGCTCCGCTGTTGTGTGCGCGAAGCAGCCGCTTCTCCTGCTCCGGGAGCCGGAGAGAGCGGTAGCTTGTACGAGGGCGAAGAACGAAGCCGCAGAGCACCGGGCTTCTGCGCGCACCCTAAGGACTGCTAGAGGACCGTGGTGGCCGCACGCCTGCCTCTTCAATTCCATTCTAGTATCCTTAGGGAAGGTGTTCCAGGACAATTTTCCTGAGTTTTGAATTCGTCCTGATACAGCCCCTCCTGGGAAACTCGTGCTCGTCCTCTGAGTCTCCGACATGCAGAGACCTCGATGGCAACTGCAGAAATGAAGGGCTGCGTTGAGTTGTCGAGAAGCAAGAACATAGCCAGCGCCTTGTGTTTGGGAGTCAGCAGCTGCTAGACTTTTGCGATTGCTATCACTGTGCACTGAAAGCCAGGACGGCCTGTGCACGTTAAAACAACTAGCTGAGCAAGAGTAGCCGAAAAATCACGGCCGCTAGATAGCAGCTTACGTATTGCCCAGGAAAGAGCACTATTTTTGGAGTGTGCAGTAAAATCGTGTTTTTGGACAAGGGAGGCATAAGTGCGCTGCGCTCCTAAGCTATCTCCCTGCGAGACACACTGCCAAAGCTTTTCGCTATGATGCAGTCTAGTGCAGACGCACACTACGGCTCTCCGGAGCTGTCCGAAGCCAAGCGCCGGTGGCCGGCGTCTTTCGGCTGAAGCAGCGCTTCGGAGCGTAGGGCTGCCGCTCCGCTGTTGTGTGCGCGAAGCAGCCGCTTCTCCTGCTCCGGGAGCCGGAGAGAGCTGTAGCTTGTACGAGGGCAAAGAACGTTGCTGCAGAGAGACGAAATTGTGTGCACAGTCTTGCGACTGATAGAGGACGGTGGCTAAAGCTCCCTGCCTTTTCAATGCACTGCTGGCATGCTTTATTGAAGGTGCTCCGAGACAATTTTCCTGGGTTTTGACTTCGTCCTGATGAAGCCCCTCTTGGGAAACTCGTGCTCGTTTCCGAAGGCTCGAGATGCAGAGAACTCGATGGCAGCTGCAGAAATGAAGGGCTGCGTTGAGTTGTCGAGAAGCAAGAACATAGCCAGCGCCTTGTGTTTGGCAGTCAGCAGCTGCTGGACTTTTGCGATTGCTTTCACTGTGCACTGAATGCCAGGACGGCACGTGCACGTTAAAACAACGAGCTGGGCAAGAGTGGGCAGAAGAGAACGGGCGTCAGACAGCAGCTTACATATTACCATAGGAAGAGCAGTGTTTTTGGAGTGTGCAGCAAATGCGTGTTTCTGGACAAGGGAGGCAAAAGTGCGCTGCGCTCCTAAGCTATCTCCCTGCGAGACACACTGCCAAAGCTTTGCGTTATCATGCAGTCTAGTGCAGACGCACACTACGGCTCTCCGGAGCTGTCCGAAGCTAAGCGCCGGTGGCCGGCGTCTTTCGGCTGAAGCAGCGCTTCGGAGCGTAGGGCTGCCGCTCCGCTGTTGTGTGCGCGAAGCAGCCGCTTCTCCTGCTCCGGGAGCGGACAGAGCGGTAGCTTGTACGAGGGCGAAGAACGAAGCCGCAGAGCACCCGGCTTCTCCGCGCCCCCTAAGGACTGCTAGAGGACCGTGGTGGCCGCTCGCCTTCCTCTTCAATTCCATTCTAGTATCCTTAGGGAAGGTGTTCCAGGACAATTTTCCTGAGTTTTGAATTCGTCCTGATGCAGCCCCTCCTGGGAAACTCGTGCGCGTCCTCTGAGTCTCCGAGTGCAGAGACCTCGATGGCAACTGCAGAAATGAAGGGCTGCGTTGAGTTGTCGAGAAGCAAGAACATAGCCTGGAGTTTGGGAGTCAGCAGCTGCTGGACTTTTGCAATTGCTTTTACTGTGCACTGAATGCCAGGACGGCATGTGCACGTTAAAACAACGAGCTGGGCAAGAGTAATCGAAAGATCACGGCCGTCAGAAAGCAGCTTATATATTGCCCTGGAAAGAGCATTGTGTTTGGAGTGTGCAGTAAAATCGTGTTTCTGGACAAGGGAGGCATAAGTGCGCTGCGCTCCTAAGCTATCTCCCTGCGAGACACACTGCCAAAGCTTTTCGCTATCATGCAGTCCAGTGCAGACGCACACTACGGCTCTCCGGAGCTGTCCGAAGCCAAGCGCCGGTGGCCGGCGTCTTTCGGCTGAAGCAGCGCTTCGGAGCGTAGGGCTGCCGCTCCGCTGTTGTGTGCGCGAAGCAGCCGCTTCTCCTGCTCCGGGAGCGGACAGAGCGGTAGCTTGTACGAGGGCGAAGAACGAAGCCGCAGAGCACCGGCCTTCTGCGCGCACCCTAAGGACTGCTAGAGGACGGTGGTGGCCGCTCGCCTGCCTCTTCAATTCCATTCTAGCATCCTTAGGGAAGGTGTTCCAGGACAATTTTCCTGAGTTTTGAATTCGTCCGGATGCAGCCCCTCCTGGGAAACTCGTGCTCGTCCTCTGAGTCTCCGACATGCAGAGACCTCGATGGCAACTGCAGAAATGAAGGGCTGCGTTGAGTTGTCGAGAAGCAAGAACATAGCCAGCGCCTTGTGTTTGGGAGTCAGCAGCTGCTAGACTTTTGCGATTGCTATCACTGTGCACTGAAAGCCAGGACGGCCTGTGCACGTTAAAACAACTAGCTGAGCAAGAGTAGAAGAATAAACACGGCCGCTAGATAGCAGCTTACGTATTGCCCAGGAAAGAGCACTATTTTTGGAGTGTGCAGTAAAATCGTGTTTTTGGACAAGGGAGGCATAAGTGCGCTGCGCTCCTAAGCTATCTCCCTGCGAGACACACTGCCAAAGCTTTTCGCTATGATGCAGTCCAGTGCAGACGCACACTACGGCTCTCCGGAGCTGTCCGAAGCCAAGCGCCGGTGGCCGGCGTCTTTCGGCTGAAGCAGCGCTTCGGAGCGTAGGGCTGCCGCTCCGCTGTTGTGTGCGCGAAGCAGCCGCTTCTCCTGCTCCGGGAGCGGACAGAGCGGTAGCTTGTACGAGGGCGAAGAACGTTGCTGCAGAGAGACGACATTGTGTGCACAGCCTTGCGACTGCTAGAGGACGGTGGCTAAAGCTCCCTGCCTTTTCAATGCACTGCTGGCATGCTTTATTGAAGGTGCTCCGAGACAATTTTCCTGGGTTTTGACTTCGTCCTGATGAAGCCCCTCTTGGGAAACTCGTGCTCGTTTCCGAAGGCTCGAGATGCAGAGAACTCGATGGCAGCTGCAGAAATGAAGGGCTGCGTTGAGTTGTCGAGAAGCAAGAACATAGCCAGCGCCTTGTGTTTGGCAGTCAGCAGCTGCTGGACTTTTGCGATTGCTTTCACTGTGCACTGAATGCCAGGACGGCACGTGCACGTTAAAACAACGAGCTGGGCAAGAGTGGGCAGAAGAGAACGGGCGTCAGACAGCAGCTTACATATTACCATAGGAAGAGCAGTGTTTTTGGAGTGTGCAGCAAATGCGTGTTTCTGGACAAGGGAGGCAAAAGTGCGCTGCGCTCCTAAGCTATCTCCCTGCGAGACACACTGCCAAAGCTTTTCGTTATCATGCAGTCTAGTGCAGACGCACACTACGGCTCTCCGGAGCTGTCCGAAGCTAAGCGCCGGTGGCCGGCGTCTTTCGGCTGAAGCAGCGCTTCGGAGCGTAGGGCTGCCGCTCCGCTGTTGTGTGCGCGAAGCGGCCGCTTCTCCTGCTCCGGGAGCGGACAGAGCGGTAGCTTGTACGAGGGCGAAGAACGAAGCCGCAGAGCACCCGGCTTCTCCGCGCCCCCTAAGGACTGCTAGAGGACCGTGGTGGCCGCTCGCCTTCCTCTTCAATTCCATTCTAGTATCCTTAGGGAAGGTGTTCCAGGACAATTTTCCTGAGTTTTGAATTCGTCCTGATGCAGCCCCTCCTGGGAAACTCGTGCGCGTCCTCTGAGTCTCCGAGTGCAGAGACCTCGATGGCAACTGCAGAAATGAAGGGCTGCGTTGAGTTGTCGAGAAGCAAGAACATAGCCTGGAGTTTGGGAGTTAGCAGCTGCTGGACTTTTGCAATTGCTTTTACTGTGCACTGAATGCCAGGACGGCATGTGCACGTTAAAACAACGAGCTGGGCAAGAGTAATCGAAAGATCACGGCCGTCAGAAAGCAGCTTATATATTGCCCTGGAAAGAGCATTGTGTTTGGAGTGTGCAGTAAAATCGTGTTTCTGGACAAGGGAGGCATAAGTGCGCTGCGCTCCTAAGCTATCTCCCTGCGAGACACACTGCCAAAGCTTTTCGCTATCATGCAGTCCAGTGCAGACGCACACTACGGCTCTCCGGAGCTGTCCGAAGCCAAGCGCCGGTGGCCGGCGTCTTTCGGCTGAAGCAGCGCTTCGGAGCGTAGGGCTGCCGCTCCGCTGTTGTGTGCGCGAAGCAGCCGCTTCTCCTGCTCCGGGAGCGGACAGAGCGGTAGCTTGTACGAGGGCGAAGAACGAAGCCGCAGAGCACCGGCCTTCTGCGCGCACCCTAAGGACTGCTAGAGGACGGTGGTGGCCGCTCGCCTGCCTCTTCAATTCCATTCTAGCATCCTTAGGGAAGGTGTTCCAGGACAATTTTCCTGAGTTTTGAATTCGTCCGGATGCAGCCCCTCCTGGGAAACTCGTGCTCGTCCTCTGAGTCTCCGACATGCAGAGACCTCGATGGCAACTGCAGAAATGAAGGGCTGCGTTGAGTTGTCGAGAAGCAAGAACATAGCCAGCGCCTTGTGTTTGGGAGTCAGCAGCTGCTAGACTTTTGCGATTGCTATCACTGTGCACTGAAAGCCAGGACGGCCTGTGCACGTTAAAACAACTAGCTGAGCAAGAGTAGAAGAATAAACACGGCCGCTAGATAGCAGCTTACGTATTGCCCAGGAAAGAGCACTATTTTTGGAGTGTGCAGTAAAATCGTGTTTTTGGACAAGGGAGGCATAAGTGCGCTGCGCTCCTAAGCTATCTCCCTGCGAGACACACTGCCAAAGCTTTTCGCTATGATGCAGTCCAGTGCAGACGCACACTACGGCTCTCCGGAGCTGTCCGAAGCCAAGCGCCGGTGGCCGGCGTCTTTCGGCTGAAGCAGCGCTTCGGAGCGTAGGGCTGCCGCTCCGCTGTTGTGTGCGCGAAGCAGCCGCTTCTCCTGCTCCGGGAGCGGACAGAGCGGTAGCTTGTACGAGGGCGAAGAACGTTGCTGCAGAGAGACGACATTGTGTGCACAGCCTTGCGACTGCTAGAGGACGGTGGCTAAAGCTCCCTGCCTTTTCAATGCACTGCTGGCATGCTTTATTGAAGGTGCTCCGAGACAATTTTCCTGGGTTTTGACTTCGTCCTGATGAAGCCCCTCTTGGGAAACTCGTGCTCGTTTCCGAAGGCTCGAGATGCAGAGAACTCGATGGCAGCTGCAGAAATGAAGGGCTGCGTTGAGTTGTCGAGAAGCAAGAACATAGCCAGCGCCTTGTGTTTGGCAGTCAGCAGCTGCTGGACTTTTGCGATTGCTTTCACTGTGCACTGAATGCCAGGACGGCACGTGCACGTTAAAACAACGAGCTGGGCAAGAGTGGGCAGAAGAGAACGGGCGTCAGACAGCAGCTTACATATTACCATAGGAAGAGCAGTGTTTTTGGAGTGTGCAGCAAATGCGTGTTTCTGGACAAGGGAGGCAAAAGTGCGCTGCGCTCCTAAGCTATCTCCCTGCGAGACACACTGCCAAAGCTTTTCGTTATCATGCAGTCTAGTGCAGACGCACACTACGGCTCTCCGGAGCTGTCCGAAGCTAAGCGCCGGTGGCCGGCGTCTTTCGGCTGAAGCAGCGCTTCGGAGCGTACGGCTGCCGCTCCGCTGTTGTGTGCGCGAAGCGGCCGCTTCTCCTGCTCCGGGAGCGGACAGAGCGGTAGCTTGTACGAGGGCGAAGAACGAAGCCGCAGAGCACCCGGCTTCTCCGCGCCCCCTAAGGACTGCTAGAGGACCGTGGTGGCCGCACGCCTGCCTCTTCAATTCCATTCTAGTATCCTTAGGGAAGGTGTTCCAGGACAATTTTCCTGAGTTTTGAATTCGTCCTGATGCAGCCCCTCCTGGGAAACTCGTGCGCGTCCTCTGAGTCTCCGAGTGCAGAGACCTCGATGGCAACTGCAGAAATGAAGGGCTGCGTTGAGTTGTCGAGAAGCAAGAACATAGCCTGGAGTTTGGGAGTCAGCAGCTGCTGGACTTTTGCGATTGCTTTCACTGTGCACTGAATGCCAGGACGGCATGTGCACGTTAAAACAACGAGCTGGGCAAGAGTAATCGAAAGATCACGGCCGTCAGAAAGCAGCTTATATATTGCCCTGGAAAGAGCATTGTTTTTGGAGTGTGCAGTAAAATCGTGTTTCTGGACAAGGGAGGCATAAGTGCGCTGCGCTCCTAAGCTATCTCCCTGCGAGACACACTGCCAAAGCTTTTCGCTATGATGCAGTCCAGTGCAGACGCACACTACGGCTCTCCGGAGCTGTCCGAAGCCAAGCGCCGGTGGCCGGCGTCTTTCGGCTGAAGCAGCGCTTCGGAGCGTAGGGCTGCCGCTCCGCTGTTGTGTGCGCGAAGCAGCCGCTTCTCCTGCTCCGGGGGCCGGAGAGAGCGGTAGCTTGTACGAGGGCGAAGAACGAAGCCGCAGAGCACCGGGCTTCTGCGCGCACCCTAAGGACTGCTAGAGGACGGTGGTGGCCGCTCGCCTGCCTCTTCAATTCCATTCTAGCATCCTTAGGGAAGGTGTTCCAGGACAATTTTCCTGAGTTTTGAATTCGTCCTGATGCAGCCCCTCCTGGGAAACTCGTGCTCGTCCTCTGAGTCTCCGACATGCAGAGACCTCGATGGCAACTGCAGAAATGAAGGGCTGCGTTGAGTTGTCGAGAAGCAAGAACATAGCCAGCGCCTTGTGTTTGGGAGTCAGCAGCTGCTAGACTTTTGCGATTGCTATCACTGTGCACTGAAAGCCAGGACGGCCTGTGCACGTTAAAACAACTAGCTGAGCAAGAGTAGCCGAAAAATCACGGCCGCTAGATAGCAGCTTACGTATTGCCCAGGAAAGAGCACTATTTTTGGAGTGTGCAGTAAAATCGTGTTTTTGGACAAGGGAGGCATAAGTGCGCTGCGCTCCTAAGCTATCTCCCTGCGAGACACACTGCCAAAGCTTTTCGCTATGATGCAGTCCAGTGCAGACGCACACTACGGCTCTCCGGAGCTGTCCGAAGCCAAGCGCCGGTGGCCGGCGTCTTTCGGCTGAAGCAGCGCTTCGGAGCGTAGGGCTGCCGCTCCGCTGTTGTGTGCGCGAAGCAGCCGCTTCTCCTGCTCCGGGAGCGGACAGAGCGGTAGCTTGTACGAGGGCGAAGAACGTTGCTGCAGAGAGACGACATTGTGTGCACAGCCTTGCGACTGCTAGAGGACGGTGGCTAAAGCTCCCTGCCTTTTCAATGCACTGCTGGCATGCTTTATTGAAGGTGCTCCGAGACAATTTTCCTGGGTTTTGACTTCGTCCTGATGAAGCCCCTCTTGGGAAACTCGTGCTCGTTTCCGTAGGCTCGAGATGCAGAGAACTCGATGGCAGCTGCAGAAATGAAGGGCTGCGTTGAGTTGTCGAGAAGCAAGAACATAGCCAGCGCCTTGTGTTTGGCAGTCAGCAGCTGCTGGACTTTTGCGATTGCTTTCACTGTGCACTGAATGCCAGGACGGCACGTGCACGTTAAAACAACGAGCTGGGCAAGAGTGGGCAGAAGAGAACGGGCGTCAGACAGCAGCTTACATATTACCATAGGAAGAGCAGTGTTTTTGGAGTGTGCAGCAAATGCGTGTTTCTGGACAAGGGAGGCAAAAGTGCGCTGCGCTCCTAAGCTATCTCCCTGCGAGACACACTGCCAAAGCTTTTCGTTATCATGCAGTCTAGTGCAGACGCACACTACGGCTCTCCGGAGCTGTCCGAAGCTAAGCGCCGGTGGCCGGCGTCTTTCGGCTGAAGCAGCGCTTCGGAGCGTACGGCTGCCGCTCCGCTGTTGTGTGCGCGAAGCAGCCGCTTCTCCTGCTCCGGGAGCGGACAGAGCGGTAGCTTGTACGAGGGCGAAGAACGAAGCCGCAGAGCACCCGGCTTCTCCGCGCCCCCTAAGGACTGCTAGAGGACCGTGGTGGCCGCTCGCCTGCCTCTTCAATTCCATTCTAGTATCCTTAGGGAAGGTGTTCCAGGACAATTTTCCTGAGTTTTGAATTCGTCCTGATGCAGCCCCTCCTGGGAAACTCGTGCGCGTCCTCTGAGTCTCCGAGTGCAGAGACCTCGATGGCAACTGCAGAAATGAAGGGCTGCGTTGAGTTGTCGAGAAGCAAGAACATAGCCTGGAGTTTGGGAGTCAGCAGCTGCTGGACTTTTGCAATTGCTTTCACTGTGCACTGAATGCCAGGACGGCATGTGCACGTTAAAACAACGAGCTGGGCAAGAGTAATCGAAAGATCACGGCCGTCAGAAAGCAGCTTATATATTGCCCTGGAAAGAGCATTGTGTTTGGAGTGTGCAGTAAAATCGTGTTTCTGGACAAGGGAGGCATAAGTGCGCTGCGCTCCTAAGCTATCTCCCTGCGAGACACACTGCCAAAGCTTTTCGCTATCATGCAGTCCAGTGCAGACGCACACTACGGCTCTCCGGAGCTGTCCGAAGCCAAGCGCCGGTGGCCGGCGTCTTTCGGCTGAAGCAGCGCTTCGGAGCGTAGGGCTGCCGCTCCGCTGTTGTGTGTGCGAAGCAGCCGCTTCTCCTGCTCCGGGGGCCGGAGAGAGCGGTAGCTTGTACGAGGGCGAAGAACGAAGCCGCAGAGCACCGGCCTTCTGCGCGCACCCTAAGGACTGCTAGAGGACGGTGGTGGCCGCTCGCCTGCCTCTTCAATTCCATTCTAGCATCCTTAGGGAAGGTGTTCCAGGACAATTTTCCTGAGTTTTGAATTCGTCCGGATGCAGCCCCTCCTGGGAAACTCGTGCTCGTCCTCTGAGTCTCCGACATGCAGAGACCTCGATGGCAACTGCAGAAATGAAGGGCTGCGTTGAGTTGTCGAGAAGCAAGAACATAGCCAGCGCCTTGTGTTTGGGAGTCAGCAGCTGCTAGACTTTTGCGATTGCTATCACTGTGCACTGAAAGCCAGGACGGCCTGTGCACGTTAAAACAACTAGCTGAGCAAGAGTAGCCGAAAAATCACGGCCGCTAGATAGCAGCTTACGTATTGCCCAGGAAAGAGCACTATTTTTGGAGTGTGCAGTAAAATCGTGTTTTTGGACAAGGGAGGCATAAGTGCGCTGCGCTCCTAAGCTATCTCCCTGCGAGACACACTGCCAAAGCTTTTCGCTATGATGCAGTCTAGTGCAGACGCACACTACGGCTCTCCGGAGCTGTCCGAAGCCAAGCGCCGGTGGCCGGCGTCTTTCGGCTGAAGCAGCGCTTCGGAGCGTAGGGCTGCCGCTCCGCTGTTGTGTGCGCGAAGCAGCCGCTTCTCCTGCTCCGGGAGCCGGAGAGAGCTGTAGCTTGTACGAGGGCAAAGAACGTTGCTGCAGAGAGACGAAATTGTGTGCACAGTCTTGCGACTGCTAGAGGACGGTGGCTAAAGCTCCCTGCCTTTTCAATGCACTGCTGGCATGCTTTATTGAAGGTGCTCCGAGACAATTTTCCTGGGTTTTGACTTCGTCCTGATGAAGCCCCTCTTGGGAAACTCGTGCTCGTTTCCGAAGGCTCGAGATGCAGAGAACTCGATGGCAGCTGCAGAAATGAAGGGCTGCGTTGAGTTGTCGAGAAGCAAGAACATAGCCAGCGCCTTGTGTTTGGCAGTCAGCAGCTGCTGGACTTTTGCGATTGCTTTCACTGTGCACTGAATGCCAGGACGGCACGTGCACGTTAAAACAACGAGCTGGGCAAGAGTGGGCAGAAGAGAACGGGCGTCAGACAGCAGCTTACATATTACCATAGGAAGAGCAGTGTTTTTGGAGTGTGCAGCAAATGCGTGTTTCTGGACAAGGGAGGCAAAAGTGCGCTGCGCTCCTAAGCTATCTCCCTGCGAGACACACTGCCAAAGCTTTTCGTTATCATGCAGTCTAGTGCAGACGCACACTACGGCTCTCCGGAGCTGTCCGAAGCTAAGCGCCGGTGGCCGGCGTCTTTCGGCTGAAGCAGCGCTTCGGAGCGTAGGGCTGCCGCTCCGCTGTTGTGTGCGCGAAGCAGCCGCTTCTCCTGCTCCGGGAGCGGACAGAGCGGTAGCTTGTACGAGGGCGAAGAACGTTGCTGCAGAGAGACGACATTGTGTGCACAGCCTTGCGACTGCTAGAGGACGGTGGCTAAAGCTCCCTGCCTTTTCAATGCACTGCTGGCATGCTTTATTGAAGGTGCTCCGAGACAATTTTCCTGGGTTTTGACTTCGTCCTGATGAAGCCCCTCTTGGGAAACTCGTGCTCGTTTCCGAAGGCTCGAGATGCAGAGAACTCGATGGCAGCTGCAGAAATGAAGGGCTGCGTTGAGTTGTCGAGAAGCAAGAACATAGCCAGCGCCTTGTGTTTGGCAGTCAGCAGCTGCTGGACTTTTGCGATTGCTTTCACTGTGCACTGAATGCCAGGACGGCACGTGCACGTTAAAACAACGAGCTGGGCAAGAGTGGGCAGAAGAGAACGGGCGTCAGACAGCAGCTTACATATTACCATAGGAAGAGCAGTGTTTTTGGAGTGTGCAGCAAATGCGTGTTTCTGGACAAGGGAGGCAAAAGTGCGCTGCGCTCCTAAGCTATCTCCCTGCGAGACACACTGCCAAAGCTTTTCGTTATCATGCAGTCTAGTGCAGACGCACACTACGGCTCTCCGGATCTGTCCGAAGCTAAGCGCCGGTGGCCGGCGTCTTTCGGCTGAAGCAGCGCTTCGGAGCGTAGGGCTGCCGCTCCGCTGTTGTGTGCGCGAAGCAGCCGCTTCTCCTGCTCCGGGAGCGGACAGAGCGGTAGCTTGTACGAGGGCGAAGAACGAAGCCGCAGAGCACCCGGCTTCTCCGCGCCCCCTAAGGACTGCTAGAGGACCGTGGTGGCCGCTCGCCTTCCTCTTCAATTCCATTCTAGTATCCTTAGGGAAGGTGTTCCAGGACAATTTTCCTGAGTTTTGAATTCGTCCTGATGCAGCCCCTCCTGGGAAACTCGTGCGCGTCCTCTGAGTCTCCGAGTGCAGAGACCTCGATGGCAACTGCAGAAATGAAGGGCTGCGTTGAGTTGTCGAGAAGCAAGAACATAGCCTGGAGTTTGGGAGTCAGCAGCTGCTGGACTTTTGCAATTGCTTTCACTGTGCACTGAATGCCAGGACGGCATGTGCACGTTAAAACAACGAGCTGGGCAAGAGTAATCGAAAGATCACGGCCGTCAGAAAGCAGCTTATATATTGCCCTGGAAAGAGCATTGTGTTTGGAGTGTGCAGTAAAATCGTGTTTCTGGACAAGGGAGGCAAAAGTGCGCTGCGCTCCTAAGCTATCTCCCTGCGAGACACACTGCCAAAGCTTTTCGCTATGATGCAGTCCAGTGCAGACGCACACTACGGCTCTCCGGAGCTGTCCGAAGCCAAGCGCCGGTGGCCGGCGTCTTTCGGCTGAAGCAGCGCTTCGGAGCGTAGGGCTGCCGCTCCGCTGTTGTGTGCGCGAAGCAGCCGCTTCTCCTGCTCCGGGAGCGGACAGAGCGGTAGCTTGTACGAGGGCGAAGAACGAAGCCGCAGAGCACCGGCCTTCTGCGCGCACCCTAAGGACTGCTAGAGGACGGTGGTGGCCGCTCGCCTGCCTCTTCAATTCCATTCTAGCATCCTTAGGGAAGGTGTTCCAGGACAATTTTCCTGAGTTTTGAATTCGTCCTGATGCAGCCCCTCCTGGGAAACTCGTGCTCGTCCTCTGAGTCTCCGACATGCAGAGACCTCGATGGCAACTGCAGAAATGAAGGGCTGCGTTGAGTTGTCGAGAAGCAAGAACATAGCCAGCGCCTTGTGTTTGGGAGTCAGCAGCTGCTAGACTTTTGCGATTGCTATCACTGTGCACTGAAAGCCAGGACGGCCTGTGCACGTTAAAACAACTAGCTGAGCAAGAGTAGCCGAAAAATCACGGCCGCTAGATAGCAGCTTACGTATTGCCCAGGAAAGAGCACTATTTTTGGAGTGTGCAGTAAAATCGTGTTTTTGGACAAGGGAGGCATAAGTGCGCTGCGCTCCTAAGCTATCTCCCTGCGAGACACACTGCCAAAGCTTTTCGCTATGATGCAGTCTAGTGCAGACGCACACTACGGCTCTCCGGAGCTGTCCGAAGCCAAGCGCCGGTGGCCGGCGTCTTTCGGCTGAAGCAGCGCTTCGGAGCGTAGGGCTGCCGCTCCGCTGTTGTGTGCGCGAAGCAGCCGCTTCTCCTGCTCCGGGAGCGGACAGAGCGGTAGCTTGTACGAGGGCGAAGAACGTTGCTGCAGAGAGACGACATTGTGTGCACAGCCTTGCGACTGCTAGAGGACGGTGGCTAAAGCTCCCTGCCTTTTCAATGCACTGCTGGCATGCTTTATTGAAGGTGCTCCGAGACAATTTTCCTGGGTTTTGACTTCGTCCTGATGAAGCCCCTCTTGGGAAACTCGTGCTCGTTTCCGAAGGCTCGAGATGCAGAGAACTCGATGGCAGCTGCAGAAATGAAGGGCTGCGTTGAGTTGTCGAGAAGCAAGAACATAGCCAGCGCCTTGTGTTTGGCAGTCAGCAGCTGCTGGACTTTTGCGATTGCTTTCACTGTGCACTGAATGCCAGGACGGCACGTGCACGTTAAAACAACGAGCTGGGCAAGAGTGGGCAGAAGAGAACGGGCGTCAGACAGCAGCTTACATATTACCATAGGAAGAGCAGTGTTTTTGGAGTGTGCAGCAAATGCGTGTTTCTGGACAAGGGAGGCAAAAGTGCGCTGCGCTCCTAAGCTATCTCCCTGCGAGACACACTGCCAAAGCTTTTCGTTATCATGCAGTCTAGTGCAGACGCACACTACGGCTCTCCGGAGCTGTCCGAAGCTAAGCGCCGGTGGCCGGCGTCTTTCGGCTGAAGCAGCGCTTCGGAGCGTAGGGCTGCCGCTCCGCTGTTGTGTGCGCGAAGCAGCCGCTTCTCCTGCTCCGGGAGCGGACAGAGCGGTAGCTTGTACGAGGGCGAAGAACGAAGCCGCAGAGCACCCGGCTTCTCCGCGCCCCCTAAGGACTGCTAGAGGACCGTGGTGGCCGCTCGCCTTCCTCTTCAATTCCATTCCAGTATCCTTAGGGAAGGTGTTCCAGGACAATTTTCCTGAGTTTTGAATTCGTCCTGATGCAGCCCCTCCTGGGAAACTCGTGCGCGTCCTCTGAGTCTCCGAGTGCAGAGACCTCGATGGCAACTGCAGAAATGAAGGACTGCGTTGAGTTGTCGAGAAGCAAGAACATAGCCTGGAGTTTGGGAGTCAGCAGCTGCTGGACTTTTGCGATTGCTTTCACTGTGCACTGAATGCCAGGACGGCATGTGCACGTTAAAACAACGAGCTGGGCAAGAGTAATCGAAAGATCACGGCCGTCAGAAAGCAGCTTATATATTGCCCTGGAAAGAGCATTGTTTTTGGAGTGTGCAGTAAAATCGTGTTTCTGGACAAGGGAGGCATAAGTGCGCTGCGCTCCTAAGCTATCTCCCTGCGAGACACACTGCCAAAGCTTTTCTCTATGATGCAGTCCAGTGCAGACGCACACTACGGCTCTCCGGAGCTGTCCGAAGCCAAGCGCCGGTGGCCGGCGTCTTTCGGCTGAAGCAGCGCTTCGGAGCGTAGGGCTGCCGCTCCGCTGTTGTGTGCGCGAAGCAGCCGCTTCTCCTGCTCCGGGAGCCGGAGAGAGCGGTAGCTTGTACGAGGGCGAAGAACGAAGCCGCAGAGCACCGGGCTTCTGCGCGCACCCTAAGGACTGCTAGAGGACGGTGGTGGCCGCTCGCCTGCCTCTTCAATTCCATTCTAGCATCCTTAGGGAAGGTGTTCCAGGACAATTTTCCTGAGTTTTGAATTCGTCCTGATGCAGCCTCTCCTGGGAAACTCGTGCTCGTCCTCTGAGTCTCCGACATGCAGAGACCTCGATGGCAACTGCAGAAATGAAGGGCTGCGTTGAGTTGTCGAGAAGCAAGAACATAGCCAGCGCCTTGTGTTTGGGAGTCAGCAGCTGCTAGACTTTTGCGATTGCTATCACTGTGCACTGAAAGCCAGGACGGCCTGTGCACGTTAAAACAACTAGCTGAGCAAGAGTAGCCGAAAAATCACGGCCGCTAGATAGCAGCTTACGTATTGCCCAGGAAAGAGCACTATTTTTGGAGTGTGCAGTAAAATCGTGTTTTTGGACAAGGGAGGCATAAGTGCGCTGCGCTCCTAAGCTATCTCCCTGCGAGACACACTGCCAAAGCTTTTCGCTATGATGCAGTCTAGTGCAGACGCACACTACGGCTCTCCGGAGCTGTCCGAAGCCAAGCGCCGGTGGCCGGCGTCTTTCGGCTGAAGCAGCGCTTCGGAGCGTAGGGCTGCCGCTCCGCTGTTGTGTGCGCGAAGCAGCCGCTTCTCCTGCTCCGGGAGCCGGAGAGAGCTGTAGCTTGTACGAGGGCAAAGAACGTTGCTGCAGAGAGACGAAATTGTGTGCACAGTCTTGCGACTGATAGAGGACGGTGGCTAAAGCTCCCTGCCTTTTCAATGCACTGCTGGCATGCTTTATTGAAAATGCTCCGAGACAATTTTCCTGGGTTTTGACTTCGTCCTGATGAAGCCCCTCTTGGGAAACTCGTGCTCGTTTCCGAAGGCTCGAGATGCAGAGAACTCGATGGCAGCTGCAGAAATGAAGGGCTGCGTTGAGTTGTCGAGAAGCAAGAACATAGCCAGCGCCTTGTGTTTGGCAGTCAGCAGCTGCTGGACTTTTGCGATTGCTTTCACTGTGCACTGAATGCCAGGACGGCACGTGCACGTTAAAACAACGAGCTGGGCAAGAGTGGGCAGAAAAGAACGGGCGTCAGACAGCAGCTTACATATTACCATAGGAAGAGCAGTGTTTTTGGAGTGTGCAGCAAATGCGTGTTTCTGGACAAGGGAGGCAAAAGTGCGCTGCGCTCCTAAGCTATCTCCCTGCGAGACACACTGCCAAAGCTTTTCGTTATCATGCAGTCTAGTGCAGACGCACACTACGGCTCTCCGGAGCTGTCCGAAGCTAAGCGCCGGTGGCCGGCGTCTTTCGGCTGAAGCAGCGCTTCGGAGCGTAGGGCTGCCGCTCCGCTGTTGTGTGCGCGAAGCAGCCGCTTCTCCTGCTCCGGGAGCGGACAGAGCGGTAGCTTGTACGAGGGCGAAGAACGAAGCCGCAGAGCACCCGGCTTCTCCGCGCCCCCTAAGGACTGCTAGAAGACCGTGGTGGCCGCTCGCCTTCCTCTTCAATTCCATTCTAGTATCCTTAGGGAAGGTGTTCCAGGACAATTTTCCTGAGTTTTGAATTCGTCCTGATGCAGCCCCTCCTGGGAAACTCGTGCGCGTCCTCTGAGTCTCCGAGTGCAGAGACCTCGATGGCAACTGCAGAAATGAAGGACTGCGTTGAGTTGTCGAGAAGCAAGAACATAGCCTGGAGTTTGGGAGTCAGCAGCTGCTGGACTTTTGCGATTGCTTTCACTGTGCACTGAATGCCAGGACGGCATGAGCACGTTAAAACAACGAGCTGGGCAAGAGTAATCGAAAGATCACGGCCGTCAGAAAGCAGCTTATATATTGCCCTGGAAAGAGCATTGTTTTTGGAGTGTGCAGTAAAATCGTGTTTCTGGACAAGGGAGGCATAAGTGCGCTGCGCTCCTAAGCTATCTCCCTGCGAGACACACTGCCAAAGCTTTTCGCTATGATGCAGTCCAGTGCAGACGCACACTACGGCTCTCCGGAGCTGTCCGAAGCCAAGCGCCGGTGGCCGGCGTCTTTCGGCTGAAGCAGCGCTTCGGAGCGTAGGGCTGCCGCTCCGCTGTTGTGTGCGCGAAGCAGCCGCTTCTCCTGCTCCGGGAGCCGGAGAGAGCGGTAGCTTGTACGAGGGCGAAGAACGAAGCCGCAGAGCACCGGGCTTCTGCGCGCACCCTAAGGACTGCTAGAGGACGGTGGTGGCCGCACGCCTGCCTCTTCAATTCCATTCTAGCATCCTTAGGGAAGGTGTTCCAGGACAATTTTCCTGAGTTTTGAATTCGTCCTGATACAGCCCCTCCTGGGAAACTCGTGCTCGTCCTCTGAGTCTCCGACATGCAGAGACCTCGATGGCAACTGCAGAAATGAAGGGCTGCGTTGAGTTGTCGAGAAGCAAGAACATAGCCAGCGCCTTGTGTTTGGGAGTCAGCAGCTGCTGGACTTTTGCGATTGCTTTCACTGTGCACTGAATGCCAGGACGGCATGTGCACGTTAAAACAACGAGCTGGGCAAGAGTAATCGAAAGATCACGGCCGTCAGAAAGCAGCTTATATATTGCCCTGGAAAGAGCATTGTTTTTGGAGTGTGCAGTAAAATCGTGTTTCTGGACAAGGGAGGCATAAGTGCGCTGCGCTCCTAAGCTATCTCCCTGCGAGACACACTGCCAAAGCTTTTCGCTATCATGCAGTCCAGTGCAGACGCACACTACGGCTCTCCGGAGCTGTCCGAAGCCAAGCGCCGGTGGCCGGCGTCTTTCGGCTGAAGCAGCGCTTCGGAGCGTAGGGCTGCCGCTCCGCTGTTGTGTGCGTGAAGCAGCCGCTTCTCCTGCTCCGGGAGCCGGAGAGAGCGGTAGCTTGTACGAGGGCGAAGAACGAAGCCGCAGAGCACCGGGCTTCTGCGCGCACCCTAAGGACTGCTAGAGGACGGTGGTGGCCGCTCGCCTGCCTCTTCAATTCCATTCTAGCATCCTTAGGGAAGGTGTTCCAGGACAATTTTCCTGAGTTTTGAATTCGTCCTGATGCAGCCCCTCCTGGGAAACTCGTGCTCGTCCTCTGAGTCTCCGACATGCAGAGACCTCAATGGCAACTGCAGAAATGAAGGGCTGCGTTGAGTTGTCGAGAAGCAAGAACATAGCCAGCGCCTTGTGTTTGGGAGTCAGCAGCTGCTAGACTTTTGCGATTGCTATCACTGTGCACTGAAAGCCAGGACGGCCTGTGCACGTTAAAACAACTAGCTGAGCAAGAGTAGCCGAAAAATCACGGCCGCTAGATAGCAGCTTACGTATTGCCCAGGAAAGAGCACTATTTTTGGAGTGTGCAGTAAAATCGTGTTTTTGGACAAGGGAGGCATAAGTGCGCTGCGCTCCTAAGCTATCTCCCTGCGAGACACACTGCCAAAGCTTTTCGCTATGATGCAGTCCAGTGCAGACGCACACTACGGCTCTCCGGAGCTGTCCGAAGCCAAGCGCCGGTGGCCGGCGTCTTTCGGCTGAAGCAGCGCTTCGGAGCGTAGGGCTGCCGCTCCGCTGTTGTGTGCGCGAAGCAGCCGCTTCTCCTGCTCCGGGAGCCGGAGAGAGCTGTAGCTTGTAGGAGGGCAAAGAACGTTGCTGCAGAGAGACGAAATTGTGTGCACAGTCTTGCGACTGATAGAGGACGGTGGCTAAAGCTCCCTGCCTTTTCAATGCACTGCTGGCATGCTTTATTGAAGGTGCTCCGAGACAATTTTCCTGGGTTTTGACTTCGTCCTGATGAAGCCCCTCTTGGGAAACTCGTGCTCGTTTCCGAAGGCTCGAGATGCAGAGAACTCGATGGCAGCTGCAGAAATGAAGGGCTGCGTTGAGTTGTCGAGAAGCAAGAACATAGCCAGCGCCTTGTGTTTGGCAGTCAGCAGCTGCTGGACTTTTGCGATTGCTTTCACTGTGCACTGAATGCCAGGACGGCACGTGCACGTTAAAACAACGAGCTGGGCAAGAGTGGGCAGAAGAGAACGGGCGTCAGACAGCAGCTTACATATTACCATAGGAAGAGCAGTGTTTTTGGAGTGTGCAGTAAAATCGTGTTTCTGGACAAGGGAGGCATAAGTGCGCTGCGCTCCTAAGCTATCTCCCTGCGAGACACACTGCCAAAGCTATTCGCTATCATGCAGTCCAGTGCAGACGCACACTACGGCTCTCCGGAGCTGTCCGAAGCCAAGCGCCGGTGGCCGGCGTCTTTCGGCTGAAGCAGCGCTTCGGAGCGTAGGGCTGCCGCTCCGCTGTTGTGTGCGCGAAGCAGCCGCTTCTCCTGCTCCGGGAGCCGGAGAGAGCGGTAGCTTGTACGAGGGCGAAGAACGAAGCCGCAGAGCACCGGGCTTCTGCGCGCACCCTAAGGACTGCTAGAGGACGGTGGTGGCCGCTCGCCTGCGTCTTCAATTCCATTCTAGCATCCTTAGGGAAGGTGTTCCAGGACAATTTTCCTGAGTTTTGAATTCGTCCTGATACAGCCCCTCCTGGGAAACTCGTGCTCGTCCTCTGAGTCTCCGACATGCAGAGACCTCGATGGCAACTGCAGAAATGAAGGGCTGCGTTGAGTTGTCGAGAAGCAAGAACATAGCCAGCGCCTTGTGTTTGGGAGTCAGCAGCTGCTAGACTTTTGCGATTGCTATCACTGTGCACTGAAAGCCAGGACGGCCTGTGCACGTTAAAACAACGAGCTGGGCAAGAGTAATCGAAAGATCACGGCCGTCAGAAAGCAGCTTATATATTGCCCTGGAAAGAGCACTATTTTTGGAGTGTGCAGTAAAATCGTGTTTCTGGACAAGGGAGGCATAAGTGCGCTGCGCTCCTAAGCTATCTCCCTGCGAGACACACTGCCAAAGCTTTTCGCTATGATGCAGTCCAGTGCAGACGCACACTACGGCTCTCCGGAGCTGTCCGAAGCCAAGCGCCGGTGGCCGGCGTCTTTCGGCTGAAGCAGCGCTTCGGAGCGTAGGGCTGCCGCTCCGCTGTTGTGTGCGCGAAGCAGCCGCTTCTCCTGCTCCGGGAGCGGACAGAGCGGTAGCTTGTACGAGGGCGAAGAACGTTGCTGCAGAGAGACGACATTGTGTGCACAGCCTTGCGACTGCTAGAGGACGGTGGCTAAAGCTCCCTGCCTTTTCAATGCACTGCTGGCATGCTTTATTGAAGGTGCTCCGAGACAATTTTCCTGGGTTTTGACTTCGTCCTGATGAAGCCCCTCTTGGGAAACTCGTGCTCGTTTCCGAAGGCTCGAGATGCAGAGAACTCGATGGCAGCTGCAGAAATGAAGGGCTGCGTTGAGTTGTCGAGAAGCAAGAACATAGCCAGCGCCTTGTGTTTGGCAGTCAGCAGCTGCTGGACTTTTGCGATTGCTTTCACTGTGCACTGAATGCCAGGACGGCACGTGCACGTTAAAACAACGAGCTGGGCAAGAGTGGGCAGAAGAGAACGGGCGTCAGACAGCAGCTTACATATTACCATAGGAAGAGCAGTGTTTTTGGAGTGTGCAGCAAATGCGTGTTTCTGGACAAGGGAGGCAAAAGTGCGCTGCGCTCCTAAGCTATCTCCCTGCGAGACACACTGCCAAAGCTTTTCGTTATCATGCAGTCTAGTGCAGACGCACACTACGGCTCTCCGGAGCTGTCCGAAGCTAAGCGCCGGTGGCCGGCGTCTTTCGGCTGAAGCAGCGCTTCGGAGCGTAGGGCTGCCGCTCCGCTGTTGTGTGCGCGAAGCAGCCGCTTCTCCTGCTCCGGGAGCGGACAGAGCGGTAGCTTGTACGAGGGCGAAGAACGAAGCCGCAGAGCACCCGGCTTCTCCGCGCCCCCTAAGGACTGCTAGAGGACCGTGGTGGCCGCTCGCCTTCCTCTTCCATTCTAGTATCCTTAGGGAAGGTGTTCCAGGACAATTTTCCTGAGTTTTGAATTCGTCCTGATGCAGCCCCTCCGGGGAAACTCGTGCGCGTACTCTGAGTCTCCGACATGCAGAGACCTCGATGGCAACTGCAGAAATGAAGGGCTGCGTTGAGTTGTCGAGAAGCAAGAACATAGCCAGCGCCTTGTGTTTGGGAGTCAGCAGCTGCTAGACTTTTGCGATTGCTATCACTGTGCACTGAAAGCCAGGACGGCCTGTGCACGTTAAAACAACTAGCTGAGCAAGAGTAGCCGAAAAATCACGGCCGCTAGATAGCAGCTTACGTATTGCCCAGGAAAGAGCACTATTTTTGGAGTGTGCAGTAAAATCGTGTTTTTGGACAAGGGAGGCATAAGTGCGCTGCGCTCCTAAGCTATCTCCCTGCGAGACACACTGCCAAAGCTTTTCGCTATGATGCAGTCTAGTGCAGACGCACACTACGGCTCTCCGGAGCTGTCCGAAGCCAAGCGCCGGTGGCCGGCGTCTTTCGGCTGAAGCAGCGCTTCGGAGCGTAGGGCTGCCGCTCCGCTGTTGTGTGCGCGAAGCAGCCGCTTCTCCTGCTCCGGGAGCCGGAGAGAGCTGTAGCTTGTACGAGGGCAAAGAACGTTGCTGCAGAGAGACGAAATTGTGTGCACAGTCTTGCGACTGATAGAGGACGGTGGCTAAAGCTCCCTGCCTTTTCAATGCACTGCTGGCATGCTTTATTGAAGGTGCTCCGAGACAATTTTCCTGGGTTTTGACTTCGTCCTGATGAAGCCCCTCTTGGGAAACTCGTGCTCGTTTCCGAAGGCTCGAGATGCAGAGAACTCGATGGCAGCTGCAGAAATGAAGGGCTGCGTTGAGTTGTCGAGAAGCAAGAACATAGCCAGCGCCTTGTGTTTGGCAGTCAGCAGCTGCTGGACTTTTGCGATTGCTTTCACTGTGCACTGAATGCCAGGACGGCACGTGCACGTTAAAACAACGAGCTGGGCAAGAGTGGGCAGAAGAGAACGGGCGTCAGACAGCAGCTTACATATTACCATAGGAAGAGCAGTGTTTTTGGAGTGTGCAGTAAAATCGTGTTTCTGGACAAGGGAGGCATAAGTGCGCTGCGCTCCTAAGCTATCTCCCTGCGAGACACACTGCCAAAGCTTTTCGCTATCATGCAGTCCAGTGCAGACGCACACTACGGCTCTCCGGAGCTGTCCGAAGCCAAGCGCCGGTGGCCGGCGTCTTTCGGCTGAAGCAGCGCTTCGGAGCGTAGGGCTGCCGCTCCGCTGTTGTGTGCGCGAAGCAGCCGCTTCTCCTGCTCCGGGAGCCGGAGAGAGCGGTAGCTTGTACGAGGGCGAAGAACGAAGCCGCAGAGCACCGGGCTTCTGCGCGCACCCTAAGGACTGCTAGAGGACGGTGGTGGCCGCTCGCCTGCGTCTTCAATTCCATTCTAGCATCCTTAGGGAAGGTGTTCCAGGACAATTTTCCTGAGTTTTGAATTCGTCCTGATACAGCCCCTCCTGGGAAACTCGTGCTCGTCCTCTGAGTCTCCGACATGCAGAGACCTCGATGGCAACTGCAGAAATGAAGGGCTGCGTTGAGTTGTCGAGAAGCAAGAACATAGCCAGCGCCTTGTGTTTGGGAGTCAGCAGCTGCTAGACTTTTGCGATTGCTATCACTGTGCACTGAAAGCCAGGACGGCCTGTGCACGTTAAAACAACGAGCTGGGCAAGAGTAATCGAAAGATCACGGCCGTCAGAAAGCAGCTTATATATTGCCCTGGAAAGAGCACTATTTTTGGAGTGTGCAGTAAAATCGTGTTTCTGGACAAGGGAGGCATAAGTGCGCTGCGCTCCTAAGCTATCTCCCTGCGAGACACACTGCCAAAGCTTTTCGCTATGATGCAGTCTAGTGCAGACGCACACTACGGCTCTCCGGAGCTGTCCGAAGCCAAGCGCCGGTAGCCGGCGTCTTTCGGCTGAAGCAGCGCTTCGGAGCGTAGGGCTGCCGCTCCGCTGTTGTGTGCGCGAAGCAGCCGCTTCTCCTGCTCCGGGAGCGGACAGAGCGGTAGCTTGTACGAGGGCGAAGAACGTTGCTGCAGAGAGACGACATTGTGTGCACAGCCTTGCGACTGCTAGAGGACGGTGGCTAAAGCTCCCTGCCTTTTCAATGCACTGCTGGCATGCTTTATTGAAGGTGTTCCAGGACAATTTTCCTGGGTTTTGACTTCGTCCTGATGAAGCCCCTCTTGGGAAACTCGTGCTCGTTTCCGAAGGCTCGAGATGCAGAGAACTCGATGGCAACTGCAGAAATGAAGGGCTGCGTTGAGTTGTCGAGAAGCAAGAACATAGCCAGCGCCTTGTGTTTGGCAGTCAGCAGCTGCTGGACTTTTGCGATTGCTTTCACTGTGCACTGAATGCCAGGACGGCACGTGCACGTTAAAACAACGAGCTGGGCAAGAGTGGGCAGAAGAGAACGGGCGTCAGACAGCAGCTTACATATTACCATAGGAAGAGCAGTGTTTTTGGAGTGTGCAGCAAATGCGTGTTTCTGGACAAGGGAGGCAAAAGTGCGCTGTGCTCCTAAGCTATCTCCCTGCGAGACACACTGCCAAAGCTTTTCGTTATCATGCAGTCTAGTGCAGACGCACACTACGGCTCTCCGGAGCTGTCCGAAGCTAAGCGCCGGTGGCCGGCGTCTTTCGGCTGAAGCAGCGCTTCGGAGCGTAGGGCTGCCGCTCCGCTGTTGTGTGCGCGAAGCAGCCGCTTCTCCTGCTCCGGGAGCGGACAGAGCGGTAGCTTGTACGAGGGCGAAGAACGAAGCCGCAGAGCACCCGGCTTCTCCGCGCCCCCTAAGGACTGCTAGAGGACCGTGGTGGCCGCTCGCCTTCCTCTTCAATTCCATTCTAGTATCCTTAGGGAAGGTGTTCCAGGACAATTTTCCTGAGTTTTGAATTCGTCCTGATGCAGCCCCTCCTGGGAAACTCGTGCGCGTCCTCTGAGTCTCCGAGTGCAGAGACCTCGATGGCAACTGCAGAAATGAAGGACTGCGTTGAGTTGTCGAGAAGCAAGAACATAGCCAGCGCCTGGAGTTTGGGAGTCAGCAGCTGCTGGACTTTTGCAATTGCTTTCACTGTGCACTGAATGCCAGGACGGCATGTGCACGTTAAAACAACGAGCTGGGCAAGAGTAATCGAAAGATCACGGCCGTCAGAAAGCAGCTTATATATTGCCCTGGAAAGAGCATTGTTTTTGGAGTGTGCAGTAAAATCGTGTTTCTGGACAAGGGAGGCATAAGTGCGCTGCGCTCCTAAGCTATCTCCCTGCGAGACACACTGCCAAAGCTTTTCGCTATCATGCAGTCCAGTGCAGACGCACACTACGGCTCTCCGGAGCTGTCCGAAGCCAAGCGCCGGTGGCCGGCGTCTTTCGGCTGAAGCAGCGCTTCGGAGCGTAGGGCTGCCGCTCCGCTGTTGTGTGCGCGAAGCAGCCGCTTCTCCTGCTCCGGGAGCCGGAGAGAGCGGTAGCTTGTACGAGGGCGAAGAACGAAGCCGCAGAGCACCGGGCTTCTGCGCGCACCCTAAGGACTGCTAGAGGACGGTGGTGGCCGCTCGCCTGCCTCTTCAATTCCATTCTAGCATCCTTAGGGAAGGTGTTCCAGGACAATTTTCCTGAGTTTTGAATTCGTCCTGATGCAGCCCCTCCTGGGAAACTCGTGCTCGTCCTCTGAGTCTCCGACATGCAGAGACCTCGATGGCAACTGCAGAAATGAAGGGCTGCGTTGAGTTGTCGAGAAGCAAGAACATAGCCAGCGCCTTGTGTTTGGGAGTCAGCAGCTGCTAGACTTTTGCGATTGCTATCACTGTGCACTGAAAGCCAGGACGGCCTGTGCACGTTAAAACAACTAGCTGAGCAAGAGTAGCCGAAAAATCACGGCCGCTAGATAGCAGCTTACGTATTGCCCAGGAAAGAGCACTATTTTTGGAGTGTGCAGTAAAATCGTGTTTTTGGACAAGGGAGGCATAAGTGCGCTGCGCTCCTAAGCTATCTCCCTGCGAGACACACTGCCAAAGCTTTTCGCTATGATGCAGTCTAGTGCAGACGCACACTACGGCTCTCCGGAGCTGTCCGAAGCCAAGCGCCGGTGGCCGGCGTCTTTCGGCTGAAGCAGCGCTTCGGAGCGTAGGGCTGCCGCTCCGCTGTTGTGTGCGCGAAGCAGCCGCTTCTCCTGCTCCGGGAGCCGGAGAGAGCTGTAGCTTGTACGAGGGCAAAGAACGTTGCTGCAGAGAGACGAAATTGTGTGCACAGTCTTGCGACTGATAGAGGACGGTGGCTAAAGCTCCCTGCCTTTTCAATGCACTGCTGGCATGCTTTATTGAAGGTGCTCCGAGACAATTTTCCTGGGTTTTGACTTCGTCCTGATGAAGCCCCTCTTGGGAAACTCGTGCTCGTTTCCGAAGGCTCGAGATGCAGAGAACTCGATGGCAGCTGCAGAAATGAAGGGCTGCGTTGAGTTGTCGAGAAGCAAGAACATAGCCAGCGCCTTGTGTTTGGCAGTCAGCAGCTGCTGGACTTTTGCGATTGCTTTCACTGTGCACTGAATGCCAGGACGGCACGTGCACGTTAAAACAACGAGCTGGGCAAGAGTGGGCAGAAGAGAACGGGCGTCAGACAGCAGCTTACATATTACCATAGGAAGAGCAGTGTTTTTGGAGTGTGCAGTAAAATCGTGTTTCTGGACAAGGGAGGCATAAGTGCGCTGCGCTCCTAAGCTATCTCCCTGCGAGACACACTGCCAAAGCTTTTCGCTATCATGCAGTCCAGTGCAGACGCACACTACGGCTCTCCGGAGCTGTCCGAAGCCAAGCGCCGGTGGCCGGCGTCTTTCGGCTGAAGCAGCGCTTCGGAGCGTAGGGCTGCCGCTCCGCTGTTGTGTGCGCGAAGCAGCCGCTTCTCCTGCTCCGGGGGCCGGAGAGAGCGGTAGCTTGTACGAGGGCGAAGAACGAAGCCGCAGAGCACCGGGCTTCTGCGCGCACCCTAAGGACTGCTAGAGGACGGTGGTGGCCGCTCGCCTGCCTCTTCAATTCCATTCTAGCATCCTTAGGGAAGGTGTTCCAGGACAATTTTCCTGAGTTTTGAATTCGTCCTGATGCAGCCCCTCCTGGGAAACTCGTGCTCGTCCTCTGAGTCTCCGACATGCAGAGACCTCGATGGCAACTGCAGAAATGAAGGGCTGCGTTGAGTTGTCGAGAAGCAAGAACATAGCCAGTGCCTTGTGTTTGGGAGTCAGCAGCTGCTAGACTTTTGCGATTGCTATCACTGTGCACTGAAAGCCAGGACGGCCTGTGCACGTTAAAACAACTAGCTGAGCAAGAGTAGCCGAAAAATCACGGCCGCTAGATAGCAGCTTACGTATTGCCCAGGAAAGAGCACTATTTTTGGAGTGTGCAGTAAAATCGTGTTTTTGGACAAGGGAGGCATAAGTGCGCTGCGCTCCTAAGCTATCTCCCTGCGAGACACACTGCCAAAGCTTTTCGCTATGATGCAGTCTAGTGCAGACGCACACTACGGCTCTCCGGAGCTGTCCGAAGCCAAGCGCCGGTGGCCGGCGTCTTTCGGCTGAAGCAGCGCTTCGGAGCGTAGGGCTGCCGCTCCGCTGTTGTGTGCGCGAAGCAGCCGCTTCTCCTGCTCCGGGAGCGGACAGAGCGGTAGCTTGTACGAGGGCGAAGAACGTTGCTGCAGAGAGACGACATTGTGTGCACAGCCTTGCGACTGCTAGAGGACGGTGGCTAAAGCTCCCTGCCTTTTCAATGCACTGCTGGCATGCTTTATTGAAGGTGCTCCGAGACAATTTTCCTGGGTTTTGACTTCGTCCTGATGAAGCCCCTCTTGGGAAACTCGTGCTCGTTTCCGAAGGCTCGAGATGCAGAGAACTCGATGGCAGCTGCAGAAATGAAGGGCTGCGTTGAGTTGTCGAGAAGCAAGAACATAGCCAGCGCCTTGTGTTTGGCAGTCAGCAGCTGCTGGACTTTTGCGATTGCTTTCACTGTGCACTGAATGCCAGGACGGCACGTGCACGTTAAAACAACGAGCTGGGCAAGAGTGGGCAGAAGAGAACGGGCGTCAGACAGCAGCTTACATATTACCATAGGAAGAGCAGTGTTTTTGGAGTGTGCAGCAAATGCGTGTTTCTGGACAAGGGAGGCAAAAGTGCGCTGCGCTCCTAAGCTATCTCCCTGCGAGACACACTGCCAAAGCTTTTCGTTATCATGCAGTCTAGTGCAGACGCACACTACGGCTCTCCGGAGCTGTCCGAAGCTAAGCGCCGGTGGCCGGCGTCTTTCGGCTGAAGCAGCGCTTCGGAGCGTACGGCTGCCGCTCCGCTGTTGTGTGCGCGAAGCAGCCGCTTCTCCTGCTCCGGGAGCGGACAGAGCGGTAGCTTGTACGAGGGCGAAGAACGAAGCCGCAGAGCACCCGGCTTCTCCGCGCCCCCTAAGGACTGCTAGAGGACCGTGGTGGCCGCTCGCCTGCCTCTTCAATTCCATTCTAGTATCCTTAGGGAAGGTGTTCCAGGACAATTTTCCTGAGTTTTGAATTCGTCCTGATGCAGCCCCTCCTGGGAAACTCGTGCGCGTCCTCTGAGTCTCCGAGTGCAGAGACCTCGATGGCAACTGCAGAAATGAAGGGCTGCGTTGAGTTGTCGAGAAGCAAGAACATAGCCTGGAGTTTGGGAGTCAGCAGCTGCTGGACTTTTGCAATTGCTTTCACTGTGCACTGAATGCCAGGACGGCATGTGCACGTTAAAACAACGAGCTGGGCAAGAGTAATCGAAAGATCACGGCCGTCAGAAAGCAGCTTATATATTGCCCTGGAAAGAGCATTGTGTTTGGAGTGTGCAGTAAAATCGTGTTTCTGGACAAGGGAGGCATAAGTGCGCTGCGCTCCTAAGCTATCTCCCTGCGAGACACACTGCCAAAGCTTTTCGCTATCATGCAGTCCAGTGCAGACGCACACTACGGCTCTCCGGAGCTGTCCGAAGCCAAGCGCCGGTGGCCGGCGTCTTTCGGCTGAAGCAGCGCTTCGGAGCGTAGGGCTGCCGCTCCGCTGTTGTGTGTGCGAAGCAGCCGCTTCTCCTGCTCCGGGGGCCGGAGAGAGCGGTAGCTTGTACGAGGGCGAAGAACGAAGCCGCAGAGCACCGGCCTTCTGCGCGCACCCTAAGGACTGCTAGAGGACGGTGGTGGCCGCTCGCCTGCCTCTTCAATTCCATTCTAGCATCCTTAGGGAAGGTGTTCCAGGACAATTTTCCTGAGTTTTGAATTCGTCCGGATGCAGCCCCTCCTGGGAAACTCGTGCTCGTCCTCTGAGTCTCCGACATGCAGAGACCTCGATGGCAACTGCAGAAATGAAGGGCTGCGTTGAGTTGTCGAGAAGCAAGAACATAGCCAGCGCCTTGTGTTTGGGAGTCAGCAGCTGCTAGACTTTTGCGATTGCTATCACTGTGCACTGAAAGCCAGGACGGCCTGTGCACGTTAAAACAACTAGCTGAGCAAGAGTAGCCGAAAAATCACGGCCGCTAGATAGCAGCTTACGTATTGCCCAGGAAAGAGCACTATTTTTGGAGTGTGCAGTAAAATCGTGTTTTTGGACAAGGGAGGCATAAGTGCGCTGCGCTCCTAAGCTATCTCCCTGCGAGACACACTGCCAAAGCTTTTCGCTATGATGCAGTCTAGTGCAGACGCACACTACGGCTCTCCGGAGCTGTCCGAAGCCAAGCGCCGGTGGCCGGCGTCTTTCGGCTGAAGCAGCGCTTCGGAGCGTAGGGCTGCCGCTCCGCTGTTGTGTGCGCGAAGCAGCCGCTTCTCCTGCTCCGGGAGCCGGAGAGAGCTGTAGCTTGTAGGAGGGCAAAGAACGTTGCTGCAGAGAGACGAAATTGTGTGCACAGTCTTGCGACTGCTAGAGGACGGTGGCTAAAGCTCCCTGCCTTTTCAATGCACTGCTGGCATGCTTTATTGAAGGTGCTCCGAGACAATTTTCCTGGGTTTTGACTTCGTCCTGATGAAGCCCCTCTTGGGAAACTCGTGCTCGTTTCCGAAGGCTCGAGATGCAGAGAACTCGATGGCAGCTGCAGAAATGAAGGGCTGCGTTGAGTTGTCGAGAAGCAAGAACATAGCCAGCGCCTTGTGTTTGGCAGTCAGCAGCTGCTGGACTTTTGCGATTGCTTTCACTGTGCACTGAATGCCAGGACGGCACGTGCACGTTAAAACAACGAGCTGGGCAAGAGTGGGCAGAAGAGAACGGGCGTCAGACAGCAGCTTACATATTACCATAGGAAGAGCAGTGTTTTTGGAGTGTGCAGCAAATGCGTGTTTCTGGACAAGGGAGGCAAAAGTGCGCTGCGCTCCTAAGCTATCTCCCTGCGAGACACACTGCCAAAGCTTTTCGTTATCATGCAGTCTAGTGCAGACGCACACTACGGCTCTCCGGAGCTGTCCGAAGCTAAGCGCCGGTGGCCGGCGTCTTTCGGCTGAAGCAGCGCTTCGGAGCGTAGGGCTGCCGCTCCGCTGTTGTGTGCGCGAAGCAGCCGCTTCTCCTGCTCCGGGAGCGGACAGAGCGGTAGCTTGTACGAGGGCGAAGAACGTTGCTGCAGAGAGACGACATTGTGTGCACAGCCTTGCGACTGCTAGAGGACGGTGGCTAAAGCTCCCTGCCTTTTCAATGCACTGCTGGCATGCTTTATTGAAGGTGCTCCGAGACAATTTTCCTGGGTTTTGACTTCGTCCTGATGAAGCCCCTCTTGGGAAACTCGTGCTCGTTTCCAAAGGCTCGAGATGCAGAGAACTCGATGGCAGCTGCAGAAATGAAGGGCTGCGTTGAGTTGTCGAGAAGCAAGAACATAGCCAGCGCCTTGTGTTTGGCAGTCAGCAGCTGCTGGACTTTTGCGATTGCTTTCACTGTGCACTGAATGCCAGGACGGCACGTGCACGTTAAAACAACGAGCTGGGCAAGAGTGGGCAGAAGAGAACGGGCGTCAGACAGCAGCTTACATATTACCATAGGAAGAGCAGTGTTTTTGGAGTGTGCAGCAAATGCGTGTTTCTGGACAAGGGAGGCAAAAGTGCGCTGCGCTCCTAAGCTATCTCCCTGCGAGACACACTGCCAAAGCTTTTCGTTATCATGCAGTCTAGTGCAGACGCACACTACGGCTCTCCGGATCTGTCCGAAGCTAAGCGCCGGTGGCCGGCGTCTTTCGGCTGAAGCAGCGCTTCGGAGCGTAGGGCTGCCGCTCCGCTGTTGTGTGCGCGAAGCAGCCGCTTCTCCTGCTCCGGGAGCGGACAGAGCGGTAGCTTGTACGAGGGCGAAGAACGAAGCCGCAGAGCACCCGGCTTCTCCGCGCCCCCTAAGGACTGCTAGAGGACCGTGGTGGCCGCTCGCCTTCCTCTTCAATTCCATTCTAGTATCCTTAGGGAAGGTGTTCCAGGACAATTTTCCTGAGTTTTGAATTCGTCCTGATGCAGCCCCTCCTGGGAAACTCGTGCGCGTCCTCTGAGTCTCCGAGTGCAGAGACCTCGATGGCAACTGCAGAAATGAAGGGCTGCGTTGAGTTGTCGAGAAGCAAGAACATAGCCTGGAGTTTGGGAGTCAGCAGCTGCTGGACTTTTGCAATTGCTTTCACTGTGCACTGAATGCCAGGACGGCATGTGCACGTTAAAACAACGAGCTGGGCAAGAGTAATCGAAAGATCACGGCCGTCAGAAAGCAGCTTATATATTGCCCTGGAAAGAGCATTGTGTTTGGAGTGTGCAGTAAAATCGTGTTTCTGGACAAGGGAGGCAAAAGTGCGCTGCGCTCCTAAGCTATCTCCCTGCGAGACACACTGCCAAAGCTTTTCGCTATCATGCAGTCCAGTGCAGACGCACACTACGGCTCTCCGGAGCTGTCCGAAGACAAGCGCCGGTGGCCGGCGTCTTTCGGCTGAAGCAGCGCTTCGGAGCGTAGGGCTGCCGCTCCGCTGTTGTGTGCGCGAAGCAGCCGCTTCTCCTGCTCCGGGAGCGGACAGAGCGGTAGCTTGTACGAGGGCGAAGAACGAAGCCGCAGAGCACCGGCCTTCTGCGCGCACCCTAAGGACTGCTAGAGGATGGTGGTGGCCGCTCGCCTGCCTCTTCAATTCCATTCTAGCATCCTTAGGGAAGGTGTTCCAGGACAATTTTCCTGAGTTTTGAATTCGTCCTGATGCAGCCCCTCCTGGGAAACTCGTGCTCGTCCTCTGAGTCTCCGACATGCAGAGACCTCGATGGCAACTGCAGAAATGAAGGGCTGCGTTGAGTTGTCGAGAAGCAAGAACATAGCCAGCGCCTTGTGTTTGGGAGTCAGCAGCTGCTAGACTTTTGCGATTGCTATCACTGTGCACTGAAAGCCAGGACGGCCTGTGCACGTTAAAACAACTAGCTGAGCAAGAGTAGCCGAAAAATCACGGCCGCTAGATAGCAGCTTACGTATTGCCCAGGAAAGAGCACTATTTTTGGAGTGTGCAGTAAAATCGTGTTTTTGGACAAGGGAGGCATAAGTGCGCTGCGCTCCTAAGCTATCTCCCTGCGAGACACACTGCCAAAGCTTTTCGCTATGATGCAGTCTAGTGCAGACGCACACTACGGCTCTCCGGAGCTGTCCGAAGCCAAGCGCCGGTGGCCGGCGTCTTTCGGCTGAAGCAGCGCTTCGGAGCGTAGGGCTGCCGCTCCGCTGTTGTGTGCGCGAAGCAGCCGCTTCTCCTGCTCCGGGAGCGGACAGAGCGGTAGCTTGTACGAGGGCGAAGAACGTTGCTGCAGAGAGACGACATTGTGTGCACAGCCTTGCGACTGCTAGAGGACGGTGGCTAAAGCTCCCTGCCTTTTCAATGCACTGCTGGCATGCTTTATTGAAGGTGCTCCGAGACAATTTTCCTGGGTTTTGACTTCGTCCTGATGAAGCCCCTCTTGGGAAACTCGTGCTCGTTTCCGAAGGCTCGAGATGCAGAGAACTCGATGGCAGCTGCAGAAATGAAGGGCTGCGTTGAGTTGTCGAGAAGCAAGAACATAGCCAGCGCCTTGTGTTTGGCAGTCAGCAGCTGCTGGACTTTTGCGATTGCTTTCACTGTGCACTGAATGCCAGGACGGCACGTGCACGTTAAAACAACGAGCTGGGCAAGAGTGGGCAGAAGAGAACGGGCGTCAGACAGCAGCTTACATATTACCATAGGAAGAGCAGTGTTTTTGGAGTGTGCAGCAAATGCGTGTTTCTGGACAAGGGAGGCAAAAGTGCGCTGCGCTCCTAAGCTATCTCCCTGCGAGACACACTGCCAAAGCTTTTCGTTATCATGCAGTCTAGTGCAGACGCACACTACGGCTCTCCGGAGCTGTCCGAAGCTAAGCGCCGGTGGCCGGCGTCTTTCGGCTGAAGCAGCGCTTCGGAGCGTAGGGCTGCCGCTCCGCTGTTGTGTGCGCGAAGCAGCCGCTTCTCCTGCTCCGGGAGCGGACAGAGCGGTAGCTTGTACGAGGGCGAAGAACGAAGCCGCAGAGCACCCGGCTTCTCCGCGCCCCCTAAGGACTGCTAGAGGACCGTGGTGGCCGCTCGCCTTCCTCTTCAATTCCATTCCAGTATCCTTAGGGAAGGTGTTCCAGGACAATTTTCCTGAGTTTTGAATTCGTCCTGATGCAGCCCCTCCTGGGAAACTCGTGCGCGTCCTCTGAGTCTCCGAGTGCAGAGACCTCGATGGCAACTGCAGAAATGAAGGACTGCGTTGAGTTGTCGAGAAGCAAGAACATAGCCTGGAGTTTGGGAGTCAGCAGCTGCTGGACTTTTGCGATTGCTTTCACTGTGCACTGAATGCCAGGACGGCATGTGCACGTTAAAACAACGAGCTGGGCAAGAGTAATCGAAAGATCACGGCCGTCAGAAAGCAGCTTATATATTGCCCTGGAAAGAGCATTGTTTTTGGAGTGTGCAGTAAAATCGTGTTTCTGGACAAGGGAGGCATAAGTGCGCTGCGCTCCTAAGCTATCTCCCTGCGAGACACACTGCCAAAGCTTTTCGCTATGATGCAGTCCAGTGCAGACGCACACTACGGCTCTCCGGAGCTGTCCGAAGCCAAGCGCCGGTGGCCGGCGTCTTTCGGCTGAAGCAGCGCTTCGGAGCATAGGGCTGCCGCTCCGCTGTTGTGTGCGCGAAGCAGCCGCTTCTCCTGCTCCGGGAGCCGGAGAGAGCGGTAGCTTGTACGAGGGCGAAGAACGAAGCCGCAGAGCACCGGGCTTCTGCGCGCACCCTAAGGACTGCTAGAGGACGGTGGTGGCCGCTCGCCTGCCTCTTCAATTCCATTCTAGCATCCTTAGGGAAGGTGTTCCAGGACAATTTTCCTGAGTTTTGAATTCGTCCTGATGCAGCCTCTCCTGGGAAACTCGTGCTCGTCCTCTGAGTCTCCGACATGCAGAGACCTCGATGGCAACTGCAGAAATGAAGGGCTGCGTTGAGTTGTCGAGAAGCAAGAACATAGCCAGCGCCTTGTGTTTGGGAGTCAGCAGCTGCTAGACTTTTGCGATTGCTATCACTGTGCACTGAAAGCCAGGACGGCCTGTGCACGTTAAAACAACTAGCTGAGCAAGAGTAGCCGAAAAATCACGGCCGCTAGATAGCAGCTTACGTATTGCCCAGGAAAGAGCACTATTTTTGGAGTGTGCAGTAAAATCGTGTTTTTGGACAAGGGAGGCATAAGTGCGCTGCGCTCCTAAGCTATCTCCCTGCGAGACACACTGCCAAAGCTTTTCGCTATGATGCAGTCTAGTGCAGACGCACACTACGGCTCTCCGGAGCTGTCCGAAGCCAAGCGCCGGTGGCCGGCGTCTTTCGGCTGAAGCAGCGCTTCGGAGCGTAGGGCTGCCGCTCCGCTGTTGTGTGCGCGAAGCAGCCGCTTCTCCTGCTCCGGGAGCCGGAGAGAGCTGTAGCTTGTACGAGGGCAAAGAACGTTGCTGCAGAGAGACGAAATTGTGTGCACAGTCTTGCGACTGATAGAGGACGGTGGCTAAAGCTCCCTGCCTTTTCAATGCACTGCTGGCATGCTTTATTGAAAATGCTCCGAGACAATTTTCCTGGGTTTTGACTTCGTCCTGATGAAGCCCCTCTTGGGAAACTCGTGCTCGTTTCCGAAGGCTCGAGATGCAGAGAACTCGATGGCAGCTGCAGAAATGAAGGGCTGCGTTGAGTTGTCGAGAAGCAAGAACATAGCCAGCGCCTTGTGTTTGGCAGTCAGCAGCTGCTGGACTTTTGCGATTGCTTTCACTGTGCACTGAATGCCAGGACGGCACGTGCACGTTAAAACAACGAGCTGGGCAAGAGTGGGCAGAAAAGAACGGGCGTCAGACAGCAGCTTACATATTACCATAGGAAGAGCAGTGTTTTTGGAGTGTGCAGCAAATGCGTGTTTCTGGACAAGGGAGGCAAAAGTGCGCTGCGCTCCTAAGCTATCTCCCTGCGAGACACACTGCCAAAGCTTTTCGTTATCATGCAGTCTAGTGCAGACGCACACTACGGCTCTCCGGAGCTGTCCGAAGCTAAGCGCCGGTGGCCGGCGTCTTTCGGCTGAAGCAGCGCTTCGGAGCGTAGGGCTGCCGCTCCGCTGTTGTGTGCGCGAAGCAGCCGCTTCTCCTGCTCCGGGAGCGGACAGAGCGGTAGCTTGTACGAGGGCGAAGAACGAAGCCGCAGAGCACCCGGCTTCTCCGCGCCCCCTAAGGACTGCTAGAAGACCGTGGTGGCCGCTCGCCTTCCTCTTCAATTCCATTCTAGTATCCTTAGGGAAGGTGTTCCAGGACAATTTTCCTGAGTTTTGAATTCGTCCTGATGCAGCCCCTCCTGGGAAACTCGTGCGCGTCCTCTGAGTCTCCGAGTGCAGAGACCTCGATGGCAACTGCAGAAATGAAGGACTGCGTTGAGTTGTCGAGAAGCAAGAACATAGCCTGGAGTTTGGGAGTCAGCAGCTGCTGGACTTTTGCGATTGCTTTCACTGTGCACTGAATGCCAGGACGGCATGAGCACGTTAAAACAACGAGCTGGGCAAGAGTAATCGAAAGATCACGGCCGTCAGAAAGCAGCTTATATATTGCCCTGGAAAGAGCATTGTTTTTGGAGTGTGCAGTAAAATCGTGTTTCTGGACAAGGGAGGCATAAGTGCGCTGCGCTCCTAAGCTATCTCCCTGCGAGACACACTGCCAAAGCTTTTCGCTATCATGCAGTCCAGTGCAGACGCACACTACGGCTCTCCGGAGCTGTCCGAAGCCAAGCGCCGGTGGCCGGCGTCTTTCGGCTGAAGCAGCGCTTCGGAGCGTAGGGCTGCCGCTCCGCTGTTGTGTGCGCGAAGCAGCCGCTTCTCCTGCTCCGGGAGCCGGAGAGAGCGGTAGCTTGTACGAGGGCGAAGAACGAAGCCGCAGAGCACCGGGCTTCTGCGCGCACCCTAAGGACTGCTAGAGGACGGTGGTGGCCGCACGCCTGCCTCTTCAATTCCATTCTAGCATCCTTAGGGAAGGTGTTCCAGGACAATTTTCCTGAGTTTTGAATTCGTCCTGATACAGCCCCTCCTGGGAAACTCGTGCTCGTCCTCTGAGTCTCCGACATGCAGAGACCTCGATGGCAACTGCAGAAATGAAGGGCTGCGTTGAGTTGTCGAGAAGCAAGAACATAGCCAGCGCCTTGTGTTTGGGAGTCAGCAGCTGCTGGACTTTTGCGATTGCTTTCACTGTGCACTGAATGCCAGGACGGCATGTGCACGTTAAAACAACGAGCTGGGCAAGAGTAATCGAAAGATCACGGCCGTCAGAAAGCAGCTTATATATTGCCCTGGAAAGAGCATTGTTTTTGGAGTGTGCAGTAAAATCGTGTTTCTGGACAAGGGAGGCATAAGTGCGCTGCGCTCCTAAGCTATCTCCCTGCGAGACACACTGCCAAAGCTTTTCGCTATCATGCAGTCCAGTGCAGACGCACACTACGGCTCTCCGGAGCTGTCCGAAGCCAAGCGCCGGTGGCCGGCGTCTTTCGGCTGAAGCAGCGCTTCGGAGCGTAGGGCTGCCGCTCCGCTGTTGTGTGCGTGAAGCAGCCGCTTCTCCTGCTCCGGGAGCCGGAGAGAGCGGTAGCTTGTACGAGGGCGAAGAACGAAGCCGCAGAGCACCGGGCTTCTGCGCGCACCCTAAGGACTGCTAGAGGACGGTGGTGGCCGCTCGCCTGCCTCTTCAATTCCATTCTAGCATCCTTAGGGAAGGTGTTCCAGGACAATTTTCCTGAGTTTTGAATTCGTCCTGATGCAGCCCCTCCTGGGAAACTCGTGCTCGTCCTCTGAGTCTCCGACATGCAGAGACCTCAATGGCAACTGCAGAAATGAAGGGCTGCGTTGAGTTGTCGAGAAGCAAGAACATAGCCAGCGCCTTGTGTTTGGGAGTCAGCAGCTGCTAGACTTTTGCGATTGCTATCACTGTGCACTGAAAGCCAGGACGGCCTGTGCACGTTAAAACAACTAGCTGAGCAAGAGTAGCCGAAAAATCACGGCCGCTAGATAGCAGCTTACGTATTGCCCAGGAAAGAGCACTATTTTTGGAGTGTGCAGTAAAATCGTGTTTTTGGACAAGGGAGGCATAAGTGCGCTGCGCTCCTAAGCTATCTCCCTGCGAGACACACTGCCAAAGCTTTTCGCTATGATGCAGTCCAGTGCAGACGCACACTACGGCTCTCCGGAGCTGTCCGAAGCCAAGCGCCGGTGGCCGGCGTCTTTCGGCTGAAGCAGCGCTTCGGAGCGTAGGGCTGCCGCTCCGCTGTTGTGTGCGCGAAGCAGCCGCTTCTCCTGCTCCGGGAGCCGGAGAGAGCTGTAGCTTGTAGGAGGGCAAAGAACGTTGCTGCAGAGAGACGAAATTGTGTGCACAGTCTTGCGACTGATAGAGGACGGTGGCTAAAGCTCCCTGCCTTTTCAATGCACTGCTGGCATGCTTTATTGAAGGTGCTCCGAGACAATTTTCCTGGGTTTTGACTTCGTCCTGATGAAGCCCCTCTTGGGAAACTCGTGCTCGTTTCCGAAGGCTCGAGATGCAGAGAACTCGATGGCAGCTGCAGAAATGAAGGGCTGCGTTGAGTTGTCGAGAAGCAAGAACATAGCCAGCGCCTTGTGTTTGGCAGTCAGCAGCTGCTGGACTTTTGCGATTGCTTTCACTGTGCACTGAATGCCAGGACGGCACGTGCACGTTAAAACAACGAGCTGGGCAAGAGTGGGCAGAAGAGAACGGGCGTCAGACAGCAGCTTACATATTACCATAGGAAGAGCAGTGTTTTTGGAGTGTGCAGTAAAATCGTGTTTCTGGACAAGGGAGGCATAAGTGCGCTGCGCTCCTAAGCTATCTCCCTGCGAGACACACTGCCAAAGCTTTTCGCTATCATGCAGTCCAGTGCAGACGCACACTACGGCTCTCCGGAGCTGTCCGAAGCCAAGCGCCGGTGGCCGGCGTCTTTCGGCTGAAGCAGCGCTTCGGAGCGTAGGGCTGCCGCTCCGCTGTTGTGTGCGCGAAGCAGCCGCTTCTCCTGCTCCGGGAGCCGGAGAGAGCGGTAGCTTGTACGAGGGCGAAGAACGAAGCCGCAGAGCACCGGGCTTCTGCGCGCACCCTAAGGACTGCTAGAGGACGGTGGTGGCCGCTCGCCTGCGTCTTCAATTCCATTCTAGCATCCTTAGGGAAGGTGTTCCAGGACAATTTTCCTGAGTTTTGAATTCGTCCTGATACAGCCCCTCCTGGGAAACTCGTGCTCGTCCTCTGAGTCTCCGACATGCAGAGACCTCGATGGCAACTGCAGAAATGAAGGGCTGCGTTGAGTTGTCGAGAAGCAAGAACATAGCCAGCGCCTTGTGTTTGGGAGTCAGCAGCTGCTAGACTTTTGCGATTGCTATCACTGTGCACTGAAAGCCAGGACGGCCTGTGCACGTTAAAACAACGAGCTGGGCAAGAGTAATCGAAAGATCACGGCCGTCAGAAAGCAGCTTATATATTGCCCTGGAAAGAGCACTATTTTTGGAGTGTGCAGTAAAATCGTGTTTCTGGACAAGGGAGGCATAAGTGCGCTGCGCTCCTAAGCTATCTCCCTGCGAGACACACTGCCAAAGCTTTTCGCTATCATGCAGTCCAGTGCAGACGCACACTACGGCTCTCCGGAGCTGTCCGAAGCCAAGCGCCGGTGGCCGGCGTCTTTCGGCTGAAGCAGCGCTTCGGAGCGTAGGGCTGCCGCTCCGCTGTTGTGTGCGCGAAGCAGCCGCTTCTCCTGCTCCGGGAGCGGACAGAGCGGTAGCTTGTACGAGGGCGAAGAACGTTGCTGCAGAGAGACGACATTGTGTGCACAGCCTTGCGACTGCTAGAGGACGGTGGCTAAAGCTCCCTGCCTTTTCAATGCACTGCTGGCATGCTTTATTGAAGGTGCTCCGAGACAATTTTCCTGGGTTTTGACTTCGTCCTGATGAAGCCCCTCTTGGGAAACTCGTGCTCGTTTCCGAAGGCTCGAGATGCAGAGAACTCGATGGCAGCTGCAGAAATGAAGGGCTGCGTTGAGTTGTCGAGAAGCAAGAACATAGCCAGTGCCTTGTGTTTGGCAGTCAGCAGCTGCTGGACTTTTGCGATTGCTTTCACTGTGCACTGAATGCCAGGACGGCACGTGCACGTTAAAACAACGAGCTGGGCAAGAGTGGGCAGAAGAGAACGGGCGTCAGACAGCAGCTTACATATTACCATAGGAAGAGCAGTGTTTTTGGAGTGTGCAGCAAATGCGTGTTTCTGGACAAGGGAGGCAAAAGTGCGCTGCGCTCCTAAGCTATCTCCCTGCGAGACACACTGCCAAAGCTTTTCGTTATCATGCAGTCTAGTGCAGACGCACACTACGGCTCTCCGGAGCTGTCCGAAGCTAAGCGCCGGTGGCCGGCGTCTTTCGGCTGAAGCAGCGCTTCGGAGCGTAGGGCTGCCGCTCCGCTGTTGTGTGCGCGAAGCAGCCGCTTCTCCTGCTCCGGGAGCGGACAGAGCGGTAGCTTGTACGAGGGCGAAGAACGAAGCCGCAGAGCACCCGGCTTCTCCGCGCCCCCTAAGGACTGCTAGAGGACCGTGGTGGCCGCTCGCCTTCCTCTTCCATTCTAGTATCCTTAGGGAAGGTGTTCCAGGACAATTTTCCTGAGTTTTGAATTCGTCCTGATGCAGCCCCTCCTGGGAAACTCGTGCGCGTCCTCTGAGTCTCCGACATGCAGAGACCTCGATGGCAACTGCAGAAATGAAGGGCTGCGTTGAGTTGTCGAGAAGCAAGAACATAGCCAGCGCCTTGTGTTTGGGAGTCAGCAGCTGCTAGACTTTTGCGATTGCTATCACTGTGCACTGAAAGCCAGGACGGCCTGTGCACGTTAAAACAACTAGCTGAGCAAGAGTAGCCGAAAAATCACGGCCGCTAGATAGCAGCTTACGTATTGCCCAGGAAAGAGCACTATTTTTGGAGTGTGCAGTAAAATCGTGTTTTTGGACAAGGGAGGCATAAGTGCGCTGCGCTCCTAAGCTATCTCCCTGCGAGACACACTGCCAAAGCTTTTCGCTATGATGCAGTCTAGTGCAGACGCACACTACGGCTCTCCGGAGCTGTCCGAAGCCAAGCGCCGGTGGCCGGCGTCTTTCGGCTGAAGCAGCGCTTCGGAGCGTAGGGCTGCCGCTCCGCTGTTGTGTGCGCGAAGCAGCCGCTTCTCCTGCTCCGGGAGCCGGAGAGAGCTGTAGCTTGTACGAGGGCAAAGAACGTTGCTGCAGAGAGACGAAATTGTGTGCACAGTCTTGCGACTGATAGAGGACGGTGGCTAAAGCTCCCTGCCTTTTCAATGCACTGCTGGCATGCTTTATTGAAGGTGCTCCGAGACAATTTTCCTGGGTTTTGACTTCGTCCTGATGAAGCCCCTCTTGGGAAACTCGTGCTCGTTTCCGAAGGCTCGAGATGCAGAGAACTCGATGGCAGCTGCAGAAATGAAGGGCTGCGTTGAGTTGTCGAGAAGCAAGAACATAGCCAGCGCCTTGTGTTTGGCAGTCAGCAGCTGCTGGACTTTTGCGATTGCTTTCACTGTGCACTGAATGCCAGGACGGCACGTGCACGTTAAAACAACGAGCTGGGCAAGAGTGGGCAGAAGAGAACGGGCGTCAGACAGCAGCTTACATATTACCATAGGAAGAGCAGTGTTTTTGGAGTGTGCAGTAAAATCGTGTTTCTGGACAAGGGAGGCATAAGTGCGCTGCGCTCCTAAGCTATCTCCCTGCGAGACACACTGCCAAAGCTTTTCGCTATGATGCAGTCTAGTGCAGACGCACACTACGGCTCTCCGGAGCTGTCCGAAGCCAAGCGCCGGTAGCCGGCGTCTTTCGGCTGAAGCAGCGCTTCGGAGCGTAGGGCTGCCGCTCCGCTGTTGTGTGCGCGAAGCAGCCGCTTCTCCTGCTCCGGGAGCGGACAGAGCGGTAGCTTGTACGAGGGCGAAGAACGTTGCTGCAGAGAGACGACATTGTGTGCACAGCCTTGCGACTGCTAGAGGACGGTGGCTAAAGCTCCCTGCCTTTTCAATGCACTGCTGGCATGCTTTATTGAAGGTGCTCCGAGACAATTTTCCTGGGTTTTGACTTCGTCCTGATGAAGCCCCTCTTGGGAAACTCGTGCTCGTTTCCGAAGGCTCGAGATGCAGAGAACTCGATGGCAACTGCAGAAATGAAGGGCTGCGTTGAGTTGTCGAGAAGCAAGAACATAGCCAGCGCCTTGTGTTTGGCAGTCAGCAGCTGCTGGACTTTTGCGATTGCTTTCACTGTGCACTGAATGCCAGGACGGCACGTGCACGTTAAAACAACGAGCTGGGCAAGAGTGGGCAGAAGAGAACGGGCGTCAGACAGCAGCTTACATATTACCATAGGAAGAGCAGTGTTTTTGGAGTGTGCAGCAAATGCGTGTTTCTGGACAAGGGAGGCAAAAGTGCGCTGTGCTCCTAAGCTATCTCCCTGCGAGACACACTGCCAAAGCTTTTCGTTATCATGCAGTCTAGTGCAGACGCACACTACGGCTCTCCGGAGCTGTCCGAAGCTAAGCGCCGGTGGCCGGCGTCTTTCGGCTGAAGCAGCGCTTCGGAGCGTAGGGCTGCCGCTCCGCTGTTGTGTGCGCGAAGCAGCCGCTTCTCCTGCTCCGGGAGCGGACAGAGCGGTAGCTTGTACGAGGGCGAAGAACGAAGCCGCAGAGCACCCGGCTTCTCCGCGCCCCCTAAGGACTGCTAGAGGACCGTGGTGGCCGCTCGCCTTCCTCTTCAATTCCATTCTAGTATCCTTAGGGAAGGTGTTCCAGGACAATTTTCCTGAGTTTTGAATTCGTCCTGATGCAGCCCCTCCTGGGAAACTCGTGCGCGTCCTCTGAGTCTCCGAGTGCAGAGACCTCGATGGCAACTGCAGAAATGAAGGACTGCGTTGAGTTGTCGAGAAGCAAGAACATAGCCAGCGCCTGGAGTTTGGGAGTCAGCAGCTGCTGGACTTTTGCAATTGCTTTCACTGTGCACTGAATGCCAGGACGGCATGTGCACGTTAAAACAACGAGCTGGGCAAGAGTAATCGAAAGATCACGGCCGTCAGAAAGCAGCTTATATATTGCCCTGGAAAGAGCATTGTTTTTGGAGTGTGCAGTAAAATCGTGTTTCTGGACAAGGGAGGCATAAGTGCGCTGCGCTCCTAAGCTATCTCCCTGCGAGACACACTGCCAAAGCTTTTCGCTATCATGCAGTCCAGTGCAGACGCACACTACGGCTCTCCGGAGCTGTCCGAAGCCAAGCGCCGGTGGCCGGCGTCTTTCGGCTGAAGCAGCGCTTCGGAGCGTAGGGCTGCCGCTCCGCTGTTGTGTGCGCGAAGCAGCCGCTTCTCCTGCTCCGGGAGCCGGAGAGAGCGGTAGCTTGTACGAGGGCGAAGAACGAAGCCGCAGAGCACCGGGCTTCTGCGCGCACCCTAAGGACTGCTAGAGGACGGTGGTGGCCGCTCGCCTGCCTCTTCAATTCCATTCTAGCATCCTTAGGGAAGGTGTTCCAGGACAATTTTCCTGAGTTTTGAATTCGTCCTGATGCAGCCCCTCCTGGGAAACTCGTGCTCGTCCTCTGAGTCTCCGACATGCAGAGACCTCGATGGCAACTGCAGAAATGAAGGGCTGCGTTGAGTTGTCGAGAAGCAAGAACATAGCCAGCGCCTTGTGTTTGGGAGTCAGCAGCTGCTAGACTTTTGCGATTGCTATCACTGTGCACTGAAAGCCAGGACGGCCTGTGCACGTTAAAACAACTAGCTGAGCAAGAGTAGCCGAAAAATCACGGCCGCTAGATAGCAGCTTACGTATTGCCCAGGAAAGAGCACTATTTTTGGAGTGTGCAGTAAAATCGTGTTTTTGGACAAGGGAGGCATAAGTGCGCTGCGCTCCTAAGCTATCTCCCTGCGAGACACACTGCCAAAGCTTTTCGCTATGATGCAGTCTAGTGCAGATGCACACTACGGCTCTCCGGAGCTGTCCGAAGCCAAGCGCCGGTGGCCGGCGTCTTTCGGCTGAAGCAGCGCTTCGGAGCGTAGGGCTGCCGCTCCGCTGTTGTGTGCGCGAAGCAGCCGCTTCTCCTGCTCCGGGAGCCGGAGAGAGCTGTAGCTTGTACGAGGGCAAAGAACGTTGCTGCAGAGAGACGAAATTGTGTGCACAGTCTTGCGACTGATAGAGGACGGTGGCTAAAGCTCCCTGCCTTTTCAATGCACTGCTGGCATGCTTTATTGAAGGTGCTCCGAGACAATTTTCCTGGGTTTTGACTTCGTCCTGATGAAGCCCCTCTTGGGAAACTCGTGCTCGTTTCCGAAGGCTCGAGATGCAGAGAACTCGATGGCAGCTGCAGAAATGAAGGGCTGCGTTGAGTTGTCGAGAAGCAAGAACATAGCCAGCGCCTTGTGTTTGGCAGTCAGCAGCTGCTGGACTTTTGCGATTGCTTTCACTGTGCACTGAATGCCAGGACGGCACGTGCACGTTAAAACAACGAGCTGGGCAAGAGTGGGCAGAAGAGAACGGGCGTCAGACAGCAGCTTACATATTACCATAGGAAGAGCAGTGTTTTTGGAGTGTGCAGTAAAATCGTGTTTCTGGACAAGGGAGGCATAAGTGCGCTGCGCTCCTAAGCTATCTCCCTGCGAGACACACTGCCAAAGCTTTTCGCTATGATGCAGTCTAGTGCAGACGCACACTACGGCTCTCCGGAGCTGTCCGAAGCCAAGCGCCGGTAGCCGGCGTCTTTCGGCTGAAGCAGCGCTTCGGAGCGTAGGGCTGCCGCTCCGCTGTTGTGTGCGCGAAGCAGCCGCTTCTCCTGCTCCGGGAGCGGACAGAGCGGTAGCTTGTACGAGGGCGAAGAACGTTGCTGCAGAGAGACGACATTGTGTGCACAGCCTTGCGACTGCTAGAGGACGGTGGCTAAAGCTCCCTGCCTTTTCAATGCACTGCTGGCATGCTTTATTGAAGGTGCTCCGAGACAATTTTCCTGGGTTTTGACTTCGTCCTGATGAAGCCCCTCTTGGGAAACTCGTGCTCGTTTCCGAAGGCTCGAGATGCAGAGAACTCGATGGCAACTGCAGAAATGAAGGGCTGCGTTGAGTTGTCGAGAAGCAAGAACATAGCCAGCGCCTTGTGTTTGGCAGTCAGCAGCTGCTGGACTTTTGCGATTGCTTTCACTGTGCACTGAATGCCAGGACGGCACGTGCACGTTAAAACAACGAGCTGGGCAAGAGTGGGCAGAAGAGAACGGGCGTCAGACAGCAGCTTACATATTACCATAGGAAGAGCAGTGTTTTTGGAGTGTGCAGCAAATGCGTGTTTCTGGACAAGGGAGGCAAAAGTGCGCTGTGCTCCTAAGCTATCTCCCTGCGAGACACACTGCCAAAGCTTTTCGTTATCATGCAGTCTAGTGCAGACGCACACTACGGCTCTCCGGAGCTGTCCGAAGCTAAGCGCCGGTGGCCGGCGTCTTTCGGCTGAAGCAGCGCTTCGGAGCGTAGGGCTGCCGCTCCGCTGTTGTGTGCGCGAAGCAGCCGCTTCTCCTGCTCCGGGAGCGGACAGAGCGGTAGCTTGTACGAGGGCGAAGAACGAAGCCGCAGAGCACCCGGCTTCTCCGCGCCCCCTAAGGACTGCTAGAGGACCGTGGTGGCCGCTCGCCTTCCTCTTCAATTCCATTCTAGTATCCTTAGGGAAGGTGTTCCAGGACAATTTTCCTGAGTTTTGAATTCGTCCTGATGCAGCCCCTCCTGGGAAACTCGTGCGCGTCCTCTGAGTCTCCGAGTGCAGAGACCTCGATGGCAACTGCAGAAATGAAGGACTGCGTTGAGTTGTCGAGAAGCAAGAACATAGCCAGCGCCTGGAGTTTGGGAGTCAGCAGCTGCTGGACTTTTGCAATTGCTTTCACTGTGCACTGAATGCCAGGACGGCATGTGCACGTTAAAACAACGAGCTGGGCAAGAGTAATCGAAAGATCACGGCTGTCAGAAAGCAGCTTATATATTGCCCTGGAAAGAGCATTGTTTTTGGAGTGTGCAGTAAAATCGTGTTTTTGGACAAGGGAGGCATAAGTGCGCTGCGCTCCTAAGCTATCTCCCTGCGAGACACACTGCCAAAGCTTTTCGCTATGATGCAGTCTAGTGCAGACGCACACTACGGCTCTCCGGAGCTGTCCGAAGCCAAGCGCCGGTGGCCGGCGTCTTTCGGCTGAAGCAGCGCTTCGGAGCGTAGGGCTGCCGCTCCGCTGTTGTGTGCGCGAAGCAGCCGCTTCTCCTGCTCCGGGAGCCGGAGAGAGCTGTAGCTTGTACGAGGGCAAAGAACGTTGCTGCAGAGAGACGAAATTGTGTGCACAGTCTTGCGACTGATAGAGGACGGTGGCTAAAGCTCCCTGCCTTTTCAATGCACTGCTGGCATGCTTTATTGAAGGTGCTCCGAGACAATTTTCCTGGGTTTTGACTTCGTCCTGATGAAGCCCCTCTTGGGAAACTCGTGCTCGTTTCCGAAGGCTCGAGATGCAGAGAACTCGATGGCAGCTGCAGAAATGAAGGGCTGCGTTGAGTTGTCGAGAAGCAAGAACATAGCCAGCGCCTTGTGTTTGGCAGTCAGCAGCTGCTGGACTTTTGCGATTGCTTTCACTGTGCACTGAATGCCAGGACGGCACGTGCACGTTAAAACAACGAGCTGGGCAAGAGTGGGCAGAAGAGAACGGGCGTCAGACAGCAGCTTACATATTACCATAGGAAGAGCAGTGTTTTTGGAGTGTGCAGTAAAATCGTGTTTCTGGACAAGGGAGGCATAAGTGCGCTGCGCTCCTAAGCTATCTCCCTGCGAGACACACTGCCAAAGCTTTTCGCTATCATGCAGTCCAGTGCAGACGCACACTACGGCTCTCCGGAGCTGTCCGAAGCCAAGCGCCGGTGGCCGGCGTCTTTCGGCTGAAGCAGCGCTTCGGAGCGTAGGGCTGCCGCTCCGCTGTTGTGTGCGCGAAGCAGCCGCTTCTCCTGCTCCGGGAGCCGGAGAGAGCGGTAGCTTGTACGAGGGCGAAGAACGAAGCCGCAGAGCACCGGGCTTCTGCGCGCACCCTAAGGACTGCTAGAGGACGGTGGTGGCCGCTCGCCTGCGTCTTCAATTCCATTCTAGCATCCTTAAGGAAGGTGTTCCAGGACAATTTTCCTGAGTTTTGAATTCGTCCTGATACAGCCCCTCCTGGGAAACTCGTGCTCGTCCTCTGAGTCTCCGACATGCAGAGACCTCGATGGCAACTGCAGAAATGAAGGGCTGCGTTGAGTTGTCGAGAAGCAAGAACATAGCCAGCGCCTTGTGTTTGGGAGTCAGCAGCTGCTAGACTTTTGCGATTGCTATCACTGTGCACTGAAAGCCAGGACGGCCTGTGCACGTTAAAACAACGAGCTGGGCAAGAGTAATCGAAAGATCACGGCCGTCAGAAAGCAGCTTATATATTGCCCTGGAAAGAGCACTATTTTTGGAGTGTGCAGTAAAATCGTGTTTTTGGACAAGGGAGGCATAAGTGCGCTGCGCTCCTAAGCTATCTCCCTGCGAGACACACTGCCAAAGCTTTTCGCTATGATGCAGTCCAGTGCAGACGCACACTACGGCTCTCCGGAGCTGTCCGAAGCCAAGCGCCGGTAGCCGGCGTCTTTCGGCTGAAGCAGCGCTTCGGAGCGTAGGGCTGCCGCTCCGCTGTTGTGTGCGCGAAGCAGCCGCTTCTCCTGCTCCGGGAGCGGACAGAGCGGTAGCTTGTACGAGGGCGAAGAACGTTGCTGCAGAGAGACGACATTGTGTGCACAGCCTTGCGACTGCTAGAGGACGGTGGCTAAAGCTCCCTGCCTTTTCAATGCACTGCTGGCATGCTTTATTGAAGGTGCTCCGAGACAATTTTCCTGGGTTTTGACTTCGTCCTGATGAAGCCCCTCTTGGGAAACTCGTGCTCGTTTCCGAAGGCTCGAGATGCAGAGAACTCGATGGCAGCTGCAGAAATGAAGGGCTGCGTTGAGTTGTCGAGAAGCAAGAACATAGCCAGCGCCTTGTGTTTGGCAGTCAGCAGCTGCTGGACTTTTGCGATTGCTTTCACTGTGCACTGAATGCCAGGACGGCACGTGCACGTTAAAACAACGAGCTGGGCAAGAGTGGGCAGAAGAGAACGGGCGTCAGACAGCAGCTTACATATTACCATAGGAAGAGCAGTGTTTTTGGAGTGTGCAGCAAATGCGTGTTTCTGGACAAGGGAGGCAAAAGTGCGCTGCGCTCCTAAGCTATCTCCCTGCGAGACACACTGCCAAAGCTTTTCGTTATCATGCAGTCTAGTGCAGACGCACACTACGGCTCTCCGGAGCTGTCCGAAGCTAAGCGCCGGTGGCCGGCGTCTTTCGGCTGAAGCAGCGCTTCGGAGCGTAGGGCTGCCGCTCCGCTGTTGTGTGCGCGAAGCAGCCGCTTCTCCTGCTCCGGGAGCGGACAGAGCGGTAGCTTGTACGAGGGCGAAGAACGAAGCCGCAGAGCACCCGGCTTCTCCGCGCCCCCTAAGGACTGCTAGAGGACCGTGGTGGCCGCTCGCCTTCCTCTTCAATTCCATTCTAGTATCCTTAGGGAAGGTGTTCCAGGACAATTTTCCTGAGTTTTGAATTCGTCCTGATGCAGCCCCTCCTGGGAAACTCGTGCGCGTCCTCTGAGTCTCCGAGTGCAGAGACCTCGATGGCAACTGCAGAAATGAAGGACTGCGTTGAGTTGTCGAGAAGCAAGAACATAGCCTGGAGTTTGGGAGTCAGCAGCTGCTGGACTTTTGCAATTGCTTTCACTGTGCACTGAATGCCAGGACGGCATGTGCACGTTAAAACAACGAGCTGGGCAAGAGTAATCGAAAGATCACGGCCGTCAGAAAGCAGCTTATATATTGCCCTGGAAAGAGCATTGTGTTTGGAGTGTGCAGTAAAATCGTGTTTCTGGACAAGGGAGGCATAAGTGCGCTGCGCTCCTAAGCTATCTCCCTGCGAGACACACTGCCAAAGCTTTTCGCTATCATGCAGTCTAGTGCAGACGCACACTACGGCTCTCCGGAGCTGTCCGAAGCCAAGCGCCGGTGGCCGGCGTCTTTCGGCTGAAGCAGCGCTTCGGAGCGTAGGGCTGCCGCTCCGCTGTTGTGTGCGCGAAGCAGCCGCTTCTCCTGCTCCGGGAGCCGGAGAGAGCGGTAGCTTGTACGAGGGCGAAGAACGAAGCCGCAGAGCACCGGGCTTCTGCGCGCACCCTAAGGACTGCTAGAGGACCGTGGTGGCCGCACGCCTGCCTCTTCAATTCCATTCTAGCATCCTTAGGGAAGGTGTTCCAGGACAATTTTCCTGAGTTTTGAATTCGTCCTGATACAGCCCCTCCTGGGAAACTCGTGCTCGTCCTCTGAGTCTCCGACATGCAGAGACCTCGATGGCAACTGCAGAAATGAAGGGCTGCGTTGAGTTGTCGAGAAGCAAGAACATAGCCAGCGCCTTGTGTTTGGGAGTCAGCAGCTGCTAGACTTTTGCGATTGCTATCACTGTGCACTGAAAGCCAGGACGGCCTGTGCACGTTAAAACAACTAGCTGAGCAAGAGTAGCCGAAAAATCACGGCCGCTAGATAGCAGCTTACGTATTGCCCAGGAAAGAGCACTATTTTTGGAGTGTGCAGTAAAATCGTGTTTTTGGACAAGGGAGGCAAAAGTGCGCTGCGCTCCTAAGCTATCTCCCTGCGAGACACACTGCCAAAGCTTTTCGCTATGATGCAGTCCAGTGCAGACGCACACTACGGCTCTCCGGAGCTGTCCGAAGCCAAGCGCCGGTAGCCGGCGTCTTTCGGCTGAAGCAGCGCTTCGGAGCGTAGGGCTGCCGCTCCGCTGTTGTGTGCGCGAAGCAGCCGCTTCTCCTGCTCCGGGAGCGGACAGAGCGGTAGCTTGTACGAGGGCGAAGAACGTTGCTGCAGAGAGACGACATTGTGTGCACAGCCTTGCGACTGCTAGAGGACGGTGGCTAAAGCTCCCTGCCTTTTCAATGCACTGCTGGCATGCTTTATTGAAGGTGCTCCGAGACAATTTTCCTGGGTTTTGACTTCGTCCTGATGAAGCCCCTCTTGGGAAACTCGTGCTCGTTTCCGAAGGCTCGAGATGCAGAGAACTCGATGGCAGCTGCAGAAATGAAGGGCTGCGTTGAGTTGTCGAGAAGCAAGAACATAGCCAGCGCCTTGTGTTTGGCAGTCAGCAGCTGCTGGACTTTTGCGATTGCTTTCACTGTGCACTGAATGCCAGGACGGCACGTGCACGTTAAAACAACGAGCTGGGCAAGAGTGGGCAGAAGAGAACGGGCGTCAGACAGCAGCTTACATATTACCATAGGAAGAGCAGTGTTTTTGGAGTGTGCAGCAAATGCGTGTTTCTGGACAAGGGAGGCAAAAGTGCGCTGCGCTCCTAAGCTATCTCCCTGCGAGACACACTGCCAAAGCTTTTCGTTATCATGCAGTCTAGTGCAGACGCACACTACGGCTCTCCGGAGCTGTCCGAAGCTAAGCGCCGGTGGCCGGCGTCTTTCGGCTGAAGCAGCGCTTCGGAGCGTAGGGCTGCCGCTCCGCTGTTGTGTGCGCGAAGCAGCCGCTTCTCCTGCTCCGGGAGCGGACAGAGCGGTAGCTTGTACGAGGGCGAAGAACGAAGCCGCAGAGCACCCGGCTTCTCCGCGCCCCCTAAGGACTGCTAGAGGACCGTGGTGGCCGCTCGCCTTCCTCTTCAATTCCATTCTAGTATCCTTAGGGAAGGTGTTCCAGGACAATTTTCCTGAGTTTTGAATTCGTCCTGATGCAGCCCCTCCTGGGAAACTCGTGCGCGTCCTCTGAGTCTCCGAGTGCAGAGACCTCGATGGCAACTGCAGAAATGAAGGACTGCGTTGAGTTGTCGAGAAGCAAGAACATAGCCTGGAGTTTGGGAGTCAGCAGCTGCTGGACTTTTGCGATTGCTTTCACTGTGCACTGAATGCCAGGACGGCATGTGCACGTTAAAACAACGAGCTGGGCAAGAGTAATCGAAAGATCACGGCCGTCAGAAAGCAGCTTATATATTGCCCTGGAAAGAGCATTGTTTTTGGAGTGTGCAGTAAAATCGTGTTTCTGGACAAGGGAGGCATAAGTGCGCTGCGCTCCTAAGCTATCTCCCTGCGAGACACACTGCCAAAGCTTTTCGCTATCATGCAGTCCAGTGCAGACGCACACTACGGCTCTCCGGAGCTGTCCGAAGCCAAGCGCCGGTGGCCGGCGTCTTTCGGCTGAAGCAGCGCTTCGGAGCGTAGGGCTGCCGCTCCGCTGTTGTGTGCGCGAAGCAGCCGCTTCTCCTGCTCCGGGAGCCGGAGAGAGCGGTAGCTTGTACGAGGGCGAAGAACGAAGCCGCAGAGCACTGGGCTTCTGCGCGCACCCTAAGGACTGCTAGAGGACGGTGGTGGCCGCTCGCCTGCGTCTTCAATTCCATTCTAGCATCCTTAGGGAAGGTGTTCCAGGACAATTTTCCTGAGTTTTGAATTCGTCCTGATACAGCCCCTCCTGGGAAACTCGTGCTCGTCCTCTGAGTCTCCGACATGCAGAGACCTCGATGGCAACTGCAGAAATGAAGGGCTGCGTTGAGTTGTCGAGAAGCAAGAACATAGCCAGCGCCTTGTGTTTGGGAGTCAGCAGCTGCTAGACTTTTGCGATTGCTATCACTGTGCACTGAAAGCCAGGACGGCCTGTGCACGTTAAAACAACGAGCTGGGCAAGAGTAATCGAAAGATCACGGCCGTCAGAAAGCAGCTTATATATTGCCCTGGAAAGAGCACTATTTTTGGAGTGTGCAGTAAAATCGTGTTTTTGGACAAGGGAGGCATAAGTGCGCTGCGCTCCTAAGCTATCTCCCTGCGAGACACACTGCCAAAGCTTTTCGCTATGATGCAGTCCAGTGCAGACGCACACTACGGCTCTCCGGAGCTGTCCGAAGCCAAGCGCCGGTAGCCGGCGTCTTTCGGCTGAAGCAGCGCTTCGGAGCGTAGGGCTGCCGCTCCGCTGTTGTGTGCGCGAAGCAGCCGCTTCTCCTGCTCCGGGAGCGGACAGAGCGGTAGCTTGTACGAGGGCGAAGAACGTTGCTGCAGAGAGACGACATTGTGTGCACAGCCTTGCGACTGCTAGAGGACGGTGGCTAAAGCTCCCTGCCTTTTCAATGCACTGCTGGCATGCTTTATTGAAGGTGCTCCGAGACAATTTTCCTGGGTTTTGACTTCGTCCTGATGAAGCCCCTCTTGGGAAACTCGTGCTCGTTTCCGAAGGCTCGAGATGCAGAGAACTCGATGGCAGCTGCAGAAATGAAGGGCTGCGTTGAGTTGTCGAGAAGCAAGAACATAGCCAGCGCCTTGTGTTTGGCAGTCAGCAGCTGCTGGACTTTTGCGATTGCTTTCACTGTGCACTGAATGCCAGGACGGCACGTGCACGTTAAAACAACGAGCTGGGCAAGAGTGGGCAGAAGAGAACGGGCGTCAGACAGCAGCTTACATATTACCATAGGAAGAGCAGTGTTTTTGGAGTGTGCAGCAAATGCGTGTTTCTGGACAAGGGAGGCAAAAGTGCGCTGCGCTCCTAAGCTATCTCCCTGCGAGACACACTGCCAAAGCTTTTCGTTATCATGCAGTCTAGTGCAGACGCACACTACGGCTCTCCGGAGCTGTCCGAAGCTAAGCGCCGGTGGCCGGCGTCTTTCGGCTGAAGCAGCGCTTCGGAGCGTAGGGCTGCCGCTCCGCTGTTGTGTGCGCGAAGCAGCCGCTTCTCCTGCTCCGGGAGCGGACAGAGCGGTAGCTTGTACGAGGGCGAAGAACGAAGCCGCAGAGCACCCGGCTTCTCCGCGCCCCCTAAGGACTGCTAGAGGACCGTGGTGGCCGCTCGCCTTCCTCTTCAATTCCATTCTAGTATCCTTAGGGAAGGTGTTCCAGGACAATTTTCCTGAGTTTTGAATTCGTCCTGATGCAGCCCCTCCTGGGAAACTCGTGCGCGTCCTCTGAGTCTCCGAGTGCAGAGACCTCGATGGCAACTGCAGAAATGAAGGACTGCGTTGAGTTGTCGAGAAGCAAGAACATAGCCTGGAGTTTGGGAGTCAGCAGCTGCTGGACTTTTGCAATTGCTTTCACTGTGCACTGAATGCCAGGACGGCATGTGCACGTTAAAACAACGAGCTGGGCAAGAGTAATCGAAAGATCACGGCCGTCAGAAAGCAGCTTATATATTGCCCTGGAAAGAGCATTGTTTTTGGAGTGTGCAGTAAAATCGTGTTTCTGGACAAGGGAGGCATAAGTGCGCTGCGCTCCTAAGCTATCTCCCTGCGAGACACACTGCCAAAGCTTTTCGCTATCATGCAGTCCAGTGCAGACGCACACTACGGCTCTCCGGAGCTGTCCGAAGCCAAGCGCCGGTGGCCGGCGTCTTTCGGCTGAAGCAGCGCTTCGGAGCGTAGGGCTGCCGCTCCGCTCTTGTGTGCGCGAAGCAGCCGCTTCTCCTGCTCCGGGAGCCGGAGAGAGCGGTAGCTTGTACGAGGGCGAAGAACGAAGCCGCAGAGCACCGGGCTTCTGCGCGCACCCTAAGGACTGCTAGAGGACGGTGGTGGCCGCTCGCCTGCGTCTTCAATTCCATTCTAGCATCCTTAGGGAAGGTGTTCCAGGACAATTTTCCTGAGTTTTGAATTCGTCCTGATACAGCCCCTCCTGGGAAACTCGTGCTCGTCCTCTGAGTCTCCGACATGCAGAGACCTCGATGGCAACTGCAGAAATGAAGGGCTGCGTTGAGTTGTCGAGAAGCAAGAACATAGCCAGCGCCTTGTGTTTGGGAGTCAGCAGCTGCTAGACTTTTGCGATTGCTATCACTGTGCACTGAAAGCCAGGACGGCCTGTGCACGTTAAAACAACGAGCTGGGCAAGAGTAATCGAAAGATCACGGCCGTCAGAAAGCAGCTTATATATTGCCCTGGAAAGAGCACTATTTTTGGAGTGTGCAGTAAAATCGTGTTTTTGGACAAGGGAGGCATAAGTGCGCTGCGCTCCTAAGCTATCTCCCTGCGAGACACACTGCCAAAGCTTTTCGCTATGATGCAGTCCAGTGCAGACGCACACTACGGCTCTCCGGAGCTGTCCGAAGCCAAGCGCCGGTAGCCGGCGTCTTTCGGCTGAAGCAGCGCTTCGGAGCGTAGGGCTGCCGCTCCGCTGTTGTGTGCGCGAAGCAGCCGCTTCTCCTGCTCCGGGAGCGGACAGAGCGGTAGCTTGTACGAGGGCGAAGAACGTTGCTGCAGAGAGACGACATTGTGTGCACAGCCTTGCGACTGCTAGAGGACGGTGGCTAAAGCTCCCTGCCTTTTCAATGCACTGCTGGCATGCTTTATTGAAGGTGCTCCGAGACAATTTTCCTGGGTTTTGACTTCGTCCTGATGAAGCCCCTCTTGGGAAACTCGTGCTCGTTTCCGAAGGCTCGAGATGCAGAGAACTCGATGGCAGCTGCAGAAATGAAGGGCTGCGTTGAGTTGTCGAGAAGCAAGAACATAGCCAGCGCCTTGTGTTTGGCAGTCAGCAGCTGCTGGACTTTTGCGATTGCTTTCACTGTGCACTGAATGCCAGGACGGCACGTGCACGTTAAAACAACGAGCTGGGCAAGAGTGGGCAGAAGAGAACGGGCGTCAGACAGCAGCTTACATATTACCATAGGAAGAGCAGTGTTTTTGGAGTGTGCAGCAAATGCGTGTTTCTGGACAAGGGAGGCAAAAGTGCGCTGCGCTCCTAAGCTATCTCCCTGCGAGACACACTGCCAAAGCTTTTCGTTATCATGCAGTCTAGTGCAGACGCACACTACGGCTCTCCGGAGCTGTCCGAAGCTAAGCGCCGGTGGCCGGCGTCTTTCGGCTGAAGCTGCGCTTCGGAGCGTAGGGCTGCCGCTCCGCTGTTGTGTGCGCGAAGCAGCCGCTTCTCCTGCTCCGGGAGCGGACAGAGCGGTAGCTTGTACGAGGGCGAAGAACGAAGCCGCAGAGCACCCGGCTTCTCCGCGCCCCCTAAGGACTGCTAGAGGACCGTGGTGGCCGCTCGCCTTCCTCTTCCATTCTAGTATCCTTAGGGAAGGTGTTCCAGGACAATTTTCCTGAGTTTTGAATTCGTCCTGATGCAGCCCCTCCTGGGAAACTCGTGCGCGTCCTCTGAGTCTCCGAGTGCAGAGACCTCGATGGCAACTGCAGAAATGAAGGACTGCGTTGAGTTGTCGAGAAGCAAGAACATAGCCTGGAGTTTGGGAGTCAGCAGCTGCTGGACTTTTGCAATTGCTTTCACTGTGCACTGAATGCCAGGACGGTATGTGCACGTTAAAACAACGAGCTGGGCAAGAGTAATCGAAAGATCACGGCCGTCAGAAAGCAGCTTATATATTGCCCTGGAAAGAGCATTGTTTTTGGAGTGTGCAGTAAAATCGTGTTTCTGGACAAGGGAGGCATAAGTGCGCTGCGCTCCTAAGCTATCTCCCTGCGAGACACACTGCCAAAGCTTTTCGCTATGATGCAGTCCAGTGCAGACGCACACTACGGCTCTCCGGAGCTGTCCGAAGCCAAGCGCCGGTGGCCGGCGTCTTTCGGCTGAAGCAGCGCTTCGGAGCGTAGGGCTGCCGCTCCGCTGTTGTGTGCGCGAAGCAGCCGCTTCTCCTGCTCCGGGAGCCGGAGAGAGCGGTAGCTTGTACGAGGGCGAAGAACGAAGCCGCAGAGCACCGGGCTTCTGCGCGCACCCTAAGGACTGCTAGAGGACGGTGGTGGCCGCTCGCCTGCGTCTTCAATTCCATTCTAGCATCCTTAGGGAAGGTGTTCCAGGACAATTTTCCTGAGTTTTGAATTCGTCCTGATGCAGCCCCTCCTGGGAAACTCGTGCTCGTCCTCTGAGTCTCCGACATGCAGAGACCTCGATGGCAACTGCAGAAATGAAGGGCTGCGTTGAGTTGTCGAGAAGCAAGAACATAGCCAGCGCCTTGTGTTTGGGAGTCAGCAGCTGCTAGACTTTTGCGATTGCTTTCACTGTGCACTGAAAGCCAGGACGGCCTGTGCACGTTAAAACAACGAGCTGGGCAAGAGTAATCGAAAGATCACGGCCGTCAGAAAGCAGCTTATATATTGCCCTGGAAAGAGCACTATTTTTGGAGTGTGCAGTAAAATCGTGTTTTTGGACAAGGGAGGCATAAGTGCGCTGCGCTCCTAAGCTATCTCCCTGCGAGACACACTGCCAAAGCTTTTCGCTATGATGCAGTCCAGTGCAGACGCACACTACGGCTCTCCGGAGCTGTCCGAAGCCAAGCGCCGGTAGCCGGCGTCTTTCGGCTGAAGCAGCGCTTCGGAGCGTAGGGCTGCCGCTCCGCTGTTGTGTGCGCGAAGCAGCCGCTTCTCCTGCTCCGGGAGCGGACAGAGCGGTAGCTTTTACGAGGGCGAAGAACGTTGCTGCAGAGAGACGACATTGTGTGCACAGCCTTGCGACTGCTAGAGGACGGTGGCTAAAGCTCCCTGCCTTTTCAATGCACTGCTGGCATGCTTTATTGAAGGTGCTCCGAGACAATTTTCCTGGGTTTTGACTTCGTCCTGATGAAGCCCCTCTTGGGAAACTCGTGCTCGTTTCCGAAGGCTCGAGATGCAGAGAACTCGATGGCAGCTGCAGAAATGAAGGGCTGCGTTGAGTTGTCGAGAAGCAAGAACATAGCCAGCGCCTTGTGTTTGGCAGTCAGCAGCTGCTGGACTTTTGCGATTGCTTTCACTGTGCACTGAATGCCAGGACGGCACGTGCACGTTAAAACAACGAGCTGGGCAAGAGTGGGCAGAAGAGAACGGGCGTCAGACAGCAGCTTACATATTACCATAGGAAGAGCAGTGTTTTTGGAGTGTGCAGCAAATGCGTGTTTCTGGACAAGGGAGGCAAAAGTGCGCTGCGCTCCTAAGCTATCTCCCTGCGAGACACACTGCCAAAGCTTTTCGTTATCATGCAGTCTAGTGCAGACGCACACTACGGCTCTCCGGAGCTGTCCGAAGCTAAGCGCCGGTGGCCGGCGTCTTTCGGCTGAAGCAGCGCTTCGGAGCGTAGGGCTGCCGCTCCGCTGTTGTGTGCGCGAAGCAGCCGCTTCTCCTGCTCCGGGAGCGGACAGAGCGGTAGCTTGTACGAGGGCGAAGAACGAAGCCGCAGAGCACCCGGCTTCTCCGCGCCCCCTAAGGACTGCTAGAGGACCGTGGTGGCCGCTCGCCTTCCTCTTCAATTCCATTCTAGTATCCTTAGGGAAGGTGTTCCAGGACAATTTTCCTGAGTTTTGAATTCGTCCTGATGCAGCCCCTCCTGGGAAACTCGTGCGCGTCCTCTGAGTCTCCGAGTGCAGAGACCTCGATGGCAACTGCAGAAATGAAGGACTGCGTTGAGTTGTCGAGAAGCAAGAACATAGCCAGCGCCTTGTGTTTGGGAGTCAGCAGCTGCTAGACTTTTGCGATTGCTATCACTGTGCACTGAAAGCCAGGACGGCCTGTGCACGTTAAAACAACTAGCTGAGCAAGAGTAGCCGAAAGATCACGGCCGTCAGAAAGCAGCTTATATATTGCCCTGGAAAGAGCACTATTTTTGGAGTGTGCAGTAAAATCGTGTTTTTGGACAAGGGAGGCATAAGTGCGCTGCGCTCCTAAGCTATCTCCCTGCGAGACACACTGCCAAAGCTTTTCGCTATGATGCAGTCCAGTGCAGACGCACACTACGGCTCTCCGGAGCTGTCCGAAGCCAAGCGCCGGTAGCCGGCGTCTTTCGGCTGAAGCAGCGCTTCGGAGCGTAGGGCTGCCGCTCCGCTGTTGTGTGCGCGAAGCAGCCGCTTCTCCTGCTCCGGGAGCGGACAGAGCGGTAGCTTGTACGAGGGCGAAGAACGTTGCTGCAGAGAGACGACATTGTGTGCACAGCCTTGCGACTGCTAGAGGACGGTGGCTAAAGCTCCCTGCCTTTTCAATGCACTGCTGGCATGCTTTATTGAAGGTGCTCCGAGACAATTTTCCTGGGTTTTGACTTCGTCCTGATGAAGCCCCTCTTGGGAAACTCGTGCTCGTTTCCGAAGGCTCGAGATGCAGAGAACTCGATGGCAGCTGCAGAAATGAAGGGCTGCGTTGAGTTGTCGAGAAGCAAGAACATAGCCAGCGCCTTGTGTTTGGCAGTCAGCAGCTGCTGGACTTTTGCGATTGCTTTCACTGTGCACTGAATGCCAGGACGGCACGTGCACGTTAAAACAACGAGCTGGGCAAGAGTGGGCAGAAGAGAACGGGCGTCAGACAGCAGCTTACATATTACCATAGGAAGAGCAGTGTTTTTGGAGTGTGCAGCAAATGCGTGTTTCTGGACAAGGGAGGCAAAAGTGCGCTGCGCTCCTAAGCTATCTCCCTGCGAGACACACTGCCAAAGCTTTTCGTTATCATGCAGTCTAGTGCAGACGCACACTACGGCTCTCCGGAGCTGTCCGAAGCTAAGCGCCGGTGGCCGGCGTCTTTCGGCTGAAGCTGCGCTTCGGAGCGTAGGGCTGCCGCTCCGCTGTTGTGTGCGCGAAGCAGCCGCTTCTCCTGCTCCGGGAGCGGACAGAGCGGTAGCTTGTACGAGGGCGAAGAACGAAGCCGCAGAGCACCCGGCTTCTCCGCGCCCCCTAAGGACTGCTAGAGGACCGTGGTGGCCGCTCGCCTTCCTCTTCCATTCTAGTATCCTTAGGGAAGGTGTTCCAGGACAATTTTCCTGAGTTTTGAATTCGTCCTGATGCAGCCCCTCCTGGGAAACTCGTGCGCGTCCTCTGAGTCTCCGAGTGCAGAGACCTCGATGGCAACTGCAGAAATGAAGGACTGCGTTGAGTTGTCGAGAAGCAAGAACATAGCCTGGAGTTTGGGAGTCAGCAGCTGCTGGACTTTTGCAATTGCTTTCACTGTGCACTGAATGCCAGGACGGTATGTGCACGTTAAAACAACGAGCTGGGCAAGAGTAATCGAAAGATCACGGCCGTCAGAAAGCAGCTTATATATTGCCCTGGAAAGAGCATTGTTTTTGGAGTGTGCAGTAAAATCGTGTTTCTGGACAAGGGAGGCATAAGTGCGCTGCGCTCCTAAGCTATCTCCCTGCGAGACACACTGCCAAAGCTTTTCGCTATGATGCAGTCCAGTGCAGACGCACACTACGGCTCTCCGGAGCTGTCCGAAGCCAAGCGCCGGTGGCCGGCGTCTTTCGGCTGAAGCAGCGCTTCGGAGCGTAGGGCTGCCGCTCCGCTGTTGTGTGCGCGAAGCAGCCGCTTCTCCTGCTCCGGGAGCCGGAGAGAGCGGTAGCTTGTACGAGGGCGAAGAACGAAGCCGCAGAGCACCGGGCTTCTGCGCGCACCCTAAGGACTGCTAGAGGACGGTGGTGGCCGCTCGCCTGCCTCTTCAATTCCATTCTAGCATCCTTAGGGAAGGTGTTCCAGGACAATTTTCCTGAGTTTTGAATTCGTCCTGATGCAGCCCCTCCTGGGAAACTCGTGCTCGTCCTCTGAGTCTCCGACATGCAGAGACCTCGATGGCAACTGCAGAAATGAAGGGCTGCGTTGAGTTGTCGAGAAGCAAGAACATAGCCAGCGCCTTGTGTTTGGGAGTCAGCAGCTGCTAGACTTTTGCGATTGCTATCACTGTGCACTGAAAGCCAGGACGGCCTGTGCACGTTAAAACAACGAGCTGGGCAAGAGTAATCGAAAGATCACGGCCGTCAGAAAGCAGCTTATATATTGCCCTGGAAAGAGCACTATTTTTGGAGTGTGCAGTAAAATCGTGTTTTTGGACAAGGGAGGCATAAGTGCGCTGCGCTCCTAAGCTATCTCCCTGCGAGACACACTGCCAAAGCTTTTCGCTATGATGCAGTCCAGTGCAGACGCACACTACGGCTCTCCGGAGCTGTCCGAAGCCAAGCGCCGGTAGCCGGCGTCTTTCGGCTGAAGCAGCGCTTCGGAGCGTAGGGCTGCCGCTCCGCTGTTGTGTGCGCGAAGCAGCCGCTTCTCCTGCTCCGGGAGCGGACAGAGCGGTAGCTTTTACGAGGGCGAAGAACGTTGCTGCAGAGAGACGACATTGTGTGCACAGCCTTGCGACTGCTAGAGGACGGTGGCTAAAGCTCCCTGCCTTTTCAATGCACTGCTGGCATGCTTTATTGAAGGTGCTCCGAGACAATTTTCCTGGGTTTTGACTTCGTCCTGATGAAGCCCCTCTTGGGAAACTCGTGCTCGTTTCCGAAGGCTCGAGATGCAGAGAACTCGATGGCAGCTGCAGAAATGAAGGGCTGCGTTGAGTTGTCGAGAAGCAAGAACATAGCCAGCGCCTTGTGTTTGGCAGTCAGCAGCTGCTGGACTTTTGCGATTGCTTTCACTGTGCACTGAATGCCAGGACGGCACGTGCACGTTAAAACAACGAGCTGGGCAAGAGTGGGCAGAAGAGAACGGGCGTCAGACAGCAGCTTACATATTACCATAGGAAGAGCAGTGTTTTTGGAGTGTGCAGCAAATGCGTGTTTCTGGACAAGGGAGGCAAAAGTGCGCTGCGCTCCTAAGCTATCTCCCTGCGAGACACACTGCCAAAGCTTTTCGTTATCATGCAGTCTAGTGCAGACGCACACTACGGCTCTCCGGAGCTGTCCGAAGCTAAGCGCCGGTGGCCGGCGTCTTTCGGCTGAAGCTGCGCTTCGGAGCGTAGGGCTGCCGCTCCGCTGTTGTGTGCGCGAAGCAGCCGCTTCTCCTGCTCCGGGAGCGGACAGAGCGGTAGCTTGTACGAGGGCGAAGAACGAAGCCGCAGAGCACCCGGCTTCTCCGCGCCCCCTAAGGACTGCTAGAGGACCGTGGTGGCCGCTCGCCTTCCTCTTCAATTCCATTCTAGTATCCTTAGGGAAGGTGTTCCAGGACAATTTTCCTGAGTTTTGAATTCGTCCTGATGCAGCCCCTCCTGGGAAACTCGTGCGCGTCCTCTGAGTCTCCGAGTGCAGAGACCTCGATGGCAACTGCAGAAATGAAGGACTGCGTTGAGTTGTCGAGAAGCAAGAACATAGCCTGGAGTTTGGGAGTCAGCAGCTGCTGGACTTTTGCGATTGCTTTCACTGTGCACTGAATGCCAGGACGGCATGTGCACGTTAAAACAACGAGCTGGGCAAGAGTAATCGAAAGATCACGGCCGTCAGAAAGCAGCTTATATATTGCCCTGGAAAGAGCATTGTTTTTGGAGTGTGCAGTAAAATCGTGTTTCTGGACAAGGGAGGCATAAGTGCGCTGCGCTCCTAAGCTATCTCCCTGCGAGACACACTGCCAAAGCTTTTCGCTATCATGCAGTCCAGTGCAGACGCACACTACGGCTCTCCGGAGCTGTCCGAAGCCAAGCGCCGGTGGCCGGCGTCTTTCGGCTGAAGCAGCGCTTCGGAGCGTAGGGCTGCCGCTCCGCTGTTGTGTGCGCGAAGCAGCCGCTTCTCCTGCTCCGGGAGCCGGAGAGAGCGGTAGCTTGTACGAGGGCGAAGAACGAAGCCGCAGAGCACCGGGCTTCTGCGCGCACCCTAAGGACTGCTAGAGGACGGTGGTGGCCGCTCGCCTGCGTCTTCAATTCCATTCTAGCATCCTTAGGGAAGGTGTTCCAGGACAATTTTCCTGAGTTTTGAATTCGTCCTGATACAGCCCCTCCTGGGAAACTCGTGCTCGTCCTCTGAGTCTCCGACATGCAGAGACCTCGATGGCAACTGCAGAAATGAAGGGCTGCGTTGAGTTGTCGAGAAGCAAGAACATAGCCAGCGCCTTGTGTTTGGGAGTCAGCAGCTGCTAGACTTTTGCGATTGCTATCACTGTGCACTGAAAGCCAGGACGGCCTGTGCACGTTAAAACAACGAGCTGGGCAAGAGTAATCGAAAGATCACGGCCGTCAGAAAGCAGCTTATATATTGCCCTGGAAAGAGCACTATTTTTGGAGTGTGCAGTAAAATCGTGTTTTTGGACAAGGGAGGCATAAGTGCGCTGCGCTCCTAAGCTATCTCCCTGCGAGACACACTGCCAAAGCTTTTCGCTATGATGCAGTCCAGTGCAGACGCACACTACGGCTCTCCGGAGCTGTCCGAAGCCAAGCGCCGGTAGCCGGCGTCTTTCGGCTGAAGCAGCGCTTCGGAGCGTAGGGCTGCCGCTCCGCTGTTGTGTGCGCGAAGCAGCCGCTTCTCCTGCTCCGGGAGCGGACAGAGCGGTAGCTTGTACGAGGGCGAAGAACGTTGCTGCAGAGAGACGACATTGTGTGCACAGCCTTGCGACTGCTAGAGGACGGTGGCTAAAGCTCCCTGCCTTTTCAATGCACTGCTGGCATGCTTTATTGAAGGTGCTCCGAGACAATTTTCCTGGGTTTTGACTTCGTCCTGATGAAGCCCCTCTTGGGAAACTCGTGCTCGTTTCCGAAGGCTCGAGATGCAGAGAACTCGATGGCAGCTGCAGAAATGAAGGGCTGCGTTGAGTTGTCGAGAAGCAAGAACATAGCCAGCGCCTTGTGTTTGGCAGTCAGCAGCTGCTGGACTTTTGCGATTGCTTTCACTGTGCACTGAATGCCAGGACGGCACGTGCACGTTAAAACAACGAGCTGGGCAAGAGTGGGCAGAAGAGAACGGGCGTCAGACAGCAGCTTACATATTACCATAGGAAGAGCAGTGTTTTTGGAGTGTGCAGCAAATGCGTGTTTCTGGACAAGGGAGGCAAAAGTGCGCTGCGCTCCTAAGCTATCTCCCTGCGAGACACACTGCCAAAGCTTTTCGTTATCATGCAGTCTAGTGCAGACGCACACTACGGCTCTCCGGAGCTGTCCGAAGCTAAGCGCCGGTGGCCGGCGTCTTTCGGCTGAAGCAGCGCTTCGGAGCGTAGGGCTGCCGCTCCGCTGTTGTGTGCGCGAAGCAGCCGCTTCTCCTGCTCCGGGAGCGGACAGAGCGGTAGCTTGTACGAGGGCGAAGAACGAAGCCGCAGAGCACCCGGCTTCTCCGCGCCCCCTAAGGACTGCTAGAGGACCGTGGTGGCCGCTCGCCTTCCTCTTCCATTCTAGTATCCTTAGGGAAGGTGTTCCAGGACAATTTTCCTGAGTTTTGAATTCGTCCTGATGCAGCCCCTCCTGGGAAACTCGTGCGCGTCCTCTGAGTCTCCGAGTGCAGAGACCTCGATGGCAACTGCAGAAATGAAGGACTGCGTTGAGTTGTCGAGAAGCAAGAACATAGCCTGGAGTTTGGGAGTCAGCAGCTGCTGGACTTTTGCAATTGCTTTCACTGTGCACTGAATGCCAGGACGGTATGTGCACGTTAAAACAACGAGCTGGGCAAGAGTAATCGAAAGATCACGGCCGTCAGAAAGCAGCTTATATATTGCCCTGGAAAGAGCATTGTTTTTGGAGTGTGCAGTAAAATCGTGTTTCTGGACAAGGGAGGCATAAGTGCGCTGCGCTCCTAAGCTATCTCCCTGCGAGACACACTGCCAAAGCTTTTCGCTATGATGCAGTCCAGTGCAGACGCACACTACGGCTCTCCGGAGCTGTCCGAAGCCAAGCGCCGGTGGCCGGCGTCTTTCGGCTGAAGCAGCGCTTCGGAGCGTAGGGCTGCCGCTCCGCTGTTGTGTGCGCGAAGCAGCCGCTTCTCCTGCTCCGGGAGCCGGAGAGAGCGGTAGCTTGTACGAGGGCGAAGAACGAAGCCGCAGAGCACCGGGCTTCTGCGCGCACCCTAAGGACTGCTAGAGGACGGTGGTGGCCGCTCGCCTGCCTCTTCAATTCCATTCTAGCATCCTTAGGGAAGGTGTTCCAGGACAATTTTCCTGAGTTTTGAATTCGTCCTGATGCAGCCCCTCCTGGGAAACTCGTGCTCGTCCTCTGAGTCTCCGACATGCAGAGACCTCGATGGCAACTGCAGAAATGAAGGGCTGCGTTGAGTTGTCGAGAAGCAAGAACATAGCCAGCGCCTTGTGTTTGGGAGTCAGCAGCTGCTAGACTTTTGCGATTGCTATCACTGTGCACTGAAAGCCAGGACGGCCTGTGCACGTTAAAACAACTAGCTGAGCAAGAGTAGCCGAAAAATCACGGCCGCTAGATAGCAGCTTACGTATTGCCCAGGAAAGAGCACTATTTTTGGAGTGTGCAGTAAAATCGTGTTTTTGGACAAGGGAGGCATAAGTGCGCTGCGCTCCTAAGCTATCTCCCTGCGAGACACACTGCCAAAGCTTTTCGCTATGATGCAGTCCAGTGCAGACGCACACTACGGCTCTCCGGAGCTGTCCGAAGCCAAGCGCCGGTGGCCGGCGTCTTTCGGCTGAAGCAGCGCTTCGGAGCGTAGGGCTGCCGCTCCGCTGTTGTGTGCGCGAAGCAGCCGCTTCTCCTGCTCCGGGAGCGGACAGAGCGGTAGCTTGTACGAGGGCGAAGAACGTTGCTGCAGAGAGACGACATTGTGTGCACAGCCTTGCGACTGCTAGAGGACGGTGGCTAAAGCTCCCTGCCTTTTCAATGCACTGCTGGCATGCTTTATTGAAGGTGCTCCGAGACAATTTTCCTGGGTTTTGACTTCGTCCTGATGAAGCCCCTCTTGGGAAACTCGTGCTCGTTTCCGAAGGCTCGAGATGCAGAGAACTCGATGGCAGCTGCAGAAATGAAGGGCTGCGTTGAGTTGTCGAGAAGCAAGAACATAGCCAGCGCCTTGTGTTTGGCAGTCAGCAGCTGCTGGACTTTTGCGATTGCTTTCACTGTGCACTGAATGCCAGGACGGCACGTGCACGTTAAAACAACGAGCTGGGCAAGAGTGGGCAGAAGAGAACGGGCGTCAGACAGCAGCTTACATATTACCATAGGAAGAGCAGTGTTTTTGGAGTGTGCAGCAAATGCGTGTTTCTGGACAAGGGAGGCAAAAGTGCGCTGCGCTCCTAAGCTATCTCCCTGCGAGACACACTGCCAAAGCTTTTCGTTATCATGCAGTCTAGTGCAGACGCACACTACGGCTCTCCGGAGCTGTCCGAAGCTAAGCGCCGGTGGCCGGCGTCTTTCGGCTGAAGCAGCGCTTCGGAGCGTAGGGCTGCCGCTCCGCTGTTGTGTGCGCGAAGCAGCCGCTTCTCCTGCTCCGGGAGCGGACAGAGCGGTAGCTTGTACGAGGGCGAAGAACGAAGCCGCAGAGCACCCGGCTTCTCCGCGCCCCCTAAGGACTGCTAGAGGACCGTGGTGGCCGCTCGCCTTCCTCTTCAATTCCATTCTAGTATCCTTAGGGAAGGTGTTCCAGGACAATTTTCCTGAGTTTTGAATTCGTCCTGATGCAGCCCCTCCTGGGAAACTCGTGCGCGTCCTCTGAGTCTCCGAGTGCAGAGACCTCGATGGCAACTGCAGAAATGAAGGACTGCGTTGAGTTGTCGAGAAGCAAGAACATAGCCTGGAGTTTGGGAGTCAGCAGCTGCTGGACTTTTGCAATTGCTTTCACTGTGCACTGAATGCCAGGACGGCATGTGCACGTTAAAACAACGAGCTGGGCAAGAGTAATCGAAAGATCACGGCCGTCAGAAAGCAGCTTATATATTGCCCTGGAAAGAGCATTGTGTTTGGAGTGTGCAGTAAAATCGTGTTTCTGGACAAGGGAGGCATAAGTGCGCTGCGCTCCTAAGCTATCTCCCTGCGAGACACACTGCCAAAGCTTTTCGCTATGATGCAGTCTAGTGCAGACGCACACTACGGCTCTCCGGAGCTGTCCGAAGCCAAGCGCCGGTGGCCGGCGTCTTTCGGCTGAAGCAGCGCTTCGGAGCGTAGGGCTGCCGCTCCGCTGTTGTGTGCGCGAAGCAGCCGCTTCTCCTGCTCCGGGAGCCGGAGAGAGCGGTAGCTTGTACGAGGGCGAAGAACGAAGCCGCAGAGCACCGGGCTTCTGCGCGCACCCTAAGGACTGCTAGAGGACGGTGGTGGCCGCACGCCTGCCTCTTCAATTCCATTCTAGCATCCTTAGGGAAGGTGTTCCAGGACAATTTTCCTGAGTTTTGAATTCGTCCTGATACAGCCCCTCCTGGGAAACTCGTGCTCGTCCTCTGAGTCTCCGACATGCAGAGACCTCGATGGCAACTGCAGAAATGAAGGGCTGCGTTGAGTTGTCGAGAAGCAAGAACATAGCCAGCGCCTTGTGTTTGGGAGTCAGCAGCTGCTAGACTTTTGCGATTGCTATCACTGTGCACTGAAAGCCAGGACGGCCTGTGCACGTTAAAACAACTAGCTGAGCAAGAGTAGCCGAAAAATCACGGCCGCTAGATAGCAGCTTACGTATTGCCCAGGAAAGAGCACTATTTTTGGAGTGTGCAGTAAAATCGTGTTTTTGGACAAGGGAGGCAAAAGTGCGCTGCGCTCCTAAGCTATCTCCCTGCGAGACACACTGCCAAAGCTTTTCGCTATGATGCAGTCCAGTGCAGACGCACACTACGGCTCTCCGGAGCTGTCCGAAGCCAAGCGCCGGTAGCCGGCGTCTTTCGGCTGAAGCAGCGCTTCGGAGCGTAGGGCTGCCGCTCCGCTGTTGTGTGCGCGAAGCAGCCGCTTCTCCTGCTCCGGGAGCGGACAGAGCGGTAGCTTGTACGAGGGCGAAGAACGTTGCTGCAGAGAGACGACATTGTGTGCACAGCCTTGCGACTGCTAGAGGACGGTGGCTAAAGCTCCCTGCCTTTTCAATGCACTGCTGGCATGCTTTATTGAAGGTGCTCCGAGACAATTTTCCTGGGTTTTGACTTCGTCCTGATGAAGCCCCTCTTGGGAAACTCGTGCTCGTTTCCGAAGGCTCGAGATGCAGAGAACTCGATGGCAGCTGCAGAAATGAAGGGCTGCGTTGAGTTGTCGAGAAGCAAGAACATAGCCAGCGCCTTGTGTTTGGCAGTCAGCAGCTGCTGGACTTTTGCGATTGCTTTCACTGTGCACTGAATGCCAGGACGGCACGTGCACGTTAAAACAACGAGCTGGGCAAGAGTGGGCAGAAGAGAACGGGCGTCAGACAGCAGCTTACATATTACCATAGGAAGAGCAGTGTTTTTGGAGTGTGCAGCAAATGCGTGTTTCTGGACAAGGGAGGCAAAAGTGCGCTGCGCTCCTAAGCTATCTCCCTGCGAGACACACTGCCAAAGCTTTTCGTTATCATGCAGTCTAGTGCAGACGCACACTACGGCTCTCCGGAGCTGTCCGAAGCTAAGCGCCGGTGGCCGGCGTCTTTCGGCTGAAGCAGCGCTTCGGAGCGTAGGGCTGCCGCTCCGCTGTTGTGTGCGCGAAGCAGCCGCTTCTCCTGCTCCGGGAGCGGACAGAGCGGTAGCTTGTACGAGGGCGAAGAACGAAGCCGCAGAGCACCCGGCTTCTCCGCGCCCCCTAAGGACTGCTAGAGGACCGTGGTGGCCGCTCGCCTTCCTCTTCAATTCCATTCTAGTATCCTTAGGGAAGGTGTTCCAGGACAATTTTCCTGAGTTTTGAATTCGTCCTGATGCAGCCCCTCCTGGGAAACTCGTGCGCGTCCTCTGAGTCTCCGAGTGCAGAGACCTCGATGGCAACTGCAGAAATGAAGGACTGCGTTGAGTTGTCGAGAAGCAAGAACATAGCCTGGAGTTTGGGAGTCAGCAGCTGCTGGACTTTTGCGATTGCTTTCACTGTGCACTGAATGCCAGGACGGCATGTGCACGTTAAAACAACGAGCTGGGCAAGAGTAATCGAAAGATCACGGCCGTCAGAAAGCAGCTTATATATTGCCCTGGAAAGAGCATTGTTTTTGGAGTGTGCAGTAAAATCGTGTTTCTGGACAAGGGAGGCATAAGTGCGCTGCGCTCCTAAGCTATCTCCCTGCGAGACACACTGCCAAAGCTTTTCGCTATCATGCAGTCCAGTGCAGACGCACACTACGGCTCTCCGGAGCTGTCCGAAGCCAAGCGCCGGTGGCCGGCGTCTTTCGGCTGAAGCAGCGCTTCGGAGCGTAGGGCTGCCGCTCCGCTGTTGTGTGCGCGAAGCAGCCGCTTCTCCTGCTCCGGGAGCCGGAGAGAGCGGTAGCTTGTACGAGGGCGAAGAACGAAGCCGCAGAGCACCGGGCTTCTGCGCGCACCCTAAGGACTGCTAGAGGACCGTGGTGGCCGCACGCCTGCCTCTTCAATTCCATTCTAGCATCCTTAGGGAAGGTGTTCCAGGACAATTTTCCTGAGTTTTGAATTCGTCCTGATACAGCCCCTCCTGGGAAACTCGTGCTCGTCCTCTGAGTCTCCGACATGCAGAGACCTCGATGGCAACTGCAGAAATGAAGGGCTGCGTTGAGTTGTCGAGAAGCAAGAACATAGCCAGCGCCTTGTGTTTGGGAGTCAGCAGCTGCTAGACTTTTGCGATTGCTATCACTGTGCACTGAAAGCCAGGACGGCCTGTGCACGTTAAAACAACGAGCTGGGCAAGAGTAATCGAAAGATCACGGCCGTCAGAAAGCAGCTTATATATTGCCCTGGAAAGAGCACTATTTTTGGAGTGTGCAGTAAAATCGTGTTTTTGGACAAGGGAGGCATAAGTGCGCTGCGCTCCTAAGCTATCTCCCTGCGAGACACACTGCCAAAGCTTTTCGCTATGATGCAGTCCAGTGCAGATGCACACTACGGCTCTCCGGAGCTGTCCGAAGCCAAGCGCCGGTAGCCGGCGTCTTTCGGCTGAAGCAGCGCTTCGGAGCGTAGGGCTGCCGCTCCGCTGTTGTGTGCGCGAAGCAGCCGCTTCTCCTGCTCCGGGAGCGGACAGAGCGGTAGCTTGTACGAGGGCGAAGAACGTTGCTGCAGAGAGACGACATTGTGTGCACAGCCTTGCGACTGCTAGAGGACGGTGGCTAAAGCTCCCTGCCTTTTCAATGCACTGCTGGCATGCTTTATTGAAGGTGCTCCGAGACAATTTTCCTGGGTTTTGACTTCGTCCTGATGAAGCCCCTCTTGGGAAACTCGTGCTCGTTTCCGAAGGCTCGAGATGCAGAGAACTCGATGGCAGCTGCAGAAATGAAGGGCTGCGTTGAGTTGTCGAGAAGCAAGAACATAGCCAGCGCCTTGTGTTTGGCAGTCAGCAGCTGCTGGACTTTTGCGATTGCTTTCACTGTGCACTGAATGCCAGGACGGCACGTGCACGTTAAAACAACGAGCTGGGCAAGAGTGGGCAGAAGAGAACGGGCGTCAGACAGCAGCTTACATATTACCATAGGAAGAGCAGTGTTTTTGGAGTGTGCAGCAAATGCGTGTTTCTGGACAAGGGAGGCAAAAGTGCGCTGCGCTCCTAAGCTATCTCCCTGCGAGACACACTGCCAAAGCTTTTCGTTATCATGCAGTCTAGTGCAGACGCACACTACGGCTCTCCGGAGCTGTCCGAAGCTAAGCGCCGGTGGCCGGCGTCTTTCGGCTGAAGCTGCGCTTCGGAGCGTAGGGCTGCCGCTCCGCTGTTGTGTGCGCGAAGCAGCCGCTTCTCCTGCTCCGGGAGCGGACAGAGCGGTAGCTTGTACGAGGGCGAAGAACGAAGCCGCAGAGCACCCGGCTTCTCCGCGCCCCCTAAGGACTGCTAGAGGACCGTGGTGGCCGCTCGCCTTCCTCTTCAATTCCATTCTAGTATCCTTAGGGAAGGTGTTCCAGGACAATTTTCCTGAGTTTTGAATTCGTCCTGATGCAGCCCCTCCTGGGAAACTCGTGCGCGTCCTCTGAGTCTCCGAGTGCAGAGACCTCGATGGCAACTGCAGAAATGAAGGACTGCGTTGAGTTGTCGAGAAGCAAGAACATAGCCTGGAGTTTGGGAGTCAGCAGCTGCTGGACTTTTGCGATTGCTTTCACTGTGCACTGAATGCCAGGACGGCATGTGCACGTTAAAACAACGAGCTGGGCAAGAGTAATCGAAAGATCACGGCCGTCAGAAAGCAGCTTATATATTGCCCTGGAAAGAGCATTGTTTTTGGAGTGTGCAGTAAAATCGTGTTTCTGGACAAGGGAGGCATAAGTGCGCTGCGCTCCTAAGCTATCTCCCTGCGAGACACACTGCCAAAGCTTTTCGCTATCATGCAGTCCAGTGCAGACGCACACTACGGCTCTCCGGAGCTGTCCGAAGCCAAGCGCCGGTGGCCGGCGTCTTTCGGCTGAAGCAGCGCTTCGGAGCGTACGGCTGCCGCTCCGCTGTTGTGTGCGCGAAGCAGCCGCTTCTCCTGCTCCGGGAGCCGGAGAGAGCGGTAGCTTGTACGAGGGCGAAGAACGAAGCCGCAGAGCACCGGGCTTCTGCGCGCACCCTAAGGACTGCTAGAGGACGGTGGTGGCCGCTCGCCTGCGTCTTCAATTCCATTCTAGCATCCTTAGGGAAGGTGTTCCAGGACAATTTTCCTGAGTTTTGAATTCGTCCTGATACAGCCCCTCCTGGGAAACTCGTGCTCGTCCTCTGAGTCTCCGACATGCAGAGACCTCGATGGCAACTGCAGAAATGAAGGGCTGCGTTGAGTTGTCGAGAAGCAAGAACATAGCCAGCGCCTTGTGTTTGGGAGTCAGCAGCTGCTAGACTTTTGCGATTGCTATCACTGTGCACTGAAAGCCAGGACGGCCTGTGCACGTTAAAACAACGAGCTGGGCAAGAGTAATCGAAAGATCACGGCCGTCAGAAAGCAGCTTATATATTGCCCTGGAAAGAGCACTATTTTTGGAGTGTGCAGTAAAATCGTGTTTTTGGACAAGGGAGGCATAAGTGCGCTGCGCTCCTAAGCTATCTCCCTGCGAGACACACTGCCAAAGCTTTTCGCTATGATGCAGTCCAGTGCAGACGCACACTACGGCTCTCCGGAGCTGTCCGAAGCCAAGCGCCGGTAGCCGGCGTCTTTCGGCTGAAGCAGCGCTTCGGAGCGTAGGGCTGCCGCTCCGCTGTTGTGTGCGCGAAGCAGCCGCTTCTCCTGCTCCGGGAGCGGACAGAGCGGTAGCTTGTACGAGGGCGAAGAACGTTGCTGCAGAGAGACGACATTGTGTGCACAGCCTTGCGACTGCTAGAGGACGGTGGCTAAAGCTCCCTGCCTTTTCAATGCACTGCTGGCATGCTTTATTGAAGGTGCTCCGAGACAATTTTCCTGGGTTTTGACTTCGTCCTGATGAAGCCCCTCTTGGGAAACTCGTGCTCGTTTCCGAAGGCTCGAGATGCAGAGAACTCGATGGCAGCTGCAGAAATGAAGGGCTGCGTTGAGTTGTCGAGAAGCAAGAACATAGCCAGCGCCTTGTGTTTGGCAGTCAGCAGCTGCTGGACTTTTGCGATTGCTTTCACTGTGCACTGAATGCCAGGACGGCACGTGCACGTTAAAACAACGAGCTGGGCAAGAGTGGGCAGAAGAGAACGGGCGTCAGACAGCAGCTTACATATTACCATAGGAAGAGCAGTGTTTTTGGAGTGTGCAGCAAATGCGTGTTTCTGGACAAGGGAGGCAAAAGTGCGCTGCGCTCCTAAGCTATCTCCCTGCGAGACACACTGCCAAAGCTTTTCGTTATCATGCAGTCTAGTGCAGACGCACACTACGGCTCTCCGGAGCTGTCCGAAGCTAAGCGCCGGTGGCCGGCGTCTTTCGGCTGAAGCAGCGCTTCGGAGCGTAGGGCTGCCGCTCCGCTGTTGTGTGCGCGAAGCAGCCGCTTCTCCTGCTCCGGGAGCGGACAGAGCGGTAGCTTGTACGAGGGCGAAGAACGAAGCCGCAGAGCACCCGGCTTCTCCGCGCCCCCTAAGGACTGCTAGAGGACCGTGGTGGCCGCTCGCCTTCCTCTTCCATTCTAGTATCCTTAGGGAAGGTGTTCCAGGACAATTTTCCTGAGTTTTGAATTCGTCCTGATACAGCCCCTCCTGGGAAACTCGTGCGCGTCCTCTGAGTCTCCGAGTGCAGAGACCTCGATGGCAACTGCAGAAATGAAGGACTGCGTTGAGTTGTCGAGAAGCAAGAACATAGCCTGGAGTTTGGGAGTCAGCAGCTGCTGGACTTTTGCAATTGCTTTCACTGTGCACTGAATGCCAGGACGGCATGTGCACGTTAAAACAACGAGCTGGGCAAGAGTAATCGAAAGATCACGGCCGTCAGAAAGCAGCTTATATATTGCCCTGGAAAGAGCATTGTGTTTGGAGTGTGCAGTAAAATCGTGTTTCTGGACAAGGGAGGCATAAGTGCGCTGCGCTCCTAAGCTATCTCCCTGCGAGACACACTGCCAAAGCTTTTCGCTATCATGCAGTCTAGTGCAGACGCACACTACGGCTCTCCGGAGCTGTCCGAAGCCAAGCGCCGGTGGCCGGCGTCTTTCGGCTGAAGCAGCGCTTCGGAGCGTAGGGCTGCCGCTCCGCTGTTGTGTGCGCGAAGCAGCCGCTTCTCCTGCTCCGGGAGCCGGAGAGAGCGGTAGCTTGTACGAGGGCGAAGAACGAAGCCGCAGAGCACCGGGCTTCTGCGCGCACCCTAAGGACTGCTAGAGGACCGTGGTGGCCGCACGCCTGCCTCTTCAATTCCATTCTAGCATCCTTAGGGAAGGTGTTCCAGGACAATTTTCCTGAGTTTTGAATTCGTCCTGATACAGCCCCTCCTGGGAAACTCGTGCTCGTCCTCTGAGTCTCCGACATGCAGAGACCTCGATGGCAACTGCAGAAATGAAGGGCTGCGTTGAGTTGTCGAGAAGCAAGAACATAGCCAGCGCCTTGTGTTTGGGAGTCAGCAGCTGCTAGACTTTTGCGATTGCTATCACTGTGCACTGAAAGCCAGGACGGCCTGTGCACGTTAAAACAACTAGCTGAGCAAGAGTAGCCGAAAAATCACGGCCGCTAGATAGCAGCTTACGTATTGCCCAGGAAAGAGCACTATTTTTGGAGTGTGCAGTAAAATCGTGTTTTTGGACAAGGGAGGCAAAAGTGCGCTGCGCTCCTAAGCTATCTCCCTGCGAGACACACTGCCAAAGCTTTTCGCTATGATGCAGTCCAGTGCAGACGCACACTACGGCTCTCCGGAGCTGTCCGAAGCCAAGCGCCGGTAGCCGGCGTCTTTCGGCTGAAGCAGCGCTTCGGAGCGTAGGGCTGCCGCTCCGCTGTTGTGTGCGCGAAGCAGCCGCTTCTCCTGCTCCGGGAGCGGACAGAGCGGTAGCTTGTACGAGGGCGAAGAACGTTGCTGCAGAGAGACGACATTGTGTGCACAGCCTTGCGACTGCTAGAGGACGGTGGCTAAAGCTCCCTGCCTTTTCAATGCACTGCTGGCATGCTTTATTGAAGGTGCTCCGAGACAATTTTCCTGGGTTTTGACTTCGTCCTGATGAAGCCCCTCTTGGGAAACTCGTGCTCGTTTCCGAAGGCTCGAGATGCAGAGAACTCGATGGCAGCTGCAGAAATGAAGGGCTGCGTTGAGTTGTCGAGAAGCAAGAACATAGCCAGCGCCTTGTGTTTGGCAGTCAGCAGCTGCTGGACTTTTGCGATTGCTTTCACTGTGCACTGAATGCCAGGACGGCACGTGCACGTTAAAACAACGAGCTGGGCAAGAGTGGGCAGAAGAGAACGGGCGTCAGACAGCAGCTTACATATTACCATAGGAAGAGCAGTGTTTTTGGAGTGTGCAGCAAATGCGTGTTTCTGGACAAGGGAGGCAAAAGTGCGCTGCGCTCCTAAGCTATCTCCCTGCGAGACACACTGCCAAAGCTTTTCGTTATCATGCAGTCTAGTGCAGACGCACACTACGGCTCTCCGGAGCTGTCCGAAGCTAAGCGCCGGTGGCCGGCGTCTTTCGGCTGAAGCTGCGCTTCGGAGCGTAGGGCTGCCGCTCCGCTGTTGTGTGCGCGAAGCAGCCGCTTCTCCTGCTCCGGGAGCGGACAGAGCGGTAGCTTGTACGAGGGCGAAGAACGTTGCTGCAGAGAGACGACATTGTGTGCACAGCCTTGCGACTGATAGAGGACGGTGGCTAAAGCTCCCTGCCTTTTCAATGCACTGCTGGCATGCTTTATTGAAGGTGCTCCGAGACAATTTTCCTGGGTTTTGACTTCGTCCTGATGAAGCCCCTCTTGGGAAACTCGTGCTCGTTTCCGAAGGCTCGAGATGCAGAGAACTCGATGGCAGCTGCAGAAATGAAGGGCTGCGTTGAGTTGTCGAGAAGCAAGAACATAGCCAGCGCCTTGTGTTTGGCAGTCAGCAGCTGCTGGACTTTTGCGATTACTATCACTGTGCACTGAATGCCAGGACGGCACGTGCACGTTAAAACAACGAGCTGGGCAAGAGTGGGCAGAAGAGAACGGGCGTCAGACAGCAGCTTACATATTACCATAGGAAGAGCAGTGTTTTTGGAGTGTGCAGCAAATGCGTGTTTCTGGACAAGGGAGGCAAAAGTGCGCTGCGCTCCTAAGCTATCTCCCTGCGAGACACACTGCCAAAGCTTTTCGTTATCATGCAGTCTAGTGCAGACGCACACTACGGCTCTCCGGAGCTGTCCGAAGCTAAGCGCCGGTGGCCGGCATCTTTCGGCTGAAGCAGCGCTTCGGAGCGTAGGGCTGCCGCTCCGCTGTTGTGTGCGCGAAGCAGCCGCTTCTCCTGCTCCGGGAGCGGACAGAGCGGTAGCTTGTACGAGGGCGAAGAACGAAGCCGCAGAGCACCCGGCTTCTCCGCGCCCCCTAAGGACTGCTAGAGGACCGTGGTGGCCGCTCGCCTTCCTCTTCAATTCCATTCTAGTATCCTTAGGGAAGGTGTTCCAGGACAATTTTCCTGAGTTTTGAATTCGTCCTGATGCAGCCCCTCCTGGGAAACTCGTGCGCGTCCTCTGAGTCTCCGAGTGCAGAGACCTCGATGGCAACTGCAGAAATGAAGGACTGCGTTGAGTTGTCGAGAAGCAAGAACATAGCCTGGAGTTTGGGAGTCAGCAGCTGCTGGACTTTTGCGATTGCTTTCACTGTGCACTGAATGCCAGGACGGCATGTGCACGTTAAAACAACGAGCTGGGCAAGAGTAATCGAAAGATCACGGCCGTCAGAAAGCAGCTTATATATTGCCCTGGAAAGAGCATTGTTTTTGGAGTGTGCAGTAAAATCGTGTTTCTGGACAAGGGAGGCATAAGTGCGCTGCGCTCCTAAGCTATCTCCCTGCGAGACACACTGCCAAAGCTTTTCGCTATCATGCAGTCCAGTGCAGACGCACACTACGGCTCTCCGGAGCTGTCCGAAGCCAAGCGCCGGTGGCCGGCGTCTTTCGGCTGAAGCAGCGCTTCGGAGCGTAGGGCTGCCGCTCCGCTGTTGTGTGCGCGAAGCAGCCGCTTCTCCTGCTCCGGGAGCCGGAGAGAGCGGTAGCTTGTACGAGGGCGAAGAACGAAGCCGCAGAGCACCGGCCTTCTGCGCGCACCCTAAGGACTGCTAGAGGACGGTGGTGGCCGCTCGCCTGCCTCTTCAATTCCATTCTAGCATCCTTAGGGAAGGTGTTCCAGGACAATTTTCCTGAGTTTTGAATTCGTCCTGATACAGCCCCTCCTGGGAAACTCGTGCTCGTCCTCTGAGTCTCCGACATGCAGAGACCTCGATGGCAACTGCAGAAATGAAGGGCTGCGTTGAGTTGTCGAGAAGCAAGAACATAGCCAGCGCCTTGTGTTTGGGAGTCAGCAGCTGCTAGACTTTTGCGATTGCTATCACTGTGCACTGAAAGCCAGGACGGCCTGTGCACGTTAAAACAACTAGCTGAGCAAGAGTAGCCGAAAAATCACGGCCGCTAGATAGCAGCTTACGTATTGCCCAGGAAAGAGCACTATTTTTGGAGTGTGCAGTAAAATCGTGTTTTTGGACAAGGGAGGCATAAGTGCGCTGCGCTCCTAAGCTATCTCCCTGCGAGACACACTGCCAAAGCTTTTCGCTATGATGCAGTCTAGTGCAGACGCACACTACGGCTCTCTGGAGCTGTCCGAAGCCAAGCGCCGGTGGCCGGCGTCTTTCGGCTGAAGCAGCGCTTCGGAGCGTAGGGCTGCCTCTCCGCTGTTGTGTGCGCGAAGCAGCCGCTTCTCCTGCTCCGGGAGCGGACAGAGCGGTAGCTTGTACGAGGGCGAAGAACGTTGCTGCAGAGAGACGACATTGTGTGCACAGCCTTGCGACTGATAGAGGACGGTGGCTAAAGCTCCCTGCCTTTTCAATGCACTGCTGGCATGCTTTATTGAAGGTGCTCCGAGACAATTTTCCTGGGTTTTGACTTCGTCCTGATGAAGCCCCTCTTGGGAAACTCGTGCTCGTTTCCGAAGGCTCGAGATGCAGAGAACTCGATGGCAGCTGCAGAAATGAAGGGCTGCGTTGAGTTGTCGAGAAGCAAGAACATAGCCTGGAGTTTGGGAGTCAGCAGCTGCTGGACTTTTGCGATTGCTTTCACTGTGCACTGAATGCCAGGACGGCATGTGCACGTTAAAACAACGAGCTGGGCAAGAGTAATCGAAAGATCACGGCCGTCAGAAAGCAGCTTATATATTGCCCTGGAAAGAGCATTGTTTTTGGAGTGTGCAGTAAAATCGTGTTTCTGGACAAGGGAGGCATAAGTGCGCTGCGCTCCTAAGCTATCTCCCTGCGAGACACACTGCCAAAGCTTTTCGCTATGATGCAGTCCAGTGCAGACGCACACTACGGCTCTCCGGAGCTGTCCGAAGCCAAGCGCCGGTGGCCGGCGTCTTTCGGCTGAAGCAGCGCTTCGGAGCGTAGGGCTGCCGCTCCGCTGTTGTGTGCGCGAAGCAGCCGCTTCTCCTGCTCCGGGAGCCGGACAGAGCGGTAGCTTGTACGAGGGCGAAGAACGAAGCCGCAGAGCACCGGCCTTCTGCGCGCACCCTAAGGACTGCTAGAGGACGGTGGTGGCCGCTCGCCTGCCTCTTCAATTCCATTCTAGCATCCTTAGGGAAGGTGTTCCAGGACAATTTTCCTGAGTTTTGAATTCGTCCTGATACAGCCCCTCCTGGGAAACTCGTGCTCGTCCTCTGAGTCTCCGACATGCAGAGACCTCGATGGCAACTGCAGAAATGAAGGGCTGCGTTGAGTTGTCGAGAAGCAAGAACATAGCCAGCGCCTTGTGTTTGGGAGTCAGCAGCTGCTAGACTTTTGCGATTGCTATCACTGTGCACTGAAAGCCAGGACGGCCTGTGCACGTTAAAACAACTAGCTGAGCAAGAGTAGCCGAAAAATCACGGCCGCTAGATAGCAGCTTACGTATTGCCCAGGAAAGAGCACTATTTTTGGAGTGTGCAGTAAAATCGTGTTTTTGGACAAGGGAGGCATAAGTGCGCTGCGCTCCTAAGCTATCTCCCTGCGAGACACACTGCCAAAGCTTTTCGCTATGATGCAGTCTAGTGCAGACGCACACTACGGCTCTCTGGAGCTGTCCGAAGCCAAGCGCCGGTGGCCGGCGTCTTTCGGCTGAAGCAGCGCTTCGGAGCGTAGGGCTGCCTCTCCGCTGTTGTGTGCGCGAAGCAGCCGCTTCTCCTGCTCCGGGAGCGGACAGAGCGGTAGCTTGTACGAGGGCGAAGAACGTTGCTGCAGAGAGACGACATTGTGTGCACAGCCTTGCGACTGATAGAGGACGGTGGCTAAAGCTCCCTGCCTTTTCAATGCACTGCTGGCATGCTTTATTGAAGGTGCTCCGAGACAATTTTCCTGGGTTTTGACTTCGTCCTGATGAAGCCCCTCTTGGGAAACTCGTGCTCGTTTCCGAAGGCTCGAGATGCAGAGAACTCGATGGCAGCTGCAGAAATGAAGGGCTGCGTTGAGTTGTCGAGAAGCAAGAACATAGCCAGCGCCTTGTGTTTGGCAGTCAGCAGCTGCTGGACTTTTGCGATTGCTTTCACTGTGCACTGAATGCCAGGACGGCACGTGCACGTTAAAACAACGAGCTGGGCAAGAGTGGGCAGAAGAGAACGGGCGTCAGACAGCAGCTTACATATTACCATAGGAAGAGCAGTGTTTTTGGAGTGTGCAGCAAATGCGTGTTTCTGGACAAGGGAGGCAAAAGTGCGCTGCGCTCCTAAGCTATCTCCCTGCGAGACACACTGCCAAAGCTTTTCGTTATCATGCAGTCTAGTGCAGACGCACACTACGGCTCTCCGGAGCTGTCCGAAGCTAAGCGCCGGTGGCCGGCGTCTTTCGGCTGAAGCAGCGCTTCGGAGCGTAGGGCTGCCGCTCCGCTGTTGTGTGCGCGAAGCAGCCGCTTCTCCTGCTCCGGGAGCGGACAGAGCGGTAGCTTGTACGAGGGCGAAGAACGAAGCCGCAGAGCACCCGGCTTCTCCGCGCCCCCTAAGGACTGCTAGAGGACCGTGGTGGCCGCTCGCCTTCCTCTTCAATTCCATTCTAGTATCCTTAGAGAAGGTGTTCCAGGACAATTTTCCTGAGTTTTGAATTCGTCCTGATGCAGCCCCTCCTGGGAAACTCGTGCGCGTCCTCTGAGTCTCCGAGTTCAGAGACCTCGATGGCAACTGCAGAAATGAAGGACTGCGTTGAGTTGTCGAGAAGCAAGAACATAGCCTGGAGTTTGGGAGTCAGCAGCTGCTGGACTTTTGCGATTGCTTTCACTGTGCACTGAATGCCAGGACGGCATGTGCACGTTAAAACAACGAGCTGGGCAAGAGTAATCGAAAGATCACGGCCGTCAGAAAGCAGCTTATATATTGCCCTGGAAAGAGCATTGTTTTTGGAGTGTGCAGTAAAATCGTGTTTCTGGACAAGGGAGGCATAAGTGCGCTGCGCTCCTAAGCTATCTCCCTGCGAGACACACTGCCAAAGCTTTTCGCTATGATGCAGTCTAGTGCAGACGCACACTACGGCTCTCCGGAGCTGTCCGAAGCCAAGCGCCGGTGGCCGGCGTCTTTCGGCTGAAGCAGCGCTTCGGAGCGTAGGGCTGCCGCTCCGCTGTTGTGTGCGCGAAGCAGCCGCTTCTCCTGCTCCGGGAGCCGGAGAGAGCGGTAGCTTGTACGAGGGCGAAGAACGAAGCCGCAGAGCACCGGGCTTCTGCGCGCACCCTAAGGACTGCTAGAGGACGGTGGTGGCCGCTCGCCTGCCTCTTCAATTCCATTCTAGCATCCTTAGGGAAGGTGTTCCAGGACAATTTTCCTGAGTTTTGAATTCGTCCTGATACAGCCCCTCCTGGGAAACTCGTGCTCGTCCTCTGAGTCTCCGACATGCAGAGACCTCGATGGCAACTGCAGAAATGAAGGGCTGCGTTGAGTTGTCGAGAAGCAAGAACATAGCCAGCGCCTTGTGTTTGGGAGTCAGCAGCTGCTAGACTTTTGCGATTGCTATCACTGTGCACTGAAAGCCAGGACGGCCTGTGCACGTTAAAACAACTAGCTGAGCAAGAGTAGCCGAAAAATCACGGCCGCTAGATAGCAGCTTACGTATTGCCCAGGAAAGAGCACTATTTTTGGAGTGTGCAGTAAAATCGTGTTTTTGGACAAGGGAGGCATAAGTGCGCTGCGCTCCTAAGCTATCTCCCTGCGAGACACTGCCAAAGCTTTTCGCTATGATGCAGTCTAGTGCAGACGCACACTACGGCTCTCCGGAGCTGTCCGAAGCCAAGCGCCGGTGGCCGGCGTCTTTCGGCTGAAGCAGCGCTTCGGAGCGTAGGGCTGCCGCTCCGCTGTTGTGTGCGCGAAGCAGCCGCTTCTCCTGCTCTGGGAGCCGGAGAGAGCTGTAGCTTGTACGAGGGCAAAGAACGTTGCTGCAGAGAGACGAAATTGTGTGCACAGTCTTGCGACTGATAGAGGACGGTGGCTAAAGCTCCCTGCCTTTTCAATGCACTGCTGGCATGCTTTATTGAAGGTGCTCCGAGACAATTTTCCTGGGTTTTGACTTCGTCCTGATACAGCCCCTCTTGGGAAACTTGTGCTCGTTTCCGAAGGCTCGAGATGCAGAGAACTCGATGGCAGCTGCAGAAATGAAGGGCTGCGTTGAGTTGTCGAGAAGCAAGAACATAGCCAGCGCCTTGTGTTTGGCAGTCAGCAGCTGCTGGACTTTTGCGATTGCTTTCACTGTGCACTGAATGCCAGGACGGCACGTGCACGTTAAAACAACGAGCTGGGCAAGAGTGGGCAGAAGAGAACGGGCGTCAGACAGCAGCTTACATATTACCATAGGAAGAGCAGTGTTTTTGGAGTGTGCAGCAAATGCGTGTTTCTGGACAAGGGAGGCAAAAGTGCGCTGCGCTCCTAAGCTATCTCCCTGCGAGACACACTGCCAAAGCTTTTCGTTATCATGCAGTCTAGTGCAGACGCACACTACGGCTCTCCGGAGCTGTCCGAAGCTAAGCGCCGGTGGCCGGCGTCTTTCGGCTGAAGCAGCGCTTCGGAGCGTAGGGCTGCCGCTCCGCTGTTGTGTGCGCGAAGCAGCCGCTTCTCCTGCTCCGGGAGCGGACAGAGCGGTAGCTTGTACGAGGGCGAAGAACGAAGCCGCAGAGCACCCGGCTTCTCCGCGCCCCCTAAGGACTGCTAGAGGACCGTGGTGGCCGCTCCCCTTCCTCTTCAATTCCATTCTAGTATCCTTAGGGAAGGTGTTCCAGGACAATTTTCCTGAGTTTTGAATTCGTCCTGATGCAGCCCCTCCTGGGAAACTCGTGCGCGTCCTCTGAGTCTCCGAGTGCAGAGACCTCGATGGCAACTGCAGAAATGAAGGACTGCGTTGAGTTGTCGAGAAGCAAGAACATAGCCTGGAGTTTGGGAGTCAGCAGCTGCTGGACTTTTGCGATTGCTTTCACTGTGCACTGAATGCCAGGACGGCATGTGCACGTTAAAACAACGAGCTGGGCAAGAGTAATCGAAAGATCACGGCCGTCAGAAAGCAGCTTATATATTGCCCTGGAAAGAGCACTATTTTTGGAGTGTGCAGTAAAATCGTGTTTTTGGACAAGGGAGGCATAAGTGCGCTGCGCTCCTAAGCTATCTCCCTGCGAGACACACTGCCAAAGCTTTTCGCTATCATGCAGTCTAGTGCAGACGCACACTACGGCTCTCCGGAGCTGTCCGAAGCCAAGCGCCGGTGGCCGGCGTCTTTCGGCTGAAGCAGCGCTTCGGAGCGTAGGGCTGCCGCTCCGCTGTTGTGTGCGCGAAGCAGCCGCTTCTCCTGCTCCGGGAGCCGGAGAGAGCGGTAGCTTGTACGAGGGCGAAGAACGAAGCCGCAGAGCACCGGGCTTCTGCGCGCACCCTAAGGACTGCTAGAGGACCGTGGTGGCCGCACGCCTGCCTCTTCAATTCCATTCTAGCATCCTTAGGGAAGGTGTTCCAGGACAATTTTCCTGAGTTTTGAATTCGTCCTGATACAGCCCCTCCTGGGAAACTCGTGCTCGTCCTCTGAGTCTCCGACATGCAGAGACCTCGATGGCAACTGCAGAAATGAAGGGCTGCGTTGAGTTGTCGAGAAGCAAGAACATAGCCAGCGCCTTGTGTTTGGGAGTCAGCAGCTGCTAGACTTTTGCGATTGCTATCACTGTGCACTGAAAGCCAGGACGGCCTGTGCACGTTAAAACAACTAGCTGAGCAAGAGTAGCCGAAAAATCACGGCCGCTAGATAGCAGCTTACGTATTGCCCAGGAAAGAGCACTATTTTTGGAGTGTGCAGTAAAATCGTGTTTTTGGACAAGGGAGGCATAAGTGCGCTGCGCTCCTAAGCTATCTCCCTGCGAGACACACTGCCAAAGCTTTTCGCTATGATGCAGTCTAGTGCAGACGCACACTACGGCTCTCTGGAGCTGTCCGAAGCCAAGCGCCGGTGGCCGGCGTCTTTCGGCTGAAGCAGCGCTTCGGAGCGTAGGGCTGCCGCTCCGCTGTTGTGTGCGCGAAGCAGCCGCTTCTCCTGCTCTGGGAGCCGGAGAGAGCTGTAGCTTGTACGAGGGCAAAGAACGTTGCTGCAGAGAGACGAAATTGTGTGCACAGTCTTGCGACTGATAGAGGACGGTGGCTAAAGCTCCCTGCCTTTTCAATGCACTGCTGGCATGCTTTATTGAAGGTGCTCCGAGACAATTTTCCTGGGTTTTGACTTCGTCCTGATACAGCCCCTCTTGGGAAACTCGTGCTCGTTTCCGAAGGCTCGAGATGCAGAGAACTCGATGGCAGCTGCAGAAATGAAGGGCTGCGTTGAGTTGTCGAGAAGCAAGAACATAGCCAGCGCCTTGTGTTTGGCAGTCAGCAGCTGCTGGACTTTTGCGATTGCTTTCACTGTGCACTGAATGCCAGGACGGCACGTGCACGTTAAAACAACGAGCTGGGCAAGAGTGGGCAGAAGAGAACGGGCGTCAGACAGCAGCTTACATATTACCATAGGAAGAGCAGTGTTTTTGGAGTGTGCAGCAAATGCGTGTTTCTGGACAAGGGAGGCAAAAGTGCGCTGCGCTCCTAAGCTATCTCCCTGCGAGACACACTGCCAAAGCTTTTCGTTATCATGCAGTCTAGTGCAGACGCACACTACGGCTCTCCGGAGCTGTCCGAAGCTAAGCGCCGGTGGCCGGCGTCTTTCGGCTGAAGCAGCGCTTCAGAGCGTAGGGCTGCCGCTCCGCTGTTGTGTGCGCGAAGCAGCCGCTTCTCCTGCTCCGGGAGCGGACAGAGCGGTAGCTTGTACGAGGGCGAAGAACGAAGCCGCAGAGCACCCGGCTTCTCCGCGCCCCCTAAGGACTGCTAGAGGACCGTGGTGGCCGCTCGCCTTCCTCTTCAATTCCATTCTAGTATCCTTAGGGAAGGTGTTCCAGGACAATTTTCCTGAGTTTTGAATTCGTCCTGATGCAGCCCCTCCTGGGAAACTCGTGCGCGTCCTCTGAGTCTCCGAGTGCAGAGACCTCGATGGCAACTGCAGAAATGAAGGACTGCGTTGAGTTGTCGAGAAGCAAGAACATAGCCTGGAGTTTGGGAGTCAGCAGCTGCTGGACTTTTGCGATTGCTTTCACTGTGCACTGAATGCCAGGACGGCATGTGCACGTTAAAACAACGAGCTGGGCAAGAGTAATCGAAAGATCACGGCCGTCAGAAAGCAGCTTATATATTGCCCTGGAAAGAGCATTGTTTTTGGAGTGTGCAGTAAAATCGTGTTTCTGGACAAGGGAGGCATAAGTGCGCTGCGCTCCTAAGCTATCTCCCTGCGAGACACACTGCCAAAGCTTTTCGCTATGATGCAGTCTAGTGCAGACGCACACTACGGCTCTCCGGAGCTGTCCGAAGCCAAGCGCCGGTGGCCGGCGTCTTTCGGCTGAAGCAGCGCTTCGGAGCGTAGGGCTGCCGCTCCGCTGTTGTGTGCGCGAAGCAGCCGCTTCTCCTGCTCCGGGAGCCGGAGAGAGCGGTAGCTTGTACGAGGGCGAAGAACGAAGCCGCAGAGCACCGGGCTTCTGCGCGCACCCTAAGGACTGCTAGAGGACCGTGGTGGCCGCACGCCTGCCTCTTCAATTCCATTCTAGCATCCTTAGGGAAGGTGTTCCAGGACAATTTTCCTGAGTTTTGAATTCGTCCTGATACAGCCCCTCCTGGGAAACTCGTGCTCGTCCTCTGAGTCTCCGACATGCAGAGACCTCGATGGCAACTGCAGAAATGAAGGGCTGCGTTGAGTTGTCGAGAAGCAAGAACATAGCCAGCGCCTTGTGTTTGGGAGTCAGCAGCTGCTAGACTTTTGCGATTGCTATCACTGTGCACTGAAAGCCAGGACGGCCTGTGCACGTTAAAACAACTAGCTGAGCAAGAGTAGCCGAAAAATCACGGCCGCTAGATAGCAGCTTACGTATTGCCCAGGAAAGAGCACTATTTTTGGAGTGTGCAGTAAAATCGTGTTTTTGGACAAGGGAGGCATAAGTGCGCTGCGCTCCTAAGCTATCTCCCTGCGAGACACACTGCCAAAGCTTTTCGCTATGATGCAGTCCAGTGCAGACGCACACTACGGCTCTCCGGAGCTGTCCGAAGCCAAGCGCCGGTGGCCGGCGTCTTTCGGCTGAAGCAGCGCTTCGGAGCGTAGGGCTGCCGCTCCGCTGTTGTGTGCGCGAAGCAGCCGCTTCTCCTGCTCCGGGAGCGGACAGAGCGGTAGCTTGTACGAGGGCGAAGAACGTTGCTGCAGAGAGACGACATTGTGTGCACAGCCTTGCGACTGCTAGAGGACGGTGGCTAAAGCTCCCTGCCTTTTCAATGCACTGCTGGCATGCTTTATTGAAGGTGCTCCGAGACAATTTTCCTGGGTTTTGACTTCGTCCTGATGAAGCCCCTCTTGGGAAACTCGTGCTCGTTTCCGAAGGCTCGAGATGCAGAGAACTCGATGGCAGCTGCAGAAATGAAGGGCTGCGTTGAGTTGTCGAGAAGCAAGAACATAGCCAGCGCCTTGTGTTTGGCAGTCAGCAGCTGCTGGACTTTTGCGATTGCTTTCACTGTGCACTGAATGCCAGGACGGCACGTGCACGTTAAAACAACGAGCTGGGCAAGAGTGGGCAGAAGAGAACGGGCGTCAGACAGCAGCTTACATATTACCATAGGAAGAGCAGTGTTTTTGGAGTGTGCAGCAAATGCGTGTTTCTGGACAAGGGAGGCAAAAGTGCGCTGCGCTCCTAAGCTATCTCCCTGCGAGACACATTGCCAAAGCTTTTCGTTATCATGCAGTCTAGTGCAGACGCACACTACGGCTCTCCGGAGCTGTCCGAAGCTAAGCGCCGGTGGCCGGCGTCTTTCGGCTGAAGCAGCGCTTCGGAGCGTAGGGCTGCCGCTCCGCTGTTGTGTGCGCGAAGCAGCCGCTTCTCCTGCTCCGGGAGCGGACAGAGCGGTAGCTTGTACGAGGGCGAAGAACGAAGCCGCAGAGCACCCGGCTTCTCCGCGCCCCCTAAGGACTGCTAGAGGACCGTGGTGGCCGCTCGCCTTCCTCTTCAATTCCATTCTAGTATCCTTAGGGAAGGTGTTCCAGGACAATTTTCCTGAGTTTTGAATTCGTCCTGATGCAGCCCCTCCTGGGAAACTCGTGCGCGTCCTCTGAGTCTCCGAGTGCAGAGACCTCGATGGCAACTGCAGAAATGAAGGGCTGCGTTGAGTTGTCGAGAAGCAAGAACATAGCCTGGAGTTTGGGAGTCAGCAGCTGCTGGACTTTTGCAATTGCTTTCACTGTGCACTGAATGCCAGGACGGCATGTGCACGTTAAAACAACGAGCTGGGCAAGAGTAATCGAAAGATCACGGCCGTCAGAAAGCAGCTTATATATTGCCCTGGAAAGAGCATTGTGTTTGGAGTGTGCAGTAAAATCGTGTTTCTGGACAAGGGAGGCATAAGTGCGCTGCGCTCCTAAGCTATCTCCCTGCGAGACACACTGCCAAAGCTTTTCGCTATCATGCAGTCCAGTGCAGACGCACACTACGGCTCTCCGGAGCTGTCCGAAGCCAAGCGCCGGTGGCCGGCGTCTTTCGGCTGAAGCAGCGCTTCGGAGCGTAGGGCTGCCGCTCCGCTCTTGTGTGCGCGAAGCAGCCGCTTCTCCTGCTCCGGGAGCCGGAGAGAGCGGTAGCTTGTACGAGGGCGAAGAACGAAGCCGCAGAGCACCGGGCTTCTGCGCGCACCCTAAGGACTGCTAGAGGACCGTGGTGGCCGCACGCCTGCCTCTTCAATTCCATTCTAGCATCCTTAGGGAAGGTGTTCCAGGACAATTTTCCTGAGTTTTGAATTCGTCCTGATACAGCCCCTCCTGGGAAACTCGTGCTCGTCCTCTGAGTCTCCGACATGCAGAGACCTCGATGGCAACTGCAGAAATGAAGGGCTGCGTTGAGTTGTCGAGAAGCAAGAACATAGCCAGCGCCTTGTGTTTGGGAGTCAGCAGCTGCTAGACTTTTGCGATTGCTATCACTGTGCACTGAAAGCCAGGACGGCCTGTGCACGTTAAAACAACTAGCTGAGCAAGAGTAGCCGAAAAATCACGGCCGCTAGATAGCAGCTTACGTATTGCCCAGGAAAGAGCACTATTTTTGGAGTGTGCAGTAAAATCGTGTTTTTGGACAAGGGAGGCATAAGTGCGCTGCGCTCCTAAGCTATCTCCCTGCGAGACACACTGCCAAAGCTTTTCGCTATGATGCAGTCCAGTGCAGACGCACACTACGGCTCTCCGGAGCTGTCCGAAGCCAAGCGCCGGTAGCCGGCGTCTTTCGGCTGAAGCAGCGCTTCGGAGCGTAGGGCTGCCGCTCCGCTGTTGTGTGCGCGAAGCAGCCGCTTCTCCTGCTCCGGGAGCGGACAGAGCGGTAGCTTGTACAAGGGCGAAGAACGTTGCTGCAGAGAGACGACATTGTGTGCACAGCCTTGCGACTGCTAGAGGACGGTGGCTAAAGCTCCCTGCCTTTTCAATGCACTGCTGGCATGCTTTATTGAAGGTGCTCCGAGACAATTTTCCTGGGTTTTGACTTCGTCCTGATGAAGCCCCTCTTGGGAAACTCGTGCTCGTTTCCGAAGGCTCGAGATGCAGAGAACTCGATGGCAGCTGCAGAAATGAAGGGCTGCGTTGAGTTGTCGAGAAGCAAGAACATAGCCAGCGCCTTGTGTTTGGCAGTCAGCAGCTGCTGGACTTTTGCGATTGCTTTCACTGTGCACTGAATGCCAGGACGGCACGTGCACGTTAAAACAACGAGCTGGGCAAGAGTGGGCAGAAGAGAACGGGCGTCAGACAGCAGCTTACATATTACCATAGGAAGAGCAGTGTTTTTGGAGTGTGCAGCAAATGCGTGTTTCTGGACAAGGGAGGCATAAGTGCGCTGCGCTCCTAAGCTATCTCCCTGCGAGACACACTGCCAAAGCTTTTCGTTATCATGCAGTCTAGTGCAGACGCACACTACGGCTCTCCGGAGCTGTCCGAAGCTAAGCGCCGGTGGCCGGCGTCTTTCGGCTGAAGCAGCGCTTCGGAGCGTAGGGCTGCCGCTCCGCTGTTGTGTGCGCGAAGCAGCCGCTTCTCCTGCTCCGGGAGCGGACAGAGCGGTAGCTTGTACGAGGGCGAAGAACGAAGCCGCAGAGCACCCGGCTTCTCCGCGCCCCCTAAGGACTGCTAGAGGACCGTGGTGGCCGCTCGCCTTCCTCTTCAATTCCATTCTAGTATCCTTAGGGAAGGTGTTCCAGGACAATTTTCCTGAGTTTTGAATTCGTCCTGATGCAGCCCCTCCTGGGAAACTCGTGCGCGTCCTCTGAGTCTCCGAGTGCAGAGACCTCGATGGCAACTGCAGAAATGAAGGGCTGCGTTGAGTTGTCGAGAAGCAAGAACATAGCCTGGAGTTTGGGAGTCAGCAGCTGCTGGACTTTTGCAATTGCTTTCACTGTGCACTGAATGCCAGGACGGCATGTGCACGTTAAAACAACGAGCTGGGCAAGAGTAATCGAAAGATCACGGCCGTCAGAAAGCAGCTTATATATTGCCCTGGAAAGAGCATTGTGTTTGGAGTGTGCAGTAAAATCGTGTTTCTGGACAAGGGAGGCATAAGTGCGCTGCGCTCCTAAGCTATCTCCCTGCGAGACACACTGCCAAAGCTTTTCGCTATCATGCAGTCCAGTGCAGACGCACACTACGGCTCTCCGGAGCTGTCCGAAGCCAAGCGCCGGTGGCCGGCGTCTTTCGGCTGAAGCAGCGCTTCGGAGCGTAGGGCTGCCGCTCCGCTGTTGTGTGCGCGAAGCAGCCGCTTCTCCTGCTCCGGGAGCGGACAGAGCGGTAGCTTGTACGAGGGCGAAGAACGAAGCCGCAGAGCACCGGCCTTCTGCGCGCACCCTAAGGACTGCTAGAGGACGGTGGTGGCCGCTCGCCTGCCTCTTCAATTCCATTCTAGCATCCTTAGGGAAGGTGTTCCAGGACAATTTTCCTGAGTTTTGAATTCGTCCTGATGCAGCCCCTCCTGGGAAACTCGTGCTCGTCCTCTGAGTCTCCGACATGCAGAGACCTCGATGGCAACTGCAGAAATGAAGGGCTGCGTTGAGTTGTCGAGAAGCAAGAACATAGCCAGCGCCTTGTGTTTGGGAGTCAGCAGCTGCTAGACTTTTGCGATTGCTATCACTGTGCACTGAAAGCCAGGACGGCCTGTGCACGTTAAAACAACTAGCTGAGCAAGAGTAGCCGAAAAATCACGGCCGCTAGATAGCAGCTTACGTATTGCCCAGGAAAGAGCACTATTTTTGGAGTGTGCAGTAAAATCGTGTTTTTGGACAAGGGAGGCATAAGTGCGCTGCGCTCCTAAGCTATCTCCCTGCGAGACACACTGCCAAAGCTTTTCGCTATGATGCAGTCTAGTGCAGACGCACACTACGGCTCTCCGGAGCTGTCCGAAGCCAAGCGCCGGTGGCCGGCGTCTTTCGGCTGAAGCAGCGCTTCGGAGCGTAGGGCTGCCGCTCCGCTGTTGTGTGCGCGAAGCAGCCGCTTCTCCTGCTCCGGGAGCCGGAGAGAGCTGTAGCTTGTACGAGGGCAAAGAACGTTGCTGCAGAGAGACGAAATTGTGTGCACAGTCTTGCGACTGATAGAGGACGGTGGCTAAAGCTCCCTGCCTTTTCAATGCACTGCTGGCATGCTTTATTGAAGGTGCTCCGAGACAATTTTCCTGGGTTTTGACTTCGTCCTGATGAAGCCCCTCTTGGGAAACTCGTGCTCGTTTCCGAAGGCTCGAGATGCAGAGAACTCGATGGCAGCTGCAGAAATGAAGGGCTGCGTTGAGTTGTCGAGAAGCAAGAACATAGCCAGCGCCTTGTGTTTGGCAGTCAGCAGCTGCTGGACTTTTGCGATTGCTTTCACTGTGCACTGAATGCCAGGATGGCACGTGCACGTTAAAACAACGAGCTGGGCAAGAGTGGGCAGAAGAGAACGGGCGTCAGACAGCAGCTTACATATTACCATAGGAAGAGCAGTGTTTTTGGAGTGTGCAGCAAATGCGTGTTTCTGGACAAGGGAGGCAAAAGTGCGCTGCGCTCCTAAGCTATCTCCCTGCGAGACACACTGCCAAAGCTTTTCGTTATCATGCAGTCTAGTGCAGACGCACACTACGGCTCTCCGGAGCTGTCCGAAGCTAAGCGCCGGTGGCCGGCGTCTTTCGGCTGAAGCAGCGCTTCGGAGCGTAGGGCTGCCGCTCCGCTGTTGTGTGCGCGAAGCAGCCGCTTCTCCTGCTCCGGGAGCGGACAGAGCGGTAGCTTGTACGAGGGCGAAGAACGAAGCCGCAGAGCACCCGGCTTCTCCGCGCCCCCTAAGGACTGCTAGAGGACCGTGGTGGCCGCTCGCCTTCCTCTTCAATTCCATTCTAGTATCCTTAGGGAAGGTGTTCCAGGACAATTTTCCTGAGTTTTGAATTCGTCCTGATGCAGCCCCTCCTGGGAAACTCGTGCGCGTCCTCTGAGTCTCCGAGTGCAGAGACCTCGATGGCAACTGCAGAAATGAAGGACTGCGTTGAGTTGTCGAGAAGCAAGAACATAGCCTGGAGTTTGGGAGTCAGCAGCTGCTGGACTTTTGCGATTGCTTTCACTGTGCACTGAATGCCAGGACGGCATGTGCACGTTAAAACAACGAGCTGGGCAAGAGTAATCGAAAGATCACGGCCGTCAGAAAGCAGCTTATATATTGCCCTGGAAAGAGCATTGTTTTTGGAGTGTGCAGTAAAATCGTGTTTCTGGACAAGGGAGGCATAAGTGCGCTGCGCTCCTAAGCTATCTCCCTGCGAGACACACTGCCAAAGCTTTTCGCTATCATGCAGTCCAGTGCAGACGCACACTACGGCTCTCCGGAGCTGTCCGAAGCCAAGCGCCGGTGGCCGGCGTCTTTCGGCTGAAGCAGCGCTTCGGAGCGTAGGGCTGCCGCTCCGCTGTTGTGTGCGCGAAGCAGCCGCTTCTCCTGCTCCGGGAGCCGGAGAGAGCGGTAGCTTGTACGAGGGCGAAGAACGAAGCCGCAGAGCACCGGGCTTCTGCGCGCACCCTAAGGACTGCTAGAGGACCGTGGTGGCCGCACGCCTGCCTCTTCAATTCCATTCTAGCATCCTTAGGGAAGGTGTTCCAGGACAATTTTCCTGAGTTTTGAATTCGTCCTGATGCAGCCCCTCCTGGGAAACTCGTGCTCGTCCTCTGAGTCTCCGACATGCAGAGACCTCGATGGCAACTGCAGAAATGAAGGGCTGCGTTGAGTTGTCGAGAAGCAAGAACATAGCCAGCGCCTTGTGTTTGGCAGTCAGCAGCTGCTGGACTTTTGCGATTGCTTTCACTGTGCACTGAATGCCAGGACGGCACGTGCACGTTAAAACAACGAGCTGGGCAAGAGTGGGCAGAAGAGAACGGGCGTCAGACAGCAGCTTACATATTACCATAGGAAGAGCAGTGTTTTTGGAGGGTGCAGCAAATGCGTGTTTCTGGACAAGGGAGGCAAAAGTGCGCTGCGCTCCTAAGCTATCTCCCTGCGAGACACACTGCCAAAGCTTTTCGTTATCATGCAGTCTAGTGCAGACGCACACTACGGCTCTCCGGAGCTGTCCGAAGCTAAGCGCCGGTGGCCGGCGTCTTTCGGCTGAAGCAGCGCTTCGGAGCGTAGGGCTGCCGCTCCGCTGTTGTGTGCGCGAAGCAGCCGCTTCTCCTGCTCCGGGAGCGGACAGAGCGGTAGCTTGTACGAGGGCGAAGAACGAAGCCGCAGAGCACCCGGCTTCTCCGCGCCCCCTAAGGACTGCTAGAGGACCGTGGTGGCCGCTCGCCTTCCTCTTCAATTCCATTCTAGTATCCTTAGGGAAGTTGTTCCAGGACAATTTTCCTGAGTTTTGAATTCGTCCTGATGCAGCCCCTCCTGGGAAACTCGTGCGCGTCCTCTGAGTCTCCGAGTGCAGAGACCTCGATGGCAACTGCAGAAATGAAGGACTGCGTTGAGTTGTCGAGAAGCAAGAACATAGCCTGGAGTTTGGGAGTCAGCAGCTGCTGGACTTTTGCAATTGCTTTCACTGTGCACTGAATGCCAGGACGGCATGTGCACGTTAAAACAACGAGCTGGGCAAGAGTAATCGAAAGATCACGGCCGTCAGAAAGCAGCTTATATATTGCCCTGGAAAGAGCATTGTGTTTGGAGTGTGCAGTAAAATCGTGTTTCTGGACAAGGGAGGCATAAGTGCGCTGCGCTCCTAAGCTATCTCCCTGCGAGACACACTGCCAAAGCTTTTCGCTATGATGCAGTCCAGTGCAGACGCACACTACGGCTCTCCGGAGCTGTCCGAAGCCAAGCGCCGGTGGCCGGCGTCTTTCGGCTGAAGCAGCGCTTCGGCGCGTAGGGCTGCCGCTCCGCTGTTGTGTGCGCGAAGCAGCCGCTTCTCCTGCTCCGGGAGCCGGAGAGAGCGGTAGCTTGTACGAGGGCGAAGAACGAAGCCGCAGAGCACCGGGCTTCTGCGCGCACCCTAAGGACTGCTAGAGGACCGTGGTGGCCGCACGCCTGCCTCTTCAATTCCATTCTAGCATCCTTAGGGAAGGTGTTCCAGGACAATTTTCCTGAGTTTTGAATTCGTCCTGATACAGCCCCTCCTGGGAAACTCGTGCTCGTCCTCTGAGTCTCCGACATGCAGAGACCTCGATGGCAACTGCAGAAATGAAGGGCTGCGTTGAGTTGTCGAGAAGCAAGAACATAGCCAGCGCCTTGTGTTTGGCAGTCAGCAGCTGCTGGACTTTTGCGATTGCTATCACTGTGCACTGAAAGCCAGGACGGCCTGTGCACGTTAAAACAACTAGCTGAGCAAGAGTAGCCGAAAAATCATGGCCGCTAGATAGCAGCTTACGTATTGCCCAGGAAAGAGCACTATTTTTGGAGTGTGCAGTAAAATCGTGTTTTTGGACAAGGGAGGCATAAGTGCGCTGCGCTCCTAAGCTATCTCCCTGCGAGACACACTGCCAAAGCTTTTCGCTATCATGCAGTCCAGTGCAGACGCACACTACGGCTCTCCGGAGCTGTCCGAAGCCAAGCGCCGGTGGCCGGCGTCTTTCGGCTGAAGCAGCGCTTCGGAGCGTAGGGCTGCCGCTCCGCTGTTGTGTGCGCGAAGGAGCCGCTTCTCCTGCTCCGGGAGCGGACAGAGCGGTAGCTTGTACGAGGGCGAAGAACGTTGCTGCAGAGAGACGACATTGTGTGCACAGCCTTGCGACTGCTAGGGGACGGTGGCTAAAGCTCCCTGCCTTTTCAATGCACTGCTGGCATGCTTTATTGAAGGTGCTCCGAGACAATTTTCCTGGGTTTTGACTTCGTCCTGATGAAGCCCCTCTTGGGAAACTCGTGCTCGTTTCCGAAGGCTCGAGATGCAGAGAACTCGATGGCAGCTGCAGAAATGAAGGGCTGCGTTGAGTTGTCGAGAAGCAAGAACATAGCCAGCGCCTTGTGTTTGGCAGTCAGCAGCTGCTGGACTTTTGCGATTGCTTTCACTGTGCACTGAATGCCAGGACGGCACGTGCACGTTAAAACAACGAGCTGGGCAAGAGTGGGCAGAAGAGAACGGGCGTCAGACAGCAGCTTACATATTACCATAGGAAGAGCAGTGTTTTTGGAGTGTGCAGCAAATGCGTGTTTCTGGACAAGGGAGGCAAAAGTGCGCTGCGCTCCTAAGCTATCTCCCTGCGAGACACACTGCCAAAGCTTTTCGTTATCATGCAGTCTAGTGCAGACGCACACTACGGCTCTCCGGAGCTGTCCGAAGCTAAGCGCCGGTGGCCGGCGTCTTTCGGCTGAAGCAGCGCTTCGGAGCGTAGGGCTGCCGCTCCGCTGTTGTGTGCGCGAAGCAGCCGCTTCTCCTGCTCCGGGAGCGGACAGAGCGGTAGCTTGTACGAGGGCGAAGAACGAAGCCGCAGAGCACCCGGCTTCTCCGCGCCCCCTAAGGACTGCTAGAGGACCGTGGTGGCCGCTCGCCTTCCTCTTCAATTCCATTCTAGTATCCTTAGGGAAGGTGTTCCAGGACAATTTTCCTGAGTTTTGAATTCGTCCTGATGCAGCCCCTCCTGGGAAACTCGTGCGCGTCCTCTGAGTCTCCGAGTGCAGAGACCTCGATGGCAACTGCAGAAATGAAGGGCTGCGTTGAGTTGTCGAGAAGCAAGAACATAGCCTGGAGTTTGGGAGTCAGCAGCTGCTGGACTTTTGCAATTGCTTTCACTGTGCACTGAATGCCAGGACGGCATGTGCACGTTAAAACAACGAGCTGGGCAAGAGTAATCGAAAGATCACGGCCGTCAGAAAGCAGCTTATATATTGCCCTGGAAAGAGCATTGTGTTTGGAGTGTGCAGTAAAATCGTGTTTCTGGACAAGGGAGGCATAAGTGCGCTGCGCTCCTAAGCTATCTCCCTGCGAGACACACTGCCAAAGCTTTTCGCTATGATGCAGTCCAGTGCAGACGCACACTACGGCTCTCCGGAGCTGTCCGAAGCCAAGCGCCGGTGGCCGGCGTCTTTCGGCTGAAGCAGCGCTTCGGAGCGTAGGGCTGCCGCTCCGCTGTTGTGTGCGCGAAGCAGCCGCTTCTCCTGCTCCGGGAGCGGACAGAGCGGTAGCTTGTACGAGGGCGAAGAACGAAGCCGCAGAGCACCGGCCTTCTGCGCGCACCCTAAGGACTGCTAGAGGACGGTGGTGGCCGCACGCCTGCCTCTTCAATTCCATTCTAGCATCCTTAGGGAAGGTGTTCCAGGACAATTTTCCTGAGTTTTGAATTCGTCCTGATGCAGCCCCTCCTGGGAAACTCGTGCTCGTCCTCTGAGTCTCCGACATGCAGAGACCTCGATGGCAACTGCAGAAATGAAGGGCTGCGTTGAGTTGTCGAGAAGCAAGAACATAGCCAGCGCCTTGTGTTTGGGAGTCAGCAGCTGCTAGACTTTTGCGATTGCTATCACTGTGCACTGAAAGCCAGGACGGCCTGTGCACGTTAAAACAACTAGCTGAGCAAGAGTAGCCGAAAAATCACGGCCGCTAGATAGCAGCTTACGTATTGCCCAGGAAAGAGCACTATTTTTGGAGTGTGCAGTAAAATCGTGTTTTTGGACAAGGGAGGCATAAGTGCGCTGCGCTCCTAAGCTATCTCCCTGCGAGACACACTGCCAAAGCTTTTCGCTATGATGCAGTCCAGTGCAGACGCACACTACGGCTCTCCGGAGCTGTCCGAAGCCAAGCGCCGGTGGCCGGCGTCTTTCGGCTGAAGCAGCGCTTCGGAGCGTAGGGCTGCCGCTCCGCTGTTGTGTGCGCGAAGCAGCCGCTTCTCCTGCTCCGGGAGCCGGAGAGAGCTGTAGCTTGTACGAGGGCGAAGAACGTTGCTGCAGAGAGACGACATTGTGTGCACAGCCTTGCGACTGCTAGAGGACGGTGGCTAAAGCTCCCTGCCTTTTCAATGCACTGCTGGCATGCTTTATTGAAGGTGCTCCGAGACAATTTTCCTGGGTTTTGACTTCGTCCTGATGAAGCCCCTCTTGGGAAACTCGTGCTCGTTTCCGAAGGCTCGAGATGCAGAGAACTCGATGGCAGCTGCAGAAATGAAGGGCTGCGTTGAGTTGTCGAGAAGCAAGAACATAGCCAGCGCCTTGTGTTTGGGAGTCAGCAGCTGCTGGACTTTTGCGATTGCTTTCACTGTGCACTGAATGCCAGGACGGCACGTGCACGTTAAAACAACGAGCTGGGCAAGAGTGGGCAGAAGAGAACGGGCGTCAGACAGCAGCTTACATATTACCATAGGAAGAGCAGTGTTTTTGGAGTGTGCAGCAAATGCGTGTTTCTGGACAAGGGAGGCAAAAGTGCGCTGCGCTCCTAAGCTATCTCCCTGCGAGACACACTGCCAAAGCTTTTCGTTATCATGCAGTCTAGTGCAGACGCACACTACGGCTCTCCGGAGCTGTCCGAAGCTAAGCGCCGGTGGCCGGCGTCTTTCGGCTGAAGCAGCGCTTCGGAGCGTAGGGCTGCCGCTCCGCTGTTGTGTGCGCGAAGCAGCCGCTTCTCCTGCTCCGGGAGCGGACAGAGCGGTAGCTTGTACGAGGGCGAAGAACGAAGCCGCAGAGCACCCGGCTTCTCCGCGCCCCCTAAGGACTGCTAGAGGACCGTGGTGGCCGCTCGCCTTCCTCTTCAATTCCATTCTAGTATCCTTAGGGAAGGTGTTCCGGGACAATTTTCCTGAGTTTTGAATTCGTCCTGATGCAGCCCCTCCTGGGAAACTCGTGCGCGTCCTCTGAGTCTCCGAGTGCAGAGACCTCGATGGCAACTGCAGAAATGAAGGACTGCGTTGAGTTGTCGAGAAGCAAGAACATAGCCTGGAGTTTGGGAGTCAGCAGCTGCTGGACTTTTGCAATTGCTTTCACTGTGCACTGAATGCCAGGACGGCATGTGCACGTTAAAACAACGAGCTGGGCAAGAGTAATCGAAAGATCACGGCCGTCAGAAAGCAGCTTATATATTGCCCTGGAAAGAGCATTGTGTTTGGAGTGTGCAGTAAAATCGTGTTTCTGGACAAGGGAGGCATAAGTGCGCTGCGCTCCTAAGCTATCTCCCTGCGAGACACACTGCCAAAGCTTTTCGCTATGATGCAGTCCAGTGCAGACGCACACTATGGCTCTCCGGAGCTGTCCGAAGCCAAGCGCCGGTGGCCGGCGTCTTTCGGCTGAAGCAGCGCTTCGGAGCGTAGGGCTGCCGATCCGCTCTTGTGTGCGCGAAGCAGCCGCTTCTCCTGCTCCGGGAGCCGGAGAGAGCGGTAGCTTGTACGAGGGCGAAGAACGAAGCCGCAGAGCACCGGGCTTCTGCGCGCACCCTAAGGACTGCTAGAGGACCGTGGTGGCCGCACGCCTGCCTCTTCAATTCCATTCTAGCATCCTTAGGGAAGGTGTTCCAGGACAATTTTCCTGAGTTTTGAATTCGTCCTGATACAGCCCCTCCTGGGAAACTCGTGCTCGTCCTCTGAGTCTCCGACATGCAGAGACCTCGATGGCAACTGCAGAAATGAAGGGCTGCGTTGAGTTGTCGAGAAGCAAGAACATAGCCAGCGCCTTGTGTTTGGGAGTCAGCAGCTGCTAGACTTTTGCGATTGCTATCACTGTGCACTGAAAGCCAGGACGGCCTGTGCACGTTAAAACAACTAGCTGAGCAAGAGTAGCCGAAAAATCACGGCCGCTAGATAGCAGCTTACGTATTGCCCAGGAAAGAGCACTATTTTTGGAGTGTGCAGTAAAATCGTGTTTTTGGACAAGGGAGGCATAAGTGCGCTGCGCTCCTAAGCTATCTCCCTGCGAGACACACTGCCAAAGCTTTTCGCTATGATGCAGTCCAGTGCAGACGCACACTACGGCTCTCCGGAGCTGTCCGAAGCCAAGCGCCGGTGGCCGGCGTCTTTCGGCTGAAGCAGCGCTTCGGAGCGTAGGGCTGCCGCTCCGCTGTTGTGTGCGCGAAGCAGCCGCTTCTCCTGCTCCGGGAGCGGACAGAGCGGTAGCTTGTACGAGGGCGAAGAACGTTGCTGCAGAGAGACGACATTGTGTGCACAGCCTTGCGACTGATAGAGGACGGTGGCTAAAGCTCCCTGCCTTTTCAATGCACTGCTGGCATGCTTTATTGAAGGTGCTCCGAGACAATTTTCCTGGGTTTTGACTTCGTCCTGATGAAGCCCCTCTTGGGAAACTCGTGCTCGTTTCCGAAGGCTCGAGATGCAGAGAACTCGATGGCAGCTGCAGAAATGAAGGGCTGCGTTGAGTTGTCGAGAAGCAAGAACATAGCCAGCGCCTTGTGTTTGGCAGTCAGCAGCTGCTGGACTTTTGCGATTGCTTTCACTGTGCACTGAATGCCAGGACGGCACGTGCACGTTAAAACAACGAGCTGGGCAAGAGTGGGCAGAAGAGAACGGGCGTCAGACAGCAGCTTACATATTACCATAGGAAGAGCAGTGTTTTTGGAGTGTGCAGCAAATGCGTGTTTCTGGACAAGGGAGGCAAAAGTGCGCTGCGCTCCTAAGCTATCTCCCTGCGAGACACACTGCCAAAGCTTTTCGTTATCATGCAGTCTAGTGCAGACGCACACTACGGCTCTCCGGAGCTGTCCGAAGCTAAGCGCCGGTGGCCGGCGTCTTTCGGCTGAAGCAGCGCTTCGGAGCGTAGGGCTGCCGCTCCGCTGTTGTGTGCGCGAAGCAGCTGCTTCTCCTGCTCCGGGAGCGGACAGAGCGGTAGCTTGTACGAGGGCGAAGAACGAAGCCGCAGAGCACCCGGCTTCTCCGCGCCCCCTAAGGACTGCTAGAGGACCGTGGTGGCCGCTCGCCTTCCTCTTCAATTCCATTCTAGTATCCTTAGGGAAGGTGTTCCAGGACAATTTTCCTGAGTTTTGAATTCGTCCTGATGCAGCCCCTCCTGGGAAACTCGTGCGCGTCCTCTGAGTCTCCGAGTGCAGAGACCTCGATGGCAACTGCAGAAATGAAGGGCTGCGTTGAGTTGTCGAGAAGCAAGAACATAGCCTGGAGTTTGGGAGTCAGCAGCTGCTGGACTTTTGCAATTGCTTTCACTGTGCACTGAATGCCAGGACGGCATGTGCACGTTAAAACAACGAGCTGGGCAAGAGTAATCGAAAGATCACGGCCGTCAGAAAGCAGCTTATATATTGCCCTGGAAAGAGCATTGTGTTTGGAGTGTGCAGTAAAATCGTGTTTCTGGACAAGGGAGGCATAAGTGCGCTGCGCTCCTAAGCTATCTCCCTGCGAGACACACTGCCAAAGCTTTTCGCTATCATGCAGTCCAGTGCAGACGCACACTATGGCTCTCCGGAGCTGTCCGAAGCCAAGCGCCGGTGGCCGGCGTCTTTCGGCTGAAGCAGCGCTTCGGAGCGTAGGGCTGCCGCTCCGCTGTTGTGTGCGCGAAGCAGCCGCTTCTCCTGCTCCGGGAGCGGACAGAGCGGTAGCTTGTACGAGGGCGAAGAACGAAGCCGCAGAGCACCGGCCTTCTGCGCGCACCCTAAGGACTGCTAGAGGACGGTGGTGGCCGCTCGCCTGCCTCTTCAATTCCATTCTAGCATCCTTAGGGAAGGTGTTCCAGGACAATTTTCCTGAGTTTTGAATTCGTCCTGATGCAGCCCCTCCTGGGAAACTCGTGCTCGTCCTCTGAGTCTCTGACATGCAGAGACCTCGATGGCAACTGCAGAAATGAAGGGCTGCGTTGAGTTGTCGAGAAGCAAGAACATAGCCAGCGCCTTGTGTTTGGGAGTCAGCAGCTGCTAGACTTTTGCGATTGCTATCACTGTGCACTGAAAGCCAGGACGGCCTGTGCACGTTAAAACAACTAGCTGAGCAAGAGTAGCCGAAAAATCACGGCCGCTAGATAGCAGCTTACGTATTGCCCAGGAAAGAGCACTATTTTTGGAGTGTGCAGTAAAATCGTGTTTTTGGACAAGGGAGGCATAAGTGCGCTGCGCTCCTAAGCTATCTCCCTGCGAGACACACTGCCAAAGCTTTTCGCTATGATGCAGTCTAGTGCAGACGCACACTACGGCTCTCCGGAGCTGTCCGAAGCCAAGCGCCGGTGGCCGGCGTCTTTCGGCTGAAGCAGCGCTTCGGAGCGTAGGGCTGCCGCTCCGCTGTTGTGTGCGCGAAGCAGCCGCTTCTCCTGCTCCGGGAGCCGGAGAGAGCTGTAGCTTGTACAAGGGCAAAGAACGTTGCTGCAGAGAGACGAAATTGTGTGCACAGTCTTGCGACTGATAGAGGACGGTGGCTAAAGCTCCCTGCCTTTTCAATGCACTGCTGGCATGCTTTATTGAAGGTGCTCCGAGACAATTTTCCTGGGTTTTGACTTCGTCCTGAGGAAGCCCCTCTTGGGAAACTCGTGCTCGTTTCCGAAGGCTCGAGATGCAGAGAACTCGATGGCAGCTGCAGAAATGAAGGGCTGCGTTGAGTTGTCGAGAAGCAAGAACATAGCCAGCGCCTTGTGTTTGGGAGTCAGCAGCTGCTGGACTTTTGCGATTGCTTTCACTGTGCACTGAATGCCAGGACGGCACGTGCACGTTAAAACAACGAGCTGGGCAAGAGTGGGCAGAAGAGAACGGGCGTCAGACAGCAGCTTACATATTACCATAGGAAGAGCAGTGTTTTTGGAGTGTGCAGCAAATGCGTGTTTCTGGACAAGGGAGGCAAAAGTGCGCTGCGCTCCTAAGCTATCTCCCTGCGAGACACACTGCCAAAGCTTTTCGTTATCATGCAGTCTAGTGCAGACGCACACTACGGCTCTCCGGAGCTGTCCGAAGCTAAGCGCCGGTGGCCGGCGTCTTTCGGCTGAAGCAGCGCTTCGGAGCGTAGGGCTGCCGCTCCGCTGTTGTGTGCGCGAAGCAGCCGCTTCTCCTGCTCCGGGAGCGGACAGAGCGGTAGCTTGTACGAGGGCGAAGAACGAAGCCGCAGAGCACCCGGCTTCTCCGCGCCCCCTAAGGACTGCTAGAGGACCGTGGTGGCCGCTCGCCTTCCTCTTCAATTCCATTCTAGTATCCTTAGGGAAGGTGTTCCAGGACAATTTTCCTGAGTTTTGAATTCGTCCTGATGCAGCCCCTCCTGGGAAACTCGTGCGCGTCCTCTGAGTCTCCGAGTGCAGAGACCTCGATGGCAACTGCAGAAATGAAGGACTGCGTTGAGTTGTCGAGAAGCAAGAACATAGCCTGGAGTTTGGGAGTCAGCAGCTGCTGGACTTTTGCAATTGCTTTCACTGTGCACTGAATGCCAGGACGGCATGTGCACGTTAAAACAACGAGCTGGGCAAGAGTAATCGAAAGATCACGGCCGTCAGAAAGCAGCTTATATATTGCCCTGGAAAGAGCATTGTTTTTGGAGTGTGCAGTAAAATCGTGTTTCTGGACAAGGGAGGCATAAGTGCGCTGCGCTCCTAAGCTATCTCCCTGCGAGACACACTGCCAAAGCTTTTCGCTATCATGCAGTCTAGTGCAGACGCACACTACGGCTCTCCGGAGCTGTCCGAAGCCAAGCGCCGGTGGCCGGCGTCTTTCGGCTGAAGCAGCGCTTCGGAGCGTAGGGCTGCCGCTCCGCTCTTGTGTGCGCGAAGCAGCCGCTTCTCCTGCTCCGGGAGCCGGAGAGAGCGGTAGCTTGTACGAGGGCGAAGAACGAAGCCGCAGAGCACCGGGCTTCTGCGCGCACCCTAAGGACTGCTAGAGGACCGTGGTGGCCGCACGCCTGCCTCTTCAATTCCATTCTAGCATCCTTAGGGAAGGTGTTCCAGGACAATTTTCCTGAGTTTTGAATTCGTCCTGATACAGCCCCTCCTGGGAAACTCGTGCTCGTCCTCTGAGTCTCCGACATGCAGAGACCTCGATGGCAACTGCAGAAATGAAGGGCTGCGTTGAGTTGTCGAGAAGCAAGAACATAGCCAGCGCCTTGTGTTTGGGAGTCAGCAGCTGCTAGACTTTTGCGATTGCTATCACTGTGCACTGAAAGCCAGGACGGCCTGTGCACGTTAAAACAACTAGCTGAGCAAGAGTAGCCGAAAAATCACGGCCGCTAGATAGCAGCTTACGTATTGCCCAGGAAAGAGCACTATTTTTGGAGTGTGCAGTAAAATCGTGTTTTTGGACAAGGGAGGCATAAGTGCGCTGCGCTCCTAAGCTATCTCCCTGCGAGACACACTGCCAAAGCTTTTCGCTATGATGCAGTCCAGTGCAGACGCACACTACGGCTCTCCGGAGCTGTCCGAAGCCAAGCGCCGGTGGCCGGCGTCTTTCGGCTGAAGCAGCGCTTCGGAGCGTAGGGCTGCCGCTCCGCTGTTGTGTGCGCGAAGCAGCCGCTTCTCCTGCTCCGGGAGCGGACAGAGCGGTAGCTTGTACGAGGGCGAAGAACGTTGCTGCAGAGAGACGACATTGTGTGCACAGCCTTGCGACTGCTAGAGGACGGTGGCTAAAGCTCCCTGCCTTTTCAATGCACTGCTGGCATGCTTTATTGAAGGTGCTCCGAGACAATTTTCCTGGGTTTTGACTTCGTCCTGATGAAGCCCCTCTTGGGAAACTCGTGCTCGTTTCCGAAGGCTCGAGATGCAGAGAACTCGATGGCAGCTGCAGAAATGAAGGGCTGCGTTGAGTTGTCGAGAAGCAAGAACATAGCCAGCGCCTTGTGTTTGGGAGTCAGCAGCTGCTGGACTTTTGCGATTGCTTTCACTGTGCACTGAATGCCAGGACGGCACGTGCACGTTAAAACAACGAGCTGGGCAAGAGTGGGCAGAAGAGAACGGGCGTCAGACAGCAGCTTACATATTACCATAGGAAGAGCAGTGTTTTTGGAGTGTGCAGCAAATGCGTGTTTCTGGACAAGGGAGGCAAAAGTGCGCTGCGCTCCTAAGCTATCTCCCTGCGAGACACACTGCCAAAGCTTTTCGTTATCATGCAGTCTAGTGCAGACGCACACTACGGCTCTCCGGAGCTGTCCGAAGCTAAGCGCCGGTGGCCGGCGTCTTTCGGCTGAAGCAGCGCTTCGGAGCGTAGGGCTGCCGCTCCGCTGTTGTGTGCGCGAAGCAGCCGCTTCTCCTGCTCCGGGAGCGGACAGAGCGGTAGCTTGTACGAGGGCGAAGAACGAAGCCGCAGAGCACCCGGCTTCTCCGCGCCCCCTAAGGACTGCTAGAGGACCGTGGTGGCCGCTCGCCTTCCTCTTCAATTCCATTCTAGTATCCTTAGGGAAGGTGTTCCAGGACAATTTTCCTGAGTTTTGAATTCGTCCTGATGCAGCCCCTCCTGGGAAACTCGTGCGCGTCCTCTGAGTCTCCGAGTGCAGAGACCTCGATGGCAACTGCAGAAATGAAGGACTGCGTTGAGTTGTCGAGAAGCAAGAACATAGCCTGGAGTTTGGGAGTCAGCAGCTGCTGGACTTTTGCAATTGCTTTCACTGTGCACTGAATGCCAGGACGGCATGTGCACGTTAAAACAACGAGCTGGGCAAGAGTAATCGAAAGATCACGGCCGTCAGAAAGCAGCTTATATATTGCCCTGGAAAGAGCATTGTTTTTGGAGTGTGCAGTAAAATCGTGTTTCTGGACAAGGGAGGCATAAGTGCGCTGCGCTCCTAAGCTATCTCCCTGCGAGACACACTGCCAAAGCTTTTCGCTATCATGCAGTCTAGTGCAGACGCACACTACGGCTCTCCGGAGCTGTCCGAAGCCAAGCGCCGGTGGCCGGCGTCTTTCGGCTGAAGCAGCGCTTCGGAGCGTAGGGCTGCCGCTCCGCTCTTGTGTGCGCGAAGCAGCCGCTTCTCCTGCTCCGGGAGCCGGAGAGAGCGGTAGCTTGTACGAGGGCGAAGAACGAAGCCGCAGAGCACCGGGCTTCTGCGCGCACCCTAAGGACTGCTAGAGGACCGTGGTGGCCGCACGCCTGCCTCTTCAATTCCATTCTAGCATCCGTAGGGAAGGTGTTCCAGGACAATTTTCCTGAGTTTTGAATTCGTCCTGATACAGCCCCTCCTGGGAAACTCGTGCTCGTCCTCTGAGTCTCCGACATGCAGAGACCTCGATGGCAACTGCAGAAATGAAGGGCTGCGTTGAGTTGTCGAGAAGCAAGAACATAGCCAGCGCCTTGTGTTTGGGAGTCAGCAGCTGCTAGACTTTTGCGATTGCTATCACTGTGCACTGAAAGCCAGGACGGCCTGTGCACGTTAAAACAACTAGCTGAGCAAGAGTAGCCGAAAAATCACGGCCGCTAGATAGCAGCTTACGTATTGCCCAGGAAAGAGCACTATTTTTGGAGTGTGCAGTAAAATCGTGTTTTTGGACAAGGGAGGCATAAGTGCGCTGCGCTCCTAAGCTATCTCCCTGCGAGACACACTGCCAAAGCTTTTCGCTATCATGCAGTCCAGTGCAGACGCACACTACGGCTCTCCGGAGCTGTCCGAAGCCAAGCGCCGGTGGCCGGCGTCTTTCGGCTGAAGCAGCGCTTCGGAGCGTAGGGCTGCCGCTCCGCTGTTGTGTGCGCGAAGCAGCCGCTTCTCCTGCTCCGGGAGCGGACAGAGCGGTAGCTTGTACGAGGGCGAAGAACGTTGCTGCAGAGAGACGACATTGTGTGCACAGCCTTGCGACTGCTAGAGGACGGTGGCTAAAGCTCCCTGCCTTTTCAATGCACTGCTGGCATGCTTTATTGAAGGTGCTCCGAGACAATTTTCCTGGGTTTTGACTTCGTCCTGATGAAGCCCCTCTTGGGAAACTCGTGCTCGTTTCCGAAGGCTCGAGATGCAGAGAACTCGATGGCAGCTGCAGAAATGAAGGGCTGCGTTGAGTTGTCGAGAAGCAAGAACATAGCCAGCGCCTTGTGTTTGGGAGTCAGCAGCTGCTGGACTTTTGCGATTGCTTTCACTGTGCACTGAATGCCAGGACGGCACGTGCACGTTAAAACAACGAGCTGGGCAAGAGTGGGCAGAAGAGAACGGGCGTCAGACAGCAGCTTACATATTACCATAGGAAGAGCAGTGTTTTTGGAGTGTGCAGCAAATGCGTGTTTCTGGACAAGGGAGGCAAAAGTGCGCTGCGCTCCTAAGCTATCTCCCTGCGAGACACACTGCCAAAGCTTTTCGTTATCATGCAGTCTAGTGCAGACGCACACTACGGCTCTCCGGAGCTGTCCGAAGCTAAGCGCCGGTGGCCGGCGTCTTTCGGCTGAAGCAGCGCTTCGGAGCGTAGGGCTGCCGCTCCGCTGTTGTGTGCGCGAAGCAGCCGCTTCTCCTGCTCCGGGAGCGGACAGAGCGGTAGCTTGTACGAGGGCGAAGAACGAAGCCGCAGAGCACCCGGCTTCTCCGCGCCCCCTAAGGACTGCTAGAGGACCGTGGTGGCCGCTCGCCTGCCTCTTCAATTCCATTCTAGTATCCTTAGGGAAGGTGTTCCAGGACAATTTTCCTGAGTTTTGAATTCGTCCTGATGCAGCCCCTCCTGGGAAACTCGTGCGCGTCCTCTGAGTCTCCGAGTGCAGAGACCTCGATGGCAACTGCAGAAATGAAGGGCTGCGTTGAGTTGTCGAGAAGCAAGAACATAGCCTGGAGTTTGGGAGTCAGCAGCTGCTGGACTTTTGCAATTGCTTTCACTGTGCACTGAATGCCAGGACGGCATGTGCACGTTAAAACAACGAGCTGGGCAAGAGTAATCGAAAGATCACGGCCGTCAGAAAGCAGCTTATATATTGCCCTGGAAAGAGCATTGTGTTTGGAGTGTGCAGTAAAATCGTGTTTCTGGACAAGGGAGGCATAAGTGCGCTGCGCTCCTAAGCTATCTCCCTGCGAGACACACTGCCAAAGCTTTTCGCTATCATGCAGTCCAGTGCAGACGCACACTACGGCTCTCCGGAGCTGTCCGAAGCCAAGCGCCGGTGGCCGGCGTCTTTCGGCTGAAGCAGCGCTTCGGAGCGTAGGGCTGCCGCTCCGCTGTTGTGTGCGCGAAGCAGCCGCTTCTCCTGCTCCGGGAGCCGGAGAGAGCTGTAGCTTGTACGAGGGCAAAGAACGTTGCTGCAGAGAGACGAAATTGTGTGCACAGTCTTGCGACTGATAGAGGACGGTGGCTAAAGCTCCCTGCCTTTTCAATGCACTGCTGGCATGCTTTATTGAAGGTGCTCCGAGACAATTTTCCTGGGTTTTGACTTCGTCCTGATACAGCCCCTCTTGGGAAACTCGTGCTCGTTTCCGAAGGCTCGAGATGCAGAGAACTCGATGGCAGCTGCAGAAATGAAGGGCTGCGTTGAGTTGTCGAGAAGCAAGAACATAGCCAGCGCCTTGTGTTTGGCAGTCAGCAGCTGCTGGACTTTTGCGATTGCTTTCACTGTGCACTGAATGCCAGGACGGCACGTGCACGTTAAAACAATGAGCTGGGCAAGAGTGGGCAGAAGAGAACGGGCGTCAGACAGCAGCTTACATATTACCATAGGAAGAGCAGTGTTTTTGGAGTGTGCAGCAAATGCGTGTTTCTGGACAAGGGAGGCAAAAGTGCGCTGCGCTCCTAAGCTATCTCCCTGCGAGACACACTGCCAAAGCTTTTCGTTATCATGCAGTCTAGTGCAGACGCACACTACGGCTCTCCGGAGCTGTCCGAAGCTAAGCGCCGGTGGCCGGCGTCTTTCGGCTGAAGCAGCGCTTCGGAGCGTAGGGCTGCCGCTCCGCTGTTGTGTGCGCGAAGCAGCCGCTTCTCCTGCTCCGGGAGCGGACAGAGCGGTAGCTTGTACGAGGGCGAAGAACGAAGCCGCAGAGCACCCGGCTTCTCCGCGCCCCCTAAGGACTGCTAGAGGACCGTGGTGGCCGCTCGCCTTCCTCTTCAATTCCATTCTAGTATCCTTAGGGAAGGTGTTCCAGGACAATTTTCCTGAGTTTTGAATTCGTCCTGATGCAGCCCCTCCTGGGAAACTCGTGCGCGTCCTCTGAGTCTCCGAGTGCAGAGACCTCGATGGCAACTGCAGAAATGAAGGACTGCGTTGAGTTGTCGAGAAGCAAGAACATAGCCTGGAGTTTGGGAGTCAGCAGCTGCTGGACTTTTGCGATTGCTTTCACTGTGCACTGAATGCCAGGACGGCATGTGCACGTTAAAACAACGAGCTGGGCAAGAGTAATCGAAAGATCACGGCCGTCAGAAAGCAGCTTATATATTGCCCTGGAAAGAGCATTGTTTTTGGAGTGTGCAGTAAAATCGTGTTTCTGGACAAGGGAGGCATAAGTGCGCTGCGCTCCTAAGCTATCTCCCTGCGAGACACACTGCCAAAGCTTTTCGCTATGATGCAGTCTAGTGCAGACGCACACTACGGCTCTCCGGAGCTGTCCGAAGCCAAGCGCCGGTGGCCGGCGTCTTTCGGCTGAAGCAGCGCTTCGGAGCGTAGGGCTGCCGCTCCGCTGTTGTGTGCGCGAAGCAGCCGCTTCTCCTGCTCCGGGAGCCGGAGAGAGCGGTAGCTTGTACGAGGGCGAAGAACGAAGCCGCAGAGCACCGGGCTTCTGCGCGCACCCTAAGGACTGCTAGAGGACCGTGGTGGCCGCACGCCTGCCTCTTCAATTCCATTCTAGCATCCTTAGGGAAGGTGTTCCAGGACAATTTTCCTGAGTTTTGAATTCGTCCTGATACAGCCCCTCCTGGGAAACTCGTGCTCGTCCTCTGAGTCTCCGACATGCAGAGACCTCGATGGCAACTGCAGAAATGAAGGGCTGCGTTGAGTTGTCGAGAAGCAAGAACATAGCCAGCGCCTTGTGTTTGGGAGTCAGCAGCTGCTAGACTTTTGCGATTGCTATCACTGTGCACTGAAAGCCAGGACGGCCTGTGCACGTTAAAACAACTAGCTGAGCAAGAGTAGCCGAAAAATCACGGCCGCTAGATAGCAGCTTACGTATTGCCCAGGAAAGAGCACTATTTTTGGAGTGTGCAGTAAAATCGTGTTTTTGGACAAGGGAGGCATAAGTGCGCTGCGCTCCTAAGCTATCTCCCTGCGAGACACACTGCCAAAGCTTTTCGCTATGATGCAGTCCAGTGCAGACGCACACTACGGCTCTCCGGAGCTGTCCGAAGCCAAGCGCCGGTGGCCGGCGTCTTTCGGCTGAAGCAGCGCTTCGGAGCGTAGGGCTGCCGCTCCGCTGTTGTGTGCGCGAAGCAGCCGCTTCTCCTGCTCCGGGAGCGGACAGAGCGGTAGCTTGTACGAGGGCGAAGAACGTTGCTGCAGAGAGACGACATTGTGTGCACAGCCTTGCGACTGCTAGAGGACGGTGGCTAAAGCTCCCTGCCTTTTCAATGCACTGCTGGCATGCTTTATTGAAGGTGCTCCGAGACAATTTTCCTGGGTTTTGACTTCGTCCTGATGAAGCCCCTCTTGGGAAACTCGTGCTCGTTTCCGAAGGCTCGAGATGCAGAGAACTCGATGGCAGCTGCAGAAATGAAGGGCTGCGTTGAGTTGTCGAGAAGCAAGAACATAGCCAGCGCCTTGTGTTTGGCAGTCAGCAGCTGCTGGACTTTTGCGATTGCTTTCACTGTGCACTGAATGCCAGGACGGCACGTGCACGTTAAAACAACGAGCTGGGCAAGAGTGGGCAGAAGAGAACGGGCGTCAGACAGCAGCTTACATATTACCATAGGAAGAGCAGTGTTTTTGGAGTGTGCAGCAAATGCGTGTTTCTGGACAAGGGAGGCAAAAGTGCGCTGCGCTCCTAAGCTATCTCCCTGCGAGACACATTGCCAAAGCTTTTCGTTATCATGCAGTCTAGTGCAGACGCACACTACGGCTCTCCGGAGCTGTCCGAAGCTAAGCGCCGGTGGCCGGCGTCTTTCGGCTGAAGCAGCGCTTCGGAGCGTAGGGCTGCCGCTCCGCTGTTGTGTGCGCGAAGCAGCCGCTTCTCCTGCTCCGGGAGCGGACAGAGCGGTAGCTTGTACGAGGGCGAAGAACGAAGCCGCAGAGCACCCGGCTTCTCCGCGCCCCCTAAGGACTGCTAGAGGACCGTGGTGGCCGCTCGCCTTCCTCTTCAATTCCATTCTAGTATCCTTAGGGAAGGTGTTCCAGGACAATTTTCCTGAGTTTTGAATTCGTCCTGATGCAGCCCCTCCTGGGAAACTCGTGCGCGTCCTCTGAGTCTCCGAGTGCAGAGACCTCGATGGCAACTGCAGAAATGAAGGGCTGCGTTGAGTTGTCGAGAAGCAAGAACATAGCCTGGAGTTTGGGAGTCAGCAGCTGCTGGACTTTTGCAATTGCTTTCACTGTGCACTGAATGCCAGGACGGCATGTGCACGTTAAAACAACGAGCTGGGCAAGAGTAATCGAAAGATCACGGCCGTCAGAAAGCAGCTTATATATTGCCCTGGAAAGAGCATTGTGTTTGGAGTGTGCAGTAAAATCGTGTTTCTGGACAAGGGAGGCATAAGTGCGCTGCGCTCCTAAGCTATCTCCCTGCGAGACACACTGCCAAAGCTTTTCGCTATCATGCAGTCCAGTGCAGACGCACACTACGGCTCTCCGGAGCTGTCCGAAGCCAAGCGCCGGTGGCCGGCGTCTTTCGGCTGAAGCAGCGCTTCGGAGCGTAGGGCTGCCGCTCCGCTCTTGTGTGCGCGAAGCAGCCGCTTCTCCTGCTCCGGGAGCCGGAGAGAGCGGTAGCTTGTACGAGGGCGAAGAACGAAGCCGCAGAGCACCGGGCTTCTGCGCGCACCCTAAGGACTGCTAGAGGACCGTGGTGGCCGCACGCCTGCCTCTTCAATTCCATTCTAGCATCCTTAGGGAAGGTGTTCCAGGACAATTTTCCTGAGTTTTGAATTCGTCCTGATACAGCCCCTCCTGGGAAACTCGTGCTCGTCCTCTGAGTCTCCGACATGCAGAGACCTCGATGGCAACTGCAGAAATGAAGGGCTGCGTTGAGTTGTCGAGAAGCAAGAACATAGCCAGCGCCTTGTGTTTGGGAGTCAGCAGCTGCTAGACTTTTGCGATTGCTATCACTGTGCACTGAAAGCCAGGACGGCCTGTGCACGTTAAAACAACTAGCTGAGCAAGAGTAGCCGAAAAATCACGGCCGCTAGATAGCAGCTTACGTATTGCCCAGGAAAGAGCACTATTTTTGGAGTGTGCAGTAAAATCGTGTTTTTGGACAAGGGAGGCATAAGTGCGCTGCGCTCCTAAGCTATCTCCCTGCGAGACACACTGCCAAAGCTTTTCGCTATGATGCAGTCCAGTGCAGACGCACACTACGGCTCTCCGGAGCTGTCCGAAGCCAAGCGCCGGTAGCCGGCGTCTTTCGGCTGAAGCAGCGCTTCGGAGCGTAGGGCTGCCGCTCCGCTGTTGTGTGCGCGAAGCAGCCGCTTCTCCTGCTCCGGGAGCGGACAGAGCGGTAGCTTGTACGAGGGCGAAGAACGTTGCTGCAGAGAGACGACATTGTGTGCACAGCCTTGCGACTGCTAGAGGACGGTGGCTAAAGCTCCCTGCCTTTTCAATGCACTGCTGGCATGCTTTATTGAAGGTGCTCCGAGACAATTTTCCTGGGTTTTGACTTCGTCCTGATGAAGCCCCTCTTGGGAAACTCGTGCTCGTTTCCGAAGGCTCGAGATGCAGAGAACTCGATGGCAGCTGCAGAAATGAAGGGCTGCGTTGAGTTGTCGAGAAGCAAGAACATAGCCAGCGCCTTGTGTTTGGCAGTCAGCAGCTGCTGGACTTTTGCGATTGCTTTCACTGTGCACTGAATGCCAGGACGGCACGTGCACGTTAAAACAACGAGCTGGGCAAGAGTGGGCAGAAGAGAACGGGCGTCAGACAGCAGCTTACATATTACCATAGGAAGAGCAGTGTTTTTGGAGTGTGCAGCAAATGCGTGTTTCTGGACAAGGGAGGCAAAAGTGCGCTGCGCTCCTAAGCTATCTCCCTGCGAGACACACTGCCAAAGCTTTTCGTTATCATGCAGTCTAGTGCAGACGCACACTACGGCTCTCCGGAGCTGTCCGAAGCTAAGCGCCGGTGGCCGGCGTCTTTCGGCTGAAGCAGCGCTTCGGAGCGTAGGGCTGCCGCTCCGCTGTTGTGTGCGCGAAGCAGCCGCTTCTCCTGCTCCGGGAGCGGACAGAGCGGTAGCTTGTACGAGGGCGAAGAACGAAGCCGCAGAGCACCCGGCTTCTCCGCGCCCCCTAAGGACTGCTAGAGGACCGTGGTGGCCGCTCGCCTTCCTCTTCAATTCCATTCTAGTATCCTTAGGGAAGGTGTTCCAGGACAATTTTCCTGAGTTTTGAATTCGTCCTGATGCAGCCCCTCCTGGGAAACTCGTGCGCGTCCTCTGAGTCTCCGAGTGCAGAGACCTCGATGGCAACTGCAGAAATGAAGGACTGCGTTGAGTTGTCGAGAAGCAAGAACATAGCCTGGAGTTTGGGAGTCAGCAGCTGCTGGACTTTTGCGATTGCTTTCACTGTGCACTGAATGCCAGGACGGCATGTGCACGTTAAAACAACGAGCTGGGCAAGAGTAATCGAAAGATCACGGCCGTCAGAAAGCAGCTTATATATTGCCCTGGAAAGAGCATTGTTTTTGGAGTGTGCAGTAAAATCGTGTTTCTGGACAAGGGAGGCATAAGTGCGCTGCGCTCCTAAGCTATCTCCCTGCGAGACACACTGCCAAAGCTTTTCGCTATCATGCAGTCCAGTGCAGACGCACACTACGGCTCTCCGGAGCTGTCCGAAGCCAAGCGCCGGTGGCCGGCGTCTTTCGGCTGAAGCAGCGCTTCGGAGCGTAGGGCTGCCGCTCCGCTGTTGTGTGCGCGAAGCAGCCGCTTCTCCTGCTCCGGGAGCCGGAGAGAGCGGTAGCTTGTACGAGGGCGAAGAACGAAGCCGCAGAGCACCGGGCTTCTGCGCGCACCCTAAGGACTGCTAGAGGACCGTGGTGGCCGCACGCCTGCCTCTTCAATTCCATTCTAGCATCCTTAGGGAAGGTGTTCCAGGACAATTTTCCTGAGTTTTGAATTCGTCCTGATGCAGCCCCTCCTGGGAAACTCGTGCTCGTCCTCTGAGTCTCCGACATGCAGAGACCTCGATGGCAACTGCAGAAATGAAGGGCTGCGTTGAGTTGTCGAGAAGCAAGAACATAGCCAGCGCCTTGTGTTTGGCAGTCAGCAGCTGCTGGACTTTTGCGATTGCTTTCACTGTGCACTGAATGCCAGGACGGCACGTGCACGTTAAAACAACGAGCTGGGCAAGAGTGGGCAGAAGAGAACGGGCGTCAGACAGCAGCTTACATATTACCATAGGAAGAGCAGTGTTTTTGGAGTGTGCAGCAAATGCGTGTTTCTGGACAAGGGAGGCAAAAGTGCGCTGCGCTCCTAAGCTATCTCCCTGCGAGACACACTGCCAAAGCTTTTCGTTATCATGCAGTCTAGTGCAGACGCACACTACGGCTCTCCGGAGCTGTCCGAAGCTAAGCGCCGGTGGCCGGCGTCTTTCGGCTGAAGCAGCGCTTCGGAGCGTAGGGCTGCCGCTCCGCTGTTGTGTGCGCGAAGCAGCCGCTTCTCCTGCTCCGGGAGCGGACAGAGCGGTAGCTTGTACGAGGGCGAAGAACGAAGCCGCAGAGCACCCGGCTTCTCCGCGCCCCCTAAGGACTGCTAGAGGACCGTGGTGGCCGCTCGCCTTCCTCTTCAATTCCATTCTAGTATCCTTAGGGAAGTTGTTCCAGGACAATTTTCCTGAGTTTTGAATTCGTCCTGATGCAGCCCCTCCTGGGAAACTCGTGCGCGTCCTCTGAGTCTCCGAGTGCAGAGACCTCGATGGCAACTGCAGAAATGAAGGACTGCGTTGAGTTGTCGAGAAGCAAGAACATAGCCTGGAGTTTGGGAGTCAGCAGCTGCTGGACTTTTGCAATTGCTTTCACTGTGCACTGAATGCCAGGACGGCCTGTGCACGTTAAAACAACGAGCTGGGCAAGAGTAATCGAAAGATCACGGCCGTCAGAAAGCAGCTTATATATTGCCCTGGAAAGAGCATTGTGTTTGGAGTGTGCAGTAAAATCGTGTTTCTGGACAAGGGAGGCATAAGTGCGCTGCGCTCCTAAGCTATCTCCCTGCGAGACACACTGCCAAAGCTTTTCGCTATGATGCAGTCCAGTGCAGACGCACACTACGGCTCTCCGGAGCTGTCCGAAGCCAAGCGCCGGTGGCCGGCGTCTTTCGGCTGAAGCAGCGCTTCGGCGCGTAGGGCTGCCGCTCCGCTGTTGTGTGCGCGAAGCAGCCGCTTCTCCTGCTCCGGGAGCCGGAGAGAGCGGTAGCTTGTACGAGGGCGAAGAACGAAGCCGCAGAGCACCGGGCTTCTGCGCGCACCCTAAGGACTGCTAGAGGACCGTGGTGGCCGCACGCCTGCCTCTTCAATTCCATTCTAGCATCCTTAGGGAAGGTGTTCCAGGACAATTTTCCTGAGTTTTGAATTCGTCCTGATACAGCCCCTCCTGGGAAACTCGTGCTCGTCCTCTGAGTCTCCGACATGCAGAGACCTCGATGGCAACTGCAGAAATGAAGGGCTGCGTTGAGTTGTCGAGAAGCAAGAACATAGCCAGCGCCTTGTGTTTGGGAGTCAGCAGCTGCTAGACTTTTGCGATTGCTATCACTGTGCACTGAAAGCCAGGACGGCCTGTGCACGTTAAAACAACTAGCTGAGCAAGAGTAGCCGAAAAATCATGGCCGCTAGATAGCAGCTTACGTATTGCCCAGGAAAGAGCACTATTTTTGGAGTGTGCAGTAAAATCGTGTTTTTGGACAAGGGAGGCATAAGTGCGCTGCGCTCCTAAGCTATCTCCCTGCGAGACACACTGCCAAAGCTTTTCGCTATCATGCAGTCCAGTGCAGACGCACACTACGGCTCTCCGGAGCTGTCCGAAGCCAAGCGCCGGTGGCCGGCGTCTTTCGGCTGAAGCAGCGCTTCGGAGCGTAGGGCTGCCGCTCCGCTGTTGTGTGCGCGAAGGAGCCGCTTCTCCTGCTCCGGGAGCGGACAGAGCGGTAGCTTGTACGAGGGCGAAGAACGTTGCTGCAGAGAGACGACATTGTGTGCACAGCCTTGCGACTGCTAGGGGACGGTGGCTAAAGCTCCCTGCCTTTTCAATGCACTGCTGGCATGCTTTATTGAAGGTGCTCCGAGACAATTTTCCTGGGTTTTGACTTCGTCCTGATGAAGCCCCTCTTGGGAAACTCGTGCTCGTTTCCGAAGGCTCGAGATGCAGAGAACTCGATGGCAGCTGCAGAAATGAAGGGCTGCGTTGAGTTGTCGAGAAGCAAGAACATAGCCAGCGCCTTGTGTTTGGCAGTCAGCAGCTGCTGGACTTTTGCGATTGCTTTCACTGTGCACTGAATGCCAGGACGGCACGTGCACGTTAAAACAACGAGCTGGGCAAGAGTGGGCAGAAGAGAACGGGCGTCAGACAGCAGCTTACATATTACCATAGGAAGAGCAGTGTTTTTGGAGTGTGCAGCAAATGCGTGTTTCTGGACAAGGGAGGCAAAAGTGCGCTGCGCTCCTAAGCTATCTCCCTGCGAGACACACTGCCAAAGCTTTTCGTTATCATGCAGTCTAGTGCAGACGCACACTACGGCTCTCCGGAGCTGTCCGAAGCTAAGCGCCGGTGGCCGGCGTCTTTCGGCTGAAGCAGCGCTTCGGAGCGTAGGGCTGCCGCTCCGCTGTTGTGTGCGCGAAGCAGCCGCTTCTCCTGCTCCGGGAGCGGACAGAGCGGTAGCTTGTACGAGGGCGAAGAACGAAGCCGCAGAGCACCCGGCTTCTCCGCGCCCCCTAAGGACTGCTAGAGGACCGTGGTGGCCGCTCGCCTTCCTCTTCAATTCCATTCTAGTATCCTTAGGGAAGGTGTTCCAGGACAATTTTCCTGAGTTTTGAATTCGTCCTGATGCAGCCCCTCCTGGGAAACTCGTGCGCGTCCTCTGAGTCTCCGAGTGCAGAGACCTCGATGGCAACTGCAGAAATGAAGGGCTGCGTTGAGTTGTCGAGAAGCAAGAACATAGCCTGGAGTTTGGGAGTCAGCAGCTGCTGGACTTTTGCAATTGCTTTCACTGTGCACTGAATGCCAGGACGGCATGTGCACGTTAAAACAACGAGCTGGGCAAGAGTAATCGAAAGATCACGGCCGTCAGAAAGCAGCTTATATATTGCCCTGGAAAGAGCATTGTTTTTGGAGTGTGCAGTAAAATCGTGTTTCTGGACAAGGGAGGCATAAGTGCGCTGCGCTCCTAAGCTATCTCCCTGCGAGACACACTGCCAAAGCTTTTCGCTATCATGCAGTCCAGTGCAGACGCACACTACGGCTCTCCGGAGCTGTCCGAAGCCAAGCGCCGGTGGCCGGCGTCTTTCGGCTGAAGCAGCGCTTCGGAGCGTAGGGCTGCCGCTCCGCTGTTGTGTGCGCGAAGCAGCCGCTTCTCCTGCTCCGGGAGCGGACAGAGCGGTAGCTTGTACGAGGGCGAAGAACGAAGCCGCAGAGCACCGGCCTTCTGCGCGCACCCTAAGGACTGCTAGAGGACGGTGGTGGCCGCACGCCTGCCTCTTCAATTCCATTCTAGCATCCTTAGGGAAGGTGTTCCAGGACAATTTTCCTGAGTTTTGAATTCGTCCTGATGCAGCCCCTCCTGGGAAACTCGTGCTCGTCCTCTGAGTCTCCGACATGCAGAGACCTCGATGGCAACTGCAGAAATGAAGGGCTGCGTTGAGTTGTCGAGAAGCAAGAACATAGCCAGCGCCTTGTGTTTGGGAGTCAGCAGCTGCTAGACTTTTGCGATTGCTATCACTGTGCACTGAAAGCCAGGACGGCCTGTGCACGTTAAAACAACTAGCTGAGCAAGAGTAGCCGAAAAATCACGGCCGCTAGATAGCAGCTTACGTATTGCCCAGGAAAGAGCACTATTTTTGGAGTGTGCAGTAAAATCGTGTTTTTGGACAAGGGAGGCATAAGTGCGCTGCGCTCCTAAGCTATCTCCCTGCGAGACACACTGCCAAAGCTTTTCGCTATGATGCAGTCCAGTGCAGACGCACACTACGGCTCTCCGGAGCTGTCCGAAGCCAAGCGCCGGTGGCCGGCGTCTTTCGGCTGAAGCAGCGCTTCGGAGCATAGGGCTGCCGCTCCGCTGTTGTGTGCGCGAAGCAGCCGCTTCTCCTGCTCCGGGAGCCGGAGAGAGCTGTAGCTTGTACGAGGGCGAAGAACGTTGCTGCAGAGAGACGACATTGTGTGCACAGCCTTGCGACTGCTAGAGGACGGTGGCTAAAGCTCCCTGCCTTTTCAATGCACTGCTGGCATGCTTTATTGAAGGTGCTCCGAGACAATTTTCCTGGGTTTTGACTTCGTCCTGATGAAGCCCCTCTTGGGAAACTCGTGCTCGTTTCCGAAGGCTCGAGATGCAGAGAACTCGATGGCAGCTGCAGAAATGAAGGGCTGCGTTGAGTTGTCGAGAAGCAAGAACATAGCCAGCGCCTTGTGTTTGGGAGTCAGCAGCTGCTGGACTTTTGCGATTGCTTTCACTGTGCACTGAATGCCAGGACGGCACGTGCACGTTAAAACAACGAGCTGGGCAAGAGTGGGCAGAAGAGAACGGGCGTCAGACAGCAGCTTACATATTACCATAGGAAGAGCAGTGTTTTTGGAGTGTGCAGCAAATGCGTGTTTCTGGACAAGGGAGGCAAAAGTGCGCTGCGCTCCTAAGCTATCTCCCTGCGAGACACACTGCCAAAGCTTTTCGTTATCATGCAGTCTAGTGCAGACGCACACTACGGCTCTCCGGAGCTGTCCGAAGCTAAGCGCCGGTGGCCGGCGTCTTTCGGCTGAAGCAGCGCTTCGGAGCGTAGGGCTGCCGCTCCGCTGTTGTGTGCGCGAAGCAGCCGCTTCTCCTGCTCCGGGAGCGGACAGAGCGGTAGCTTGTACGAGGGCGAAGAACGAAGCCGCAGAGCACCCGGCTTCTCCGCGCCCCCTAAGGACTGCTAGAGGACCGTGGTGGCCGCTCGCCTTCCTCTTCAATTCCATTCTAGTATCCTTAGGGAAGGTGTTCCGGGACAATTTTCCTGAGTTTTGAATTCGTCCTGATGCAGCCCCTCCTGGGAAACTCGTGCGCGTCCTCTGAGTCTCCGAGTGCAGAGACCTCGATGGCAACTGCAGAAATGAAGGACTGCGTTGAGTTGTCGAGAAGCAAGAACATAGCCTGGAGTTTGGGAGTCAGCAGCTGCTGGACTTTTGCAATTGCTTTCACTGTGCACTGAATGCCAGGACGGCATGTGCACGTTAAAACAACGAGCTGGGCAAGAGTAATCGAAAGATCACGGCCGTCAGAAAGCAGCTTATATATTGCCCTGGAAAGAGCATTGTGTTTGGAGTGTGCAGTAAAATCGTGTTTCTGGACAAGGGAGGCATAAGTGCGCTGCGCTCCTAAGCTATCTCCCTGCGAGACACACTGCCAAAGCTTTTCGCTATGATGCAGTCCAGTGCAGACGCACACTATGGCTCTCCGGAGCTGTCCGAAGCCAAGCGCCGGTGGCCGGCGTCTTTCGGCTGAAGCAGCGCTTCGGAGCGTAGGGCTGCCGATCCGCTCTTGTGTGCGCGAAGCAGCCGCTTCTCCTGCTCCGGGAGCCGGAGAGAGCGGTAGCTTGTACGAGGGCGAAGAACGAAGCCGCAGAGCACCGGGCTTCTGCGCGCACCCTAAGGACTGCTAGAGGACCGTGGTGGCCGCACGCCTGCCTCTTCAATTCCATTCTAGCATCCTTAGGGAAGGTGTTCCAGGACAATTTTCCTGAGTTTTGAATTCGTCCTGATACAGCCCCTCCTGGGAAACTCGTGCTCGTCCTCTGAGTCTCCGACATGCAGAGACCTCGATGGCAACTGCAGAAATGAAGGGCTGCGTTGAGTTGTCGAGAAGCAAGAACATAGCCAGCGCCTTGTGTTTGGGAGTCAGCAGCTGCTAGACTTTTGCGATTGCTATCACTGTGCACTGAAAGCCAGGACGGCCTGTGCACGTTAAAACAACTAGCTGAGCAAGAGTAGCCGAAAAATCACGGCCGCTAGATAGCAGCTTACGTATTGCCCAGGAAAGAGCACTATTTTTGGAGTGTGCAGTAAAATCGTGTTTTTGGACAAGGGAGGCATAAGTGCGCTGCGCTCCTAAGCTATCTCCCTGCGAGACACACTGCCAAAGCTTTTCGCTATGATGCAGTCCAGTGCAGACGCACACTACGGCTCTCCGGAGCTGTCCGAAGCCAAGCGCCGGTGGCCGGCGTCTTTCGGCTGAAGCAGCGCTTCGGAGCGTAGGGCTGCCGCTCCGCTGTTGTGTGCGCGAAGCAGCCGCTTCTCCTGCTCCGGGAGCGGACAGAGCGGTAGCTTGTACGAGGGCGAAGAACGTTGCTGCAGAGAGACGACATTGTGTGCACAGCCTTGCGACTGCTAGAGGACGGTGGCTAAAGCTCCCTGCCTTTTCAATGCACTGCTGGCATGCTTTATTGAAGGTGCTCCGAGACAATTTTCCTGGGTTTTGACTTCGTCCTGATGAAGCCCCTCTTGGGAAACTCGTGCTCGTTTCCGAAGGCTCGAGATGCAGAGAACTCGATGGCAGCTGCAGAAATGAAGGGCTGCGTTGAGTTGTCGAGAAGCAAGAACATAGCCAGCGCCTTGTGTTTGGCAGTCAGCAGCTGCTGGACTTTTGCGATTGCTTTCACTGTGCACTGAATGCCAGGACGGCACGTGCACGTTAAAACAACGAGCTGGGCAAGAGTGGGCAGAAGAGAACGGGCGTCAGACAGCAGCTTACATATTACCATAGGAAGAGCAGTGTTTTTGGAGTGTGCAGCAAATGCGTGTTTCTGGACAAGGGAGGCAAAAGTGCGCTGCGCTCCTAAGCTATCTCCCTGCGAGACACACTGCCAAAGCTTTTCGTTATCATGCAGTCTAGTGCAGACGCACACTACGGCTCTCCGGAGCTGTCCGAAGCTAAGCGCCGGTGGCCGGCGTCTTTCGGCTGAAGCAGCGCTTCGGAGCGTAGGGCTGCCGCTCCGCTGTTGTGTGCGCGAAGCAGCCGCTTCTCCTGCTCCGGGAGCGGACAGAGCGGTAGCTTGTACGAGGGCGAAGAACGAAGCCGCAGAGCACCCGGCTTCTCCGCGCCCCCTAAGGACTGCTAGAGGACCGTGGTGGCCGCTCGCCTTCCTCTTCAATTCCATTCTAGTATCCTTAGGGAAGGTGTTCCAGGACAATTTTCCTGAGTTTTGAATTCGTCCTGATGCAGCCCCTCCTGGGAAACTCGTGCGCGTCCTCTGAGTCTCCGAGTGCAGAGACCTCGATGGCAACTGCAGAAATGAAGGGCTGCGTTGAGTTGTCGAGAAGCAAGAACATAGCCTGGAGTTTGGGAGTCAGCAGCTGCTGGACTTTTGCAATTGCTTTCACTGTGCACTGAATGCCAGGACGGCATGTGCATGTTAAAACAACGAGCTGGGCAAGAGTAATCGAAAGATCACGGCCGTCAGAAAGCAGCTTATATATTGCCCTGGAAAGAGCATTGTGTTTGGAGTGTGCAGTAAAATCGTGTTTCTGGACAAGGGAGGCATAAGTGCGCTGCGCTCCTAAGCTATCTCCCTGCGAGACACACTGCCAAAGCTTTTCGCTATCATGCAGTCCAGTGCAGACGCACACTATGGCTCTCCGGAGCTGTCCGAAGCCAAGCGCCGGTGGCCGGCGTCTTTCGGCTGAAGCAGCGCTTCGGAGCGTAGGGCTGCCGCTCCGCTGTTGTGTGCGCGAAGCAGCCGCTTCTCCTGCTCCGGGAGCGGACAGAGCGGTAGCTTGTACGAGGGCGAAGAACGAAGCCGCAGAGCACCGGCCTTCTGCGCGCACCCTAAGGACTGCTAGAGGACGGTGGTGGCCGCTCGCCTGCCTCTTCAATTCCATTCTAGCATCCTTAGGGAAGGTGTTCCAGGACAATTTTCCTGAGTTTTGAATTCGTCCTGATGCAGCCCCTCCTGGGAAACTCGTGCTCGTCCTCTGAGTCTCTGACATGCAGAGACCTCGATGGCAACTGCAGAAATGAAGGGCTGCGTTGAGTTGTCGAGAAGCAAGAACATAGCCAGCGCCTTGTGTTTGGGAGTCAGCAGCTGCTAGACTTTTGCGATTGCTATCACTGTGCACTGAAAGCCAGGACGGCCTGTGCACGTTAAAACAACTAGCTGAGCAAGAGTAGCCGAAAAATCACGGCCGCTAGATAGCAGCTTACGTATTGCCCAGGAAAGAGCACTATTTTTGGAGTGTGCAGTAAAATCGTGTTTTTGGACAAGGGAGGCATAAGTGCGCTGCGCTCCTAAGCTATCTCCCTGCGAGACACACTGCCAAAGCTTTTCGCTATGATGCAGTCTAGTGCAGACGCACACTACGGCTCTCCGGAGCTGTCCGAAGCCAAGCGCCGGTGGCCGGCGTCTTTCGGCTGAAGCAGCGCTTCGGAGCGTAGGGCTGCCGCTCCGCTGTTGTGTGCGCGAAGCAGCCGCTTCTCCTGCTCCGGGAGCCGGAGAGAGCTGTAGCTTGTACAAGGGCAAAGAACGTTGCTGCAGAGAGACGAAATTGTGTGCACAGTCTTGCGACTGATAGAGGACGGTGGCTAAAGCTCCCTGCCTTTTCAATGCACTGCTGGCATGCTTTATTGAAGGTGCTCCGAGACAATTTTCCTGGGTTTTGACTTCGTCCTGATGAAGCCCCTCTTGGGAAACTCGTGCTCGTTTCCGAAGGCTCGAGATGCAGAGAACTCGATGGCAGCTGCAGAAATGAAGGGCTGCGTTGAGTTGTCGAGAAGCAAGAACATAGCCAGCGCCTTGTGTTTGGGAGTCAGCAGCTGCTGGACTTTTGCGATTGCTTTCACTGTGCACTGAATGCCAGGACGGCACGTGCACGTTAAAACAACGAGCTGGGCAAGAGTGGGCAGAAGAGAACGGGCGTCAGACAGCAGCTTACATATTACCATAGGAAGAGCAGTGTTTTTGGAGTGTGCAGCAAATGCGTGTTTCTGGACAAGGGAGGCAAAAGTGCGCTGCGCTCCTAAGCTATCTCCCTGCGAGACACACTGCCAAAGCTTTTCGTTATCATGCAGTCTAGTGCAGACGCACACTACGGCTCTCCGGAGCTGTCCGAAGCTAAGCGCCGGTGGCCGGCGTCTTTCGGCTGAAGCAGCGCTTCGGAGCGTAGGGCTGCCGCTCCGCTGTTGTGTGCGCGAAGCAGCCGCTTCTCCTGCTCCGGGAGCGGACAGAGCGGTAGCTTGTACGAGGGCGAAGAACGAAGCCGCAGAGCACCCGGCTTCTCCGCGCCCCCTAAGGACTGCTAGAGGACCGTGGTGGCCGCTCGCCTTCCTCTTCAATTCCATTCTAGTATCCTTAGGGAAGGTGTTCCAGGACAATTTTCCTGAGTTTTGAATTCGTCCTGATGCAGCCCCTCCTGGGAAACTCGTGCGCGTCCTCTGAGTCTCCGAGTGCAGAGACCTCGATGGCAACTGCAGAAATGAAGGACTGCGTTGAGTTGTCGAGAAGCAAGAACATAGCCTGGAGTTTGGGAGTCAGCAGCTGCTGGACTTTTGCAATTGCTTTCACTGTGCACTGAATGCCAGGACGGCATGTGCACGTTAAAACAACGAGCTGGGCAAGAGTAATCGAAAGATCACGGCCGTCAGAAAGCAGCTTATATATTGCCCTGGAAAGAGCATTGTTTTTGGAGTGTGCAGTAAAATCGTGTTTCTGGACAAGGGAGGCATAAGTGCGCTGCGCTCCTAAGCTATCTCCCTGCGAGACACACTGCCAAAGCTTTTCGCTATCATGCAGTCTAGTGCAGACGCACACTACGGCTCTCCGGAGCTGTCCGAAGCCAAGCGCCGGTGGCCGGCGTCTTTCGGCTGAAGCAGCGCTTCGGAGCGTAGGGCTGCCGCTCCGCTCTTGTGTGCGCGAAGCAGCCGCTTCTCCTGCTCCGGGAGCCGGAGAGAGCGGTAGCTTGTACGAGGGCGAAGAACGAAGCCGCAGAGCACCGGGCTTCTGCGCGCACCCTAAGGACTGCTAGAGGACCGTGGTGGCTGCACGCCTGCCTCTTCAATTCCATTCTAGCATCCTTAGGGAAGGTGTTCCAGGACAATTTTCCTGAGTTTTGAATTCGTCCTGATACAGCCCCTCCTGGGAAACTCGTGCTCGTCCTCTGAGTCTCCGACATGCAGAGACCTCGATGGCAACTGCAGAAATGAAGGGCTGCGTTGAGTTGTCGAGAAGCAAGAACATAGCCAGCGCCTTGTGTTTGGGAGTCAGCAGCTGCTAGACTTTTGCGATTGCTATCACTGTGCACTGAAAGCCAGGACGGCCTGTGCACGTTAAAACAACTAGCTGAGCAAGAGTAGCCGAAAAATCACGGCCGCTAGATAGCAGCTTACGTATTGCCCAGGAAAGAGCACTATTTTTGGAGTGTGCAGTAAAATCGTGTTTTTGGACAAGGGAGGCATAAGTGCGCTGCGCTCCTAAGCTATCTCCCTGCGAGACACACTGCCAAAGCTTTTCGCTATGATGCAGTCCAGTGCAGACGCACACTACGGCTCTCCGGAGCTGTCCGAAGCCAAGCGCCGGTGGCCGGCGTCTTTCGGCTGAAGCAGCGCTTCGGAGCGTAGGGCTGCCGCTCCGCTGTTGTGTGCGCGAAGCAGCCGCTTCTCCTGCTCCGGGAGCGGACAGAGCGGTAGCTTGTACGAGGGCGAAGAACGTTGCTGCAGAGAGACGACATTGTGTGCACAGCCTTGCGACTGCTAGAGGACGGTGGCTAAAGCTCCCTGCCTTTTCAATGCACTGCTGGCATGCTTTATTGAAGGTGCTCCGAGACAATTTTCCTGGGTTTTGACTTCGTCCTGATGAAGCCCCTCTTGGGAAACTCGTGCTCGTTTCCGAAGGCTCGAGATGCAGAGAACTCGATGGCAGCTGCAGAAATGAAGGGCTGCGTTGAGTTGTCGAGAAGCAAGAACATAGCCAGCGCCTTGTGTTTGGGAGTCAGCAGCTGCTGGACTTTTGCGATTGCTTTCACTGTGCACTGAATGCCAGGACGGCACGTGCACGTTAAAACAACGAGCTGGGCAAGAGTGGGCAGAAGAGAACGGGCGTCAGACAGCAGCTTACATATTACCATAGGAAGAGCAGTGTTTTTGGAGTGTGCAGCAAATGCGTGTTTCTGGACAAGGGAGGCAAAAGTGCGCTGCGCTCCTAAGCTATCTCCCTGCGAGACACACTGCCAAAGCTTTTCGTTATCATGCAGTCTAGTGCAGACGCACACTACGGCTCTCCGGAGCTGTCCGAAGCTAAGCGCCGGTGGCCGGCGTCTTTCGGCTGAAGCAGCGCTTCGGAGCGTAGGGCTGCCGCTCCGCTGTTGTGTGCGCGAAGCAGCCGCTTCTCCTGCTCCGGGAGCGGACAGAGCGGTAGCTTGTACGAGGGCGAAGAACGAAGCCGCAGAGCACCCGGCTTCTCCGCGCCCCCTAAGGACTGCTAGAGGACCGTGGTGGCCGCTCGCCTTCCTCTTCAATTCCATTCTAGTATCCTTAGGGAAGGTGTTCCAGGACAATTTTCCTGAGTTTTGAATTCGTCCTGATGCAGCCCCTCCTGGGAAACTCGTGCGCGTCCTCTGAGTCTCCGAGTGCAGAGACCTCGATGGCAACTGCAGAAATGAAGGACTGCGTTGAGTTGTCGAGAAGCAAGAACATAGCCTGGAGTTTGGGAGTCAGCAGCTGCTGGACTTTTGCAATTGCTTTCACTGTGCACTGAATGCCAGGACGGCATGTGCACGTTAAAACAACGAGCTGGGCAAGAGTAATCGAAAGATCACGGCCGTCAGAAAGCAGCTTATATATTGCCCTGGAAAGAGCATTGTTTTTGGAGTGTGCAGTAAAATCGTGTTTCTGGACAAGGGAGGCATAAGTGCGCTGCGCTCCTAAGCTATCTCCCTGCGAGACACACTGCCAAAGCTTTTCGCTATCATGCAGTCTAGTGCAGACGCACACTACGGCTCTCCGGAGCTGTCCGAAGCCAAGCGCCGGTGGCCGGCGTCTTTCGGCTGAAGCAGCGCTTCGGAGCGTAGGGCTGCCGCTCCGCTCTTGTGTGCGCGAAGCAGCCGCTTCTCCTGCTCCGGGAGCCGGAGAGAGCGGTAGCTTGTACGAGGGCGAAGAACGAAGCCGCAGAGCACCGGGCTTCTGCGCGCACCCTAAGGACTGCTAGAGGACCGTGGTGGCCGCACGCCTGCCTCTTCAATTCCATTCTAGCATCCGTAGGGAAGGTGTTCCAGGACAATTTTCCTGAGTTTTGAATTCGTCCTGATACAGCCCCTCCTGGGAAACTCGTGCTCGTCCTCTGAGTCTCCGACATGCAGAGACCTCGATGGCAACTGCAGAAATGAAGGGCTGCGTTGAGTTGTCGAGAAGCAAGAACATAGCCAGCGCCTTGTGTTTGGGAGTCAGCAGCTGCTAGACTTTTGCGATTGCTATCACTGTGCACTGAAAGCCAGGACGGCCTGTGCACGTTAAAACAACTAGCTGAGCAAGAGTAGCCGAAAAATCACGGCCGCTAGATAGCAGCTTACGTATTGCCCAGGAAAGAGCACTATTTTTGGAGTGTGCAGTAAAATCGTGTTTTTGGACAAGGGAGGCATAAGTGCGCTGCGCTCCTAAGCTATCTCCCTGCGAGACACACTGCCAAAGCTTTTCGCTATGATGCAGTCCAGTGCAGACGCACACTACGGCTCTCCGGAGCTGTCCGAAGCCAAGCGCCGGTGGCCGGCGTCTTTCGGCTGAAGCAGCGCTTCGGAGCGTAGGGCTGCCGCTCCGCTGTTGTGTGCGCGAAGCAGCCGCTTCTCCTGCTCCGGGAGCGGACAGAGCGGTAGCTTGTACGAGGGCGAAGAACGTTGCTGCAGAGAGACGACATTGTGTGCACAGCCTTGCGACTGCTAGAGGACGGTGGCTAAAGCTCCCTGCCTTTTCAATGCACTGCTGGCATGCTTTATTGAAGGTGCTCCGAGACAATTTTCCTGGGTTTTGACTTCGTCCTGATGAAGCCCCTCTTGGGAAACTCGTGCTCGTTTCCGAAGGCTCGAGATGCAGAGAACTCGATGGCAGCTGCAGAAATGAAGGGCTGCGTTGAGTTGTCGAGAAGCAAGAACATAGCCAGCGCCTTGTGTTTGGGAGTCAGCAGCTGCTGGACTTTTGCGATTGCTTTCACTGTGCACTGAATGCCAGGACGGCACGTGCACGTTAAAACAACGAGCTGGGCAAGAGTGGGCAGAAGAGAACGGGCGTCAGACAGCAGCTTACATATTACCATAGGAAGAGCAGTGTTTTTGGAGTGTGCAGCAAATGCGTGTTTCTGGACAAGGGAGGCAAAAGTGCGCTGCGCTCCTAAGCTATCTCCCTGCGAGACACACTGCCAAAGCTTTTCGTTATCATGCAGTCTAGTGCAGACGCACACTACGGCTCTCCGGAGCTGTCCGAAGCTAAGCGCCGGTGGCCGGCGTCTTTCGGCTGAAGCAGCGCTTCGGAGCGTAGGGCTGCCGCTCCGCTGTTGTGTGCGCGAAGCAGCCGCTTCTCCTGCTCCGGGAGCGGACAGAGCGGTAGCTTGTACGAGGGCGAAGAACGAAGCCGCAGAGCACCCGGCTTCTCCGCGCCCCCTAAGGACTGCTAGAGGACCGTGGTGGCCGCTCGCCTGCCTCTTCAATTCCATTCTAGTATCCTTAGGGAAGGTGTTCCAGGACAATTTTCCTGAGTTTTGAATTCGTCCTGATGCAGCCCCTCCTGGGAAACTCGTGCGCGTCCTCTGAGTCTCCGAGTGCAGAGACCTCGATGGCAACTGCAGAAATGAAGGGCTGCGTTGAGTTGTCGAGAAGCAAGAACATAGCCTGGAGTTTGGGAGTCAGCAGCTGCTGGACTTTTGCAATTGCTTTCACTGTGCACTGAATGCCAGGACGGCATGTGCACGTTAAAACAACGAGCTGGGCAAGAGTAATCGAAAGATCACGGCCGTCAGAAAGCAGCTTATATATTGCCCTGGAAAGAGCATTGTGTTTGGAGTGTGCAGTAAAATCGTGTTTCTGGACAAGGGAGGCATAAGTGCGCTGCGCTCCTAAGCTATCTCCCTGCGAGACACACTGCCAAAGCTTTTCGCTATCATGCAGTCCAGTGCAGACGCACACTACGGCTCTCCGGAGCTGTCCGAAGCCAAGCGCCGGTGGCCGGCGTCTTTCGGCTGAAGCAGCGCTTCGGAGCGTAGGGCTGCCGCTCCGCTGTTGTGTGCGCGAAGCAGCCGCTTCTCCTGCTCCGGGAGCCGGAGAGAGCTGTAGCTTGTACGAGGGCAAAGAACGTTGCTGCAGAGAGACGAAATTGTGTGCACAGTCTTGCGACTGATAGAGGACGGTGGCTAAAGCTCCCTGCCTTTTCAATGCACTGCTGGCATGCTTTATTGAAGGTGCTCCGAGACAATTTTCCTGGGTTTTGACTTCGTCCTGATACAGCCCCTCTTGGGAAACTCGTGCTCGTTTCCGAAGGCTCGAGATGCAGAGAACTCGATGGCAGCTGCAGAAATGAAGGGCTGCGTTGAGTTGTCGAGAAGCAAGAACATAGCCAGCGCCTTGTGTTTGGCAGTCAGCAGCTGCTGGACTTTTGCGATTGCTTTCACTGTGCACTGAATGCCAGGACGGCACGTGCACGTTAAAACAACGAGCTGGGCAAGAGTGGGCAGAAGAGAACGGGCGTCAGACAGCAGCTTACATATTACCATAGGAAGAGCAGTGTTTTTGGAGTGTGCAGCAAATGCGTGTTTCTGGACAAGGGAGGCAAAAGTGCGCTGCGCTCCTAAGCTATCTCCCTGCGAGACACACTGCCAAAGCTTTTCGTTATCATGCAGTCTAGTGCAGACGCACACTACGGCTCTCCGGAGCTGTCCGAAGCTAAGCGCCGGTGGCCGGCGTCTTTCGGCTGAAGCAGCGCTTCGGAGCGTAGGGCTGCCGCTCCGCTGTTGTGTGCGCGAAGCAGCCGCTTCTCCTGCTCCGGGAGCGGACAGAGCGGTAGCTTGTACGAGGGCGAAGAACGAAGCCGCAGAGCACCCGGCTTCTCCGCGCCCCCTAAGGACTGCTAGAGGACCGTGGTGGCCGCTCGCCTTCCTCTTCAATTCCATTCTAGTATCCTTAGGGAAGGTGTTCCAGGACAATTTTCCTGAGTTTTGAATTCGTCCTGATGCAGCCCCTCCTGGGAAACTCGTGCGCGTCCTCTGAGTCTCCGAGTGCAGAGACCTCGATGGCAACTGCAGAAATGAAGGACTGCGTTGAGTTGTCGAGAAGCAAGAACATAGCCTGGAGTTTGGGAGTCAGCAGCTGCTGGACTTTTGCAATTGCTTTCACTGTGCACTGAATGCCAGGACGGCATGTGCATGTTAAAACAACGAGCTGGGCAAGAGTAATCGAAAGATCACGGCCGTCAGAAAGCAGCTTATATATTGCCCTGGAAAGAGCATTGTTTTTGGAGTGTGCAGTAAAATCGTGTTTCTGGACAAGGGAGGCATAAGTGCGCTGCGCTCCTAAGCTATCTCCCTGCGAGACACACTGCCAAAGCTTTTCGCTATCATGCAGTCCAGTTCAGACGCACACTACGGCTCTCCGGAGCTGTCCGAAGCCAAGCGCCGGTGGCCGGCGTCTTTCGGCTGAAGCAGCGCTTCGGAGCGTAGGGCTGCCGCTCCGCTGTTGTGTGCGCGAAGCAGCCGCTTCTCCTGCTCCGGGAGCCGGAGAGAGCGGTAGCTTGTACGAGGGCGAAGAACGAAGCCGCAGAGCACCGGGCTTCTGCGCGCACCCTAAGGACTGCTAGAGGACCGTGGTGGCCGCACGCCTGCCTCTTCAATTCCATTCTAGCATCCTTAGGGAAGGTGTTCCAGGACAATTTTCCTGAGTTTTGAATTCGTCCTGATACAGCCCCTCCTGGGAAACTCGTGCTCGTCCTCTGAGTCTCCGACATGCAGAGACCTCGATGGCAACTGCAGAAATGAAGGGCTGCGTTGAGTTGTCGAGAAGCAAGAACATAGCCAGCGCCTTGTGTTTGGGAGTCAGCAGCTGCTAGACTTTTGCGATTGCTATCACTGTGCACTGAAAGCCAGGACGGCCTGTGCACGTTAAAACAACTAGCTGAGCAAGAGTAGCCGAAAAATCACGGCCGCTAGATAGCAGCTTACGTATTGCCCAGGAAAGAGCACTATTTTTGGAGTGTGCAGTAAAATCGTGTTTTTGGACAAGGGAGGCATAAGTGCGCTGCGCTCCTAAGCTATCTCCCTGCGAGACACACTGCCAAAGCTTTTCGCTATCATGCAGTCTAGTGCAGACGCACACTACGGCTCTCCAGAGCTGTCCGAAGCCAAGCGCCGGTGGCCGGCGTCTTTCGGCTGAAGCAGCGCTTCGGAGCGTAGGGCTGCCGCTCCGCTGTTGTGTGCGCGAAGCAGCCGCTTCTCCTGCTCCGGGAGCGGACAGAGCGGTAGCTTGTACGAGGGCGAAGAACGAAGCCGCAGAGCACCCGGCTTCTCCGCGCCCCCTAAGGACTGCTAGAGGACCGTGGTGGCCGCTCGCCTTCCTCTTCAATTCCATTCTAGTATCCTTAGGGAAGGTGTTCCAGGACAATTTTCCTGAGTTTTGAATTCGTCCTGATGCAGCCCCTCCTGGGAAACTCGTGCGCGTCCTCTGAGTCTCCGAGTGCAGAGACCTCGATGGCAACTGCAGAAATGAAGGGCTGCGTTGAGTTGTCGAGAAGCAAGAACATAGCCTGGAGTTTGGGAGTCAGCAGCTGCTGGACTTTTGCAATTGCTTTCACTGTGCACTGAATGCCAGGACGGCATGTGCACGTTAAAACAACGAGCTGGGCAAGAGTAATCGAAAGATCACGGCCGTCAGAAAGCAGCTTATATATTGCCCTGGAAAGAGCATTGTGTTTGGAGTGTGCAGTAAAATCGTGTTTCTGGACAAGGGAGGCATAAGTGCGCTGCGCTCCTAAGCTATCTCCCTGCGAGACACACTGCCAAAGCTTTTCGCTATCATGCAGTCCAGTGCAGACGCACACTACGGCTCTCCGGAGCTGTCCGAAGCCAAGCGCCGGTGGCCGGCGTCTTTCGGCTGAAGCAGCGCTTCGGAGCGTAGGGCTGCCGCTCCGCTGTTGTGTGCGCGAAGCAGCCGCTTCTCCTGCTCCGGGAGCGGACAGAGCGGTAGCTTGTACGAGGGCGAAGAACGAAGCCGCAGAGCACCGGCCTTCTGCGCGCACCCTAAGGACTGCTAGAGGACGGTGGTGTCCGCTCGCCTGCCTCTTCAATTCCATTCTAGCATCCTTAGGGAAGGTGTTCCAGGACAATTTTCCTGAGTTTTGAATTCGTCCTGATGCAGCCCCTCCTGGGAAACTCGTGCTCGTCCTCTGAGTCTCCGACATGCAGAGACCTCGATGGCAACTGCAGAAATGAAGGGCTGCGTTGAGTTGTCGAGAAGCAAGAACATAGCCAGCGCCTTGTGTTTGGGAGTCAGCAGCTGCTGGACTTTTGCGATTGCTATCACTGTGCACTGAAAGCCAGGACGGCCTGTGCACGTTAAAACAACTAGCTGAGCAAGAGTAGCCGAAAAATCACGGCCGCTAGATAGCAGCTTACGTATTGCCCAGGAAAGAGCACTATTTTTGGAGTGTGCAGTAAAATCGTGTTTTTGGACAAGGGAGGCATAAGTGCGCTGCGCTCCTAAGCTATCTCCCTGCGAGACACACTGCCAAAGCTTTTCGCTATGATGCAGTCTAGTGCAGACGCACACTACGGCTCTCCGGAACTGTCCGAAGCCAAGCGCCGGTGGCCGGCGTCTTTCGGCTGAAGCAGCGCTTCGGAGCGTAGGGCTGCCGCTCCGCTGTTGTGTGCGCGAAGCAGCCGCTTCTCCTGCTCCGGGAGCCGGAGAGAGCTGTAGCTTGTACGAGGGCAAAGAACGTTGCTGCAGAGAGACGAAATTGTGTGCACAGTCTTGCGACTGATAGAGGACGGTGGCTAAAGCTCCCTGCCTTTTCAATGCACTGCTGGCATGCTTTATTGAAGGTGCTCCGAGACAATTTTCCTGGGTTTTGACTTCGTCCTGATGAAGCCCCTCTTGGGAAACTCGTGCTCGTTTCCGAAGGCTCGAGATGCAGAGAACTCGATGGCAGCTGCAGAAATGAAGGGCTGCGTTGAGTTGTCGAGAAGCAAGAACATAGCCAGCGCCTTGTGTTTGGGAGTCAGCAGCTGCTGGACTTTTGCGATTGCTTTCACTGTGCACTGAATGCCAGGACGGCACGTGCACGTTAAAACAACGAGCTGGGCAAGAGTGGGCAGAAGAGAACGGGCGTCAGACAGCAGCTTACATATTACCATAGGAAGAGCAGTGTTTTTGGAGTGTGCAGCAAATGCGTGTTTCTGGACAAGGGAGGCAAAAGTGCGCTGCGCTCCTAAGCTATCTCCCTGCGAGACACACTGCCAAAGCTTTTCGTTATCATGCAGTCTAGTGCAGACGCACACTACGGCTCTCCGGAGCTGTCCGAAGCTAAGCGCCGGTGGCCGGCGTCTTTCGGCTGAAGCAGCGCTTCGGAGCGTAGGGCTGCCGCTCCGCTGTTGTGTGCGCGAAGCAGCCGCTTCTCCTGCTCCGGGAGCGGACAGAGCGGTAGCTTGTACGAGGGCGAAGAACGAAGCCGCAGAGCACCCGGCTTCTCCGCGCCCCCTAAGGACTGCTAGAGGACCGTGGTGGCCGCTCGCCTTCCTCTTCAATTCCATTCTAGTATCCTTAGGGAAGGTGTTCCAGGACAATTTTCCTGAGTTTTGAATTCGTCCTGATGCAGCCCCTCCTGGGAAACTCGTGCGCGTCCTCTGAGTCTCCGAGTGCAGAGACCTCGATGGCAACTGCAGAAATGAAGGGCTGCGTTGAGTTGTCGAGAAGCAAGAACATAGCCTGGAGTTTGGGAGTCAGCAGCTGCTGGACTTTTGCAATTGCTTTCACTGTGCACTGAATGCCAGGACGGCATGTGCACGTTAAAACAACGAGCTGGGCAAGAGTAATCGAAAGATCACGGCCGTCAGAAAGCAGCTTATATATTGCCCTGGAAAGAGCATTGTGTTTGGAGTGTGCAGTAAAATCGTGTTTCTGGACAAGGGAGGCATAAGTGCGCTGCGCTCCTAAGCTATCTCCCTGCGAGACACACTGCCAAAGCTTTTCGCTATCATGCAGTCCAGTGCAGACGCACACTACGGCTCTCCGGAGCTGTCCGAAGCCAAGCGCCGGTGGCCGGCGTCTTTCGGCTGAAGCAGCGCTTCGGAGCGTAGGGCTGCCGCTCCGCTGTTGTGTGCGCGAAGCAGCCGCTTCTCCTGCTCCGGGAGCCGGAGAGAGCTGTAGCTTGTACGAGGGCAAAGAACGTTGCTGCAGAGAGACGAAATTGTGTGCACAGTCTTGCGACTGATAGAGGACGGTGGCTAAAGCTCCCTGCCTTTTCAATGCACTGCTGGCATGCTTTATTGAAGGTGCTCCGAGACAATTTTCCTGGGTTTTGACTTCGTCCTGATGAAGCCCCTCTTGGGAAACTCGTGCTCGTTTCCGAAGGCTCGAGATGCAGAGAACTCGATGGCAGCTGCAGAAATGAAGGGCTGCGTTGAGTTGTCGAGAAGCAAGAACATAGCCAGCGCCTTGTGTTTGGCAGTCAGCAGCTGCTGGACTTTTGCGATTGCTTTCACTGTGCACTGAATGCCAGGACGGCACGTGCACGTTAAAACAACGAGCTGGGCAAGAGTGGGCAGAAGAGAACGGGCGTCAGACAGCAGCTTACATATTACCATAGGAAGAGCAGTGTTTTTGGAGTGTGCAGCAAATGCGTGTTTCTGGACAAGGGAGGCAAAAGTGCGCTGCGCTCCTAAGCTATCTCCCTGCGAGACACACTGCCAAAGCTTTTCGTTATCATGCAGTCTAGTGCAGACGCACACTACGGCTCTCCGGAGCTGTCCGAAGCTAAGCGCCGGTGGCCGGCGTCTTTCGGCTGAAGCAGCGCTTCGGAGCGTAGGGCTGCCGCTCCGCTGTTGTGTGCGCGAAGCAGCCGCTTCTCCTGCTCCGGGAGCGGACAGAGCGGTAGCTTGTACGAGGGCGAAGAACGAAGCCGCAGAGCACCCGGCTTCTCCGCGCCCCCTAAGGACTGCTAGAGGACCGTGGTGGCCGCTCGCCTTCCTCTTCAATTCCATTCTAGTATCCTTAGGGAAGGTGTTCCAGGACAATTTTCCTGAGTTTTGAATTCGTCCTGATGCAGCCCCTCCTGGGAAACTCGTGCGCGTCCTCTGAGTCTCCGAGTGCAGAGACCTCGATGGCAACTGCAGAAATGAAGGACTGCGTTGAGTTGTCGAGAAGCAAGAACATAGCCTGGAGTTTGGGAGTCAGCAGCTGCTGGACTTTTGCAATTGCTTTCACTGTGCACTGAATGCCAGGACGGCATGTGCATGTTAAAACAACGAGCTGGGCAAGAGTAATCGAAAGATCACGGCCGTCAGAAAGCAGCTTATATATTGCCCTGGAAAGAGCATTGTTTTTGGAGTGTGCAGTAAAATCGTGTTTCTGGACAAGGGAGGCATAAGTGCGCTGCGCTCCTAAGCTATCTCCCTGCGAGACACACTGCCAAAGCTTTTCGCTATCATGCAGTCCAGTTCAGACGCACACTACGGCTCTCCGGAGCTGTCCGAAGCCAAGCGCCGGTGGCCGGCGTCTTTCGGCTGAAGCAGCGCTTCGGAGCGTAGGGCTGCCGCTCCGCTGTTGTGTGCGCGAAGCAGCCGCTTCTCCTGCTCCGGGAGCCGGAGAGAGCGGTAGCTTGTACGAGGGCGAAGAACGAAGCCGCAGAGCACCGGGCTTCTGCGCGCACCCTAAGGACTGCTAGAGGACCGTGGTGGCCGCACGCCTGCCTCTTCAATTCCATTCTAGCATCCTTAGGGAAGGTGTTCCAGGACAATTTTCCTGAGTTTTGAATTCGTCCTGATACAGCCCCTCCTGGGAAACTCGTGCTCGTCCTCTGAGTCTCCGACATGCAGAGACCTCGATGGCAACTGCAGAAATGAAGGGCTGCGTTGAGTTGTCGAGAAGCAAGAACATAGCCAGCGCCTTGTGTTTGGGAGTCAGCAGCTGCTAGACTTTTGCGATTGCTATCACTGTGCACTGAAAGCCAGGACGGCCTGTGCACGTTAAAACAACTAGCTGAGCAAGAGTAGCCGAAAAATCACGGCCGCTAGATAGCAGCTTACGTATTGCCCAGGAAAGAGCACTATTTTTGGAGTGTGCAGTAAAATCGTGTTTTTGGACAAGGGAGGCATAAGTGCGCTGCGCTCCTAAGCTATCTCCCTGCGAGACACACTGCCAAAGCTTTTCGCTATCATGCAGTCTAGTGCAGACGCACACTACGGCTCTCCGGAGCTGTCCGAAGCCAAGCGCCGGTGGCCGGCGTCTTTCGGCTGAAGCAGCGCTTCGGAGCGTAGGGCTGCCGCTCCGCTGTTGTGTGCGCGAAGCAGCCGCTTCTCCTGCTCCGGGAGCGGACAGAGCGGTAGCTTGTACGAGGGCGAAGAACGAAGCCGCAGAGCACCCGGCTTCTCCGCGCCCCCTAAGGACTGCTAGAGGACCGTGGTGGCCGCTCGCCTTCCTCTTCAATTCCATTCTAGTATCCTTAGGGAAGGTGTTCCAGGACAATTTTCCTGAGTTTTGAATTCGTCCTGATGCAGCCCCTCCTGGGAAACTCGTGCGCGTCCTCTGAGTCTCCGAGTGCAGAGACCTCGATGGCAACTGCAGAAATGAAGGGCTGCGTTGAGTTGTCGAGAAGCAAGAACATAGCCTGGAGTTTGGGAGTCAGCAGCTGCTGGACTTTTGCAATTGCTTTCACTGTGCACTGAATGCCAGGACGGCATGTGCACGTTAAAACAACGAGCTGGGCAAGAGTAATCGAAAGATCACGGCCGTCAGAAAGCAGCTTATATATTGCCCTGGAAAGAGCATTGTGTTTGGAGTGTGCAGTAAAATCGTGTTTCTGGACAAGGGAGGCATAAGTGCGCTGCGCTCCTAAGCTATCTCCCTGCGAGACACACTGCCAAAGCTTTTCGCTATCATGCAGTCCAGTGCAGACGCACACTACGGCTCTCCGGAGCTGTCCGAAGCCAAGCGCCGGTGGCCGGCGTCTTTCGGCTGAAGCAGCGCTTCGGAGCGTAGGGCTGCCGCTCCGCTGTTGTGTGCGCGAAGCAGCCGCTTCTCCTGCTCCGGGAGCGGACAGAGCGGTAGCTTGTACGAGGGCGAAGAACGAAGCCGCAGAGCACCGGCCTTCTGCGCGCACCCTAAGGACTGCTAGAGGACGGTGGTGTCCGCTCGCCTGCCTCTTCAATTCCATTCTAGCATCCTTAGGGAAGGTGTTCCAGGACAATTTTCCTGAGTTTTGAATTCGTCCTGATGCAGCCCCTCCTGGGAAACTCGTGCTCGTCCTCTGAGTCTCCGACATGCAGAGACCTCGATGGCAACTGCAGAAATGAAGGGCTGCGTTGAGTTGTCGAGAAGCAAGAACATAGCCAGCGCCTTGTGTTTGGGAGTCAGCAGCTGCTGGACTTTTGCGATTGCTATCACTGTGCACTGAAAGCCAGGACGGCCTGTGCACGTTAAAACAACTAGCTGAGCAAGAGTAGCCGAAAAATCACGGCCGCTAGATAGCAGCTTACGTATTGCCCAGGAAAGAGCACTATTTTTGGAGTGTGCAGTAAAATCGTGTTTTTGGACAAGGGAGGCATAAGTGCGCTGCGCTCCTAAGCTATCTCCCTGCGAGACACACTGCCAAAGCTTTTCGCTATGATGCAGTCTAGTGCAGACGCACACTACGGCTCTCCGGAACTGTCCGAAGCCAAGCGCCGGTGGCCGGCGTCTTTCGGCTGAAGCAGCGCTTCGGAGCGTAGGGCTGCCGCTCCGCTGTTGTGTGCGCGAAGCAGCCGCTTCTCCTGCTCCGGGAGCCGGAGAGAGCTGTAGCTTGTACGAGGGCAAAGAACGTTGCTGCAGAGAGACGAAATTGTGTGCACAGTCTTGCGACTGATAGAGGACGGTGGCTAAAGCTCCCTGCCTTTTCAATGCACTGCTGGCATGCTTTATTGAAGGTGCTCCGAGACAATTTTCCTGGGTTTTGACTTCGTCCTGATGAAGCCCCTCTTGGGAAACTCGTGCTCGTTTCCGAAGGCTCGAGATGCAGAGAACTCGATGGCAGCTGCAGAAATGAAGGGCTGCGTTGAGTTGTCGAGAAGCAAGAACATAGCCAGCGCCTTGTGTTTGGGAGTCAGCAGCTGCTGGACTTTTGCGATTGCTTTCACTGTGCACTGAATGCCAGGACGGCACGTGCACGTTAAAACAACGAGCTGGGCAAGAGTGGGCAGAAGAGAACGGGCGTCAGACAGCAGCTTACATATTACCATAGGAAGAGCAGTGTTTTTGGAGTGTGCAGCAAATGCGTGTTTCTGGACAAGGGAGGCAAAAGTGCGCTGCGCTCCTAAGCTATCTCCCTGCGAGACACACTGCCAAAGCTTTTCGTTATCATGCAGTCTAGTGCAGACGCACACTACGGCTCTCCGGAGCTGTCCGAAGCTAAGCGCCGGTGGCCGGCGTCTTTCGGCTGAAGCAGCGCTTCGGAGCGTAGGGCTGCCGCTCCGCTGTTGTGTGCGCGAAGCAGCCGCTTCTCCTGCTCCGGGAGCGGACAGAGCGGTAGGTTGTACGAGGGCGAAGAACGAAGCCGCAGAGCACCCGGCTTCTCCGCGCCCCCTAAGGACTGCTAGAGGACCGTGGTGGCCGCTCGCCTTCCTCTTCAATTCCATTCTAGTATCCTTAGGGAAGGTGTTCCAGGACAATTTTCCTGAGTTTTGAATTCGTCCTGATGCAGCCCCTCCTGGGAAACTCGTGCGCGTCCTCTGAGTCTCCGAGTGCAGAGACCTCGATGGCAACTGCAGAAATGAAGGGCTGCGTTGAGTTGTCGAGAAGCAAGAACATAGCCTGGAGTTTGGGAGTCAGCAGCTGCTGGACTTTTGCAATTGCTTTCACTGTGCACTGAATGCCAGGACGGCATGTGCACGTTAAAACAACGAGCTGGGCAAGAGTAATCGAAAGATCACGGCCGTCAGAAAGCAGCTTATATATTGCCCTGGAAAGAGCATTGTGTTTGGAGTGTGCAGTAAAATCGTGTTTCTGGACAAGGGAGGCATAAGTGCGCTGCGCTCCTAAGCTATCTCCCTGCGAGACACACTGCCAAAGCTTTTCGCTATCATGCAGTCCAGTGCAGACGCACACTACGGCTCTCCGGAGCTGTCCGAAGCCAAGCGCCGGTGGCCGGCGTCTTTCGGCTGAAGCAGCGCTTCGGAGCGTAGGGCTGCCGCTCCGCTGTTGTGTGCGCGAAGCAGCCGCTTCTCCTGCTCCGGGAGCCGGAGAGAGCTGTAGCTTGTACGAGGGCAAAGAACGTTGCTGCAGAGAGACGAAATTGTGTGCACAGTCTTGCGACTGATAGAGGACGGTGGCTAAAGCTCCCTGCCTTTTCAATGCACTGCTGGCATGCTTTATTGAAGGTGCTCCGAGACAATTTTCCTGGGTTTTGACTTCGTCCTGATACAGCCCCTCTTGGGAAACTCGTGCTCGTTTCCGAAGGCTCGAGATGCAGAGAACTCGATGGCAGCTGCAGAAATGAAGGGCTGCGTTGAGTTGTCGAGAAGCAAGAACATAGCCAGCGCCTTGTGTTTGGCAGTCAGCAGCTGCTGGACTTTTGCGATTGCTTTCACTGTGCACTGAATGCCAGGACGGCACGTGCACGTTAAAACAACGAGCTGGGCAAGAGTGGGCAGAAGAGAACGGGCGTCAGACAGCAGCTTACATATTACCATAGGAAGAGCAGTGTTTTTGGAGTGTGCAGCAAATGCGTGTTTCTGGACAAGGGAGGCAAAAGTGCGCTGCGCTCCTAAGCTATCTCCCTGCGAGACACACTGCCAAAGCTTTTCGTTATCATGCAGTCTAGTGCAGACGCACACTACGGCTCTCCGGAGCTGTCCGAAGCTAAGCGCCGGTGGCCGGCGTCTTTCGGCTGAAGCAGCGCTTCGGAGCGTAGGGCTGCCGCTCCGCTGTTGTGTGCGCGAAGCAGCCGCTTCTCCTGCTCCGGGAGCGGACAGAGCGGTAGCTTGTACGAGGGCGAAGAACGAAGCCGCAGAGCACCCGGCTTCTCCGCGCCCCCTAAGGACTGCTAGAGGACCGTGGTGGCCGCTCGCCTTCCTCTTCAATTCCATTCTAGTATCCTTAGGGAAGGTGTTCCAGGACAATTTTCCTGAGTTTTGAATTCGTCCTGATGCAGCCCCTCCTGGGAAACTCGTGCGCGTCCTCTGAGTCTCCGAGTGCAGAGACCTCGATGGCAACTGCAGAAATGAAGGACTGCGTTGAGTTGTCGAGAAGCAAGAACATAGCCTGGAGTTTGGGAGTCAGCAGCTGCTGGACTTTTGCAATTGCTTTCACTGTGCACTGAATGCCAGGACGGCATGTGCATGTTAAAACAACGAGCTGGGCAAGAGTAATCGAAAGATCACGGCCGTCAGAAAGCAGCTTATATATTGCCCTGGAAAGAGCATTGTTTTTGGAGTGTGCAGTAAAATCGTGTTTCTGGACAAGGGAGGCATAAGTGCGCTGCGCTCCTAAGCTATCTCCCTGCGAGACACACTGCCAAAGCTTTTCGCTATCATGCAGTCCAGTTCAGACGCACACTACGGCTCTCCGGAGCTGTCCGAAGCCAAGCGCCGGTGGCCGGCGTCTTTCGGCTGAAGCAGCGCTTCGGAGCGTAGGGCTGCCGCTCCGCTGTTGTGTGCGCGAAGCAGCCGCTTCTCCTGCTCCGGGAGCCGGAGAGAGCGGTAGCTTGTACGAGGGCGAAGAACGAAGCCGCAGAGCACCGGGCTTCTGCGCGCACCCTAAGGACTGCTAGAGGACCGTGGTGGCCGCACGCCTGCCTCTTCAATTCCATTCTAGCATCCTTAGGGAAGGTGTTCCAGGACAATTTTCCTGAGTTTTGAATTCGTCCTGATACAGCCCCTCCTGGGAAACTCGTGCTCGTCCTCTGAGTCTCCGACATGCAGAGACCTCGATGGCAACTGCAGAAATGAAGGGCTGCGTTGAGTTGTCGAGAAGCAAGAACATAGCCAGCGCCTTGTGTTTGGGAGTCAGCAGCTGCTAGACTTTTGCGATTGCTATCACTGTGCACTGAAAGCCAGGACGGCCTGTGCACGTTAAAACAACTAGCTGAGCAAGAGTAGCCGAAAAATCACGGCCGCTAGATAGCAGCTTACGTATTGCCCAGGAAAGAGCACTATTTTTGGAGTGTGCAGTAAAATCGTGTTTTTGGACAAGGGAGGCATAAGTGCGCTGCGCTCCTAAGCTATCTCCCTGCGAGACACACTGCCAAAGCTTTTCGCTATCATGCAGTCTAGTGCAGACGCACACTACGGCTCTCCGGAGCTGTCCGAAGCCAAGCGCCGGTGGCCGGCGTCTTTCGGCTGAAGCAGCGCTTCGGAGCGTAGGGCTGCCGCTCCGCTGTTGTGTGCGCGAAGCAGCCGCTTCTCCTGCTCCGGGAGCGGACAGAGCGGTAGCTTGTACGAGGGCGAAGAACGAAGCCGCAGAGCACCCGGCTTCTCCGCGCCCCCTAAGGACTGCTAGAGGACCGTGGTGGCCGCTCGCCTTCCTCTTCAATTCCATTCTAGTATCCTTAGGGAAGGTGTTCCAGGACAATTTTCCTGAGTTTTGAATTCGTCCTGATGCAGCCCCTCCTGGGAAACTCGTGCGCGTCCTCTGAGTCTCCGAGTGCAGAGACCTCGATGGCAACTGCAGAAATGAAGGGCTGCGTTGAGTTGTCGAGAAGCAAGAACATAGCCTGGAGTTTGGGAGTCAGCAGCTGCTGGACTTTTGCAATTGCTTTCACTGTGCACTGAATGCCAGGACGGCATGTGCACGTTAAAACAACGAGCTGGGCAAGAGTAATCGAAAGATCACGGCCGTCAGAAAGCAGCTTATATATTGCCCTGGAAAGAGCATTGTGTTTGGAGTGTGCAGTAAAATCGTGTTTCTGGACAAGGGAGGCATAAGTGCGCTGCGCTCCTAAGCTATCTCCCTGCGAGACACACTGCCAAAGCTTTTCGCTATCATGCAGTCCAGTGCAGACGCACACTACGGCTCTCCGGAGCTGTCCGAAGCCAAGCGCCGGTGGCCGGCGTCTTTCGGCTGAAGCAGCGCTTCGGAGCGTAGGGCTGCCGCTCCGCTGTTGTGTGCGCGAAGCAGCCGCTTCTCCTGCTCCGGGAGCGGACAGAGCGGTAGCTTGTACGAGGGCGAAGAACGAAGCCGCAGAGCACCGGCCTTCTGCGCGCACCCTAAGGACTGCTAGAGGACGGTGGTGTCCGCTCGCCTGCCTCTTCAATTCCATTCTAGCATCCTTAGGGAAGGTGTTCCAGGACAATTTTCCTGAGTTTTGAATTCGTCCTGATGCAGCCCCTCCTGGGAAACTCGTGCTCGTCCTCTGAGTCTCCGACATGCAGAGACCTCGATGGCAACTGCAGAAATGAAGGGCTGCGTTGAGTTGTCGAGAAGCAAGAACATAGCCAGCGCCTTGTGTTTGGGAGTCAGCAGCTGCTGGACTTTTGCGATTGCTATCACTGTGCACTGAAAGCCAGGACGGCCTGTGCACGTTAAAACAACTAGCTGAGCAAGAGTAGCCGAAAAATCACGGCCGCTAGATAGCAGCTTACGTATTGCCCAGGAAAGAGCACTATTTTTGGAGTGTGCAGTAAAATCGTGTTTTTGGACAAGGGAGGCATAAGTGCGCTGCGCTCCTAAGCTATCTCCCTGCGAGACACACTGCCAAAGCTTTTCGCTATGATGCAGTCTAGTGCAGACGCACACTACGGCTCTCCGGAACTGTCCGAAGCCAAGCGCCGGTGGCCGGCGTCTTTCGGCTGAAGCAGCGCTTCGGAGCGTAGGGCTGCCGCTCCGCTGTTGTGTGCGCGAAGCAGCCGCTTCTCCTGCTCCGGGAGCCGGAGAGAGCTGTAGCTTGTACGAGGGCAAAGAACGTTGCTGCAGAGAGACGAAATTGTGTGCACAGTCTTGCGACTGATAGAGGACGGTGGCTAAAGCTCCCTGCCTTTTCAATGCACTGCTGGCATGCTTTATTGAAGGTGCTCCGAGACAATTTTCCTGGGTTTTGACTTCGTCCTGATGAAGCCCCTCTTGGGAAACTCGTGCTCGTTTCCGAAGGCTCGAGATGCAGAGAACTCGATGGCAGCTGCAGAAATGAAGGGCTGCGTTGAGTTGTCGAGAAGCAAGAACATAGCCAGCGCCTTGTGTTTGGGAGTCAGCAGCTGCTGGACTTTTGCGATTGCTTTCACTGTGCACTGAATGCCAGGACGGCACGTGCACGTTAAAACAACGAGCTGGGCAAGAGTGGGCAGAAGAGAACGGGCGTCAGACAGCAGCTTACATATTACCATAGGAAGAGCAGTGTTTTTGGAGTGTGCAGCAAATGCGTGTTTCTGGACAAGGGAGGCAAAAGTGCGCTGCGCTCCTAAGCTATCTCCCTGCGAGACACACTGCCAAAGCTTTTCGTTATCATGCAGTCTAGTGCAGACGCACACTACGGCTCTCCGGAGCTGTCCGAAGCTAAGCGCCGGTGGCCGGCGTCTTTCGGCTGAAGCAGCGCTTCGGAGCGTAGGGCTGCCGCTCCGCTGTTGTGTGCGCGAAGCAGCCGCTTCTCCTGCTCCGGGAGCGGACAGAGCGGTAGCTTGTACGAGGGCGAAGAACGAAGCCGCAGAGCACCCGGCTTCTCCGCGCCCCCTAAGGACTGCTAGAGGACCGTGGTGGCCGCTCGCCTTCCTCTTCAATTCCATTCTAGTATCCTTAGGGAAGGTGTTCCAGGACAATTTTCCTGAGTTTTGAATTCGTCCTGATGCAGCCCCTCCTGGGAAACTCGTGCGCGTCCTCTGAGTCTCCGAGTGCAGAGACCTCGATGGCAACTGCAGAAATGAAGGACTGCGTTGAGTTGTCGAGAAGCAAGAACATAGCCTGGAGGTTGGGAGTCAGCAGCTGCTGGACTTTTGCAATTGCTTTCACTGTGCACTGAATGCCAGGACGGCATGTGCACGTTAAAACAACGAGCTGGGCAAGAGTAATCGAAAGATCACGGCCGTCAGAAAGCAGCTTATATATTGCCCTGGAAAGAGCATTGTTTTTGGAGTGTGCAGTAAAATCGTGTTTCTGGACAAGGGAGGCATAAGTGCGCTGCGCTCCTAAGCTATCTCCCTGCGAGACACACTGCCAAAGCTTTTCGCTATCATGCAGTCCAGTGCAGACGCACACTACGGCTCTCCGGAGCTGTCCGAAGCCAAGCGCCGGTGGCCGGCGTCTTTCGGCTGAAGCAGCGCTTCGGAGCGTAGGGCTGCCGCTCCGCTGTTGTGTGCGCGAAGCAGCCGCTTCTCCTGCTCCGGGAGCCGGAGAGAGCGGTAGCTTGTACGAGGGCGAAGAACGAAGCCGCAGAGCACCGGGCTTCTGCGCGCACCCTAAGGACTGCTAGAGGACCGTGGTGGCCGCACGCCTGCCTCTTCAATTCCATTCTAGCATCCTTAGGGAAGGTGTTCCAGGACAATTTTCCTGAGTTTTGAATTCGTCCTGATACAGCCCCTCCTGGGAAACTCGTGCTCGTCCTCTGAGTCTCCGACATGCAGAGACCTCGATGGCAACTGCAGAAATGAAGGGCTGCGTTGAGTTGTCGAGAAGCAAGAACATAGCCAGCGCCTTGTGTTTGGGAGTCAGCAGCTGCTAGACTTTTGCGATTGCTATCACTGTGCACTGAAAGCCAGGACGGCCTGTGCACGTTAAAACAACTAGCTGAGCAAGAGTAGCCGAAAAATCACGGCCGCTAGATAGCAGCTTACGTATTGCCCAGGAAAGAGCACTATTTTTGGAGTGTGCAGTAAAATCGTGTTTTTGGACAAGGGAGGCATAAGTGCGCTGCGCTCCTAAGCTATCTCCCTGCGAGACACACTGCCAAAGCTTTTCGTTATCATGCAGTCTAGTGCAGACGCACACTACGGCTCTCCGGAGCTGTCCGAAGCCAAGCGCCGGTGGCCGGCGTCTTTCGGCTGAAGCAGCGCTTCGGAGCGTAGGGCTGCCGCTCCGCTGTTGTGTGCGCGAAGCAGCCGCTTCTCCTGCTCCGGGAGCGGACAGAGCGGTAGCTTGTACGAGGGCGAAGAACGAAGCCGCAGAGCACCCGGCTTCTCCGCGCCCCCTAAGGACTGCTAGAGGACCGTGGTGGCCGCTCGCCTTCCTCTTCAATTCCATTCTAGTATCCTTAGGGAAGGTGTTCCAGGACAATTTTCCTGAGTTTTGAATTCGTCCTGATGCAGCCCCTCCTGGGAAACTCGTGCGCGTCCTCTGAGTCTCCGAGTGCAGAGACCTCGATGGCAACTGCAGAAATGAAGGACTGCGTTGAGTTGTCGAGAAGCAAGAACATAGCCTGGAGTTTGGGAGTCAGCAGTTGCTGGACTTTTGCGATTGCTTTCACTGTGCACTGAATGCCAGGACGGCATGTGCACGTTAAAACAACGAGCTGGGCAAGAGTAATCGAAAGATCACGGCCGTCAGAAAGCAGCTTATATATTGCCCTGGAAAGAGCATTGTGTTTGGAGTGTGCAGTAAAATCGTGTTTCTGGACAAGGGAGGCATAAGTGCGCTGCGCTCCCAAGCTATCTCCCTGCGAGACACACTGCCAAAGCTTTTCGCTATCATGCAGTCCAGTGCAGACGCACACTACGGCTCTCCGGAGCTGTCCGAAGCCAAGCGCCGGTGGCCGGCGTCTTTCGGCTGAAGCAGCGCTTCGGAGCGTAGGGCTGCCGCTCCGCTGTTGTGTGCGCGAAGCAGCCGCTTCTCCTGCTCCGGGAGCCGGAGAGAGCGGTAGCTTGTACGAGGGCGAAGAACGAAGCCGCAGAGCACCGGGCTTCTGCGCGCACCCTAAGGACTGCTAGAGGACCGTGGTGGCCGCTCGCCTTCCTCTTCAATTCCATTCTAGTATCCTTAGGGAAGGTGTTCCAGGACAATTTTCCTGAGTTTTGAATTCGTCCTGATGCAGCCCCTCCTGGGAAACTCGTGCGCGTCCTCTGAGTCTCCGAGTGCAGAGACCTCGATGGCAACTGCAGAAATGAAGGACTGCGTTGAGTTGTCGAGAAGCAAGAACATAGCCTGGAGTTTGGGAGTCAGCATTTGCTGGACTTTTGCAATTGCTTTCACTGTGCACTGAATGCCAGGACGGCATGTGCACGTTAAAACAACGAGCTGGGCAAGAGTAATCGAAAGATCACGGCCGTCAGAAAGCAGCTTATATATTGCCCTGGAAAGAGCATTGTTTTTGGAGTGTGCAGTAAAATCGTGTTTCTGGACAAGGGAGGCATAAGTGCGCTGCGCTCCTAAGCTATCTCCCTGCGAGACACACTGCCAAAGCTTTTCGCTATCATGCAGTCTAGTGCAGACGCACACTACGGCTCTCCGGAGCTGTCCGAAGCCAAGCGCCGGTGGCCGGCGTCTTTCGGCTGAAGCAGTGCTTCGGAGCGTAGGGCTGCCGCTCCGCTGTTGTGTGCGCGAAGCAGCCGCTTCTCCTGCTCCGGGAGCCGGAGAGAGCGGTAGCTTGTACGAGGGCGAAGAACGAAGCCGCAGAGCACCGGGCTTCTGCGCGCACCCTAAGGACTGCTAGAGGACCGTGGTGGCCGCACGCCTGCCTCTTCAATTCCATTCTAGCATCCTTAGGGAAGGTGTTCCAGGACAATTTTCCTGAGTTTTGAATTCGTCTGATACAGCCCCTCCTGGGAAACTCGTGCTCGTCCTCTGAGTCTCCGACATGCAGAGACCTCGATGGCAACTGCAGAAATGAAGGGCTGCGTTGAGTTGTCGAGAAGCAAGAACATAGCCAGCGCCTTGTGTTTGGGAGTCAGCAGCTGCTAGACTTTTGCGATTGCTATCACTGTGCACTGAAAGCCAGGACGGCCTGTGCACGTTAAAACAACTAGCTGAGCAAGAGTAGCCGAAAAATCACGGCCGCTAGATAGCAGCTTACGTATTGCCCAGGAAAGAGCACTATTTTTGGAGTGTGCAGTAAAATCGTGTTTTTGGACAAGGGAGGCATAAGTGCGCTGCGCTCCTAAGCTATCTCCCTGCGAGACACACTGCCAAAGCTTTTCGCTATGATGCAGTCCAGTGCAGACGCACACTACGGCTCTCCGGAGCTGTCCGAAGCCAAGCGCCGGTAGCCGGCGTCTTTCGGCTGAAGCAGCGCTTCGGAGCGTAGGGCTGCCGCTCCGCTGTTGTGTGCGCGAAGCAGCCGCTTCTCCTGCTCCGGGAGTGGACAGAGCGGTAGCTTGTACGAGGGCGAAGAACGTTGCTGCAGAGAGACGACATTGTGTGCACAGCCTTGCGACTGCTAGAGGACGGCGGCTAAAGCTCCCTGCCTTTTCAATGCACTGCTGGCATGCTTTATTGAAGGTGCTCCGAGACAATTTTCCTGGGTTTTGACTTCGTCCTGATGAAGCCCCTCTTGGGAAACTCGTGCTCGTTTCCGAAGGCTCGAGATGCAGAGAACTCGATGGCAGCTGCAGAAATGAAGGGCTGCGTTGAGTTGTCGAGAAGCAAGAACATAGCCAGCGCCTTGTGTTTGGGAGTCAGCAGCTGCTGGACTTTTGCGATTGCTTTCACTGTGCACTGAATGCCAGGACGGCACGTGCACGTTAAAACAACGAGCTGGGCAAGAGTGGGCAGAAGAGAACGGGCGTCAGACAGCAGCTTACATATTACCATAGGAAGAGCAGTGTTTTTGGAGTGTGCAGCAAATGCGTGTTTCTGGACAAGGGAGGCAAAAGTGCGCTGCGCTCCTAAGCTATCTCCCTGCGAGACACACTGCCAAAGCTTTTCGTTATCATGCAGTCTAGTGCAGACGCACACTACGGCTCTCCGGAGCTGTCCGAAGCTAAGCGCCGGTGGCCGGCGTCTTTCGGCTGAAGCAGCGCTTCGGAGCGTAGGGCTGCCGCTCCGCTGTTGTGTGCGCGAAGCAGCCGCTTCTCCTGCTCCGGGAGCGGACAGAGCGGTAGCTTGTACGAGGGCGAAGAACGAAGCCGCAGAGCACCCGGCTTCTCCGCGCCCCCTAAGGACTGCTAGAGGACCGTGGTGGCCGCTCGCCTTCCTCTTCAATTCCATTCTAGTATCCTTAGGGAAGGTGTTCCAGGACAATTTTCCTGAGTTTTGAATTCGTCCTGATGCAGCCCCTCCTGGGAAACTCGTGCGCGTCCTCTGAGTCTCCGAGTGCAGAGACCTCGATGGCAACTGCAGAAATGAAGGACTGCGTTGAGTTGTCGAGAAGCAAGAACATAGCCTGGAGTTTGGGAGTCAGCAGCTGCTGGACTTTTGCAATTGCTTTCACTGTGCACTGAATGCCAGGACGGCATGTGCACGTTAAAACAACGAGCTGGGCAAGAGTAATCGAAAGATCACGGCCGTCAGAAAGCAGCTTATATATTGCCCTGGAAAGAGCATTGTTTTTGGAGTGTGCAGTAAAATCGTGTTTCTGGACAAGGGAGGCATAAGTGCGCTGCGCTCCTAAGCTATCTCCCTGCGAGACACACTGCCAAAGCTTTTCGCTATCATGCAGTCCAGTGCAGACGCACACTACGGCTCTCCGGAGCTGTCCGAAGCCAAGCGCCGGTGGCCGGCGTCTTTCGGCTGAAGCAGCGCTTCGGCGCGTAGGGCTGCCGCTCCGCTGTTGTGTGCGCGAAGCAGCCGCTTCTCCTGCTCCGGGAGCCGGAGTGAGCGGTAGCTTGTACGAGGGCGAAGAACGAAGCCGCAGAGCACCGGGCTTCTGCGCGCACCCTAAGGACTGCTAGAGGACCGTGGTGGCCGCACGCCTGCCTCTTCAATTCCATTCTAGCATCCTTAGGGAAGGTGTTCCAGGACAATTTTCCTGAGTTTTGAATTCGTCCTGATACAGCCCCTCCTGGGAAACTCGTGCTCGTCCTCTGAGTCTCCGACATGCAGAGACCTCGATGGCAACTTCAGAAATGAAGGGCTGCGTTGAGTTGTCGAGAAGCAAGAACATAGCCAGCGCCTTGTGTTTGGGAGTCAGCAGCTGCTAGACTTTTGCGATTGCTATCACTGTGCACTGAAAGCCAGGACGGCCTGTGCACGTTAAAACAACGAGCTGGGCAAGAGTAATCGAAAGATCACGGCCGTCAGAAAGCAGCTTATATATTGCCCTGGAAAGAGCACTATTTTTGGAGTGTGCAGTAAAATCGTGTTTTTGGACAAGGGAGGCATAAGTGCGCTGCGCTCCTAAGCTATCTCCCTGCGAGACACACTGCCAAAGCTTTTCGCTATGATGCAGTCTAGTGCAGACGCACACTACGGCTCTCCGGAGCTGTCCGAAGCCAAGCGCCGGTAGCCGGCGTCTTTCGGCTGAAGCAGCGCTTCGGAGCGTAGGGCTGCCGCTCCGCTGTTGTGTGCGCGAAGCAGCCGCTTCTCCTGCTCCGGGAGCGGACAGAGCGGTAGCTTGTACGAGGGCGAAGAACGTTGCTGCAGAGAGACGACATTGTGTGCACAGCCTTGCGACTGCTAGAGGACGGTGGCTAAAGCTCCCTGCCTTTTCAATGCACTGCTGGCATGCTTTATTGAAGGTGCTCCGAGACAATTTTCCTGGGTTTTGACTTCGTCCTGATGAAGCCCCTCTTGGGAAACTCGTGCTCGTTTCCGAAGGCTCGAGATGCAGAGAACTCGATGGCAGCTGCAGAAATGAAGGGCTGCGTTGAGTTGTCGAGAAGCAAGAACATAGCCAGCGCCTTGTGTTTGGCAGTCAGCAGCTGCTGGACTTTTGCGATTGCTTTCACTGTGCACTGAATGCCAGGACGGCACGTGCACGTTAAAACAACGAGCTGGGCAAGAGTGGGCAGAAGAGAACGGGCGTCAGACAGCAGCTTACATATTACCATAGGAAGAGCAGTGTTTTTGGAGTGTGCAGCAAATGCGTGTTTCTGGACAAGGGAGGCAAAAGTGCGCTGCGCTCCTAAGCTATCTCCCTGCGAGACACACTGCCAAAGCTTTTCGTTATCATGCAGTCTAGTGCAGACGCACACTACGGCTCTCCGGAGCTGTCCGAAGCTAAGCGCCGGTGGCCGGCGTCTTTCGGCTGAAGCAGCGCTTCGGAGCGTAGGGCTGCCGCTCCGCTGTTGTGTGCGCGAAGCAGCCGCTTCTCCTGCTCCGGGAGCGGACAGAGCGGTAGCTTGTACGAGGGCGAAGAACGAAGCCGCAGAGCACCCGGCTTCTCCGCGCCCCCTAAGGACTGCTAGAGGACCGTGGTGGCCGCTCGCCTTCCTCTTCAATTCCATTCTAGTATCCTTAGGGAAGGTGTTCCAGGACAATTTTCCTGAGTTTTGAATTCGTCCTGATGCAGCCCCTCCTGGGAAACTCGTGCGCGTCCTCTGAGTCTCCGAGTGCAGAGACCTCGATGGCAACTGCAGAAATGAAGGACTGCGTTGAGTTGTCGAGAAGCAAGAACATAGCCTGGAGTTTGGGAGTCAGCAGCTGCTGGACTTTTGCAATTGCTTTCACTGTGCACTGAATGCCAGGACGGCATGTGCACGTTAAAACAACGAGCTGGGCAAGAGTAATCGAAAGATCACGGCCGTCAGAAAGCAGCTTATATATTGCCCTGGAAAGAGCATTGTTTTTGGAGTGTGCAGTAAAATCGTGTTTCTGGACAAGGGAGGCATAAGTGCGCTGCGCTCCTAAGCTATCTCCCTGCGAGACACACTGCCAAAGCTTTTCGCTATCATGCAGTCCAGTGCAGACGCACACTACGGCTCTCCGGAGCTGTCCGAAGCCAAGCGCCGGTGGCCGGCGTCTTTCGGCTGAAGCAGCGCTTCGGCGCGTAGGGCTGCCGCTCCGCTGTTGTGTGCGCGAAGCAGCCGCTTCTCCTGCTCCGGGAGCCGGAGAGAGCGGTAGCTTGTACGAGGGCGAAGAACGAAGCCGCAGAGCACCCGGCTTCTCCGCGCCCCCTAAGGACTGCTAGAGGACCGTGGTGGCCGCTCGCCTGCCTCTTCAATTCCATTCTAGTATCCTTAGGGAAGGTGTTCCAGGACAATTTTCCTGAGTTTTGAATTCGTCCTGATGCAGCCCCTCCTGGGAAACTCGTGCTCGTCCTCTGAGTCTCCGACATGCAGAGACCTCGATGGCAACTGCAGAAATGAAGGGCTGCGTTGAGTTGTCGAGAAGCAAGAACATAGCCAGCGCCTTGTGTTTGGGAGTCAGCAGCTGCTAGACTTTTGCGATTGCTATCACTGTGCACTGAAAGCCAGGACGGCCTGTGCACGTTAAAACAACTAGCTGAGCAAGAGTAGCCGAAAAATCACGGCCGCTAGATAGCAGCTTACGTATTGCCCAGGAAAGAGCACTATTTTTGGAGTGTGCAGTAAAATCGTGTTTTTGGACAAGGGAGGCATAAGTGCGCTGCGCTCCTAAGCTATCTCCCTGCGAGACACACTGCCAAAGCTTTTCGTTATCATGCAGTCTAGTGCAGACGCACACTACGGCTCTCCGGAGCTGTCCGAAGCTAAGCGCCGGTGGCCGGCGTCTTTCGGCTGAAGCAGCGCTTCGGAGCGTAGGGCTGCCGCTCCGCTGTTGTGTGCGCGAAGCAGCCGCTTCTCCTGCTCCGGGAGCGGACAGAGCGGTAGCTTGTACGAGGGCGAAGAACGAAGCCGCAGAGCACCCGGCTTCTCCGCGCCCCCTAAGGACTGCTAGAGGACCGTGGTGGCCGCTCGCCTGCCTCTTCAATTCCATTCTAGTATCCTTAGGGAAGGTGTTCCAGGACAATTTTCCTGAGTTTTGAATTCGTCCTGATGCAGCCCCTCCTGGGAAACTCGTGCTCGTCCTCTGAGTCTCCGACATGCAGAGACCTCGATGGCAACTGCAGAAATGAAGGGCTGCGTTGAGTTGTCGAGAAGCAAGAACATAGCCAGCGCCTTGTGTTTGGGAGTCAGCAGCTGCTAGACTTTTGCGATTGCTATCACTGTGCACTGAAAGCCAGGACGGCCTGTGCACGTTAAAACAACTAGCTGAGCAAGAGTAGCCGAAAAATCACGGCCGCTAGATAGCAGCTTACGTATTGCCCAGGAAAGAGCACTATTTTTGGAGTGTGCAGTAAAATCGTGTTTTTGGACAAGGGAGGCATAAGTGCGCTGCGCTCCTAAGCTATCTCCCTGCGAGACACACTGCCAAAGCTTTTCGTTATCATGCAGTCTAGTGCAGACGCACACTACGGCTCTCCGGAGCTGTCCGAAGCTAAGCGCCGGTGGCCGGCGTCTTTCGGCTGAAGCAGCGCTTCGGAGCGTAGGGCTGCCGCTCCGCTGTTGTGTGCGCGAAGCAGCCGCTTCTCCTGCTCCGGGAGCGGACAGAGCGGTAGCTTGTACGAGGGCGAAGAACGAAGCCGCAGAGCACCCGGCTTCTCCGCGCCCCCTAAGGACTGCTAGAGGACCGTGGTGGCCGCTCGCCTGCCTCTTCAATTCCATTCTAGTATCCTTAGGGAAGGTGTTCCAGGACAATTTTCCTGAGTTTTGAATTCGTCCTGATGCAGCCCCTCCTGGGAAACTCGTGCGCGTCCTCTGAGTCTCCGAGTGCAGAGACCTCGAGGGCAACTGCAGAAATGAAGGGCTGCGTTGAGTTGTCGAGAAGCAAGAACATAGCCTGGAGTTTGGGAGTCAGCAGCTGCTGGACTTTTGCAATTGCTTTCACTGTGCACTGAATGCCAGGACGGCATGTGCACGTTAAAACAACGAGCTGGGCAAGAGTAATCGAAAGATCACGGCCGTCAGAAAGCAGCTTATATATTGCCCTGGAAAGAGCATTGTTTTTGGAGTGTGCAGTAAAATCGTGTTTCTGGACAAGGGAGGCATAAGTACGCTGCGCTCCTAAGCTATCTCCCTGCGAGACACACTGCCAAAGCTTTTCGCTATCATGCAGTCCAGTGCAGACGCACACTACGGCTCTCCGGAGCTGTCCGAAGCCAAGCGCCGGTGGCCGGCGTCTTTCGGCTGAAGCAGCGCTTCGGAGCGTAGGGCTGCCGCTCCGCTGTTGTGTGCGCGAAGCAGCCGCTTCTCCTGCTCCGGGAGCCGGAGAGAGCGGTAGCTTGTACGAGGGCGAAGAACGAAGCCGCAGAGCACCGGCCTTCTGCGCGCACCCTAAGGACTGCTAGAGGATGGTGGTGGCCGCTCGCCTGCCTCTTCAATTCCATTCTAGCATCCTTAGGGAAGGTGTTCCAGGACAATTTTCCTGAGTTTTGAATTCGTCCTGATGCAGCCCCTCCTGGGAAACTCGTGCTCGTCCTCTGAGTCTCCGACATGCAGAGACCTCGATGGCAACTGCAGAAATGAAGGGCTGCGTTGAGTTGTCGAGAAGCAAGAACATAGCCAGCGCCTTGTGTTTGGGAGTCAGCAGCTGCTAGACTTTTGCGATTGCTATCACTGTGCACTGAAAGCCAGGACGGCCTGTGCACGTTAAAACAACTAGCTGAGCAAGAGTAGCCGAAAAATCACGGCCGCTAGATAGCAGCTTACGTATTGCCCAGGAAAGAGCACTATTTTTGGAGTGTGCAGTAAAATCGTGTTTTTGGACAAGGGAGGCATAAGTGCGCTGCGCTCCTAAGCTATCTCCCTGCGAGACACACTGCCAAAGCTTTTCGCTATGATGCAGTCTAGTGCAGACGCACACTACGGCTCTCCGGAGCTGTCCGAAGCCAAGCGCCGGTGGCCGGCGTCTTTCGGCTGAAGCAGCGCTTCGGAGCGTAGGGCTGCCGCTCCGCTGTTGTGTGCGCGAAGCAGCCGCTTCTCCTGCTCCGGGAGCCGGACAGAGCGGTAGCTTGCACGAGGGCAAAGAACGTTGTTGCAGAGAGACGAAATTGTGTGCACAGTCTTGCGACTGATAGAGGACGGTGGCTAAAGCTCCCTGCCTTTTCAATGCACTGCTGGCATGCTTTATTGAAGGTGCTCCGAGACAATTTTCCTGGGTTTTGACTTCGTCCTGATGAAGCCCCTCTTGGGAAACTCGTGCTCGTTTCCGAAGGCTCGAGATGCAGAGAACTCGATGGCAGCTGCAGAAATGAAGGGCTGCGTTGAGTTGTCGAGAAGCAAGAACATAGCCAGCGCCTTGTGTTTGGCAGTCAGCAGCTGCTGGACTTTTGCGATTGCTTTCACTGTGCACTGAATGCCAGGACGGCACGTGCACGTTAAAACAACGAGCTGGGCAAGAGTGGGCAGAAGAGAACGGGCGTCAGACAGCAGCTTACATATTACCATAGGAAGAGCAGTGTTTTTGGAGTGTGCAGCAAATGCGTGTTTCTGGACAAGGGAGGCAAAAGTGCGCTGCGCTCCTAAGCTATCTCCCTGCGAGACACACTGCCAAAGCTTTTCGTTATCATGCAGTCTAGTGCAGACGCACACTACGGCTCTCCGGAGCTGTCCGAAGCTAAGCGCCGGTGGCCGGCGTCTTTCGGCTGAAGCAGCGCTTCGGAGCGTAGGGCTGCCGCTCCGCTGTTGTGTGCGCGAAGCAGCCGCTTCTCCTGCTCCGGGAGCCGGAGAGAGCGGTAGCTTGTACGAGGGCGAAGAACGAAGCCGCAGAGCACCGGGCTTCTGCGCGCACCCTAAGGACTGCTAGAGGACCGTGGTGGCCGCACGCCTGCCTCTTCAATTCCATTCTAGCATCCTTAGGGAAGGTGTTCCAGGACAATTTTCCTGAGTTTTGAATTCGTCCTGATACAGCCCCTCCTGGGAAACTCGTGCTCGTCCTCTGAGTCTCCGACATGCAGAGACCTCGATGGCAACTGCAGAAATGAAGGGCTGCGTTGAGTTGTCGAGAAGCAAGAACATAGCCAGCGCCTTGTGTTTAGGAGTCAGCAGCTGCTAGACTTTTGCGATTGCTATCACTGTGCACTGAAAGCCAGGACGGCCTGTGCACGTTAAAACAACGAGCTGGGCAAGAGTAATCGAAAGATTATGGCCGTCAGAAAGCAGCTTATATATTGCCCTGGAAAGAGCACTATTTTTGGAGTGTGCAGTAAAATCGTGTTTTTGGACAAGGGAGGCATAAGTGCGCTGCGCTCCTAAGCTATCTCCCTGCGAGACACACTGCCAAAGCTTTTCGCTATGATGCAGTCTAGTGCAGACGCACACTACGGCTCTCCGGAGCTGTCCGAAGCCAAGCGCCGGTAGCCGGCGTCTTTCGGCTGAAGCAGCGCTTCGGAGCGTAGGGCTGCCGCTCCGCTGTTGTGTGCGCGAAGCAGCCGCTTCTCCTGCTCCGGGAGCGGACAGAGCGGTAGCTTGTACAAGGGCGAAGAACGTTGCTGCAGAGAGACGACATTGTGTGCACAGCCTTGCGACTGCTAGAGGACGGTGGCTAAAGCTCCCTGCCTTTTCAATGCACTGCTGGCATGCTTTATTGAAGGTGCTCCGAGACAATTTTCCTGGGTTTTGACTTCGTCCTGATGAAGCCCCTCTTGGGAAACTCGTGCTCGTTTCCGAAGGCTCGAGATGCAGAGAACTCGATGGCAGCTGCAGAAATGAAGGGCTGCGTTGAGTTGTCGAGAAGCAAGAACATAGCCAGCGCCTTGTGTTTGGGAGTCAGCAGCTGCTGGACTTTTGCGATTGCTTTCACTGTGCACTGAATGCCAGGACGGCACATGCACGTTAAAACAACGAGCTGGGCAAGAGTGGGCAGAAGAGAACGGGCGTCAGACAGCAGCTTACATATTACCATAGGAAGAGCAGTGTTTTTGGAGTGTGCAGCAAATGCGTGTTTCTGGACAAGGGAGGCAAAAGTGCGCTGCGCTCCTAAGCTATCTCCCTGCGAGACACACTGCCAAAGCTTTTCGTTATCATGCAGTCTAGTGCAGACGCACACTACGGCTCTCCGGAGCTGTCCGAAGCTAAGCGCCGGTGGCCGGCGTCTTTCGGCTGAAGCAGCGCTTCGGAGCGTAGGGCTGCCGCTCCGCTGTTGTGTGCGCGAAGCAGCCGCTTCTCCTGCTCCGGGAGCGGACAGAGCGGTAGCTTGTACGAGGGCGAAGAACGAAGCCGCAGAGCACCCGGCTTCTCCGCGCCCCCTAAGGACTGCTAGAGGACCGTGGTGGCCGCTCGCCTTCCTCTTCAATTCCATTCTAGTATCCTTAGGGAAGGTGTTCCAGGACAATTTTCCTGAGTTTTGAATTCGTCCTGATGCAGCCCCTCCTGGGAAACTCGTGCGCGTCCTCTGAGTCTCCGAGTGCAGAGACCTCGATGGCAACTGCAGAAATGAAGGACTGCGTTGAGTTGTCGAGAAGCAAGAACATAGCCTGGAGTTTGGGAGTCAGCAGCTGCTGGACTTTTGCGATTGCTTTCACTGTGCACTGAATGCCAGGACGGCATGTGCACGTTAAAACAACGAGCTGGGCAAGAGTAATCGAAAGATCACGGCCGTCAGAAAGCAGCTTATATATTGCCCTGGAAAGAGCATTGTTTTTGGAGTGTGCAGTAAAATCGTGTTTCTGGACAAGGGAGGCATAAGTGCGCTGCGCTCCTAAGCTATCTCCCTGCGAGACACACTGCCAAAGCTTTTCGCTATCATGCAGTCCAGTGCAGACGCACACTACGGCTCTCCGGAGCTGTCCGAAGCCAAGCGCCGGTGGCCGGCGTCTTTCGGCTGAAGCAGCGCTTCGGAGCGTAGGGCTGCCGCTCCGCTGTTGTGTGCGCGAAGCAGCCGCTTCTCCTGCTCCGGGAGCCGGAGAGAGCGGTAGCTTGTACGAGGGCGAAGAACGAAGCCGCAGAGCACCGGGCTTCTGCGCGCCCCCTAAGGACTGCTAGAGGACCGTGGTGGCCGCACGCCTGCCTCTTCAATTCCATTCTAGCATCCTTAGGGAAGGTGTTCCAGGACAATTTTCCTGAGTTTTGAATTCGTCCTGATACAGCCCCTCCTGGGAAACTCGTGCTCGTCCTCTGAGTCTCCGACATGCAGAGACCTCGATGGCAACTGCAGAAATGAAGGGCTGCGTTGAGTTGTCGAGAAGCAAGAACATAGCCAGCGCCTTGTGTTTGGGAGTCAGCAGCTGCTAGACTTTTGCGATTGCTATCACTGTGCACTGAAAGCCAGGACGGCCTGTGCACGTTAAAACAACTAGCTGAGCAAGAGTAGCCGAAAAATCACGGCCACTAGATAGCAGCTTACGTATTGCCCAGGAAAGAGCACTATTTTTGGAGTGTGCAGTAAAATCGTGTTTTTGGACAAGGGAGGCATAAGTGCGCTGCGCTCCTAAGCTATCTCCCTGCGAGACACACTGCCAAAGCTTTTCGCTATGATGCAGTCTAGTGCAGACGCACACTACGGCTCTCCGGAGCTGTCCGAAGCCAAGCGCCGGTAGCCGGCGTCTTTCGGCTGAAGCAGCGCTTCGGAGCGTACGGCTGCCGCTACGCAGGTGTGTGCGCGAAGCAGCCGCTTCTCCTGCTCCGGGAGCCGGACAGAGTGGTAGCTTGTACGAGGGCGAAGAACGAAGCCGCAGAGCACCCGGCTTCTCCGCGCACCCTAAGGTTCAAACAACGAGCTGGGTAAGAGTAATCGAAAGATCACGGCCGTCAGAAAGCCCTGGCCCTGGGCTGGGGCCTGAATGCAAAAAATCCATACATCGAAGGATGGACCCTAGACCGAAGTTGTCCCCTCCTCAAGGTTCTTCTGTCCTGATAGACCCAAGGGAGCCCTACAAAGTGACATGAGGAACCTGGACTGGTGAGTTTTCTTTCCCAGGGAAAATCGCGAAAGGTTGTGCCCAGGGGGTCCTGGGCCTGGGATGGGACATGACTGCAAAAAATCATTATATCAAAGGATGGATTGCAGACCGAAGTTGTTCCCTCCTGAAACGTGTGCTGCCCTGATAGACCCAAGGGAGTCCTACAAAGTGACATTAGGAACCTGGACTAGTGAGTTTTCTTTCCCAGGGAAAATGGCCAAAGGTTATGACCTGGGGCTCCTGGCCCTTGGATGGGACCTGACTGCAAAAAATCCTTATATCGGAGGATGTACCCCAGACCGAAGTTGTCCCCATCTAAACTTGTTCTGCCCTGATAAACCCAAGGGAGCCCTACAAAGTGACATCAGGAATCTGGACTGGTGAGTTTTCTATCCCAGGGAAAATGGCCAAAGGATGTGCCCAAGGGCCCCTGGCCCTGGGCTGGCACCTGACTGCAAAGAATTTTTATATCGAAGAATGGATCGCAGACCGAAGTTTTCTGTACCTCATAATTGTGCTACCAAGATACATCCAAGGGAGGCCTACAAACTGACATCAGGAACCTGGACTGGTGAGGTTTCTTTCCCAGAGAAAATTGCCAATGGTTGTGTCCAGGGGGTCCCAGCCCTGGGATGGGGCCTGGCTGCAAATAATCCTTATATCGAAGGATGTACCCCAGACCGAAGTTGTCCCCACCTCAAATTTCTGCTTCCCAGATAGACCCAAGGGAGCCCTACAAAGTGACATCAGGCACCTGGACTGGTGAGTTTTCTTTACCAGGGAAAATGGCCAAAGGCTGTGCCCAGGGGCCCCTGGCCCTGGGCTGCGACCTCACTGCAAAGAATCTTTATATCAAAGGATGGATCGCAGACCAAAGTTTTCCGTACCTCATAATTGTGCTACCCTGATACATCCAACGGACCCCTCCAAACTGACATCAGGAACCTGGACTGGTGAGTTTTCTTTCCCAGGGGAAATGGACAAAGGATGTGCACAGGTGCCCCGAGCCCTGGGTTGGGACCGGACTGCAAAAAATCCTTATGTCGAAGGATGGATCGCAGACTAAAGTTGTCCCCTCCTCAAAGTTGTGCTGCCCTGATAGACCCAAGGGAGCCCTACAAACTGACATCCTAAACCAGGAAAGGTGAGTTTTCTTTCCTAGGGAAAATTGCCAAAGGATGTGCTCAGGGCGCCCTGGCCCTGGGCTGGCACCTGACTGCAAAAAATGGTTATATCATAGGATGGACCCTAGATCTAAGTTTTCCCCACCTCAAAATTGTGCTGCCCTGATAGACCCACGGAAGCCCTACAAACTGACATCAGCAACCTGGACTGGTGAGTTTTCTTTCCCAGGGATAATGGCCAAAGCATGTGCCCAGGGGCCTCTGGCCCTGGGCTGGCACCTGACTACAAAGAATCCTTATATCGAAGGATGGATCACAGACCGAAGTTTTCCCCTCCTGAAACTTGTGCAGCCCTGATGGACCCAAGGGAGCCCTACAAACTGACAACAGGAACCTGGACTGGTGAGTTTTCTTTCCCAGGGAAAATGGCCAAAGGTTGTGGTCAGGGGACCCTGGCCCTGCGCTGTGGCCTGAGTGCAAAAAATCCTTATATCGAAGGATGGAACCCAGACCGAAGTAGTCCCCATCTCAAACTTGTGCTGCCCTGATAGACCCAAGGGAAGCCTACAAAGTGACATCAGGAACCTGGTCTGGTGGGTTGTATTTTGCATGGAAAATGGCCAAAGGGTGTGCTCAGGGGCCCCTGGCCCTCGGTTGTGACCTAACTGCAAAATATCCATACATCGAAGGATGGAGCCTAGACCGAAGTTGTCCCCTCCACAAAGTTGTGCTGCCCTGATAGACCCAAGGGAGCCCTTCAAAGTGACATCAGGAACCTGGACTGGTGAGTTTTTTTTCCAGGGAAAATCGCCAAAGGTTGTGCCCACGGGCTCCTGGCCCTGGGATGGGCACCTGACTGCAAAAAATCATTATAGCGAAGGATGGACCCCAGACCGAAGTAGTCCCAACCTCCTGAATCTTGTGCTGCCCCGATAGACCCAGGTGAGCACTACAAACCGACATCAGGCACCTGGACTGGTGAATTGTATTTCGCATGGAAAATGGCCAAGGGATGTGCCCAGGGGCCCCTGGCCCTGGGCTGGGCACCTGACTGCAAAAAATCCATACATCGAAGGATGGACCCTAGACCGAAGTTGTCCCCTCCTCAAGGTTCTTCTGCCCTGATAGACCCAAGGGGGCCTTAGAAAGTGACGTCAGGAACCTGGACTGGTGAGTTTTCTTTCCCAGGGAAAATCGCGAATGGTTGTGCCCAGGGGGTCCCGGCCCTGGGATGGGACATGACTGCAAAAAACTCCTTATATTGAAGGATGGATAGCAGACCAAAGTTGTCCCCTCCTGAAACTCGTGCCGCCCCGATGGACCCAAGGGAGCCCTACAAACTGACATCAGCAACCTGGACTGGTGAGTTTTCTTTCCCAGGGAAAATGGCCAAAGGATGTGCTCAGGGGCCCCTGGCCCTGGTCTGGGCCTTGACTGCAAAAAATCCTTATATCGAAAGATGGAACCCAGACCGAAGTAGTCCCCATCTCAAACTTCTGCTGACCTGATAGACCCAAGGAAAGCCTACAAACTGACATCAGGAACCTGGACTGGTGAGTTGTATTTTGCATGGAAAATGGCCAAAGGGTGTGCTCAGGGGCCCCTGCCCCTGGGTTGTGACCTAACTTCAAAAAATCCATACATCGAAGGATGGAGCCTAGACCGAAGTTGTCCCCTCCTCAAGGTTCTTCTGTCCTGATAGACCCAAGGGAGCCCTTCAAAGTGACATCAGGAACCTGGACTGGTGAGTTTTCTTTCCCAGGGAAAATCGCGAATGGTTGTGTCCAGGGGGTCCCAGCCCTGGGATGGGGCCTGGCTGCAAATAATCCTTATATCGAAGGATGTACCTCAGACCGAAGTTGTCCCCACCTCAAATTTCTGCTTCCCAGATAGACCCAAGGGAGCCCTACAAACTGACATCAGGAACCTGGACTGGTGAGTTTTCTTTACCAGGGAAAATGGCCAAAGGCTGTGCCCAGGGGCCCCTGGCCCTGGGCTGCGACCTCACTGCAAAGAATCTTTATATCAAAGGATGGATCGCAGACCAAAGTTTTCCGTACCTCATAATTGTGCTACCCTGATACATCCAACGGACCCCTCCAAACTGACATCAGGAACCTGGACTGGTGAGTTTTCTTTCCCAGGGGAAATGGACAAAGGATGTGCACAGGTGCCCCGAGCCCTGGGTTGGGACCGGACTGCAAAAAATCCTTATGTCGAAGGATGGATCGCAGACTAAAGTTGTCCCCTCCTCAAAGTTGTGCTGCCCTGATAGACCCAAGGGAGCCCTACAAACTGACATCCTAAACCAGGAAAGGTGAGTTTTCTTTCCGAGGGAAAATTGCCAAAGGATGTGCTCAGGGCGCCCTTGCCCTGGGCTGGCACCTGACTGCAAAAAATGGTTATATCATAGGATGGACCCTAGATCTAAGTTTTCCCCACCTCAAAATTGTGCTGCCCTGATAGACCCACGGAAGCCCTACAAACTGACATCAGCAACCTGGACTGGTGAGTTTTCTTTCCCAGGGATAATGGCCAAAGCATGTGCCCAGGGGCCTCTGGCCCTGGGCTGGCACCTGACTACAAAGAATCCTTATATCGAAGGATGGATCACAGACCGAAGTTTTCCCCTCCTGAAACTTGTGCAGCCCTGATGGACCCAAGGGAGCCCTACAAACTGACAACAGGAACCTGGACTGGTGAGTTTTCTTTCCCAGGGAAAATGGCCAAAGGTTGTGGTCAGGGGACCCTGGCCCTGCGCTGTGGCCTGAGTGCAAAAAATCCTTATATCGAAGGATGGAACCCAGACCGAAGTAGTCCCCATCTCAAACTTGTGCTGCCCTGATAGACCCAAGGGAAGCCTACAAAGTGACATCAGGAACCTGGTCTGGTGGGTTGTATTTTGCATGGAAAATGGCCAAAGGGTGTGCTCAGGGGCCCCTGGCCCTCGGTTGTGACCTAACTGCAAAATATCCATACATCGAAGGATGGAGCCTAGACCGAAGTTGTCCCCTCCACAAAGTTGTGCTGCCCTGATAGACCCAAGGGAGCCCTTCAAAGTGACATCAGGAACCTGGACTGGTGAGTTTTTTTTCCAGGGAAAATCGCCAAAGGTTGTGCCCACGGGCTCCTGGCCCTGGGATGGGCACCTGACTGCAAAAAATCATTATAGCGAAGGATGGACCCCAGACCGAAGTAGTCCCAACCTCCTGAATCTTGTGCTGCCCCGATAGACCCAGGTGAGCACTACAAACCGACATCAGGCACCTGGACTGGTGAATTGTATTTCGCATGGAAAATGGCCAAGGGATGTGCCCAGGGGCCCCTGGCCCTGGGCTGGGCACCTGACTGCAAAAAATCCATACATCGAAGGATGGACCCTAGACCGAAGTTGTCCCCTCCTCAAGGTTCTTCTGCCCTGATAGACCCAAGGGGGCCTTAGAAAGTGACGTCAGGAACCTGGACTGGTGAGTTTTCTTTCCCAGGGAACATCGCGAATGGTTGTGCCCAGGGGGTCCCGGCCCTGGGATGGGACATGACTGCAAAAAACTCCTTATATTGAAGGATGGATAGCAGACCAAAGTTGTCCCCTCCTGAAACTCGTGCCGCCCCGATGGACCCAAGGGAGCCCTACAAACTGACATCAGCAACCTGGACTGGTGAGTTTTCTTTCCCAGGGAAAATGGCCAAAGGATGTGCTCAGGGGCCCCTGGCCCTGGTTTGGGCCTTGACTGCAAAAAATCCTTATATCGAAAGATGGAACCCAGACCGAAGTAGTCCCCATCTCAAACTTCTGCTGACCTGATAGACCCAAGGAAAGCCTACAAACTGACATCAGGAACCTGGACTGGTGAGTTGTATTTTGCATGGAAAATGGCCAAAGGGTGTGCTCAGGGGCCCCTGCCCCTGGGTTGTGACCTAACTTCAAAAAATCCATACATCGAAGGATGGAGCCTAGACCGAAGTTGTCCCCTCCTCAAGGTTCTTCTGTCCTGATAGACCCAAGGGAGCCCTTCAAAGTGACATCAGGAACCTGGACTGGTGAGTTTTCTTTCCCAGGGAAAATCGCGAATGGTTGTGCCCAGGGGCTCCTGGCCCTGGGATAGGCACCTGACTGCAAAAAATCATTATATCGAAGGATGGACCCCAGACCGAAGTAGTCCCCACCTCAAACTTGTGCTGCCCCGATAGACCCAAGGGAGCCCTACAAACTGACATCAGGCACCTGGACTGGTGAGTTTTATTTCGCATAGAAAATGGCCAAAGGATGTGCCCAGGGGCCCCTGGCCGTGGGCTGGGCACCTGACTGCAAAAAATCCATACATCGAAGGATGGACCCTAGACCGAAGTTGTCCACCCTTCAAGGTTCTTCTGCCCTGATAGACCCAAGGGAGCCCTACAAAGTGACATCAGGAACCTGGACTGGTGAGTTTTCTTTCCCAGAGAAAATCGCCAATGGTTGTGCCCAGGGGGTCCTGGCCCTTGGATGGGTCCTCACTTCAAAAAATCCTTATATCGAAGGATGTAGCCTAGACCGAATATGTTCCCTCCTGAAACTTGTGCTGCCCTGATAGACCCAAGGGAGCCCTACAAACTGACATCAGGAACCTGGACTGGTGAGTTTTTTTTCCAGGGAAAATCGCCAAAGGTTGTGCCCACGGGCTCCTGGCCCTGGGATGGGCACCTGACTGCAAAAAATCATTATAGCGAAGGATGGACCCCAGACCGAAGTAGTCCCAACCTCCTGAATCTTGTGCTGCCCCGATAGACCCAGGTGAGCACTACAAACCGACATCAGGCACCTGGACTGGTGAATTGTATTTCGCATGGAAAATGGCCAAGGGATGTGCCCAGGGGCTCCTGGCCCTGGGCTGGGCACCTGACTGCAAAAAATCCATACATCGAAGGATGGACCCTAGAACGAAGTTGTCCCCTCCTCAAGGTTCTTCTGCCCTGATAGACCCAAGGGGGCCTTAGAAAGTGACGTCAGGAACCTGGACTGGTGAGTTTTCTTTCCCAGGGAAAATCGCGAATGGTTGTGCCCAGGGGGTCCCGGCCCTGGGATGGGACATGACTGCAAAAAACTCCTTATATTGAAGGATGGATAGCAGACCAAAGTTGTCCCCTCCTGAAACTCGTGCCGCCCCGATGGACCCAAGGGAGCCCTACAAACTGACATCAGCAACCTGGACTGGTGAGTTTTCTTTCCCAGGGAAAATGGCCAAAGGATGTGCTCAGGGGCCCCTGGCCCTGGTCTGGGCCTTGACTGCAAAAAATCCTTATATCGAAAGATGGAACCCAGACCGAAGTAGTCCCCATCTCAAACTTCTGCTGACCTGATAGACCCAAGGAAAGCCTACAAACTGACATCAGGAACCTGGACTGGTGAGTTGTATTTTGCATGGAAAATGGCCAAAGGGTGTGCTCAGGGGCCCCTGCCCCTGGGTTGTGACCTAACTTCAAAAAATCCATACATCGAAGGATGGAGCCTAGACCGAAGTTGTCCCCTCCTCAAGGTTCTTCTGTCCTGATAGACCCAAGGGAGCCCTTCAAAGTGACATCAGGAACCTGGACTGGTGAGTTTTCTTTCCCAGGGAAAATCGCGAATGGTTGTGCCCAGGGGCTCCTGGCCCTGGGATAGGCACCTGACTGCAAAAAATCATTATATCGAAGGATGGACCCCAGACCGAAGTAGTCCCCACCTCAAACTTGTGCTGCCCCGATAGACCCAAGGGAGCCCTACAAACTGACATCAGGCACCTGGACTGGTGAGTTTTATTTCGCATAGAAAATGGCCAAAGGATGTGCCCAGGGGCCCCTGGCCGTGGGCTGGGCACCTGACTGCAAAAAATCCATACATCGAAGGATGGACCCTAGACCGAAGTTGTCCACCCTTCAAGGTTCTTCTGCCCTGATAGACCCAAGGGAGCCCTACAAAGTGACATCAGGAACCTGGACTGGTGAGTTTTCTTTCCCAGAGAAAATCGCCAATGGTTGTGCCCAGGGGGTCCTGGCCCTTGGATGGGTCCTCACTTCAAAAAATCCTTATATCGAAGGATGTAGCCTAGACCGAATATGTTCCCTCCTGAAACTTGTGCTGCCCTGATAGACCCAAGGGAGCCCTACAAACTGACATCAGGAAGCTGGACTGGTGAGTTTTCTTTCCCAGGGAAAATGGCCAAAGGGTGTTCCCAGGGGCCCCTGGCCCTCGGCTGGGACCTCACTGCAAAGAATCCTCATATCGAAGGATGGATCGCAGACGGAAGTTTTCCGTACCTCATAATTGTGCTACCCAGATACATCCAAGGGAGCCCTACAAACTGACATCAGCAACCTGGACTGGTGAGTTTTCTTTCCCAGGGAAAATGGCCAAAGGATGTGCCTAGGGGCCCCTGGCACTGGGCTGGGCCCTGACTGCAAAAAATCCTTATATCGAAGGATGGATAGCAGACCGAACTTGTCTCTACGTAAACTTGTGCTGCCCTGGTAGACCCAAGGGAGCCCTACAAACTGACATCAGCAACCTGGACTGGTGAGTTTTCTTTCCCAGGGAAAATGGCCAAAGGATGTGCTCAGGGGCCCCTGGCCCTGGGCTGGAACCTGACTGCAAAAAATCCTTATATCGAAGGATGGATAGCAGACAGAAATTCTCCATACCTCATAATTGTGCTGCCCTGATAGACCCAAGGGAGCCCTAAAAACTGACATCAGGAACCTGGACTGGTGAGTTTTCTTTCCCAGGGAAAATGGCCAAAGGCTGTGCCCAGGGGCCCCTGGCCATGGGGTGGCACCTGACTGCAAAGAATCCTTATATCGAAGGATGGATCGCAGACCGAAGTTTTCTCCTCCTCAAACTTGTGCGGCCCTGATAGACCCAAGTGAGCACAGCAAACTGACATCAGGAACCTGGACTGGTGAGTTTTCTTTCCCAGGGAAACTGGCCAAAAGATGTGCCTAGGGGCCCCTGGCCCTGGGCCGAGCCCTGACTGCAAAAAACTCCTTATATCGAAGGATGGATAGCAGACCGAAGTTGTCCCTACCTAAAGTTGTGCTGCCCTGATTGTCCCAAGGGAGCCCTACAAAGTGACATCAGGAACCTGGACTGGTGAGTTTTCTTTCCCAGGGAAAATGGCCAAAGGATGTGCCCAGGGGCCCCTGGCCCTGGGCTGGCACCTGACTGCAAAGAATCCTTATATCTAAGAATGGATCGCAGACCGAAGTTTTCCCCTCCTCAAACTTGTGCGGCCCAGATAGACCCAAGTGAGCACAACAAACTGACATCAGGAACCTGGACTGGTGAGGTTTCTTTCCCAGGGAAAATGGCCAAAGGATGTGCCCAGGGGCCCCTGGCCCTGTGCTGGCACCTGACTGCAAAAAACTCCTTATATTGAAGGATGGATAGCAGACCAAAGTTGTCCCCTCCTGAAACTCGTGCCGCCCCGATGGACCCAAGGGAGCCCTACAAACTGACATCAGCAACCTGGACTGGTGAGTTTTCTTTCCCAGGGAAAATGGACAAAGGATGTGGTCAGGGGCCCCTGGCCCTGGGCTCCGACCTCACTGCAAAAAATCCTTATATCGAAGGATGGACCCCAGACCGAAGTAGTCCCCACCTCAAACTTGTGCTGCCCTGATAGACCCAGGTGAGCCCTACAAACTGACATCAGGCACCTGGACTGGTGAGTTGTATTTCGCATGGAAAATGGCCAAAGGTTGTGCCCAGGGGACCCTGGCCCTGGGCTGTGCACCTGACTGCAAAATATCCATACATCGAAGGATGGACCCTAGACCGAAGTTGTCCACCCTTCAAGGTTCTTCTGCCCTGATAGACCCAAGGGAGCCCTACAAAGTGACATCAGGAACCTGGACTGGTGAGTTTTCTTTCCCAGGGAAAATTGCCAATGGTTGTGCCCAGGGGGTCCTGGCCCTGGGATCTGTCCTCACTTCACAAAATCCTTATATCGAAGGATGTAGCCTAGACCGAATATATTCCCTCCTGAAACTTGTGCTGCCCTGATAGACCCAAGGGAGCCCTACAAACTGACATCAGGAAGCTGGACTGGTGAGTTTTCTTTCCCAGGGAAAATGGCCAAAGGATGTGCCCAGGGGCCCCTGGCCCTCGGCTGGGACCTCACTGCAAAGAATCCTCATATCGAAGGATGGATCGCAGACGGAAGTTTTCCGTACCTCATAATTGTGCTACCCAGATACATCCAAGGGAGCCCTACAAACTGACGTCAGCAACCTGGACTGGTGAGTTTTCTTTCCCAGGGAAAATGGCCAAAGGATGTGCCTAGGGGCCCCTGGCACTGGGCTGGGCCCTGACTGCAAAAAATCCTTATATCGAAGGATGGATAGCAGACCGAACTTGTCTCTACGTAAACTTGTGCTGCCCTGGTAGACCCAAGGGAGCCCTACAAACTGACATCAGCAAACTGGACTGGTGAGTTTTCTTTCCCAGGGAAAATGGCCAAAGGATGTGCTCAGGGGCCCCTGGCCCTGGGCTGGAACCTGACTGCAAAAAATCCTTATATCGAAGGATGGATAGCAGACAGAAATTCTCCATACCTCATAATTGTGCTGCCCTGATAGACCCAAGGGAGGCCTACAAACTGACATCAGGAACCTGGACTGGTGAGTTGTATTTCGCATGGGAAATGGCCAAAGGATGTGCCCAGGGGCCCCTGGCCATGGGGTGGCACCTGACTGCAAAGAATCCTTATATCGAAGGATGGATCGCAGACCGAAGTCTTCCCCTCCTCAAACTTGTGCGGCCCTGATAGACCCAAGGGAGCCCTACAAACTGACATCAGGAACCTGGACTGGTGAGTCTTCTTTACCAGGGAAAATGGCCAAAGGATGTGCTCAGGGGCCCCTGGCCCTGTGCTGGGCCTTGACTGCAAAAAATCCTTATATCATAGTATGGACCCTAGATCTAAGTTTTCCCCACCTCAAACTTGTGCTGCCCCGATAGACCCAAGGGAGCCCTACAAACTGACATCAGGCAACTGGACTGGTGAGTTTTCTTTACCAGGGAAAATGGACAAAGGATGTGTTCAGGGGCCGTTGGCCCGGGGCTGGGCCCTGACTGCAAAAAATCCTTATATCGAAGGATGGACCCATGACCAAAGTAGTCCCCATTTCAAACTTGTGCTGACCTGATAGACCCAAGGGAGCCCTACAAACTGACATCAGGAACCTGGACTGGTGAGTTGTATTTTGCATGGAAAATGGCCAAAGGGTGTGCTCAGGGGCCCCTGGCCCTGGGTTGTGACCTAACTGCAAAAAAATCCATACATCGAAGGATGGAGCCTAGACCGAAGTTGTCCCCTCCTCAAGGTTCTTCTGTCCTGATAGACCCAGGTGAGCCCTACAAACTGACATCAGGCACCTGGACTGGTGAGTTGTATTTCGCATGGAAAATGGCCAAAGGTTGTACCCAGGGGCTCCTGGTCCTGGTATGGGACCTCACTGCAAAAAATCCTTATATCGAAGGATGTACCCGAGACCAAAGTTGTCCCCTCCTGAAACTTGTGCTGCCCCGATAGACTCAAGGGAGCCCGACAAACTGACATCAGCAACCTGGACAGGTGAGTTTTCTTTCCCAGGGAAAATGGCCAAAGGATGTGCCCTGGGGCCCCTGGCCCTGGGCTGCAACCTCACTGCAAAGAATCCTTATATCGAGGGATGGATCGCAGACCGAAGTTTTCCGTACCTCATAATTGTGCTACCCTGATACATCCAAGGGACCCCTACAAAAAGACATCAGGAAGCTGGACTGGTGAGTTTTCTTTCCCAGGGGAAATGGCCAAAGGATGTGCTCAGGGGCCCCTGGACCTGGGCTAGCACCTCACTTCAAAAAGTCCATTTATTGAAGGATGTACCCCAGACCGAAGTAGTCCCCACCTCAAACTTGTGCTGCCCTGATAGACCCAAGTGAATCCTACAAACTGACATCAGGAGGCTGGACTGGTGAGTTTTCTTTCCCAGGGAAAATGGCCAAAGGATGTGCACAGGGGCCCCGAGCCCTGGGTTGGGACCGGACTGCAAAAAATCCTTTTGTCGAAGGATGGATTGCAGACTAAAGTTGTCCCCTCCTCAAGATTCTTCTGCCCTGATAGACCCAAGGGAGCCCTACAAACTGACATCTGGAACCAGGAAAGGTGAGTATTCTTTCCCAGGGAAAATTGCCAAAGGATGTGCCTAGGGCCCCCTGGCCCTGGGCTGGGCACCTGACTGCAAAAATTCCTTATATCATAGGATGGACCCTAGATCTAAGTTTTCCCCACCTCAAAATTGTGCTGCCCTGATAGACCCAAGGGAGCCCTACAAACTGACATCCGGAACCTGGACTGGTGAGTTTTCTTTCCCAGGGAAAATGGCCAAAGGATGTGCCCAGGGGCCCCGAGCCCTGGGTTGGGACCGTACTGCAAAAAATCCTTATGTCGAAGGATGGATTGCAGAATAAAGTTGTCCCATCCTCAAGATTCTTCTGCCCTGATAGACCCAAGGGAGCCCTACAAACTGACATCAGGAACCAGGAAAGGTGAGTTTTCTTTCCTAGGGAAAATTGCCAAAGGATGTACCCAGGGCCCCCTGGCCCTGAGCTGGGCCCTGACTGCAAATAATCCTTATATCGAAGGATGGACCCTAGATTGAAGTTTTCCCCACCTCAAAATTGTGCTGCCCTGATAGACCCAAGGGAGCCCTACAAACTGACATCATCAGCCTGGACAGGTGAGTTTTCTTTACCAGGGAAAATGGACAAAGGATATACTCAGGGGCCCCTGGCACTGGGCTGGAACCTGACTGCAAAAAACTGCTTATATCGAAGCATGGATAGCAGACCGAAGTGGTCCCCACCTCAAACTTGTGCTGCCCTGATAGACCCAAGGGAGCCCTACAAACTGACATCAGGCACCTGGACTGGTGAGTTGTATTTCACATGGAAAATGGCCAAAGGATGTGCCCAGTGGCCCCTGGCCCTGGGCTGGTGCCTGACTGCAAAATATCCATACATCGAAGGATGGACCCTAGACCGAAGTTGTCCCCTCTTCAAGGTTCTTCTGCCCTGATAGACCCAAGGGAGCCCTACAAAGTGACATCAGGAACCTGGACTGGTGAGTTTTCTTTCCAAAGGAAAATTGCCAATGGTTGTGCCCAGGGGGTCCTGGCCCTGGGATTTACCTGGCTGCAAGAAATTATGATATCGAAGGATGTATCCCAGACCGAAGTAGTCCCCACCTCAAACTTGTGCTGCCCTGATAGACCCAAGGGAGCCCTGCAAACTGACATCAGGTTGCTGGACTGGTGAGTTTTCTTTCCCAGGGAAAATGGCCAAAGGATGTGCCCAGGAGCCCCTGGCCCTGGGCTGGGGCCTCACTGCAAAGAATCCTTATATCGAAGGATGGATAGCAGAACAAAGTTTTCCGTACCTCATAATTGTTCTACCCTGATACCTCCAAGGGAGCCCTACAAACTGACATCAGCAACCTGGACTGGTGAGTTTTCTTTCCCAGGGAAAATGGCCAAAGGATGTGCCCAGGGTCCCCTGGCCCTGGGATGGGACCTCACTTCAAATAATCGATATATCGAAGGATGGATTGCATAGCGAAGATGTCCCTACCTAAACTTGTGCTGCCCTGATGGACCCAAGGGAGCCCTACAAACTGACATCAGGAACCTGGACTGGTGAGTTGTATTTCGCATGGAAAATGGCCAAAGGATGTGCCCAGGAACCCCTGGCCCTGGGCTAGGCACCTGACTGCAAAATATCCATACATCGAAGGATGGAGCGTAGACCGAAGTTGTCCCCTCTTCAAGGTTCTTCTGCCCTGATAGACCCAAGGGAGCCCTACAAAGTGACATCAGGAACCTGGACTGGTGAGTTTTCTTTCCTAGGGTAAATCGCCAATGGTTGTGCCCAGGGGGTCCCGGCCCTGGGCTGGGACCCGGCTGCAAAAAATCCTTATATCGAAGGATGGACCCCTGACCGAAGTTGTCGCCTCCTCAAACTTGGGCTGCCCTGATAGACCCAAGGGACCCCTACAAACTGACATCAGGAAGCTGGACTGGTGAGTTTTCTTTCCCAGGGTAAATGGCCAAAGGATGAGCCCAGGGGCCCCTGGCTCTTGGCTGGAACTGGAGTTCAAAAAGTCAATACATCGAAGGATGGACCCCAGACCGATGTTGCCCCCACATCAAACTTGTGCTGCCCTGATAGACCCAAGTTAGCCCTACAAACTGACATCCGGAACCTGGACTGGTGAGTCTTCTTTCCCAGGGAAAATGGCCAAAGGATGTGCCCAGGGGCCCCGAGCCCTGGGTTGGGACCGGACTGCAAAAAATCCTTATGTCGAAGGATGGATTGCAGACTAAAGTTGTCCCATCCTCAAGATTCTTCTGCCTTGATAGACCCAAGGGAGCCCTACAAACTGACATCCGGAACCTGGACTGGTGAGTCTTCTTTCCCAGGGAAAATTGCCAAAGGATGTACCCAGGGCCCCCTGGCCCTGGGCTGGGCCCTGACTGCAAATAATCCTTATATCGAAGGATGGACCCTAGATTGAAGTTTTCCTCACCTCAAAATTGTGCTGCCCTGATAGACCCAAGGGAGCCCTACAAACTGTCATCAGGAAGCTGGAATGGTGAGTTTTCTTTCCCAGGGAAAATGGCTGAAGGATGTGCCTTGGGACCCCTGGCACTGGGCTGGGCCCTGACTGCAAAAAATCCTTATAGCTTAGGATGGATCGCAGACCGAACTTGTCCCTACCTAAACTTGTGCTGCCCCGATAGACCCAAGGGAGCCCTACAAACTGACATCAGGCACCTGGACTGGTGAGTTTTCTTTACTAGGGAAAATGGACAAGGGATATGCTCAGGGGCCCCTGGCCCTGGGCTGGAACCTGACTGCAAAAAACTCCTTATATCGAAGCATGGATAGCAGACCGAAGTAGTCCCCACCTCAAACTTCTGCTGCCCTGATATACCCATTGGAGCCCTACAAACTGACATCAGGCACCTGGACTGGTGAGTTGTATTTCGCATGGAAAATGGCCAAAGGATGTGCCTAGTGGCCCCTGGCCCTGTGCGGGTGCCTGACTGCAAAATATCCATACATCGAAGGATGGACCCTAGACCAAAGTTGTCCCCTCTTCAAGGTTCTTCTGCCCTGATAGACCCAAGGGAGCCCTACAAAGTGACATCAGGAACCTGGACTGGTGAGTTTTCTTTCCAAAGGAAAATTGCCAATGGTTGTGCCCAGGGGGTCCTGGCCCTGGGATTTACCTGGCTGCAAGAAATTATGATATCGAAGGATGTATCCCAGACTGAAGTAGTCCCCACCTCAAACTTGTGCTGCCCTGATAGACCCAAGGGAGCCCTGCAAACTGACATCAGGTAGCTGGACTTGTGAGTTTTCTTTCGCATGTAAAATGGCCAAAGGATGTGCCCAGGAGCCCCTGGCCCTGGGCTGGGGCCTCACTGCAAAGAATCCTTATATCGAAGGATGGATAGCAGACCAAAGTTTTCCGTACCTCATAATTGTTCTACCCTGATACATCCAAGGGAGCCCTACAAACTGACATCAGCAACCTGGACTGGTGAGTTTTCTTTCCCAGGGAAAATGGCCAAAGGATGTGCTCAGGGGCCCCTGGCCCTGGTCTGGGCCTTGACTGCAAAAAATCCTTATATCGAAAGATGGAACCCAGACCGAAGTAGTCCCCATCTCAAACTTCTGCTGACCTGATAGACCCAAGGAAAGCCTACAAACTGACATCAGGAACCTGGACTGGTGAGTTGTATTTTGCATGGAAAATGGCCAAAGGGTGTGCTCAGGGGCCCCTGCCCCTGGGTTGTGACCTAACTTCAAAAAATCCATACATCGAAGGATGGAGCCTAGACCGAAGTTGTCCCCTCCTCAAGGTTCTTCTGTCCTGATAGACCCAAGGGAGCCCTTCAAAGTGACATCAGGAACCTGGACTGGTGAGTTTTCTTTCCCAGGGAAAATCGCGAATGGTTGTGCCCAGGGGCTCCTGGCCCTGGGATAGGCACCTGACTGCAAAAAATCATTATATCGAAGGATGGACCCCAGACCGAAGTAGTCCCCACCTCAAACTTGTGCTGCCCCGATAGACCCAAGGGAGCCCTACAAACTGACATCAGGCACCTGGACTGGTGAGTTTTATTTCGCATAGAAAATGGCCAAAGGATGTGCCCAGGGGCCCCTGGCCGTGGGCTGGGCACCTGACTGCAAAAAATCCATACATCGAAGGATGGACCCTAGACCGAAGTTGTCCACCCTTCAAGGTTCTTCTGCCCTGATAGACCCAAGGGAGCCCTACAAAGTGACATCAGGAACCTGGACTGGTGAGTTTTCTTTCCCAGAGAAAATCGCCAATGGTTGTGCCCAGGGGGTCCTGGCCCTTGGATGGGTCCTCACTTCAAAAAATCCTTATATCGAAGGATGTAGCCTAGACCGAATATGTTCCCTCCTGAAACTTGTGCTGCCCTGATAGACCCAAGGGAGCCCTACAAACTGACATCAGGAAGCTGGACTGGTGAGTTTTCTTTCCCAGGGAAAATGGCCAAAGGGTGTTCCCAGGGGCCCCTGGCCCTCGGCTGGGACCTCACTGCAAAGAATCCTCATATCGAAGGATGGATCGCAGACGGAAGTTTTCCGTACCTCATAATTGTGCTACCCAGATACATCCAAGGGAGCCCTACAAACTGACATCAGCAACCTGGACTGGTGAGTTTTCTTTCCCAGGGAAAATGGCCAAAGGATGTGCCTAGGGGCCCCTGGCACTGGGCTGGGCCCTGACTGCAAAAAATCCTTATATCGAAGGATGGATAGCAGACCGAACTTGTCTCTACGTAAACTTGTGCTGCCCTGGTAGACCCAAGGGAGCCCTACAAACTGACATCAGCAACCTGGACTGGTGAGTTTTCTTTCCCAGGGAAAATGGCCAAAGGATGTGCTCAGGGGCCCCTGGCCCTGGGCTGGAACCTGACTGCAAAAAATCCTTATATCGAAGGATGGATAGCAGACAGAAATTCTCCATACCTCATAATTGTGCTGCCCTGATAGACCCAAGGGAGCCCTAAAAACTGACATCAGGAACCTGGACTGGTGAGTTTTCTTTCCCAGGGAAAATGGCCAAAGGCTGTGCCCAGGGGCCCCTGGCCATGGGGTGGCACCTGACTGCAAAGAATCCTTATATCGAAGGATGGATCGCAGACCGAAGTTTTCTCCTCCTCAAACTTGTGCGGCCCTGATAGACCCAAGTGAGCACAGCAAACTGACATCAGGAACCTGGACTGGTGAGTTTTCTTTCCCAGGGAAACTGGCCAAAAGATGTGCCTAGGGGCCCCTGGCCCTGGGCCGAGCCCTGACTGCAAAAAACTCCTTATATCGAAGGATGGATAGCAGACCGAAGTTGTCCCTACCTAAAGTTGTGCTGCCCTGATTGTCCCAAGGGAGCCCTACAAAGTGACATCAGGAACCTGGACTGGTGAGTTTTCTTTCCCAGGGAAAATGGCCAAAGGATGTGCCCAGGGGCCCCTGGCCCTGGGCTGGCACCTGACTGCAAAGAATCCTTATATCTAAGAATGGATCGCAGACCGAAGTTTTCCCCTCCTCAAACTTGTGCGGCCCAGATAGACCCAAGTGAGCACAACAAACTGACATCAGGAACCTGGACTGGTGAGGTTTCTTTCCCAGGGAAAATGGCCAAAGGATGTGCCCAGGGGCCCCTGGCCCTGTGCTGGCACCTGACTGCAAAAAACTCCTTATATTGAAGGATGGATAGCAGACCAAAGTTGTCCCCTCCTGAAACTCGTGCCGCCCCGATGGACCCAAGGGAGCCCTACAAACTGACATCAGCAACCTGGACTGGTGAGTTTTCTTTCCCAGGGAAAATGGACAAAGGATGTGGTCAGGGGCCCCTGGCCCTGGGCTCCGACCTCACTGCAAAAAATCCTTATATCGAAGGATGGACCCCAGACCGAAGTAGTCCCCACCTCAAACTTGTGCTGCCCTGATAGACCCAGGTGAGCCCTACAAACTGACATCAGGCACCTGGACTGGTGAGTTGTATTTCGCATGGAAAATGGCCAAAGGTTGTGCCCAGGGGACCCTGGCCCTGGGCTGTGCACCTGACTGCAAAATATCCATACATCGAAGGATGGACCCTAGACCGAAGTTGTCCACCCTTCAAGGTTCTTCTGCCCTGATAGACCCAAGGGAGCCCTACAAAGTGACATCAGGAACCTGGACTGGTGAGTTTTCTTTCCCAGGGAAAATTGCCAATGGTTGTGCCCAGGGGGTCCTGGCCCTGGGATCTGTCCTCACTTCACAAAATCCTTATATCGAAGGATGTAGCCTAGACCGAATATATTCCCTCCTGAAACTTGTGCTGCCCTGATAGACCCAAGGGAGCCCTACAAACTGACATCAGGAAGCTGGACTGGTGAGTTTTCTTTCCCAGGGAAAATGGCCAAAGGATGTGCCCAGGGGCCCCTGGCCCTCGGCTGGGACCTCACTGCAAAGAATCCTCATATCGAAGGATGGATCGCAGACGGAAGTTTTCCGTACCTCATAATTGTGCTACCCAGATACATCCAAGGGAGCCCTACAAACTGACGTCAGCAACCTGGACTGGTGAGTTTTCTTTCCCAGGGAAAATGGCCAAAGGATGTGCCTAGGGGCCCCTGGCACTGGGCTGGGCCCTGACTGCAAAAAATCCTTATATCGAAGGATGGATAGCAGACCGAACTTGTCTCTACGTAAACTTGTGCTGCCCTGGTAGACCCAAGGGAGCCCTACAAACTGACATCAGCAAACTGGACTGGTGAGTTTTCTTTCCCAGGGAAAATGGCCAAAGGATGTGCTCAGGGGCCCCTGGCCCTGGGCTGGAACCTGACTGCAAAAAATCCTTATATCGAAGGATGGATAGCAGACAGAAATTCTCCATACCTCATAATTGTGCTGCCCTGATAGACCCAAGGGAGGCCTACAAACTGACATCAGGAACCTGGACTGGTGAGTTGTATTTCGCATGGGAAATGGCCAAAGGATGTGCCCAGGGGCCCCTGGCCATGGGGTGGCACCTGACTGCAAAGAATCCTTATATCGAAGGATGGATCGCAGACCGAAGTCTTCCCCTCCTCAAACTTGTGCGGCCCTGATAGACCCAAGGGAGCCCTACAAACTGACATCAGGAACCTGGACTGGTGAGTCTTCTTTACCAGGGAAAATGGCCAAAGGATGTGCTCAGGGGCCCCTGGCCCTGTGCTGGGCCTTGACTGCAAAAAATCCTTATATCATAGTATGGACCCTAGATCTAAGTTTTCCCCACCTCAAACTTGTGCTGCCCCGATAGACCCAAGGGAGCCCTACAAACTGACATCAGGCAACTGGACTGGTGAGTTTTCTTTACCAGGGAAAATGGACAAAGGATGTGTTCAGGGGCCGTTGGCCCGGGGCTGGGCCCTGACTGCAAAAAATCCTTATATCGAAGGATGGACCCATGACCAAAGTAGTCCCCATTTCAAACTTGTGCTGACCTGATAGACCCAAGGGAGCCCTACAAACTGACATCAGGAACCTGGACTGGTGAGTTGTATTTTGCATGGAAAATGGCCAAAGGGTGTGCTCAGGGGCCCCTGGCCCTGGGTTGTGACCTAACTGCAAAAAAATCCATACATCGAAGGATGGAGCCTAGACCGAAGTTGTCCCCTCCTCAAGGTTCTTCTGTCCTGATAGACCCAGGTGAGCCCTACAAACTGACATCAGGCACCTGGACTGGTGAGTTGTATTTCGCATGGAAAATGGCCAAAGGTTGTACCCAGGGGCTCCTGGTCCTGGTATGGGACCTCACTGCAAAAAATCCTTATATCGAAGGATGTACCCGAGACCAAAGTTGTCCCCTCCTGAAACTTGTGCTGCCCCGATAGACTCAAGGGAGCCCGACAAACTGACATCAGCAACCTGGACTGGTGAGTTTTCTTTCCCAGGGAAAATGGCCAAAGGATGTGCCCTGGGGCCCCTGGCCCTGGGCTGCAACCTCACTGCAAAGAATCCTTATATCGAGGGATGGATCGCAGACCGAAGTTTTCCGTACCTCATAATTGTGCTACCCTGATACATCCAAGGGACCCCTACAAAAAGACATCAGGAAGCTGGACTGGTGAGTTTTCTTTCCCAGGGGAAATGGCCAAAGGATGTGCTCAGGGGCCCCTGGACCTGGGCTAGCACCTCACTTCAAAAAGTCCATTTATTGAAGGATGTACCCCAGACCGAAGTAGTCCCCACCTCAAACTTGTGCTGCCCTGATAGACCCAAGTGAATCCTACAAACTGACATCAGGAGGCTGGACTGGTGAGTTTTCTTTCCCAGGGAAAATGGCCAAAGGATGTGCACAGGGGCCCCGAGCCCTGGGTTGGGACCGGACTGCAAAAAATCCTTTTGTCGAAGGATGGATTGCAGACTAAAGTTGTCCCCTCCTCAAGATTCTTCTGCCCTGATAGACCCAAGGGAGCCCTACAAACTGACATCTGGAACCAGGAAAGGTGAGTATTCTTTCCCAGGGAAAATTGCCAAAGGATGTGCCTAGGGCCCCCTGGCCCTGGGCTGGGCACCTGACTGCAAAAATTCCTTATATCATAGGATGGACCCTAGATCTAAGTTTTCCCCACCTCAAAATTGTGCTGCCCTGATAGACCCAAGGGAGCCCTACAAACTGACATCCGGAACCTGGACTGGTGAGTTTTCTTTCCCAGGGAAAATGGCCAAAGGATGTGCCCAGGGGCCCCGAGCCCTGGGTTGGGACCGTACTGCAAAAAATCCTTATGTCGAAGGATGGATTGCAGAATAAAGTTGTCCCATCCTCAAGATTCTTCTGCCCTGATAGACCCAAGGGAGCCCTACAAACTGACATCAGGAACCAGGAAAGGTGAGTTTTCTTTCCTAGGGAAAATTGCCAAAGGATGTACCCAGGGCCCCCTGGCCCTGAGCTGGGCCCTGACTGCAAATAATCCTTATATCGAAGGATGGACCCTAGATTGAAGTTTTCCCCACCTCAAAATTGTGCTGCCCTGATAGACCCAAGGGAGCCCTACAAACTGACATCATCAGCCTGGACAGGTGAGTTTTCTTTACCAGGGAAAATGGACAAAGGATATACTCAGGGGCCCCTGGCACTGGGCTGGAACCTGACTGCAAAAAACTGCTTATATCGAAGCATGGATAGCAGACCGAAGTGGTCCCCACCTCAAACTTGTGCTGCCCTGATAGACCCAAGGGAGCCCTACAAACTGACATCAGGCACCTGGACTGGTGAGTTGTATTTCACATGGAAAATGGCCAAAGGATGTGCCCAGTGGCCCCTGGCCCTGGGCTGGTGCCTGACTGCAAAATATCCATACATCGAAGGATGGACCCTAGACCGAAGTTGTCCCCTCTTCAAGGTTCTTCTGCCCTGATAGACCCAAGGGAGCCCTACAAAGTGACATCAGGAACCTGGACTGGTGAGTTTTCTTTCCAAAGGAAAATTGCCAATGGTTGTGCCCAGGGGGTCCTGGCCCTGGGATTTACCTGGCTGCAAGAAATTATGATATCGAAGGATGTATCCCAGACCGAAGTAGTCCCCACCTCAAACTTGTGCTGCCCTGATAGACCCAAGGGAGCCCTGCAAACTGACATCAGGTTGCTGGACTGGTGAGTTTTCTTTCCCAGGGAAAATGGCCAAAGGATGTGCCCAGGAGCCCCTGGCCCTGGGCTGGGGCCTCACTGCAAAGAATCCTTATATCGAAGGATGGATAGCAGAACAAAGTTTTCCGTACCTCATAATTGTTCTACCCTGATACCTCCAAGGGAGCCCTACAAACTGACATCAGCAACCTGGACTGGTGAGTTTTCTTTCCCAGGGAAAATGGCCAAAGGATGTGCCCAGGGTCCCCTGGCCCTGGGATGGGACCTCACTTCAAATAATCGATATATCGAAGGATGGATTGCATAGCGAAGATGTCCCTACCTAAACTTGTGCTGCCCTGATGGACCCAAGGGAGCCCTACAAACTGACATCAGGAACCTGGACTGGTGAGTTGTATTTCGCATGGAAAATGGCCAAAGGATGTGCCCAGGAACCCCTGGCCCTGGGCTAGGCACCTGACTGCAAAATATCCATACATCGAAGGATGGAGCGTAGACCGAAGTTGTCCCCTCTTCAAGGTTCTTCTGCCCTGATAGACCCAAGGGAGCCCTACAAAGTGACATCAGGAACCTGGACTGGTGAGTTTTCTTTCCTAGGGTAAATCGCCAATGGTTGTGCCCAGGGGGTCCCGGCCCTGGGCTGGGACCCGGCTGCAAAAAATCCTTATATCGAAGGATGGACCCCTGACCGAAGTTGTCGCCTCCTCAAACTTGGGCTGCCCTGATAGACCCAAGGGACCCCTACAAACTGACATCAGGAAGCTGGACTGGTGAGTTTTCTTTCCCAGGGTAAATGGCCAAAGGATGAGCCCAGGGGCCCCTGGCTCTTGGCTGGAACTGGAGTTCAAAAAGTCAATACATCGAAGGATGGACCCCAGACCGATGTTGCCCCCACATCAAACTTGTGCTGCCCTGATAGACCCAAGTTAGCCCTACAAACTGACATCCGGAACCTGGACTGGTGAGTCTTCTTTCCCAGGGAAAATGGCCAAAGGATGTGCCCAGGGGCCCCGAGCCCTGGGTTGGGACCGGACTGCAAAAAATCCTTATGTCGAAGGATGGATTGCAGACTAAAGTTGTCCCATCCTCAAGATTCTTCTGCCCTGATAGACCCAAGGGAGCCCTACAAACTGACATCCGGAACCTGGACTGGTGAGTCTTCTTTCCCAGGGAAAATTGCCAAAGGATGTACCCAGGGCCCCCTGGCCCTGGGCTGGGCCCTGACTGCAAATAATCCTTATATCGAAGGATGGACCCTAGATTGAAGTTTTCCTCACCTCAAAATTGTGCTGCCCTGATAGACCCAAGGGAGCCCTACAAACTGTCATCAGGAAGCTGGAATGGTGAGTTTTCTTTCCCAGGGAAAATGGCTGAAGGATGTGCCTAGGGACCCCTGGCACTGGGCTGGGCCCTGACTGCAAAAAATCCTTATAGCTTAGGATGGATCGCAGACCGAACTTGTCCCTACCTAAACTTGTGCTGCCCCGATAGACCCAAGGGAGCCCTACAAACTGACATCAGGCACCTGGACTGGTGAGTTTTCTTTACTAGGGAAAATGGACAAGGGATATGCTCAGGGGCCCCTGGCCCTGGGCTGGAACCTGACTGCAAAAAACTCCTTATATCGAAGCATGGATAGCAGACCGAAGTAGTCCCCACCTCAAACTTCTGCTGCCCTGATATACCCATTGGAGCCCTACAAACTGACATCAGGCACCTGGACTGGTGAGTTGTATTTCGCATGGAAAATGGCCAAAGGATGTGCCTAGTGGCCCCTGGCCCTGTGCGGGTGCCTGACTGCAAAATATCCATACATCGAAGGATGGACCCTAGACCAAAGTTGTCCCCTCTTCAAGGTTCTTCTGCCCTGATAGACCCAAGGGAGCCCTACAAAGTGACATCAGGAACCTGGACTGGTGAGTTTTCTTTCCAAAGGAAAATTGCCAATGGTTGTGCCCAGGGGGTCCTGGCCCTGGGATTTACCTGGCTGCAAGAAATTATGATATCGAAGGATGTATCCCAGACTGAAGTAGTCCCCACCTCAAACTTGTGCTGCCCTGATAGACCCAAGGGAGCCCTGCAAACTGACATCAGGTAGCTGGACTTGTGAGTTTTCTTTCGCATGTAAAATGGCCAAAGGATGTGCCCAGGAGCCCCTGGCCCTGGGCTGGGGCCTCACTGCAAAGAATCCTTATATCGAAGGATGGATAGCAGACCAAAGTTTTCCGTACCTCATAATTGTTCTACCCTGATACATCCAAGGGAGCCCTACAAAGTGACATCAGGAACCTGGACTGGTGAGTTTTATTTCCCAGGGAAAATGGACAAAGGATGTGCCCAGGGTCCCCTGGCCCTGGCATGGGAACTCAGTGCAAATAATCCATACATCGAAGGATGGATTGCATACCGAAGATGTCCCTACATAAACTTGTGCTGCCCTGATAGACCCAAGGGAGCCCTACAAACTGACATCAGGAACCTGGACTGGTGAGTTGTATTTTGCATGGAAAATGGCCAAAGGACATGCCCAGGGGCCCCTGTCCCTGGGCAGGAACCTGACTGCAAAAAATCCTTATATCGAAGGATGGATAGAAGACCGAAATTCTTCGTACCTCATAATTGTGCTGCCCTGATAGACCCAAGGGAGCCCTACAAACTGACATCAGGAAGCTGGACTGGTGAGTTTTCTTTCCCAGGGAAAATGGCCAAAGGATGTGCCCAGGGGCCCCTGGCCCTGGGCTGGGCACCTGATTGCAAAATATCCATACATCGAAGGATGGACCCTAGACCGAAGTTGTCTCCTCCTCAAGGTTCTTCTGCCCTGATAGACGCAAGGGAGGCCTACAAACTGACATCAGGAACCTGGACTGGTGAGTTTTCTTTCCCAGGGAAAATCGCCAATGGTTGTGCCCAGGGGGTCCCGGCCCTGGGCTCGGAGCCGGCTGCAAAAAATCCTTATATCGAAGGATGGACCCCAGACCGAAATTGTCCCCTCCTGAAAGTTGTGCTGCCCTGATAGACCCAAGGGAGCCCTACAAACTGACATCAGGAAGCTGGACTGGTGAGATTTCTTTCCCAGGGAAAATGGCCAAAGGTTGGGCCCAGGGGCCCCTGGATCTGGGCTGGAACTGGAGTTCAAAAAGTCAATCCATCGAAAGATAGACCCCAGACCGATGTTGCCCCCACCTCAAAGTTGTGCTGCCCTGATAGACCCAGGGGAGGCCTAGAAACTGACATCAGGAACCTGGACTGGTGAGTTGTATTTCGCATGGAAAATGGCCAAAGGATGTGCCCAGGGGCCCCTGGCCTTGGGTTGGGCACCTGACTGCAAAATATCCATACATTGAAAAATGGATCGCAGACTAAAGTTGTCCCCTCCTCAAGATTCTTCTGCCCTGATAGACCCAAGGGAGCCCTACAAACTGACATCAGGCACCTGGAGTGGTGAGTTTTCTTTCCCAGGGAAAATGGCCAAAGGATGTGCTCAGGGGCCCCTGGCCCTGGGCTGGCACCTGACTGCAAAACATCCTTATATCTAAGGATCCAACCCTGACCGAAGTTGTCCCTACCTAAACTTGTGCTGCCCTGATAGACCCAAGGGAGCCCTACAAACTGACATCAGGAAACAGGAAAGGGTAAGTTTCTTTCCTAGGGAGAATGGCCAAAGGATGTACCCAGTGCCCCCTGGCCCTGGAGTGGGACCTCACTGCAGAAAATCCATATATCGAAGGATGGACCCTAGATCGAAGTTTTCCCCACCTCAAAACTCTGCTGCCCTGATAGACCCAAGGGAGCCCTACAAACTGACATCAGGAACATGGACTGGTGAGTTTTCTTTCCCAGAGAAAATGGACAAAGGATGTGCACAGGGGCCCCTGGCCCTGGGCTGGCACCTGACTGCAAAAAACTCCTTTTTTAGAAGGAGGGATCGCAGACCGAAGTTGTCCCTCCCTAAACTTCTGCTGCCCTGGCAGACCCAAGGGAGCCCTCCAAACTGACATCAGGAACCTGGACTGGTGAGTTTTCTTTCCCAGAGAAAATGGACAAAGGATGTGCACAGGGGCCCCTGGCCCTGGGCTGGGCCTTGATTGCAAAAAAATCCTTATATCGAAGGATGGACCCCAGACCGGAGTGTTTCCCTCCTGAATCTTGTGCTGCCCTGATAGACCCAAGGGAGCCCTACAAACAGACATCAGGAATCTGGACTGGTGAGTTGTATTTCGCATGGAAAATGGCCAAAGGATATGCACTGGGGCCCCTAGCTCTGGGCTGGCACCTGACTGCAAAATATCCATATATCGAAGGATGGATCGCAGACCGAAGTTCTCCCCTCCTCAAGGTTATTCTGCCCTTATAGTCCAAAGGGAGCCCTACAAAGTGACATCGGGAAACTGGACTGGTGAGTTTTCTTTCCCAGGGAAAATGGCCAAAGGATGTGCCCAGGGGCTCCTGGCCCTGGGATGGGACCTCGCTGCAAAAAATTCTTATATCGAAGGATGTACCCCAGACCGAAGTTGTCCCTACCTAAACTTGTTCTGCCCTGATATACCCAATGGAGTCCTACAAACTGACATCAGGAACCTGGACTGGTGAGTTGTATTTCGCATGTAAAATGGCTAAAGGATGTGCCCAGGGGCCCCTGGGACTGGGCTGGGCACCTGACTGCAAAGAATCCTTATATCGAATGATGGATCGCAGACCAAAGTTTTCCGTACCTCATAATTGTGCTACCATGATACATCCAAGGGAGCCCTACAAACTGACTTCAGGAAGCTGGAATGGTGAAGTTTCTTTCCCAGGGAAAATGGCCAAAGGTTGTGCCCAGGGGCTACTGGCCCTGGGATGGGACCTCACTGCAAAAAATCCTTATATCGAAGGATGTACCCCAGACCAAAGTTGTCCCCTCCTCAAACTTGTGCCGCCCTGATAGCCCCAAGGGAGCCCTACAAACTGACATCAGCAACCTGGACTGGTGAGTTTTCTTTTCCAGGGAAAATGGACAAAGGATGTGCTCAGGGGCCCCAGGCACAGGGCTGGGACCTGAATGCATAAAATCCTTATATCGAAGGATGGACCCCAGACCGACGTTGTCCCCTCCTCAAACTTGTGCCGCCCTGATAGCCCCAAGGGAGCCCTACAAACTGACATCAGCAACCTGGACTGGTGAGTTTTCTTTTCCAGGGAAAATGGACAAAGGATGTGCTCAGGGGCCCCTGGCGTTGGGTTGGGCACCTGACTGCAAAATATCCATACATCGAAGGATGGATCGCAGACTAAATTTGTCCCCTCCTCAAGATACTTCTGCCCTGATAGACCCAAGGGAGCCCTACAAACTCACATCAGGAATCAGGAAAGGTTAAGTTTCTTTCCTAGGGAGAATGGCCAAAGGATGTACCCAGTGCCCCCTGGCCCTGGGCTGGGACCTCACTGCAAAAAATCCTTGTATCGAAGGATGGGCCCTAGATCGAAGTTTTCCCTACCTCAAAACTCTGCTGGCCTGATAGACCCAAGGGAGCCCTACAAACTGACATCTGGAACCTGGACTGGTGAGTTATATTTCGCATGGAAAATGGCCAAAGGATGTGCCCAGGGGCCCCTGGCCTTGGGCTGGGCACCTGACTGCAAAATATCCATACATCGAAGGATGGAACGCAGACCGAATTTGTCCCCACCTCAAACTTGTGCTGCCCTGATAGATCCAAGGGAGCCCTACAAACTGACATCAGGAAGCTGGACTGGTGAGTTTTATTTCCCAGGGAAAATGGCCAACGGATGTGCACAGCGGCCCCTGGCCCTGGGCTGGCACCTGACTGCAAAAAACTCCTTTTATCGAAGGATGGATCGCAGACCGAACTTGTCCTTACCTAAACTTCTGCTGCCCTGATAGACCCAAGGGAGCCCTACAAAATGACATCAGGAACCTGGACTGCTGAGTTTTCTTTCCCAGAGAAAATGGACAAAGGATGTGCACAGGGGGCCCTGGCCCTGGGCTGGTACCTGACTGCAAAGAATCCTAATATCGAAGGATGGACCCCTGAGCGAAGTAGTCCCCACCTCAAACTTGTGCTGCCCAGATAGACCCAAGTGAGCCCTACAACTGACATCAGGAACCAGGGAAGGTGAGTTTTCTTTCCCAGGGAAAATGGCCAAAGGATGTGCCCAGTGGACCCTGGCCCTGGACTGCAACCTCACTGCAAAAATCCATACATCGAAGGATGGACCCCAGACCGAAGTTGTCGCCTCCTCAAACTTTTGCTGCCCTGATGGACCCAAGGGAGCCCTGCAAAGTGACATCAGGAACCTGGACTGGTGAGTTTTCTTTTCCAGGGAAAATGTCCAAAGGATGTGCCCAGGGGCCCCTGGCCCTGGGCTGGCACCTGACTGCAAAACATCCTTATATTGAAGGATCTAACCCAGACCGAAGTTGTCCCTACCTAAACTTGTGCTGCCCTGATAGACCCAAGGGAGCCCTACAAACTGACATCAGGAACCTGGACTGGTGAGTTGTATTTCGCATGGAAAATGGCCAACGGATGTGCCCAGCGGCCCCTGGCCCTGGGTTGGGCACCTGACTGCAAAATATCCATACATCGGAGGATGGAACGCAGACATAAATTGTCCCCACCTCAAACTTGTGCTGCCGTGATAGATCCAAGGGAGCCCTACAAACTGACATCAGGAAGCTGGACTGGTGAATTTTCTTTCCCATGGAAAATGGCCAGCGGATGTGCCCAGGTGCCCCTGGCTCTGGGCTGGGGCCTGACTGCAAAAAATCCTTATATCGAAGGAGGGATCACAGACCGAAGTTGTCCCTACCTGAACTTGTGCTGCCCTGGTTGACCCAAGGGAGGCCTATAAACTGACATCAGGAACCTGGACTGGTGAGTTTTCTTTCCCAGAGAAAATGGACAAAGGATGTTCACAGGGGCCCCTGGCCCTGGGCCGGGACCTCACTGCAAAGAATCCTTATATCGAAGGATGGACCCCAGACCGAAGTAGTCCCCACCTCAAACTTGTGCCTGATAGACCCAAGGGAGGCCTACAAACTGACATCAGGAACCTCGACTGGTGAGTTGTATTTCGCATGGAAAATGGCCAAAGGATGTGCCCAGGGGCCCCTGGCCCTGGCCTCGGACCTGACTTCAAAGAATCCTTATATCGAAGGATGGACCCCAGACCGAAGTTGTCCCCTCCTCATAGTTGTGCCGCCCTGATAGACCCAAGGGAGCCCTACAAACTGACATCAGCAACCTGGACTGGTGAGTTTTCTTTCCCAGGGAAAATGGCCAAAGGATGAGCCCAGGGGCCCCAGGCACAGGGCTGGGACCTGAATGCAAAAAATCCTTATATCGAAGGATGGACCCCAGACCAAAGTTGTCCCCTCCTCAAACTTGTGCTGCCCTGATAGACCCAAGGGAGCCCTACAAACTGACATCAGCAACCTGGACTGGTGAATTTTCTTTCCCAGGGAAAATGGCCAAAGGATGTGCCCAGGGGCCCCTGGTACTGGGCTGGGGACTGACTGCAAAGAATCCGTATATCGAAGGATGGATCGCAGACCGAAGTTGTCCCCTCCTCAACGTTGTGCTGCCCTGATAGACCCAAGGGAGCCCTACAAACTGACATCAGCAACCTGGACTGGTGAATTTTCTTTCCCAGGGAAAATGGCCAAAGCATGTGCCCAGTGGCCCGTGGCACTGGGCTGGGGCCTGACTGCAAAGAATCCCTATATCGAAGGATTGTTCGCAGACCAAAATTGTCCCCTCCTCAAATTTCTGCTTCCCAGATAGACCCAAGGGAGCCCTACAAACTGACATCAGCAACCTGGACTGGTGAGTTTTCTTTCCCAGGGAAAATGGCCAAAGGATGTGCCCAGGGGCCCTTGGCCCTGGGCTCGTACCTGGCTGCAAAGAATCCGTATATCGAAGGATGGAACCCAGACCAAAGATGTCCCCTCCTCAAAGTTGTGCTGCCCTGATAGACCCAAGGGAGCCCTACAAACTGACATCAGCAACATGGACTGGTGAGTTTTCTTTCCCAGGGAAAATGGCCAAAGTATGTGCCCAGGGGCCCCTGGTACTGGGATGGGACCTGAATGCAAATAATCCTTATATCGAAGGATGATTCACAGACCCAAATTGTCCCATCCTCAAATTTCTGCTTCCCAGATAGACCCAAGGGAGCCCTACAAACTGACATCAGCAACCTGGACTGGTGAGTTTTCTTTCCCAGGGAAAATGGCCAAAGCATGTGCCCAGGGGCCCCAAGCACAGGGCTGGGACCTGACTGCAGAGAATCCTTATATCGAAGGATGGAGCCCAGACCGAAGTTGTCCCCTCCTCATAGTTGTGCTGCCCTGATAGACCCAAGGGAGCCCTACAAACTGACATCAGCAACCTGGACTGGTGAGTTTTCTTTCCCAGGGAAAATGGCCAAAGGATGTGCCCAGGGGCCCCTGGCCCTGGCCTCGGACCTGACTTCAAAGAATCCTTATATCGAAGGATGGATCCCAGACCGAAGTTGTCCCCTCCTCATAGTTGTGCCGCCCTGATAGACCCAAGGGAGCCCTACAAACTGACATCAGCAACCTGGACTGGTGAGTTTTCTTTCCCAGGGAAAATGGCCAAAGGATGAGCCCAGGGGCCCCAGGCACAGGGCTGGGACCTGAATGCAAAAAATCCTTATATCGAAGGATGGACCCCAGACCAAAGTTGTCCCCTCCTCAAAGTTGTGCTGCCCTGATAGACCCAAGGGAGCCCTACAAACTGACATCAGGAACCTGGACTGGTGAGTTTTCTTTCCCAGGGAAAATGGCCAAAGCATGTGCCCAGGGGCCCCTGGTACTGGGCTGGGGACTGACTGCAAAGAATCCGTATATCGAAGGATGGATCGCAGACCAAAGTTGTCCCCTCCTCAACGTTGTGCTGCCCTGATAGACCCAAGGGAGCCCTACAAACTGACATCAGCAACCTGGACTGGTGAATTTTCTTTCCCAGGGAAAATGGCCAAAGGATATGCCCAGTGGCCCGTGGCACTGTGCTGGGGACTGACTGCAAAGAATCCCTATATCGAAGGATTGTTCGCAGACCAAAATTGTCCCCTCCTCAAATTTCTGCTTCCCAGATAGACCCAAGGGAGCCCTACAAACTGACATCAGCAACCTGGACTGGTGAGTTTTCTTTCCCAGGGAAAATGGCCAAAGGATGAGCCCAGGGGCCCCAGGCACAGGGCTGGGACCTGAATGCAAAAAATCCTTATATCGAAGGATGGACCCCAGACCAAAGTTGTCCCCTCCTCAAACTTGTGCTGCCGTGATAGACCCAAGGGAGCCCTACAAACTGACATCAGCAACCTGGACTGGTGAATTTTCTTTCCCAGGGAAAATGGCCAAAGGATGTGCCCAGGGGCCCCTGGCACTGGGCTGGGGCCGGAATTCAAAAAATCCTTATTTCGAAGGATGGACCCCAGACCGAAGTTGTCCCCTCCTCAACGTTGTGCTGCCCTGATAGACCCAAGGGAGCCCTACAAACTGACATCAGCAACCTGGACTGGTGAGTTTTCTTTCCCAGGGAAAATGGCCAAAGGATGTGCCCAGGGGCCCCTGGTACTGGGATGGGGCCTGAATGCAAATAATCCTTATATCGAAGGATGGTTCACAGACCAAAATTTTCCCATCCTCATATTTCTGCTTCCCAGATCGACCCAAGGGAGCCCTACAAACTGACATCAGCAACCTGGACTGGTGAGTTTTCTTTCCCAGGGAAAATGGCCAAAGCATGTGCCCAGGGGCCCCAAGCACAGGGCTGGGACCTGACTGGAGAGAATCCTTATATCGAAGGATGGACCCCAGACCGAAGTTGTCCCCTCCTCATAGTTGTGCTGCCCTGATAGACCCAAGGGAGCCCTACAAACTGACATCAGCAACCTGGACTGGTGAGTTTTCTTTCCCAGGGAAAATGGCCAAAGGATGTGCCCAGGGGCCCCAGGCACAGGGCTGGGACCTGAATGCAAAAAATCCTTATATCGATGGATGGACCCCAGACCGAAGTTGTCCCCTCCTCAACGTTGTGCTGCCCTGATAGACCCAAGGGAGCCCTACAAACTGACATCAGCAACCTGGACTGGTGAGTTTTCTTTCCCAGGGAAAATGGCCAAAGGATGAGCCCAGGGGCCCCAGGCACAGGGCTGGGACCTGAATGCAAAAAATCCTTATATCGAAGGATGGACCCCAGACCAAAGTTGTCCCCTCCTCAAACTTGTGCTGCCCTGATAGACCCCAGGGAGCCCTACAAAGTGACATCAGCAACCTGGACTGGTGAGTTTTCTTTCCCAGGGAAAATGGCCAAAGGGTGTGCCCAGGGGCCCCTGGCCCTGGGCTGGGGCCTGATTTCTAAGAATCCCTATATCGAAGGATGGTTCGCAGACCAAAATTGTCCCCTCCTCAAATTTCTGCTTCCCAGATAGACCCAAGGGAGCCCTAAAAAGTGACAGCAGCAACCTGGACTGGTGAGTTTTCTTTCCAAGGGAAAATGGCCAAAGCATGTGCCCAGTGGCCCCTGGCACTGGGCTCGTACCTGACTGCAAAGTATCCTTATATCGAAGGATGGACCGCAGACCAAAGTTGTCCCCTCCTCAACGTTGTGCTGCCCTGATAGACCCAAGGGAGCCCTACAAACTGACATCAGCAACCTGGACTGGTGAATTTTCTTTCCCAGGGAAAATGGCCAAAGCATGTGCCCAGTGGCCCGTGGCACTGGGCTGGGGCCTGACTGCAAAGAATCCCTATATCGAAGGATTGTTCGCAGACCAAAATTGTCCCCTCCTCAAAGTTGTGCTGCCCTGATAGACCCAAGGGAGCCCTACAAACTGACATCAGGAACCTGGACTGGTGAGTTTTCTTTCCCAGGGAAAATGGCCAAAGGATGTGCCCCGGGGCCCTTGGCCCTGGGCTCGTACCTGGCTGCAAAGATTCCGTATATCGAAGGATGGACCCAAGACCGAAGTTGTCCCCTCCTCAAAGTTGTGCTGCCCTGATAGACCCAAGGGAGCCCTACAAACTGACATCAGCAACCTGGACTGGTGAGTTTTCTTTCCCAGGGAAAATGGCCAAAGGATGTGCCCAGGGGCCCCAGGTACTTGGCTCGGACCTGAATGCAAAAAATCCTTATATCGATGGATGGACCCCAGACCGAAGTTGTCCCCTCCTCAACGTTGTGCTGCCCTGATAGACCCAAGGGAGCCCTACAAACTGACATCAGCAACCTGGACTGGTGAGTTTTCTTTCCCAGGGAAAATGGCCAAAGCATGTGTCCAGGGGCCCCTGGCACTGGCCTGGAGCCTGAATGCAAAAAAACCTTATATCAAAGGATGGACCCCAGACCGAAGTTGTCCCCTCCTCAAACTTGTGCTGCCCTGATAGACCCAAGGGAGCCCTACAAACTGACATCAGCAACATGGACTGGTGAGTTTTCTTTCCCAGGGAAAATGGCCAAAGCATGTGCCCAGTGGCCCCTGGCACTGGGGGGAGCCTGACTGCAAAAAATCCTTATATCGAAGGATGGACCCCAGACCGAAGTTGTCCCCTCCTCAAAGTTGTGCTGCCCTGATAGACCCAAGGGAGCCCTACAAACTGACATCAGCAACCTGGACTGGTGAGTTTTCTTTCCCAGGGAAAATGGCCAAAGGATGTGCCAGGGGCCCCTGGCACTGGGCTGGGCACCTGACTGCGAAGAATCCGTATATCGAAGAATGGATCGCAGACCGAAGTTGTCCCCTCCTCAAAGTTGTGCTGCCCTGATAGACCCAAGGGAGCCCTACAAACTGACATCAGCAACCTGGACTGGTGAGTTTTCTTTCCCAGGGAAAATGGCCAAAGCATGTGCCCAGGGGCCCCTGGCACTGGGCTCGTACCTGACTGCAAAGAATCCTTATATCGAAGGATGGACCCCAGACCAAATTTGGCCCCTCCTCATAGTTGTGCCGCCCTGATAGACCCAAGGGAGCCCTACAAACTGACATCAGCAACCTGGACTGGTGAGTTTTCTTTCCCAGGGAAAATGGCAAAAGGATGTGCCCAGGGGGCCCTGGCACTGGGCTCGGACCTGAATGCAAAAAATCCTTATATCGAAGGATGGACCCCAGACCGAAGTTGTCCCCTCCTCAAAGTTGTGCTGCCCTGATAGACCCAAGGGAGCCCTACAAACTGACATCAGCAACCTGGACTGGTGAGTTTTCTTTCCCAGGGAAAATGGCCAAAGCATGTGTCCAGGGGCCCCTGGCACTGGCCTGGAGCCTGAATGCAAAAAATCCTTATATCAAAGGATGGACCCCAGACCGAAGTTGTCCCCTCCTCAAAGTTTTGCTGCCCTGATAGACCCAAGGGAGCCCTACAAACTGACATCAGCAACATGGACTGGTGAGTTTTCTTTCCCAGGGAAAATGGCCAAAGCATGTGCCCAGGGGCCCCTGGCATTGGGGGGAGCCTGACTGCAAAAAATCCTTATATCGAAGGATGGACCCCAGACCGAAGTTGTCCCCTCCTCAAAGTTGTGCTGCCCTGATAGACCCAAGGGAGCCCTACAAACTGACATCAGCAACCTGGACTGGTGAGTTTTCTTTCCCAGGGAAAATGGCCAAAGGATGTGCCAGGGGCCCCTGGCACTGGGCTGGGGCCTGACTGCGAAGAATCCGTATATCGAAGAATGGATCGCAGACCGAAGTTGTCCCCTCCTCAAAGTTGTGCTGCCCTGATAGACCCAAGGGAGCCCTACAAACTGACATCAGCAACCTGGACTGGTGAGTTTTCTTTCCCAGGGAAAATGGCCAAAGCATGTGCCCAGGGGCCCCTGGCACTGGGCTCGTACCTGACTGCAAAGAATCCTTATATCGAAGGATGGACCCCAGACCAAATTTGGCCCCTCCTCATAGTTGTGCCGCCCTGATAGACCCAAGGGAGCCCTACAAACTGACATCAGCAACCTGGACTGGTGAGTTTTCTTTCCCAGGGAAAATGGCCAAAGCATGTGCCCAGGGGCCCCTGGCACTGGGCTGGGGCCTGAATGCAAAAAATCCTTGTATCGAAGGATGGACCCCAGACCAAAGTTGTCCCCTCCTCAAAGTTGTGCTGCCCTGATAGACCCAAGGGAGCCCTACAAACTGACATCAGCAACCTGGACTGGTGAATTTCCTTTCCCAGGGAAAATGGCCAAAGGATGTGCCCAGGGTCCCCAGGCACTGGGCTCGGACCTGACTGCAGAGAATCCTTATATCGAAGTTTGGACCCCCAACCGAAGTTGTCCCCTCCTCAAAGTTGTGCTGCCCTGATAGACCCAAGGGAGCCCTACAAACTGACATCAGCAACCTGGACTGGTGAGTTTTCTTTCCCAGGGAAAATGGCCAAAGGATGTGCCAGGGGCCCCTGGCACTGGGCTGGGACCTCACTGCAAAAAATCCTCATATCGAAGGATGGATCGCAGACCGAAGTTGTCCCCTCCTCAAATTTCTGTTTCCCAGATAGACCCAAGGGAGCCCTACAAACTGACATCAGCAACCTGGACTGGTGAGTTTTCTTTCCCAGGGAAAATGGCCAAAGGATGTGCCCAGGGGCCCCTGGCACTGGGATGGGGCCTGAATGCAAATAATCCTTATATCGAAGGATGGTTCGCAGACCAAAATTGTCCCATCCTCAAATTTCTGCTTCCCAGATAGACCCAAGGGAGCCCTACAAACTGACATCAGCAACCTGGACTGGTGAGTTTTCTTTCCCAGGGAAAATGGCCAAAGGATGTGCCCAGGGGCCCCTGGCCCTGGGGTGGCACCTGACTGCAAAGAATCCTTATATCCAAGAATGGATCGCAGACCGAAGTTGTCCCCACCTCAAATTTCTGCTTCCCAGATAGACCCAAGGGAGCCCTACAAACTGACATCAGGCACCTGGACTGGTGAGTTTTCTTTACCAGGAAAAATGGCCAAAGGATGTGCCCAGGGGCCCCTGGCCCTGGGCTGGCACCTGACTGCAAAAAATCCATACATCGAAAGATGGACCCTAGACCGAAGTTGTCTCCTCCTCAAGGTCCTTCTGCCCTGATAGACCCAAGGGAGCCCTACAAAGTGACATCAGGAACCTGGACTGGTGAGTTTTCTTTCCCAGAGAAAATTGCCAATGGTTGTGTCCAGGGGGTCCCAGCCCTGGGATGGGGCCTGGCTGCAAATAATCCTTATATCGAAGGATGTACCCCAGACCGAAGTTGTCCCCACCTCAAATTTCTGCTTCCCAGATAGACCCAAGGGAGCCCTACAAAGTGACATCAGGCACCTGGACTGGTGAGTTTTCTTTACCAGGGAAAATGGCCAAAGGCTGTGCCCAGTGGCCCCTGGCTCTGGGCTGCGACCTCACTGCAAAGAATCCTTATATCAAAGGATGGATCGCAGACCAAAGTTTTCCGTACCTCATAATTGTGCTACCCTGATACATCCAACGGACCCCTCCAAACTGACATCAGGAACCTGGACTGGTGAGTTTTCTTTCCCAGGGGAAATGGACAAAGGATGTGCACAGGTGCCCCGAGCCCTGGGTTGGGACCGGAATGCAAAAAATCCTTATATCGAAGGATGGATCGCAGACTAAAGTTGTCCCCTCCTCAAAGTTGTGCTGCCCTGATAGACCCAAGGGAGCCCTACAAACTGACATCTGAAACCAGGAAAGGTGAGTTTTCTTTCCTAGGGAAAATTGCCAAAGGATGTGCTCAGGGCGCCCTGGCCCTGGGCTGGCACCTGACTGCAAAAAATGGTTATATCATAGGATGGACCCTAGATCTAAGTTTTCCCCACCTCAAAATTGTGCTGCCCTGATAGACCCACGGGAGCCCTACAAACTGACATCAGCAACCTGGACTGGTGAGTTTTCTTTCCCAGGGATAATGGCCAAAGCATGTGCCCAGGGGCCTCTGGCCCTGGGCTGGCACCTGACTGCAAAGAATCCTTATATCGAAGGATGGATCACAGACCGAAGTTTTCCCCTCCTGAAACTTGTGCAGCCCTGATGGACCCAAGGGAGCCCTACAAACTGACAACAGGAACCTGGACTGGTGAGTTTTCTTTCCCAGGGAAAATGGCCAAAGGTTGTGGTCAGGGGACCCTGGCCCTGCGCTGTGGCCTGAGTGCAAAAAATCCTTATATCGAAGGATGGAACCCAGACCGAAGTAGTCCCCATCTCAAACTTGTGCTGCCCTGATAGACCCAAGGGAAGCCTACAAAGTGACATCAGGAACCTGGACTGGTGAGTTGTATTTTGCATGGAAAATGGCCAAAGGGTGTGCTCAGGGGCCCCTGGCCCTCGGTTGTGACCTAACTGCAAAATATCCATACATCGAAGGATGCAGCCTAGACCGAAGTTGTCCCCTCCACAAAGTTGTGCTGCCCTGATAGACCCAAGGGAGCCCTTCAAAGTGACATCAGGAACCTGGACTGGTGAGTTTTTTTTCCAGGGAAAATCGCCAAAGGTTGTGCCCACGGGCTCCTGGCCCTGGGATGGGCACCTGACTGCAAAAAATCATTATAGCGAAGGATGGACCCCAGACCGAAGTAGTCCCAACCTCCTGAATCTTGTGCTGCCCCGATAGACCCAGGTGAGCACTACAAACTGACATCAGGCACCTGGACTGGTGAATTGTATTTCGCATGGAAAATGGCCAAGGGATGTGCCCAGGGGCCCCTGGCCGTGGGCTGGGCACCTGACTGCAAAAAATCCATACATCGAAGGATGGACCCTAGACCAAAGTTGTCCCCTCCTCAAGGTTCTTCTGCCCTGATAGACCCAAGGGGGCCTTAGAAAGTGACGTCAGGAACCTGGACTGGTGAGTTTTCTTTCCCAGGGAAAATCGCGAATGGTTGTGCCCAGGGGGTCCCGGCCCTGGGATGGGACATGACTGCAAAAAACTCCTTATATTGAAGGATGGATAGCAGACCAAAGTTGTCCCCTCCTGAAACTCGTGCCGCCCCGATGGACCCAAGGGAGCCCTACAAACTGACATCAGCAACCTGGACTGGTGAGTTTTCTTTACCAGGGAAAATGGCCAAAGGATGTGCTCAGGGGCCCCTGGCCCTGGTCTGGGCCTTGACTGCAAAAAATCCTTATATCGAAAGATGGAACCCAGACCGAAGTAGTCCCCATCTCAAACTTCTGCTGACCTGATAGACCCAAGGAAAGCCTACAAACTGACATCAGGAACCTGGACTGGTGAGTTGTATTTTGCATGGAAAATGGCCAAAGGGTGTGCCCAGGGGCCCCTGCCCCTGGGTTGTGACCTAACTTCAAAAAATCCATACATCGAAGGATGGAGCCTTGACCGAAGTTGTCCCCTCCTCAAAGTTGTGCTGCCCTGATAGACCCAAGGGAGCCCTACAAACTGACATCAGCAACCTGGACTGGTGAGTTTTCTTTCCCAGGGAAAATGGCCAAAGGATGTGCCAGGGGCCCCTGGCACTGGGCTGGGGCCTGACTGCGAAGAATCCGTATATCGAAGAATGGATCGCAGACCGAAGTTGTCCCCTCCTCAAAGTTGTGCTGCCCTGATAGACCCAAGGGAGCCCTACAAACTGACATCAGCAACCTGGACTGGTGAGTTTTCTTTCCCAGGGAAAATGGCCAAAGCATGTGCCCAGGGGCCCCTGGCACTGGGCTCGTACCTGACTGCAAAGAATCCTTATATCGAAGGATGGACCCCAGACCAAATTTGGCCCCTCCTCATAGTTGTGCCGCCCTGATAGACCCAAGGGAGCCCTACAAACTGACATCAGCAACCTGGACTGGTGAGTTTTCTTTACCAGGGAAAATGGCCAAAGGATGTGCCCAGGGGGCCCTGGCACTGGGATGGGACCTGAATGCAAAAAATCCTTATATCGAAGGATGGACCCCAGACCGAAGTAGTCCCCATCTCAAACTTCTGCTGACCTGATAGACCCAAGGAAAGCCTACAAACTGTCATCAGGAACCTGGACTGGTGAGTTGTATTTTGCATGGAAAATTGCCAAAGGGTGTGCCCAGGGGCCCCTGCCCCTGGGTTGTGACCTAACTTCAAAAAATCCATACATCGAAGGATGGAGCCTAGACCGAAGTTGTCCCCTCCTCAAAGTTGTGCTGCCCTGATAGACCCAAGGGAGCCCTACAAACTGACATCAGCAACCTGGACTGGTGAGTTTTCTTTCCCAGGGAAAATGGCCAAAGGATGTGCCAGGGGCCCCTGGCACTGGGCTGGGGCCTGACTGCGAAGAATCCGTATATCGAAGAATGGATCGCAGACCGAAGTTGTCCCCTCCTCAAAGTTGTGCTGCCCTGATAGACCCAAGGGAGCCCTACAAACTGACATCAGCAACCTGGACTGGTGAGTTTTCTTTCCCAGGGAAAATGGCCAAAGCATGTGCCCAGGGGCCCCTGGCACTGGGCTCGTACCTGACTGCAAAGAATCCTTATATCGAAGGATGGACCCCAGACCAAATTTGGCCCCTCCTCATAGTTGTGCCGCCCTGATAGACCCAAGGGAGCCCTACAAACTGACATCAGCAACCTGGACTGGTGAGTTTTCTTTACCAGGGAAAATGGCCAAAGGATGTGCCCAGGGGGCCCTGGCACTGGGATGGGACCTGAATGCAAAAAATCCTTATATCGAAGGATGGACCCCAGACCGAAGTTGTCCCCTCCTCAAAGTTGTGCTGCCCTGATAGACCCAAGGGAGCCCTACAAACTGACATCAGCAACCTGGACTGGTGAATTTCCTTTCCCAGGGAAAATGGCCAAAGGATGTGCCCAGGGTCCCCAGGCACTGGGCTCGGACCTGACTGCAGAGAATCCTTATATCGAAGTTTGGACCCCCAGCCGAAGTTGTCCCCTCCTCAAAGTTGTGCTGCCCTGATAGACCCAAGGGAGCCCTACAAACTGACATCAGCAACCTGGACTGGTGAGTTTTCTTTCCCAGGGAAAATGGCCAAAGGATGTGCCAGGGGCCCCTGGCCCTGGGCTGCGCACCTGACTGCGAAGAATCCGTATATCGAAGAATGGATCGCAGACCGAAGTTGTCCCCTCCTCAAAGTTGTGCTGCCCTGATAGACCCAAGGGAGCCCTACAAACTGACATCAGCAACCTGGACTGGTGAGTTTTCTTTCCCAGGGAAAATGGCCAAAGCATGTGCCCAGGGGCCCCTGGCACTGGGCTCGTACCTGACTGCAAAGAATCCTTATATCGAAGGATGGACCCCAGACCAAATTTGGCCCCTCCTCATAGTTGTGCCGCCCTGATAGACCCAAGGGAGCCCTACAAACTGACATCAGCAACCTGGACTGGTGAGTTTTCTTTCCCAGGGAAAATGGCAAAAGGATGTGCCCAGGGGGCCCTGGCACTGGGCTCGGACCTGAATGCAAAAAATCCTTATATCGAAGGATGGACCCCAGACCGAAGTTGTCCCCTCCTCAAAGTTGTGCTGCCCTGATAGACCCAAGGGAGCCCTACAAACTGACATCAGCAACCTGGACTGGTGAGTTTTCTTTCCCAGGGAAAATGGCCAAAGCATGTGTCCAGGGGCCCCTGGCACTGGCCTGGAGCCTGAATGCAAAAAATCCTTATATCAAAGGATGGACCCCAGACCGAAGTTGTCCCCTCCTCAAAGTTTTGCTGCCCTGATAGACCCAAGGGAGCCCTACAAACTGACATCAGCAACATGGACTGGTGAGTTTTCTTTCCCAGGGAAAATGGCCAAAGCATGTGCCCAGGGGCCCCTGGCACTGGGGGGAGCCTGACTGCAAAAAATCCTTATATCGAAGGATGGACCCCAGACCGAAGTTGTCCCCTCCTCAAAGTTGTGCTGCCCTGATAGACCCAAGGGAGCCCTACAAACTGACATCAGCAACCTGGACTGGTGAGTTTTCTTTCCCAGGGAAAATGGCCAAAGGATGTGCCAGGGGCCCCTGGCACTGGGCTGGGGCCTGACTGCGAAGAATCCGTATATCGAAGAATGGATCGCAGACCGAAGTTGTCCCCTCCTCAAAGTTGTGCTGCCCTGATAGACCCAAGGGAGCCCTACAAACTGACATCAGCAACCTGGACTGGTGAGTTTTCTTTCCCAGGGAAAATGGCCAAAGCATGTGCCCAGGGGCCCCTGGCACTGGGCTCGTACCTGACTGCAAAGAATCCTTATATCGAAGGATGGACCCCAGACCAAATTTGGCCCCTCCTCATAGTTGTGCCGCCCTGATAGACCCAAGGGAGCCCTACAAACTGACATCAGCAACCTGGACTGGTGAGTTTTCTTTCCCAGGGAAAATGGCCAAAGCATGTGCCCAGGGGCCCCTGGCACTGGGCTGGGGCCTGAATGCAAAAAATCCTTGTATCGAAGGATGGACCCCAGACCAAAGTTGTCCCCTCCTCAAAGTTGTGCTGCCCTGATAGACCCAAGGGAGCCCTACAAACTGACATCAGCAACCTGGACTGGTGAATTTCCTTTCCCAGGGAAAATGGCCAAAGGATGTGCCCAGGGTCCCCAGGCACTGGGCTCGGACCTGACTGCAGAGAATCCTTATATCGAAGTTTGGACCCCCAACCGAAGTTGTCCCCTCCTCAAAGTTGTGCTGCCCTGATAGACCCAAGGGAGCCCTACAAACTGACATCAGCAACCTGGACTGGTGAGTTTTCTTTCCCAGGGAAAATGGCCAAAGGATGTGCCAGGGGCCCCTGGCACTGGGCTGGGACCTCACTGCAAAAAATCCTCATATCGAAGGATGGATCGCAGACCGAAGTTGTCCCCTCCTCAAATTTCTGTTTCCCAGATAGACCCAAGGGAGCCCTACAAACTGACATCAGCAACCTGGACTGGTGAGTTTTCTTTCCCAGGGAAAATGGCCAAAGGATGTGCCCAGGGGCCCCTGGCACTGGGATGGGGCCTGAATGCAAATAATCCTTATATCGAAGGATGGTTCGCAGACCAAAATTGTCCCATCCTCAAATTTCTGCTTCCCAGATAGACCCAAGGGAGCCCTACAAACTGACATCAGCAACCTGGACTGGTGAGTTTTCTTTCCCAGGGAAAATGGCCAAAGGATGTGCCCAGGGGCCCCTGGCCCTGGGGTGGCACCTGACTGCAAAGAATCCTTATATCCAAGAATGGATCGCAGACCGAAGTTGTCCCCACCTCAAATTTCTGCTTCCCAGATAGACCCAAGGGAGCCCTACAAACTGACATCAGGCACCTGGACTGGTGAGTTTTCTTTACCAGGAAAAATGGCCAAAGGATGTGCCCAGGGGCCCCTGGCCCTGGGCTGGCACCTGACTGCAAAAAATCCATACATCGAAAGATGGACCCTAGACCGAAGTTGTCTCCTCCTCAAGGTCCTTCTGCCCTGATAGACCCAAGGGAGCCCTACAAAGTGACATCAGGAACCTGGACTGGTGAGTTTTCTTTCCCAGAGAAAATTGCCAATGGTTGTGTCCAGGGGGTCCCAGCCCTGGGATGGGGCCTGGCTGCAAATAATCCTTATATCGAAGGATGTACCCCAGACCGAAGTTGTCCCCACCTCAAATTTCTGCTTCCCAGATAGACCCAAGGGAGCCCTACAAAGTGACATCAGGCACCTGGACTGGTGAGTTTTCTTTACCAGGGAAAATGGCCAAAGGCTGTGCCCAGTGGCCCCTGGCTCTGGGCTGCGACCTCACTGCAAAGAATCCTTATATCAAAGGATGGATCGCAGACCAAAGTTTTCCGTACCTCATAATTGTGCTACCCTGATACATCCAACGGACCCCTCCAAACTGACATCAGGAACCTGGACTGGTGAGTTTTCTTTCCCAGGGGAAATGGACAAAGGATGTGCACAGGTGCCCCGAGCCCTGGGTTGGGACCGGAATGCAAAAAATCCTTATATCGAAGGATGGATCGCAGACTAAAGTTGTCCCCTCCTCAAAGTTGTGCTGCCCTGATAGACCCAAGGGAGCCCTACAAACTGACATCTGAAACCAGGAAAGGTGAGTTTTCTTTCCTAGGGAAAATTGCCAAAGGATGTGCTCAGGGCGCCCTGGCCCTGGGCTGGCACCTGACTGCAAAAAATGGTTATATCATAGGATGGACCCTAGATCTAAGTTTTCCCCACCTCAAAATTGTGCTGCCCTGATAGACCCACGGGAGCCCTACAAACTGACATCAGCAACCTGGACTGGTGAGTTTTCTTTCCCAGGGATAATGGCCAAAGCATGTGCCCAGGGGCCTCTGGCCCTGGGCTGGCACCTGACTGCAAAGAATCCTTATATCGAAGGATGGATCACAGACCGAAGTTTTCCCCTCCTGAAACTTGTGCAGCCCTGATGGACCCAAGGGAGCCCTACAAACTGACAACAGGAACCTGGACTGGTGAGTTTTCTTTCCCAGGGAAAATGGCCAAAGGTTGTGGTCAGGGGACCCTGGCCCTGCGCTGTGGCCTGAGTGCAAAAAATCCTTATATCGAAGGATGGAACCCAGACCGAAGTAGTCCCCATCTCAAACTTGTGCTGCCCTGATAGACCCAAGGGAAGCCTACAAAGTGACATCAGGAACCTGGACTGGTGAGTTGTATTTTGCATGGAAAATGGCCAAAGGGTGTGCTCAGGGGCCCCTGGCCCTCGGTTGTGACCTAACTGCAAAATATCCATACATCGAAGGATGCAGCCTAGACCGAAGTTGTCCCCTCCACAAAGTTGTGCTGCCCTGATAGACCCAAGGGAGCCCTTCAAAGTGACATCAGGAACCTGGACTGGTGAGTTTTTTTTCCAGGGAAAATCGCCAAAGGTTGTGCCCACGGGCTCCTGGCCCTGGGATGGGCACCTGACTGCAAAAAATCATTATAGCGAAGGATGGACCCCAGACCGAAGTAGTCCCAACCTCCTGAATCTTGTGCTGCCCCGATAGACCCAGGTGAGCACTACAAACTGACATCAGGCACCTGGACTGGTGAATTGTATTTCGCATGGAAAATGGCCAAGGGATGTGCCCAGGGGCCCCTGGCCGTGGGCTGGGCACCTGACTGCAAAAAATCCATACATCGAAGGATGGACCCTAGACCAAAGTTGTCCCCTCCTCAAGGTTCTTCTGCCCTGATAGACCCAAGGGGGCCTTAGAAAGTGACGTCAGGAACCTGGACTGGTGAGTTTTCTTTCCCAGGGAAAATCGCGAATGGTTGTGCCCAGGGGGTCCCGGCCCTGGGATGGGACATGACTGCAAAAAACTCCTTATATTGAAGGATGGATAGCAGACCAAAGTTGTCCCCTCCTGAAACTCGTGCCGCCCCGATGGACCCAAGGGAGCCCTACAAACTGACATCAGCAACCTGGACTGGTGAGTTTTCTTTACCAGGGAAAATGGCCAAAGGATGTGCTCAGGGGCCCCTGGCCCTGGTCTGGGCCTTGACTGCAAAAAATCCTTATATCGAAAGATGGAACCCAGACCGAAGTAGTCCCCATCTCAAACTTCTGCTGACCTGATAGACCCAAGGAAAGCCTACAAACTGACATCAGGAACCTGGACTGGTGAGTTGTATTTTGCATGGAAAATGGCCAAAGGGTGTGCCCAGGGGCCCCTGCCCCTGGGTTGTGACCTAACTTCAAAAAATCCATACATCGAAGGATGGAGCCTTGACCGAAGTTGTCCCCTCCTCAAAGTTGTGCTGCCCTGATAGACCCAAGGGAGCCCTACAAACTGACATCAGCAACCTGGACTGGTGAGTTTTCTTTCCCAGGGAAAATGGCCAAAGGATGTGCCAGGGGCCCCTGGCACTGGGCTGGGGCCTGACTGCGAAGAATCCGTATATCGAAGAATGGATCGCAGACCGAAGTTGTCCCCTCCTCAAAGTTGTGCTGCCCTGATAGACCCAAGGGAGCCCTACAAACTGACATCAGCAACCTGGACTGGTGAGTTTTCTTTCCCAGGGAAAATGGCCAAAGCATGTGCCCAGGGGCCCCTGGCACTGGGCTCGTACCTGACTGCAAAGAATCCTTATATCGAAGGATGGACCCCAGACCAAATTTGGCCCCTCCTCATAGTTGTGCCGCCCTGATAGACCCAAGGGAGCCCTACAAACTGACATCAGCAACCTGGACTGGTGAGTTTTCTTTACCAGGGAAAATGGCCAAAGGATGTGCCCAGGGGGCCCTGGCACTGGGATGGGACCTGAATGCAAAAAATCCTTATATCGAAGGATGGACCCCAGACCGAAGTAGTCCCCATCTCAAACTTCTGCTGACCTGATAGACCCAAGGAAAGCCTACAAACTGTCATCAGGAACCTGGACTGGTGAGTTGTATTTTGCATGGAAAATTGCCAAAGGGTGTGCCCAGGGGCCCCTGCCCCTGGGTTGTGACCTAACTTCAAAAAATCCATACATCGAAGGATGGAGCCTAGACCGAAGTTGTCCCCTCCTCAAAGTTGTGCTGCCCTGATAGACCCAAGGGAGCCCTACAAACTGACATCAGCAACCTGGACTGGTGAGTTTTCTTTCCCAGGGAAAATGGCCAAAGGATGTGCCAGGGGCCCCTGGCACTGGGCTGGGGCCTGACTGCGAAGAATCCGTATATCGAAGAATGGATCGCAGACCGAAGTTGTCCCCTCCTCAAAGTTGTGCTGCCCTGATAGACCCAAGGGAGCCCTACAAACTGACATCAGCAACCTGGACTGGTGAGTTTTCTTTCCCAGGGAAAATGGCCAAAGCATGTGCCCAGGGGCCCCTGGCACTGGGCTCGTACCTGACTGCAAAGAATCCTTATATCGAAGGATGGACCCCAGACCAAATTTGGCCCCTCCTCATAGTTGTGCCGCCCTGATAGACCCAAGGGAGCCCTACAAACTGACATCAGCAACCTGGACTGGTGAGTTTTCTTTACCAGGGAAAATGGCCAAAGGATGTGCCCAGGGGGCCCTGGCACTGGGATGGGACCTGAATGCAAAAAATCCTTATATCGAAGGATGGACCCCAGACCGAAGTTGTCCCCTCCTCAAAGTTGTGCTGCCCTGATAGACCCAAGGGAGCCCTACAAACTGACATCAGCAACCTGGACTGGTGAATTTCCTTTCCCAGGGAAAATGGCCAAAGGATGTGCCCAGGGTCCCCAGGCACTGGGCTCGGACCTGACTGCAGAGAATCCTTATATCGAAGTTTGGACCCCCAGCCGAAGTTGTCCCCTCCTCAAAGTTGTGCTGCCCTGATAGACCCAAGGGAGCCCTACAAACTGACATCAGCAACCTGGACTGGTGAGTTTTCTTTCCCAGGGAAAATGGCCAAAGGATGTGCCAGGGGCCCCTGGCCCTGGGCTGGGACCTCACTGCAAAAAATCCTCATATCGAAGGATGGATCGCAGACCGAAGTTGTCCCCTCCTCAAATTTCTGTTTCCCAGATAGACCCAAGGGAGCCCTACAAACTGACATCAGCAACCTGGACTGGTGAGTTTTCTTTCCCAGGGAAAATGGCCAAAGGATGTGCCCAGGGGCCCCTGGCACTGGGATGGGGCCTGAATGCAAATAATCCTTATATCGAAGGATGGTTCGCAGACCAAAATTGTCCCATCCTCAAATTTCTGCTTCCCAGATAGACCCAAGGGAGCCCTACAAACTGACATCAGCAACCTGGACTGGTGAGTTTTCTTTCCCAGGGAAAATGGCCAAAGGATGTGCCCAGGGGCCCCTGGCCCTGGGGTGGCACCTGACTGCAAAGAATCCTTATATCCAAGAATGGATCGCAGACCGAAGTTGTCCCCACCTCAAATTTCTGCTTCCCAGATAGACCCAAGGGAGCCCTACAAACTGACATCAGGCACCTGGACTGGTGAGTTTTCTTTACCAGGAAAAATGGCCAAAGGATGTGCCCAGGGGCCCCTGGCCCTGGGCTGGCACCTGACTGCAAAAAATCCATACATCGAAAGATGGACCCTAGACCGAAGTTGTCTCCTCCTCAAGGTCCTTCTGCCCTGATAGACCCAAGGGAGCCCTTTAAAGTGACATCAGGAACCTGGACTGGTGAGTTTTCTTTCCCAGAGAAAATTGCCAATGGTTGTGTCCAGGGGGTCCCAGCCCTGGGATGGGGCCTGGCTGCAAATAATCCTTATATCGAAGGATGTACCCCAGACCGAAGTTGTCCCCACCTCAAATTTCTGCTTCCCAGATAGACCCAAGGGAGCCCTACAAACTGACATCAGGCACCTGGACTGGTGAGTTTTCTTTACCAGGGAAAATGGCCAAAGGCTGTGCCCAGGGGCCCCTGGCTCTGGGCTGCGACCTCACTGCAAAGAATCCTTATATCAAAGGATGGATCGCAGACCAAAGTTTTCCGTACCTCATAATTGTGCTACCCTGATACATCCAACGGACCCCTCCAAACTGACATCAGGAACCTGGACTGGTGAGTTTTCTTTCCCAGGGGAAATGGACAAAGGATGTGCACAGGTGCCCCGAGCCCTGGGTTGGGACCGGACTGCAAAAAATCCTTATGTCGAAGGATGGATCGCAGACTAAAGTTGTCCCCTCCTCAAAGTTGTGCTGCCCTGATAGACCCAAGGGAGCCCTACAAACTGACATCTGAAACCAGGAAAGGTGAGTTTTCTTTCCTAGGGAAAATTGCCAAAGGATGTGCTCAGGGCGCCCTGGCCCTGGGCTGGCACCTGACTGCAAAAAATGGTTATATCATAGGATGGACCCTAGATCTAAGTTTTCCCCACCTCAAAATTGTGCTGCCCTGATAGACCCAAGGGAGCCCTACAAACTGACATCAGCAACCTGGACTGGTGAGTTTTCTTTCCCAGGGATAATGGCCAAAGCATGTGCCCAGGGGCCTCTGGCCCTGGGCTGGCACCTGACTGCAAAGAATCCTTATATCGAAGGATGGATCACAGACCGAAGTTTTCCCCTCCTGAAACTTGTGCAGCCCTGATGGACCCAAGGGAGCCCTACAAACTGACAACAGGAACCTGGACTGGTGAGTTTTCTTTCCCAGGGAAAATGGCCAAAGGTTGTGGTCAGGGGACCCTGGCCCTGCGCTGTGGCCTGAGTGCAAAAAATCCTTATATCGAAGGATGGAACCCAGACCGAAGTAGTCCCCATCTCAAACTTGTGCTGCCCTGATAGACCCAAGGGAAGCCTACAAAGTGACATCAGGAACCTGGACTGGTGAGTTGTATTTTGCATGGAAAATGGCCAAAGGGTGTGCTCAGGGGCCCCTGGCCCTCGGTTGTGACCTAACTGCAAAATATCCATACATCGAAGGATGCAGCCTAGACCGAAGTTGTCCCCTCCACAAAGTTGTGCTGCCCTGATAGACCCAAGGGAGCCCTTCAAAGTGACATCAGGAACCTGGACTGGTGAGTTTTTTTTCCAGGGAAAATCGCCAAAGGTTGTGCCCACGGGCTCCTGGCCCTGGGATGGGCACCTGACTGCAAAAAATCATTATAGCGAAGGATGGACCCCAGACCGAAGTAGTCCCAACCTCCTGAATCTTGTGCTGCCCCGATAGACCCAGGTGAGCACTACAAACTGACATCAGGCACCTGGACTGGTGAATTGTATTTCGCATGGAAAATGGCCAAGGGATGTGCCCAGGGGCCCCTGGCCCTGGGCTGGGCACCTGACTGCAAAAAATCCATACATCGAAGGATGGACCCTAGACCAAAGTTGTCCCCTCCTCAAGGTTCTTCTGCCCTGATAGACCCAAGGGGGCCTTAGAAAGTGACGTCAGGAACCTGGACTGGTGAGTTTTCTTTCCCAGGGAAAATCGCGAATGGTTGTGCCCAGGGGGTCCCGGCCCTGGGATGGGACATGACTGCAAAAAACTCCTTATATTGAAGGATGGATAGCAGACCAAAGTTGTCCCCTCCTGAAACTCGTGCCGCCCCGATGGACCCAAGGGAGCCCTACAAACTGACATCAGCAACCTGGACTGGTGAGTTTTCTTTCCCAGGGAAAATGGCCAAAGGATGTGCTCAGGGGCCCCTGGCCCTGGTCTGGGCCTTGAGTGCAAAAAATCCTTATATCGAAAGATGGAACCCAGACAGAAGTAGTCCCCATCTCAAACTTCTGCTGACCTGATAGACCCAAGGAAAGCCTACAAACTGACATCAGGAACCTGGACTGGTGAGTTGTATTTTGCATGGAAAATTGCCAAAGGGTGTGCCCAGGGGCCCCTGCCCCTGGGTTGTGACCTAACTTCAAAAAATCCATACATCGAAGGATGGAGCCTAGACCGAAGTTGTCCCCTCCTCAAGGTTCTTCTGTCCTGATAGACCCAAGGGAGCCGTTCAAAGTGACATCAGGAACCTGGACTGGTGAGTTTTCTTTCCCAGGGAAAATAGCGAATGGTTGTGCCCAGGGGCTCCTGGCCCTGGGATAGGCACCTGACTGCAAAAAATCATTATATCGAAGGATGGACCCCAGACCGAAGTAGTCCCCACCTCAAACTTGTGCTGCCCCGATAGACCCAAGGGAGCCCTACAAACTGACATCAGGCACCTGGACTGGTGAGTTTTATTTCGCATAGAAAATGGCCAAAGGATGTGCCCAGGGGCCCCTGGCCCTGGGCTGGCACCTGACTGCAAAGAATCCTTATATCGAAGGATGGATCGCAGACCGAATTTTTCCGTAACTCATAATTGTGCTACCCTGATACATCCAAGGGAGCCCTACAAACTGACATCAGGAACCTGGACTGGTGAGGTTTCTTTCCCAGGGAAAATGGACAAAGGATGTGGTCAGGGGACCCTGGCCCTGGGCTCCGACCTCCCTGTAAAAAATCCTTATATCGAAGGATGGACCCCAGACAGAAGTAATCCCCACCTCAAACTTGTGCTGCCCTGATAGACCCAGGTGAGCCCTACAAACTGACATCAGGCACCTGGACTGGTGAGTTGTATTTCGCATGGAAAATGGCCAAAGGATGTGCCCAGGGGCCCCTGGCCGTGGGCTGGGCACCTGACTGCAAAAAATCCATACATCGAAGGATGGACCCTAGACCGAAGTTGTCCACCCTTCAAGGTTCTTCTGCCCTGATAGACCCAAGGGAGCCCTACAAAGTGACATCAGGAACCTGGACTGGTGAGTTTTCTTTCCCAGGGAAAATCGCCAATGGTTGTGCCCAGGGGGTCCTGGCCCTTGGATGGGTCCTCACTTCAAAAAATCCTTATATCGAAGGATGTAGCCTAGACCAAAGTTGTCCCCTCCTCAAAGTTGTGCTGCCCTGATAGACCCAAGGGAGCCCTACAAACTGACATCAGCAACCTGGACTGGTGAGTTTTCTTTCCCAGGGGAAATGGCCAAAGGATGTGACCAGGGGCCCCTGGCACTGGGCTGGGGCCGGAATTCAAAAAATCCTTATATCGAAGGATGGACCCCAGACCGAAGTTGTCCCCTCCTCAAAGTTGTGCTGCCCTGATAGACCCAAGGGAGCCCTACAAACTGACATCAGCAACCTGGACTGGTGAGTTTTCTTTCCCAGGGAAAATGGCCAAAGGTTGTGCCCAGGGGCCCCTGGCACTGGGCTGGGGCCGGAATTCAAAAAATCCTTATATCGAAGGATGGACCCCAGACCGAAGTTGTCCCCTCCTCAAAGTTGTGCTGCCCTGATAGACCCAAGGGAGCCCTACAAACTGACATCAGGCACCTGGACTGGTGAGTTTTCTTTATCAGGGAAAATGGCCAAAGGCTGTGCCCAGGGGCCCCTGGCTCTGGGCTGCGACCTCACTGCAAAGGATCCTTATATCAAAGGATGGATCGCAGACCAAAGTTTTCCGTACCTCATAATTGTGCTACCCTGATACATCCAACGGACCCCTCCAAACTGACATCAGGAACCTGGACTGGTGAGTTTTCTTTCCCAGGGGAAATGGACAAAGGATGTGCACAGGTGCCCCGAGCCCTGGGTTGGGACCGGACTGCAAAAAATCCTTATGTCGAAGGATGGATCGCAGACTAAAGTTGTCCCCTCCTCAAAGTTGTGCTGCCCTGATAGACCCAAGGGAGCCCTACAAACTGACATCTGAAACCAGGAAAGGTGAGTTTTCTTTCCTAGGGAAAATTGCCAAAGGATGTGCTCAGGGCGCCCTGGCCCTGGGCTGGCACCTGACTGCAAAAAATGGTTATATCATAGGATGGACCCTAGATCTAAGTTTTCCCCACCTCAAAATTGTGCTGCCCTGATAGACCCAAGGGAGCCCTACAAACTGACATCAGCAACCTGGACTGGTGAGTTTTCTTTCCCAGGGATAATGGCCAAAGCATGTGCCCAGGGGCCTCTGGCCCTGGGCTGGCACCTGACTGCAAAGAATCCTTATATCGAAGGATGGATCACAGACCGAAGTTTTCCCCTCCTGAAACTTGTGCAGCCCTGATGGACCCAAGGGAGCCCTACAAACTGACAACAGGAACCTGGACTGGTGAGTTTTCTTTCCCAGGAAAAATGGCCAAAGGTTGTGGTCAGGGGACCCTGGCCCTGCGCTGTGGCCTGAGTGCAAAAAATCCATACATCGAAGGATGGACCCTAGACCGAAGTTGTCCACCCTTCAAGGTTCTTCTGCCCTGATAGACCCAAGGGAGCCCTACAAAGTGACATCAGGAACCTGGACTGGTGAGTTTTCTTTCCCAGGGAAAATCGCCAATGGTTGTGCCCAGGGGGTCCTGGCCCTGGGATCTGTCCTCACTTCACAAAATCCTTATATCGAAGGATGTAGCCTAGACCGAATATATTCCCTCCTGAAACTTGTGCTGCCCGGATACACCCAAGGGAGCCCTACAAACTGACATCAGGAAGCTGGACTGGTGAGTTTTCTTTCCCAGGGAAAATGGCCAAAGGATGTTCCCAGGAACCCCTGGCCCTCGGCTGGGACCTCACTGCAAAGAATCCTTATATCGAAGGATGGATAGCAGACAGAAATTCTCCATACCTCATAATTGTGCTGCCCTGATAGACCCAAGGGAGCCCTACAAACTGACATCAGCAACATGGACTGGTGAGTTGTATTTCGCATGGAAAATGGCCAAAGGATGTGCCCAGGGGTCCCTGGCCATGGGGTGGCACCTGACTGCAAAGAATCCTTATATCGAAGGATGGATCGCAGACCGAAGTCTTCCCCTCCTCAAACTTGTGCGGCCCTGATAGACCCAAGTGAGCACAGCAAACTGACATCAGGAACCTGGACTGGTGAGTTTTCTTTCCCAGGGAAAATGGCCAAAGGATGTGCCCAGGGGCACCTGGCCCTGGGCTGGCACCTGACTGCAAAAAACTCCTTATATCGAAGGATGGATAGCAGACCGAAGTTGTCCCCTCCTGAAACTTGTGCCGCCCTGATGGACCCAAGGGAGCCCTACAAACTGACATCAGGAACCTGGACTGGTGAGTCTTCTTTACCAGGGAAAATGGCCAAAGGATGTGCTCAGGGGCCCCTGGCCCTGTGCTGGGCCTTGACTGCAAAAAATCCTTATATCATAGTATGGACCCTAGATCTAAGTTTTCCCCACCTCAAACTTGTGCTGCCCCGATAGACCCAAGGGAGCCCTACAAACTGACATCAGGCAACTGGACTGGTGAGTTTTCTTTACCAGGGAAAATGGACAAAGGATGTGTTCAGGGGTCGTTGGCCCGGGGCTGGGCCCTGACTGCAAAAAATCCTTATATCGAAGGATGGACCCATGACTAAAGTAGTCCCCATTTCAAACTTGTGCTGACCTGATAGACCCAAGGGAGCCCTACAAACTGACATCAGGAACCTGGACTGGTGAGTTGTATTTTGCATGGAAAATGGCCAAAGGGTGTGCTCAGGGGCCCCTGGCCCTGGGTTGTGACCTAACTGCAAAAAAATCCATACATCGAAGAATGGAGCCTAGACCGAAGTTGTCCCCTCCTCAAGGTTCTTCTGTCCTGATAGACCCAGGTGAGCCCTACAAACTGACATCAGGCACCTGGACTGGTGAGTTGTATTTCGCATGGAAAATGGCCAAAGGTTGTACCCAGGGGCTCCTGGTCCTGGTATGGGACCTCACTGCAAAAAATCCTTATATCGAAGGATGTACCCGAGACCGAAGTTGTCCCCTCCTGAAACTTGTGCTGCCCCGATAGACTCAAGGGAGCCCTACAAAATGACATCAGCAACCTGGACTGGTGAATTTTCTTTCCCAGGGAAAATGGCCACAGGATGTGCCCTGGGGCCCCTGGCCCTGGGCTGCAACCTCACTGCAAAGAATCCTTATATCGAGGGATGGATCGCAGACCGAAGTTTTCCGTACCTCATAATTCTGCTACCCTGATACATCCACGGGACCCCTACAAAAAGACATCAGGAAGCTGGACTGGTGAGTTTTCTTTCCCAGGGGAAATGGCCAAAGGATGTGCTCAGGGGCCCCTGGACCTGGGCTAGCACCTCACTTCATAAAGTCCATTTATTGAAGGATGTACCCCAGACCGAAGTAGTCCCCACCTCAAACTTGTGCTGCCCTGATAGACCCAAGTGAATCCTACAAACTGACATCAGGAGGCTGGACTGGTGAGTTTTCTTTCCCAGGGAAAATGGCCAAAGGATGTGCACAGGGGCCCCGAGCCCTGGGTTGGGACCGGACTGCAAAAAATCCTTTTGTCGAAGGATGGATTGCAGACTAAAGTTGTCCCCTCCTCAAAATTCTTCTGCCCTGATAGACCCAAGGGAGCCCTACAAACTGACATCTGGAACCAGGAAAGGTGAGTATTCTTTCCCAGGGAAAATTGCCAAAGGAGGTGCCTAGGGCCCCCTGGCCCTGGGCTGGGCACTTGACTGCAAAAATTCCTTATATCATAGGATGGACCCTAGATCTAAGTTTTCCCCACCTCAAAATTGTGCTGCCCTGATAGACCCAAGGGAGCCCTACAAACTGACATCCGGAACCTGGACTGGTGAGTTTTCTTTCCCAGGGAACATGGCCAAAGGATGTGCCCAGGGGCCCCGAGCCCTGGGTTGGGACCGTACTGCAAAAAATCCTTATATCGAAGGATGGATTGCAGAATAAAGTTGTCCCATCCTCAAGATTCTTCTGCCCTGATAGACCCAAGGGAGCCCTACAAACTGACATCAGGAACCAGGAAAGGTGAGTTTTCTTTCCTAGGGAAAATTGCCAAAGGATGTACCTAGGGCCCCCCGGCCCTGAGCTGGGCCCTGACTGCAAATAATCCTTATATCGAAAGATGGACCCTAGATTGAAGTTTTCCCCACCTCAAAATTGTGCTGCCCTGATAGACCCAAGGGAGCCCTACGAACTGACATCAGGCACCTGGACTGGTGAGTTTTCTTTACCAGGGAAAATGGACAAAGGATATGCTCAGGGGCCCCTGGCACTGGGCTGGAACCTGACTGCAAAAAACTCCTTATATCGAAGCATGGATAGCAGACCGAAGTGGTCCCGCCCTCAAACTTGTGCTGCCCTGATAGACCCAAGGGAGCCCTACAAACTGACATCAGGCACCTGGACTGGTGAGTTGTATTTCACATGGAAAATGGCCAAAGGATGTGCCCAGTGGCCCCTGGCCCTGGGCTGGTGCCTGACTGCAAAATATCCATACATCGAAGGATGGACCCTAGACCGAAGTTGTCCCCTCTTCAAGGTTCTTTTGCCCTGATAGACCCAAGGGAGCCCTACAAAGTGACATCAGGAACCTGGACTGGTGAGTTTTCTTTCCAAAGGAAAATTGCCAATGGTTGTGCCCAGGGGGTCCTGGCCCTGGGATTTACCTGGCTGCAAGAAATTATGATATCGAAGGATGTATCCCAGACCGAAGTAGTCCCCACCTCAAACTTGTGCTGCCCTGATAGACCCAAGGGAGCCCTGCAAACTGACATCAGGTTGCTGGACTGGTGAGTTTTCTTTCCCAGGGAAAATGGCCAAAGGATGTGACCGGGAGCCCCTGGCCCTGGGCTGGGGCCTCACTGCAAAGAATCCTTATATCGAAGGATGGATAGCAGACCAAAGTTTTCCGTACCTCATAATTGTTCTACCCTGATACCTCCAAGGGAGCCCTACAAAGTGACATCAGGAACCTGGACTGGTGAGTTTTCTTTCCCAGGGAAAATGGCCAAAGGATGTGCCCAGGGTCCCCTGGCCCTGGGATGGGACCTCATTTCAAATAATCCATATATCGAAGGATGGATTGCATAGCGAAGATGTCCCTACCTAAACTTGTGCTGCCCTGATGGACCCAAGGGAGCCCTACAAACTGACATCAGGAACCTGGACTGGTGAGTTGTATTTCGCATGGAAAATGGCCAAAGGATGTGCCCAGGAACCCCTGGCCCTGGGCTAGGCACCTGACTGCAAAATATCCATACATCGAAGGATGGAGCGTAGACCGAAGTTGTCCCCTCTTCAAGGTTCTTCTGCCCTGATAGACCCAAGGGAGCCCTACAAAGTGACATCAGGAACCTGGACTGGTGAGTTTTCTTTCCTAGGGTAAATCGCCAATGGTTGTGCCCAGGGGGTCCCGGCCCTGGGCTGGGACCCGGCTGCAAAAAATCCTTATATCGAAGGATGGATCCCTGACCGAAGTTGTCGCCTCCTCAAACTTGGGCTGCCCTGATAGACCCAAGGGACCCCTACAAACTGACATCAGCAATATGGACTGGTGAGTGTTCTTTCCCAGGGTAAATGGCCAAAGGATGTGCCAGGGGCCCCTGGCTCTTGGCTGGAACTGGAGTTCAAAAAGTCAATACATCGAAGGATGGACCCCAGACCGATGTTGCCCCCACATCAAACTTGTGCTGCCCTGATAGACCCAAGTTAGCCCTACAAACTGACATCCGGAACCTGGACTGGTGAGTCTTCTTTCCCAGGGAAAATGGCCAAAGGATGTGCCCAGGGGCCCCGAGCCCTGGGTTGGGACCGGACTGCAAAAAATCCTTATGTCGAAGGATGGATTGCAGACTAAAGTTGTCCCATCCTCAAGATTCTTCTGCCCTGATAGACCCAAGGGAGCCCTACAAACTGACATCCGGAACCTGGACTGGTGAGTCTTCTTTCCCAGGGAAAATTGCCAAAGGATGTACCCAGGGCCCCCTGGCTGCAAATAATCCTTATATCGAAGGATGGACCCTAGATTGAAGTTTTCCCCACCTCAAAATTGTGCTGCCCTGATAGACCCAAGGGAGCCCTACAAACTGTCATCAGGAAGCTGGAATGGTGAGTTTTCTTTCCCAGGGAAAATGGCCGAAGGATGTGCCTAGGGACCCCTGGCACTGGGCTGGGCCCTGACTGCAAAAAATCCTTATAGCTTAGGATGGATCGCAGACCGAACTTGTCCCTACCTCAAACTTGTGCTGCCCCGATAGACCCAAGGGAGCCCTACAAACTGACATCAGGCACCTGGACTGGTGAGTTTTCTTTACTAGGTAAAATGGACAAGGGATATGCTCAGGGGCCCCTGGCCCTGGGCTGGGGCCTGACTGCAAAAAACTCCTTATATCGAAGCATGGATAGCAGACCGAAGTAGTCCCCACCTCAAACTTGTGCTGCCCTGATATACCCATTGGAGCCCTACAAACTGACATCAGGCACCAGGACTGGTGAGTTGTATTTCGCATGGAAAATGACCAAAGGATGTGCCCAGTGGCCCCTGGCCCTGTGCGGGTGCCTGACTGCAAAATATCCATACATCGAAGGATGGACCCTAGACCAAAGTTGTCCCCTCTTCAAGGTTCTTCTGCCCTGATAGACCCAAGGGAGCCCTACAAAGTGACATCAGGAACCTGGACTGGTGAGTTTTCTTTCCAAAGGAAAATTGCCAATGGTTGTGCCCAGGGGGTCCTGGCCCTGGGATTTACCTGGCTGCAAGAAATTATGATATCGAAGGATGTATCCCAGACTGAAGTAGTCCCCACCTCAAACTTGTGCTGCCCTGATAGACCCAAGGGAGCCCTGCAAACTGACATCATGTAGCTGGACTTGTGAGTTTTCTTTCGCATGTAAAATGGCCAAAGGATGTGCCCAGGAGCCCCTGGCCCTGGGCTGGGGCCTCACTGCAAAGAATCCTTATATCGAAGGATGGATAGCAGACCAAAGTTTTCCGTACCTCATAATTGTTCTACCCTGATACATCCAAGGGAGCCCTACAAAGTGACATCAGGAACCTGGACTGGTGAGTTTTATTTCCCAGGGAAAATGGACAAAGGATGTGCCCAGGGTCCCCTAGCCCTGGGATGGGAACTCAGTGCAAATAATCCATACATCGAAGGATGGATTGCATACCGAAGATGTCCCTACATAAACTTGTGCTGCCCTGATAGACCCAAGGGAGCCCTACAAACTGACATCAGCAACCTGGACTGGTGAGTTGTATTTTGCATGGAAAATGGCCAAAGGACATGCCCAGGGGCCCCTGTCCCTGGGCAGGAACCTGACTGCAAAAAATCCTTATATCGAAGGATGGATAGAAAACCGAAATTCTTCGTACCTCATAATTGTGCTGCCCTGATAGACCCAAGGGAGCCCTACAAACTGACATCAGGAAGCTGGACTTGTGAGTTTTCTTTCCCAGGGAAAATGGCCAAAGGATGTGCCCAGGGGCCCCTGGCCCTGGGCTGGGCACCTGACTGCAAAATATCCATACATCGAAGGATGGACCCTAGACCGAAGTTGTCTCCTCCTCAAGGTCCTTCTGCCCTGATAGACGCAAGGGAGCCCTACAAACTGACATCAGGAACCTGGACTGGTGAGTTTTCTTTCCCAGGGAAAATCGCCAATGGTTGTGCCCAGGGGGTCCCGGCCCTGGGCTCGGACCCGGCTGCAAAAAATCCTTATATCGAAGGATGGACCCCAGACCGAAATTGTCCCCTCCTGAAAGTTGTGCTGCCCTGATAGACCCAAGGGAGCCCTACAAACTGACATCAGGAAGCTGGACTGGTGAGATTTCTTTCCCAGGGAAAATGGCCAAAGGTTGGGCCCAGGGGCCCCTGGATCTGGGCTGGAACTGGAGTTCACAAAGTCAATCCATCGAAAGATAGACCCCAGACCGATGTTGCCCCCACCTCAAAGTTGTGCTGCCCTGATAGACCCAGGGGAGGCCTAGAAACTGACATCAGGAACCTGGACTGGTGAGTTGTATTTCGCATGGAAAATGGCCAAAGGATGTGCCCAGGGGCCCCTGGCCTTGGGTTGGGCACCTGACTGCAAAATATCCATACATCGAAGGATGGATCGCAGACTAATGTTGTCCCCTCCTCAAGATTCTTCTGCCCTGATAGACCCAAGGGAGCCCTACAAACTGACATCAGGCACCTGGACTGGTGAGTTTTCTTTCCCAGGGAAAATGGACAAAGGATGTGCTCAGGGGCCCTTGGCCCTTGGGTGGGACCTCACTGCAAAAATCCATACATCGAAGGATGGACCCCAGACCGAAGTTGTCGCCTCCTCAAACTTGTGGTGCCCGGATGGACCCCAGGGAGCCCTACAAAGTGACATCAGGAACCTGGACTGGTGAGTTTTCTTTCCAGGGAAAATGGCCAAAGGATGTGCTCAGGGGCCCCTGGCCCTGGGCTGGCACCTGACTGCAAAACATCCTTATATCTAAGGATCCAACCCTGACCGAAGTTGTCCCTACCTAAAGTTGTGCTGCCCTGATAGACCCAAGGGAGCCCTACAAACTGACATCTGGAACCTGGACTGGTGAGTTGTATTTCGCATGGAAAATGGCCAAAGGATGTGCCCAGGAGCCCCTGGCCTTGGGTTGGGCACGTGACTGCAAAATATCCATACATCGAAGGATGGATCGCAGACTAAAGTTGTCCCCTCCTCAAAGTTGTGCTGCCCTGATAGACCCAAGGGAGCCCTACAAACTGACATCAGGAAACAGGAAAGGTTAAGTTTCTTTCCTAGGGAGAATGGCCAAAGGATGTACCCAGTGCCCCCTGGCCCTGGATTGGGACCTCACTGCAGAAAATCCATATATCGAAGGATGGACCCTAGATCGAAGTTTTCCCTACCTGAAAATTCTGCTGCCCTGATAGACCCAAGGGAGCCCTACAAACTGACATCAGGAACATGGACTGGTGAGTTTTCTTTCCCAGAGAAAATGGACAAAGGATGTGCACAGGGGCCCCTGGCCCTGGGCTGGCACCTGACTGCAAAAAACTCCTTTTTTAGAAGGAGGGATCGCAGACCGAAGTTGTCCCTCCCTAAACTTCTGCTGCCCTGGCAGACCCAAGGGAGCCCTCCAAACTGACATCAGGAACCTGGACTGGTGAGTTTTCTTTCCCAGAGAAAATGGACAAAGGATGTGCACAGGGGCCCCTGGCCCTGGGCTGGGCCTTGATTGCAAAAAAATCCTTATATCGAAGGATGGACCCCAGACCGGAGTGTTTCCCTCCTGAATCTTGTGCTGCCCTGATAGACCCAAGGAAGCCCTACAAACAGACATCAGGAATCTGGACTGGTGAGTTGTATTTCGCATGGAAAATGGCCAAAGGATGTGCACTGGGGCCCCTGGCTCTGGGCTGGCACCTGACTGCAAAATATCCATACATCGAAGGATGGACCCTAGACCGAAGTTCTCCCCTCCTCAAGGTTATTCTGCCCTTATAGTCCTAAGGGAGCCCGACAAAGTGACATCGGGAACCTAGACTGGTGAGTTTTCTTTCCCAGGGAAAATGGCCAAAGGATGTGCCCAGGGGCTCCTGGCCCTGGGATGGGACCTCGCTGCAAAAAATTCTTATATCGAAGGATGTACCCCAGACCGAAGTTGTCCCTACCTAAACTTGTGCTGCCCTGATATACCCAATGGAGTCCTACAAACTGACATCAGGAACCTGGACTGGTGAGTTGTATTTCGCATGTAAAATGGCCAAAGGATGTGCCCAGGGGCCCCTGGGACTGGGCTGGGCACCTGACTGCAAAGAATCCTTATATCGAAGGATGGATCGCAGACCAAAGTTTTCCGTACCTCATAATTGTGCTACCATGATACATCCAAGGGAGCCCTACAAACTGACTTCAGGAAGCTGGAATGGTGAAGTTTCTTTCCCAGGGAAAATGGCCAAAGCATGTGCCTAGGGGCTACTGGCCCTGGGATGGGACCTCACTGCAAAAAATCCTTATATCGAAGGATGTACCCCAGACCAAAGTTGTCCCCTCCTCAAACTTGTGCCGCCCTGATAGCCCCAAGGGAGCCCTACAAACTGACATCAGCAACCTGGACTGGTGAGTTTTCTTTTCCAGGGAAAATGGACAAAGGATGTGCTCAGGGGCCCCTGGCGTTGGGTTGGGCACCTGACTGCAAAATATCCATACATCGAAGGATGGATCGCAGACTAAAGTTGTCCCCTCCTCAAGATACTTCTGCCCTGATAGACCCAAGGGAGCCCTACAAACTCAAATCAGGAATCAGGAAAGGTTAAGTTTCTTTCCTAGGGAGAATGGCCAAAGGATGTACCCAGTGCCCCCTGGCCCTGGGCTGGGACCTCACTGCAAAAAATCCTTATATCGAAGCATGGACCCTAGATCGAAGTTTTCCCTACCTCAAAATTCTGCTGGCCTGGTAGACCCAAGGGAGCCCTACAAACTGACATCTTGAACCCGGACTGGTGAGTTGTATTTCGCATGGAAAATGGCCAAAGGATGTGCCCAGGGGCCCCTGGCCTTGGGCTGGAACCTCACTGCAAAAAATCCTTGTATCGAAGGATGGACCCTAGATCGAAGTTTTCCCTACCTCATAACTCTGCTGGCCTGATAGACCCAAGGGAGCCCTACAAACTGACATCTGGAACCTGGACTGGTGAGTTATATTTCGCATGGAAAATGGCCAAAGGATGTGCCCAGGGGCCCCTGGCCTTGGGCTGGGCACCTGACTGCAAAATATCCATACATCGAAGGATGGATCGCAGACCGAACTTGTCCCTACCTAAACTTCTGCTGCCCTGATAGACCCAAGGGAGCCCTACAAAATGACATCAGGAACCTGGACTGCTGAGTTTTCTTTCCCAGAGAAAATGGACAAAGGATGTGCACAGGGGGCCCTGGCCCTGGGCTGGTACCTGACTGCAAAGAATCCTAATATCGAAGGATGGACCCCTGAGCGAAGTCGTCCCCACCTCAAACTTGTGCTGCCCAGATAGACCCAAGTGAGCCCTACAACTGACATCAGGAACCAGGGAAGGTGAGTTTTCTTTCCCAGGGAAAATGGCCAAAGGATGTGCCCAGTGGCCCCTGGCCCTGGGCTGCGACCTCATTGCAAACAATCCTTATATCGAAGGATGGATGGCAGACCGAAGTAGTCCCCACCTAAAAATTCTGCTGCCTGGATAGACCCAAGTGAGCCCTACAGACTGACATCAGGCACCTGGACTGGTGAGTTTTCTTTCCCAGGGAAAATGGCCAAAGGATGTGCCCAGTGGCCCTTGGCCCTGGACTGCAACCTCACTGCAAAAATCCATACATCGAAGGATGGACCCCAGACCGAAGTTGTCGCCTCCTCAAACTTGTGCTGCCCTGATGGACCCAAGGGAGCCCTGCAAAGTGACATCAGGAACCTGGACTGGTGAGTTTTCTTTTCCAGGGAAAATGTCCAAAGGATGTGCCCAGGGGCCCCTGGCCCTGGGCTGGCACCTGACTGCAAAACATCCTTATATTGAAGGATCTAACCCAGACCGAAGTTGTCCCTACCTAAACTTGTGCTGCCCTGATAGACCCAAGGGAGCCCTACAAACTGACATCAGGAACCTGGACTGGTGAGTTGTATTTCGCATGGAAAATGGCCAACGGATGTGCCCAGGGGCCCCTGGCCCTGGGTTGGGCACCTGACTCCAAATTTATCCATACATCGGAGGATGGAACGCAGACCGAAATTGTCCCCACCTCAAACTTGTGCTGCCGTGATAGATCCAAGGGAGCCCTACAAACTGACATCAGGAAGCTGGACTGGTGAATTTTCTTTCCCAGGGAAAATGGCCAACGGATGTGCCCCGGTGCCCCTGGCTCTGGGCTGGGACCTGACTGCAAAAAATCCTTATATCGAAGGAGGGATCACAGACCGACGTTGTCCCCTCCTCAAACTTGTGCTGCCCTGATAGACCCAAGGGAGCCCTACAAACTGACATCAGCAACCTGGACTGGTGAATTTTCTTTCCCAGGGAAAATGGCCAAAGGATGTGCCCAGGGGCCCCTGGTACTGGGCTGGGGACTGACTGCAAAGAATCCGTATATCGAAGGATGGATCGCAGACCAAAGTTGTCCCCTCCTCAACGTTGTGCTGCCCTGATAGACCCAAGGGAGCCCTACAAACTGACATCAGCAACCTGGACTGGTGAATTTTCTTTCCCACGGAAAATGGCCAAAGCATGTGCCCAGTGGCCCGTGGCACTGGGCTGGGGCCTGACTGCAAAGAATCCCTATATCGAAGGATTGTTCGCAGACCAAAATTGTCCCCTCCTCAAATTTCTGCTTCCCAGATAGACCCAAGGGAGCCCTACAAACTGACATCAGCAACCTGGACTGGTGAGTTTTCTTTCCCAGGGAAAATGGCCAAAGGATGTGCCCAGGGGCCCTTGGCCCTGGGCTCGTACCTGGCTGCAAAGAATCCGTATATCGAAGGATGGAACCCAGACCAAAGATGTCCCCTCCTCAAAGTTGTGCTGACCTGATAGACCCAAGGGAGCCCTACAAACTGACATCAGGAACCTGGACTGGTGAGTTTTCTTTCCCAGGGAAAATGGCCGAAGTATGTGCCCAGGGTCCCCAGGCACTGGGCTCGGACCTGAATGCAAAAAATCCTTATATCGAAGGATGGACCCCAGACAGAAATTGTCCCCTCCTCAAAGTTGTGCTGCCCTGATAGACCCAAGGGAGCCCTACAAACTGACATCAGCAACCTGGACTGGTGAGTTTTCTTTCCCAGGGAAAATGGCCAAAGGATGTGCCCAGGGGCCCCTGGCACTGGGCTGGGGCCGGAATTCAAAAAATCCTTATATCGAAGGATGGACCCCAGACCGAAGTTGTCCCCTCCTCAACGTTGTGCTGCCCTGATAGACCCAAGGGAGCCCTACAAACTGACATCAGCAACCTGGACTGGTGAGTTTTCTTTCCCAGGGAAAATGGCCAAAGGATGTGCCCAGGGGCCCCAAGCACAGGGCTGGGACCTGACTGCAAAAAATCCTTATATCGAAGGATGGATCGCAGACCGAAGTTGTCCCCTCCTCAAATTTCTGTTTCCCAGATAGACCCAAGGGAGCCCTACAAACAGACATCAGCAACATGGACTGGTGAGTTTTCTTTCCCAGGGAAAATGGCCAAAGCATGTGCCCAGGGGCCCCTGGTACTGGGATGGGGCCTGAATGCAAATAATCCTTATATCGAAGGATGGTTCACAGACCCAAATTGTCCCATCCTCAAATTTCTGCTTCCCAGATAGACCCAAGGGAGCCCTACAAACTGACATCAGTAACCTGGACTGGTGAATTTCCTTTCCCAGGGAAAATGGCTAAAGGATGTGCCCAGGGCCCCCTGGCCCTGGGCTCGGACCTGACTGCAGAGAATCCTTATATCGAAGTTTGGACCCCCAACCGAAGTTGTCCCCTCCTCAAAGTTGTGCTGCCCTGATAGACCCAAGGGAGCCCTACAAACTGACATCAGCAACCTGGACTGGTGAGTTTTCTTTCCCAGGGAAAATGGCCAAAGCATGTGCCCAGGGGCCCCAAGCACAGGGCTGGGACCTGACTGCAGAGAATCCTTATATCGAATGATGGAGCCCAGACCGAAGTTGTCCCCTCCTCATAGTTGTGCTGCCCTGATAGACCCAAGGGAGCCCTACAAACTGACATCAGCAACCTGGACTGGTGAATTTTCTTTCCCAGGGAAAATGGCCAAAGGATGTGCCCAGGGGCCCCTGGCCCTGGCCTCGGACCTGACTTCAAAGAATCCTTATATCGAAGGATGGATCCCAGACCGACGTTGTCCCCTCCTCAAACTTGTGCTGCCCTGATAGACCCAAGGGAGCCCTACAAACTGACATCAGCAACCTGGACTGGTGAATCTTCTTTCCCAGGGAAAATGGCCAAAGGATGTGCCCAGGGGCCCCTGGTACTGGGCTGGGGACTGACTGCAAAGAATCCGTATATCGAAGGATGGATCGCAGACCAAAGTTGCCCCCTCCTCAACGTTGTGCTGCCCTGATAGACCCAAGGGAGCCCTACAAACTGACATCAGCAACCTGGACTGGTGAATTTTCTTTCCCAGGGAAAATGGCCAAAGCATGTGCCCAGGGGCCCCTGGCACTGGGGGGAGCCTGACTGCAAAAAATCCTTATATCGAAGGATGGACCCCAGACCGAAGTTGTCCCCTCCTCAAAGTTGTGCTGCCCTGATAGACCCAAGGGAGCCCTACAAACTGACATCAGCAACCTGGACTGGTGAGTTTTCTTTCCCAGGGAAAATGGCCAAAGCATGTGCCCAGGGGCCCCTGGCACTGGGCTGGGGCCTGACTGCGAAGAATCCGTATATCGAAGAATGGATCGCAGACCGAAGTTGTCCCCTCCTCAAAGTTGTGCTGCCCTGATAGACCCAAGAAAGCCCTACAAACTGACATCAGCAACCTGGACTGGTGAGTTTTCTTTCCCAGGGAAAATGGCCAAAGCATGTGCCCAGGGGCCCCAAGCACAGGGCTGGGACCTGACTGCAAAGAATCCTTATATCGAAGGATGGACCCCAGACCAAATTTGGCCCCTCCTCAAAGTTGTGCTGCCCTGATAGACCCAAGGGAGCCCTACAAACTGACATCAGCAACCTGGACTGGTGAATTTTCTTTCCCAGGGAAAATGGCCAAAGGATGAGCCCAGGGGCCCCAGGCACAGGGCTGGGACCTGAATGCAAAAAATCCTTATATCGAAGGATGGACCCCAGACCGACGTTGTCCCCTCCTCAAACTTGTGCTGCCCTGATAGACCCAAGGGAGCCCTACAAACTGACATCAGCAACCTGGACTGGTGAATTTTCTTTCCCAGGGAAAATGGCCAAAGGATGTGCCCAGGGGCCCCTGGTACTGGGCTGGGGACTGACTGCAAAGAATCCGTATATCGAATGATGGATCGCAGACCAAGGTTGTCCCCTCCTCAACGTTGTGCTGCCCTGATAGACCCAAGGGAGCCCTACAAACTGACATCAGCAACCTGGACTGGTGAATTTTCTTTCCCAGGGAAAATGGCCAAAGCATGTGCCCAGTGGCCCGTGGCACTGGGCTGGGGCCTGACTGCAAAGAATCCCTATATCGAAGGATTGTTCGCAGACCAAAATTGTCCCCTCCTCAAATTTCTGCTTCCCAGATAGACCCAAGGGAGCCCTACAAACTGACATCAGCAACCTGGACTGGTGAGTTTTCTTTCCCAGGGAAAATGGCCAAAGGATGTGCCCAGGGGCCCTTGGCCCTGGGCTCGTACCTGGCTGCAAAGAATCCGTATATCGAAGGATGGAACCCAGACCAAAGATGTCCCCTCCTCAAAGTTGTGCTGCCCTGATAGACCCAAGGGAGCCCTACAAACTGACATCAGCAACCTGGACTGGTGAATTTTCTTTCCCAGGGAAAATGGCCAAAGTATGTGCCCAGGGTCCCCAGGCACTGGGCTCGGACCTGAATGCAAAAAATCCTTATATCGAAGGATGGACCCCAGACAGAAATTGTCCCCTCCTCAAAGTTGTGCTGCCCTGATAGACCCAAGGGAGCCCTACAAACTGACATCAGCAACCTGGACTGGTGAGTTTTCTTTCCCAGGGAAAATGGCCAAAGGATGTGCCCAGGGGCCTCTGGCACTGGGCTGGGGCCGGAATTCAAAAAATCCTTATATCGAAGGATGGACCCCAGACCGAAGTTGTCCCCTCCTCAACGTTGTGCTGCCCTGATAGACCCAAGGGAGCCCTACAAACTGACATCAGCAACCTGGACTGGTGAGTTTTCTTTCCCAGGGAAAATGGCCAAAGGATGTGCCCAGGGGCCCCAAGGACAGGGCTGGGACCTGACTGCAAAAAATCCTTATATCGAAGGATGGATCGCAGACCGAAGTTGTCCCCTCCTCAAATTTCTGTTTCCCAGATAGACCCAAGGGAGCCCTACAAACAGACATCAGCAACATGGACTGGTGAGTTTTCTTTCCCAGGGAAAATGGCCAAAGCATGTGCCCAGGGGCCCCAGGCACAGGGCTGGGACCTGAATGCAAATAATCCTTATATCGAAGGATGGTTCACAGACCCAAATTGTCCCATCCTCAAATTTCTGCTTCCCAGATAGACCCAAGGGAGCCCTACAAAGTGACATCAGCAACCTGGACTGGTGAGTTTTCTTTCCCAGGGAAAATGGCCAAAGCATGTGCCCAGGGGCCCCAAGCACAGGGCTGGGACCTGACTGCAGAGAATCCTTATATCGAATGATGGAGCCCAGACCGAAGTTGTCCCCTCCTCATAGTTGTGCTGCCCTGATAGACCCAAGGGAGCCCTACAAACTGACATCAGCAACCTGGACTGGTGAATTTTCTTTCCCAGGGAAAATGGCCAAAGGATGTGCCCAGGGGCCCCTGGCCCTGGCCTCGGACCTGACTTCAAAGAATCCTTATATCGAAGGATGGATCCCAGACCGAAGTTGTCCCCTCCTCATAGTTGTGCCGCCCTGATAGACCCAAGGGAGCCCTACAAACTGACATCAGCAACCTGGACTGTTGAGTTTTCTTTCCCAGGGAAAATGGCCAAAGGATGAGCCCAGGGGCCCCAGGCACAGGGCTGGGACCTGAATGCAAAAAATCCTTATATCGAAGGATGGACCCCAGACCGACGTTGTCCCCTCCTCAAACTTGTGCTGCCCTGATAGACCCAAGGGAGCCCTACAAACTGACATCAGCAACCTGGACTGGTGAATCTTCTTTCCCAGGGAAAATGGCCAAAGGATGTGCCCAGGGGCCCCTGGTACTGGGCTGGGGACTGACTGCAAAGAATCCGTATATCGAAGGATGGATCGCAGACCAAAGTTGCCCCCTCCTCAACGTTGTGCTGCCCTGATAGACCCAAGGGAGCCCTACAAACTGACATCAGCAACCTGGACTGGTGAATTTTCTTTCCCAGGGAAAATGGCCAAAGCATGTGTCCAGGGGCCCCTGGCACTGGCCTGGGGCCTGAATACAAAAAATCCTTATATCAAAGGATGGACCCCAGACCGAAATTGTCCCCTCCTCAAATTTCTGTTTCCCAGATAGACCCAAGGGAGCCCTACAAACTGACATCAGCAACATGGACTGGTGAGTTTTCTTTCCCAGGGAAAATGGCCAAAGCATGTGCCCAGGGGCCCCTGGCACTGGGCTTGTACCTGACTGCAAAGAATCCTTATATCGAAGGATGGACCCCAGACCAAATTTGGCCCCTCCTCATAGTTGTGCCGCCCTGATAGACCCAAGGGAGCCCTACAAACTGACATCAGCAACCTGGACTGGTGAGTTTTCTTTCCCAGGGAAAATGGCCAAAGGATGTGCCCAGGGGGCCCTGGCACTGGGCTCGGACCTGAATGCAAAAAATCCTTATATCGAAGGATGGACCCCAGACCGAAGTTGTCCCCTCCTCAAAGTTGTGCTGCCCTGATAGACCCAAGGGAGCCCTACAAACTGACATCAGCAACCTGGACTGGTGAGTTTTCTTTCCCAGGGAAAATGGCCAAAGCATGTGTCCAGGGGCCCCAGGCACTGGGCTGGGGCCTGAATGCAAAAAATCCTTATATCGAAGGATGGACCCCAGACCAAAGTTGTCCCCTCCTCAAAGTTGTGCTGCCCTGATAGACCCAAGGGAGCCCTACAAACTGACATCAGTAACCTGGACTGGTGAATTTCCTTTCCCAGGGAAAATGGCTAAAGGATGTGCCCAGGGCCCCCTGGCCCTGGGCTCGGACCTGACTGCAGAGAATCCTTATATCGAAGTTTGGACCCCCAACCGAAGTTGTCCCCTCCTCAAAGTTGTGCTGCCCTGATAGACCCAAGGGAGCCCTACAAACTGACATCAGCAACCTGGACTGGTGAGTTTTCTTTCCCAGGGAAAATGGCCAAAGCATGTGCCCAGGGGCCCCAAGCACAGGGCTGGGACCTGACTGCAGAGAATCCTTATATCGAATGATGGAGCCCAGACCGAAGTTGTCCCCTCCTCATAGTTGTGCTGCCCTGATAGACCCAAGGGAGCCCTACAAACTGACATCAGCAACCTGGACTGGTGAATTTTCTTTCCCAGGGAAAATGGCCAAAGGATGTGCCCAGGGGCCCCTGGCCCTGGCCTCGGACCTGACTTCAAAGAATCCTTATATCGAAGGATGGATCCCAGACCGAAGTTGTCCCCTCCTCATAGTTGTGCCGCCCTGATAGACCCAAGTGAGCCCTACAAACTGACATCAGCAACCTGGACTGGTGAGTTTTCTTTCCCAGGGAAAATGGCCAAAGGATGAGCCCAGGGGCCCCAGGCACAGGGCTGGGACCTGAATGCAAAAAATCCTTATATCGAAGGATGGACCCCAGACCGACGTTGTCCCCTCCTCAAACTTGTGCTGCCCTGATAGACCCAAGGGAGCCCTACAAACTGACATCAGCAACCTGGACTGGTGAATCTTCTTTCCCAGGGAAAATGGCCAAAGGATGTGCCCAGGGGCCCCTGGTACTGGGCTGGGGACTGACTGCAAAGAATCCGTATATCGAAGGATGGATCGCAGACCAAAGTTGCCCCCTCCTCAACGTTGTGCTGCCCTGATAGACCCAAGGGAGCCCTACAAACTGACATCAGCAACCTGGACTGGTGAATTTTCTTTCCCAGGGAAAATGGCCAAAGCATGTGCCCAGGGGCCCCTGGCACTGGGGGGAGCCTGACTGCAAAAAATCCTTATATCGAAGGATGGACCCCAGACCGAAGTTGTCCCCTCCTCAAAGTTGTGCTGCCCTGATAGACCCAAGGGAGCCCTACAAACTGACATCAGCAACCTGGACTGGTGAGTTTTCTTTCCCAGGGAAAATGGCCAAAGCATGTGCCCAGGGGCCCCTGGCACTGGGCTGGGGCCTGACTGCGAAGAATCCGTATATCGAAGAATGGATCGCAGACCGAAGTTGTCCCCTCCTCAAAGTTGTGCTGCCCTGATAGACCCAAGAAAGCCCTACAAACTGACATCAGCAACCTGGACTGGTGAGTTTTCTTTCCCAGGGAAAATGGCCAAAGCATGTGCCCAGGGGCCCCAAGCACAGGGCTGGGACCTGACTGCAAAGAATCCTTATATCGAAGGATGGACCCCAGACCAAATTTGGCCCCTCCTCAAAGTTGTGCTGCCCTGATAGACCCAAGGGAGCCCTACAAACTGACATCAGCAACCTGGACTGGTGAATTTTCTTTCCCAGGGAAAATGGCCAAAGGATGAGCCCAGGGGCCCCAGGCACAGGGCTGGGACCTGAATGCAAAAAATCCTTATATCGAAGGATGGACCCCAGACCGACGTTGTCCCCTCCTCAAACTTGTGCTGCCCTGATAGACCCAAGGGAGCCCTACAAACTGACATCAGCAACCTGGACTGGTGAATTTTCTTTCCCAGGGAAAATGGCCAAAGGATGTGCCCAGGGGCCCCTGGTACTGGGCTGGGGACTGACTGCAAAGAATCCGTATATCGAAGGATGGATCGCAGACCAAGGTTGTCCCCTCCTCAACGTTGTGCTGCCCTGATAGACCCAAGGGAGCCCTACAAACTGACATCAGCAACCTGGACTGGTGAATTTTCTTTCCCAGGGAAAATGGCCAAAGCATGTGCCCAGTGGCCCGTGGCACTGGGCTGGGGCCTGACTGCAAAGAATCCCTATATCGAAGGATTGTTCGCAGACCAAAATTGTCCCCTCCTCAAATTTCTGCTTCCCAGATAGACCCAAGGGAGCCCTACAAACTGACATCAGCAACCTGGACTGGTGAGTTTTCTTTCCCAGGGAAAATGGCCAAAGGATGTGCCCAGGGGCCCTTGGCCCTGGGCTCGTACCTGGCTGCAAAGAATCCGTATATCGAAGGATGGAACCCAGACCAAAGATGTCCCCTCCTCAAAGTTGTGCTGCCCTGATAGACCCAAGGGAGCCCTACAAACTGACATCAGCAACCTGGACTGGTGAATTTTCTTTCCCAGGGAAAATGGCCAAAGTATGTGCCCAGGGTCCCCAGGCACTGGGCTCGGACCTGAATGCAAAAAATCCTTATAACGAAGGATGGACCCCAGACAGAAATTGTCCCCTCCTCAAAGTTGTGCTGCCCTGATAGACCCAAGGGAGCCCTACAAACTGACATCAGCAACCTGGACTGGTGAGTTTTCTTTCCCAGGGAAAATGGCCAAAGGATGTGCCCAGGGGCCTCTGGCACTGGGCTGGGGCCGGAATTCAAAAAATCCTTATATCGAAGGATGGACCCCAGACCGAAGTTGTCCCCTCCTCAACGTTGTGCTGCCCTGATAGACCCAAGGGAGCCCTACAAACTGACATCAGCAACCTGGACTGGTGAGTTTTCTTTCCCAGGGAAAATGGCCAAAGGATGTGCCCAGGGGCCCCAAGGACAGGGCTGGGACCTGACTGCAAAAAATCCTTATATCGAAGGATGGATCGCAGACCGAAGTTGTCCCCTCCTCAAATTTCTGTTTCCCAGATAGACCCAAGGGAGCCCTACAAACAGACATCAGCAACATGGACTGGTGAGTTTTCTTTCCCAGGGAAAATGGCCAAAGCATGTGCCCAGGGGCCCCAGGCACAGGGCTGGGACCTGAATGCAAATAATCCTTATATCGAAGGATGGTTCACAGACCCAAATTGTCCCATCCTCAAATTTCTGCTTCCCAGATAGACCCAAGGGAGCCCTACAAAGTGACATCAGCAACCTGGACTGGTGAGTTTTCTTTCCCAGGGAAAATGGCCAAAGCATGTGCCCAGGGGCCCCAAGCACAGGGCTGGGACCTGACTGCAGAGAATCCTTATATCGAATGATGGAGCCCAGACCGAAGTTGTCCCCTCCTCATAGTTGTGCTGCCCTGATAGACCCAAGGGAGCCCTACAAACTGACATCAGCAACCTGGACTGGTGAATTTTCTTTCCCAGGGAAAATGGCCAAAGGATGTGCCCAGGGGCCCCTGGCCCTGGCCTCGGACCTGACTTCAAAGAATCCTTATATCGAAGGATGGATCCCAGACCGAAGTTGTCCCCTCCTCATAGTTGTGCCGCCCTGATAGACCCAAGGGAGCCCTACAAACTGACATCAGCAACCTGGACTGTTGAGTTTTCTTTCCCAGGGAAAATGGCCAAAGGATGAGCCCAGGGGCCCCAGGCACAGGGCTGGGACCTGAATGCAAAAAATCCTTATATCGAAGGATGGACCCCAGACCGACGTTGTCCCCTCCTCAAACTTGTGCTGCCCTGATAGACCCAAGGGAGCCCTACAAACTGACATCAGCAACCTGGACTGGTGAATCTTCTTTCCCAGGGAAAATGGCCAAAGGATGTGCCCAGGGGCCCCTGGTACTGGGCTGGGGACTGACTGCAAAGAATCCGTATATCGAAGGATGGATCGCAGACCAAAGTTGCCCCCTCCTCAACGTTGTGCTGCCCTGATAGACCCAAGGGAGCCCTACAAACTGACATCAGCAACCTGGACTGGTGAATTTTCTTTCCCAGGGAAAATGGCCAAAGCATGTGTCCAGGGGCCCCTGGCACTGGCCTGGGGCCTGAATACAAAAAATCCTTATATCAAAGGATGGACCCCAGACCGAAATTGTCCCCTCCTCAAATTTCTGTTTCCCAGATAGACCCAAGGGAGCCCTACAAACTGACATCAGCAACATGGACTGGTGAGTTTTCTTTCCCAGGGAAAATGGCCAAAGCATGTGCCCAGGGGCCCCTGGCACTGGGCTTGTACCTGACTGCAAAGAATCCTTATATCGAAGGATGGACCCCAGACCAAATTTGGCCCCTCCTCATAGTTGTGCCGCCCTGATAGACCCAAGGGAGCCCTACAAACTGACATCAGCAACCTGGACTGGTGAGTTTTCTTTCCCAGGGAAAATGGCCAAAGGATGTGCCCAGGGGGCCCTGGCACTGGGCTCGGACCTGAATGCAAAAAATCCTTATATCGAAGGATGGACCCCAGACCGAAGTTGTCCCCTCCTCAAAGTTGTGCTGCCCTGATAGACCCAAGGGAGCCCTACAAACTGACATCAGCAACCTGGACTGGTGAGTTTTCTTTCCCAGGGAAAATGGCCAAAGCATGTGTCCAGGGGCCCCAGGCACTGGGCTGGGGCCTGAATGCAAAAAATCCTTATATCGAAGGATGGACCCCAGACCAAAGTTGTCCCCTCCTCAAAGTTGTGCTGCCCTGATAGACCCAAGGGAGCCCTACAAACTGACATCAGTAACCTGGACTGGTGAATTTCCTTTCCCAGGGAAAATGGCCAAAGGATGTGCCCAGGGCCCCCTGGCCCTGGGCTCGGACCTGACTGCAGAGAATCCTTATATCGAAGTTTGGACCCCCAACCGAAGTTGTCCCCTCCTCAAAGTTGTGCTGCCCTGATAGACCCAAGGGAGCCCTACAAACTGACATCAGCAACCTGGACTGGTGAGTTTTCTTTCCCAGGGAAAATGGCCAAAGGATGTGCCCAGGGGCCCCTGGCACTGGGCTGGGGCCGGAATTCAAAAAATCCTTATATCGAAGGATGGACCCCAGAGCGAAGTTGTCCCCTCCTCAAAGTTGTGCTGCCCTGATAGACCCAAGGGAGCCCTACAAACTGACATCAGCAACCTGGACTGGTGAGTTTTCTTTCCCTGGGAAAATGGCCAAAGCATGTGCCCAGGGGCCCCAAGCACAGGGCTGGGACCTGACTGCAAAAAATCCTCATATCGAAGGATGGATCGCAGACCGAAGTTGTCCCCTCCTCAAATTTCTGTTTCCCAGATAGACCCAAGGGAGCCCTACAAACTGACATCAGCAACATGGACTGGTGAGTTTTCTTTCCCAGGGAAAATGGCCAAAGGATGTGCCCAGGGGCCCCTGGCACTGGGATGGGGCCTGAATGCAAATAATCCTTATATCGAAGGATGGTTCGCAGACCAAAATTGTCCCATCCTCAAATTTCTGCTTCCCAGATAGACCCAAGGGAGCCCTACAAACTGACATCAGCAACCTGGACTGGTGAGTTTTCTTTCCCAGGGAAAATGGCCAAAGGATGTGCCCAGGGGCCCCAAGCACAGGGCTGGGACCTGGCTGGAGAGAATCCTTTTATCGAAGTTTGGGCCCCCAACCGAAGTTGTCCCCTCCTCAAAGTTGTGCTGCCCTGATAGACCCAAGGGAGCCCTACAAACTGACATCAGTAACCTGGACTGGTGAATTTTCTTTCCCAGGGAAAATGGCCAGAGGATGTGCCCAGGGGCCCCTGGCCCTGGGCTCGGGCCTGACTGCAGAAAATCCTTATATCGAAGGATGGACCCCCAACCGAAGTTGTCCCCTCCTCAAAGTTGTGCTGCCCTGATAGACCCAAGGGAGCCCTACAAACTGACATCAGCAACTTGGACTGGTGAGTTTTCTTTCCCAGGGAAAATGGCCAAAGCATGTGCCCAGGGGCCCCAAGCACAGGGCTGGGACCTGACTGCAAAAAATCCTTATATCGAAGGATGGACCCCAGACCGAAGTTGTCCCCTCCTCAAAGTTGTGCTGCCCTGATAGACCCAAGGGAGCCCTACAAACTGACATCAGCAACCTGGACTGGTGAGTTTTCTTTCCCAGGGAAAATGGCCAAAGCATGTGCCCAGGGGCCCCAGGCACTGGGCTCGGACCTGAATGCAAAAAATCCTTATATCGAAGGATGGACCCCAGACCGACGTTGTCCCCTCCTCAAACTTGTGCTGCCCTGATAGACCCAAGGGAGCCCTACAAACTGACATCAGCAACCTGGACTGGTGAATTTTCTTTCCCAGGGAAAATGGCCAAAGGATGTGCCCAGGGGCCCCTGGTACTGGGCTGGGGACTGACTGCAAAGAATCCGTATATCGAAGGATGGATCGCAGACCAAAGTTGTCCCCTCCTCAACGTTGTGCTGCCCTGATAGACCCAAGGGAGCCCTACAAACTGACATCAGCAACCTGGACTTGGGAGTTTTCTTTCCCAGGGAAAATGGCCAAAGGATGAGCCCAGGGGCCCCAGGAACAGGGCTGGGACCTGAATGCAAAAAATCCTTATATCGAAGGATGGACCCCAGACCGACGTTGTCCCCTCCTCAAAGTTGTGCTGCCCTGATAGACCCAAGGGAGCCCTACAAACTGACATCAGCAACCTGGACTGGTGAGTTTTCTTTCCCAGGGAAAATGGCCAAAGGGTGTGCCCAGGGGCCCCTGGCCCTGGGCTGGGGCCTGATTTCTAAGAATCCCTATATCGAAGGATGGTTCGCAGACCAAAATTGTCCCCTCCTCAAATTTCTGCTTCCCAGATAGACCCAAGGGAGCCCTAAAAAGTGACATCAGCAACCTGGACTGGTGAGTTTTCTTTCCCAGGGAAAATGGCCAAAGCATGTGCCCAGGGGCCCCTGGCACTGGGCTGGGGCCGGAATTCAAAAAATCCTTATATCGAAGGATGGACCCCAGAGCGAAGTTGTCCCCTCCTCAAAGTCGTGCTGCCCTGATAGACCCAAGGGAGCCCTACAAACTGACATCAGCAACCTGGACTGGTGAGTTTTCTTTCCCAGGGAAAATGGCCAAAGGATGTGCCCAGGGGCCCCTGGCCCTGGGCTCGGACCTGACTGCAGAGAATCCTTATATCGAAGTTTGGACCCCCAACCGAAGTTGTCCCCTCCTCAAAGTTGTGCTGCCCTGATAGACCCAAGGGAGCCCTACAAACTGACATCAGCAACCTGGACTGGTGAGTTTTCTTTCCCAGGGAAAATGGCCAAAGCATGTGCCCAGGGGCCCCAAGCACAGGGCTGGGACCTGACTGCAAAAAATCCTCATATCGAAGGATGGATAGCAGACCGAAGTTGTCCCCTCCTCAAATTTCTGTTTCCCAGATAGACCCAAGAAAGCCCTACAAACTGACATCAGCAACATGGACTGGTGAGTTTTCTTTCCCAGGGAAAATGGCCAAAGGATGTGCCCAGGGGCCCCTGGCACTGGGATGGGGCCTGAATGCAAAAAATCCTTATATCGAAGGATGGATAGCAGACCAAAATTGTCCCATCCTCAAATTTCTGCTTCCCAGATAGACCCAAGGGAGCCCTACAAACTGACATCAGCAACCTGGACTGGTGAGTTTTCTTTCCCAGGGAAAATGGCCAAAGGATGTGCCCAGGGGCCCCAAGCACAGGGCTGGGACCTGGCTGCAGAGAATCCTTTTATCGAAGTTTGGGCCCCCAACCGAAGTTGTCCCCTCCTCAAAGTTGTGCTGCCCTGATAGACCCAAGGGAGCCCTACAAACTGACATCAGTAACCTGGACTGGTGAATTTTCTTTCCCAGGGAAAATGGCCAAAGGATGTGCCCAGGGGCCCCAAGCACAGGGCTGGGACCTGACTGCAAAAAATCCTTATATCGAAGGATGGACCCCAGACCGACGTTGTCCCCTCCTCAAACTTGTGCTGCCCTGATAGACCCAAGGGAGCCCTACAAACTGACATCAGCAACCTGGACTGGTGAATTTTCTTTCCCAGGGAAAATGGCCAAAGGATGTGCCCAGGGGCCCCTGGTACTGGGCTGGGGACTGACTGCAAAGAATCCGTATATCGAAGGATGGATCGCAGACCAAAGTTGCCCCCTCCTCAACGTTGTGCTGCCCTGATAGACCCAAGGGAGCCCTACAAACTGACATCAGCAACCTGGACTGGTGAATTTTCTTTCCCAGGGAAAATGGCCAAAGCATGTGCCCAGTGGCCCGTGGCACTGGGCTGGGGCCTGACTGCAAAGAATCCCTATATCGAAGGATTGTTCGCAGACCAAAATTGTCCCCTCCTCAAATTTCTGCTTCCCAGATAGACCCAAGGGAGCCCTACAAACTGACATCAGCAACCTGGACTGGTGAGTTTTCTTTCCCAGGGAAAATGGCCAAAGGATGTGCCCAGGGGCCCTTGGCCCTGGGCTCGTACCTGGCTGCAAAGAATCCGTATATCGAAGGATGGACCCCAGACCGAAGTTGTCCCCTCCTCAAAGTTGTGCTGCCCTGATAGACCCAAGGGAGCCCTACAAACTGACATCAGCAACCTGGACTGGTGAGTTTTCTTTCCCAGGGAAAATGGCCAAAGGATGTGCCCAGGGGCCCCTGCCACTGGGCTGGGGCCGGAATTCAAAAAATCCTTATATCAAAGGATGGACCCCAGACCGAAGTTGTCCCCTCCTCAACGTTGTGCTGCCCTGATAGACCCAAGGGAGCCCTACAAACTGACATCAGCAACCTGGACTGGTGAGTTTTCTTTCCCAGGGAAAATGGCCAAAGGATGTGCCCAGGGGCCGCAAGCACAGGGCTGGGACCTGACTGCAAAAAATCCTTATATCGAAGGATGGATCGCAGACCGAAGTTGTCCCCTCCTCAAATTTCTGTTTCCCAGATAGACCCAAGGGAGCCCTACAAACAGACATCAGCAACATGGACTGGTGAGTTTTCTTTCCCAGGGAAAATGGCCAAAGCATGTGCCCAGGGGCCCCTGGTACTGGGATGGGGCCTGAATGCAAATAATCCTTATATCGAAGGATGGTTCACAGACCCAAATTGTCCCATCCTCAAATTTCTGCTTCCCAGATAGACCCAAGGGAGCCCTACAAAGTGACATCAGCAACCTGGACTGGTGAGTTTTCTTTCCCAGGGAAAATGGCCAAAGCATGTGCCCAGGGGCCCCAAGCACAGGGCTGGGACCTGACTGCAGAGAATCCTTATATCGAATGATGGAGCCCAGACCGAAGTTGTCCCCTCCTATTAGTTGTGCTGCCCTGATAGACCCAAGGGAGCCCTACAAACTGACATCAGCAACCTGGACTGGTGAATTTTCTTTCCCAGGGAAAATGGCCAAAGGATGTGCCCAGGGGCCCCTGGCCCTGGCCTCGGACCTGACTTCAAAGAATCCTTATATCGAAGGATGGATCCCAGACCGAAGTTGTCCCCTCCTCATAGTTGTGCCGCCCTGATAGACCCAAGTGAGCCCTACAAACTGACATCAGCAACCTGGACTGGTGAGTTTTCTTTCCCAGGGAAAATGGCCAAAGGATGAGCCCAGGGGCCCCAGGCACAGGGCTGGGACCTGAATGCAAAAAATCCTTATATCGAAGGATGGACCCCAGACCGACGTTGTCCCCTCCTCAAACTTGTGCTGCCCTGATAGACCCAAGGGAGCCCTACAAACTGACATCAGCATCCTGGACTGGTGAATCTTCTTTCCCAGGGAAAATGGCCAAAGGATGTGCCCAGGGGCCCCTGGTACTGGGCTGGGGACTGACTGCAAAGAATCCGTATATCGAAGGATGGATCGCAGACCAAAGTTGCCCCCTCCTCAACGTTGTGCTGCCCTGATAGACCCATGGGAGCCCTACAAACTGACATCAGCAACCTGGACTGGTGAATTTTCTTTCCCAGGGAAAATGGCCAAAGCATGTGTCCAGGGGCCCCTGGCACTGGCCTGGGGCCTGAATACAAAAAATCCTTATATCAAAGGATGGACCCCAGACCGAAGTTGTCCCCTCCTCAAATTTGTGTTTCCCAGATAGACCCAAGGGAGCCCTACAAACTGACATCAGCAACATGGACTGGTGAGTTTTCTTTCCCAGGGAAAATGGCCAAAGCATGTGCCCAGGGGCCCCTGGCACTGGGGGGAGCCTGACTGCAAAAAATCCTTATATCGAAGGATGGACCCCAGACCGAAGTTGTCCCCTCCTCAAAGTTGTGCTGCCCTGATAGACCCAAGGGAGCCCTACAAACTGACATCAGCAACCTGGACTGGTGAGTTTTCTTTCCCAGGGAAAATGGCCAAAGCATGTGCCCAGGGGCCCCTGGCACTGGGCTGGGGCCTGACTGCGAAGAATCCGTATATCGAAGAATGGATCGCAGACCGAAGTTGTCCCCTCCTCAAAGTTGTGCTGCCCTGATAGACCCAAGGGAGCCCTACAAACTGACATCAGCAACCTGGACTGGTGAGTTTTCTTTCCCAGGGAAAATGGCCAAAGCATGTGCCCAGGGGCCCCAAGCACAGGGCTGGGACCTGACTGCAAAGAATCCTTATATCGAAGGATGGACCCCAGACCAAATTTGGCCCCTCCTCAAAGTTGTGCTGCCCTGATAGACCCAAGGGAGCCCTACAAACTGACATCAGCAACCTGGACTGGTGAATTTTCTTTCCCAGGGAAAATGGCCAAAGGATGAGCCCAGGGGCCCCAGGCACAGGGCTGGGACCTGAATGCAAAAAATCCTTATATCGAAGGATGGACCCCAGACCGACGTTGTCCCCTCCTCAAACTTGTGCTGCCCTGATAGACCCAAGGGAGCCCTACAAACTGACATCAGCAACCTGGACTGGTGAATTTTCTTTCCCAGGGAAAATGGCCAAAGGATGTGCCCAGGGGCCCCTGGTACTGGGCTGGGGACTGACTGCAAAGAATCCGTATATCGAAGGATGGATCGCAGACCAAAGTTGTCCCCTCCTCAACGTTGTGCTGCCCTGATAGACCCAAGGGAGCCCTACAAACTGACATCAGCAACCTGGACTGGTGAATTTTCTTTCCCAGGGAAAATGGCCAAAGCATGTGCCCAGTGGCCCGTGGCACTGGGCTGGGGCCTGACTGCAAAGAATCCCTATATCGAAGGATTGTTCGCAGACCAAAATTGTCCCCTCCTCAAATTTCTGCTTCCCAGATAGACCCAAGGGAGCCCTACAAACTGACATCAGCAACCTGGACTGGTGAGTTTTCTTTCCCAGGGAAAATGGCCAAAGGATGTGCCCAGGGGCCCTTGGCCCTGGGCTCGTACCTGGCTGCAAAGAATCCGTATATCGAAGGATGGAACCCAGACCAAAGATGTCCCCTCCTCAAAGTTGTGCTGCCCTGATAGACCCAAGGGAGCCCTACAAACTGACATCAGCAACCTGGACTGGTGAGTTTTCTTTCCCAGGGAAAATGGCCAAAGTATGTGCCCAGGGTCCCCAGGCACTGGGCTCGGACCTGAATGCAAAAAATCCTTATATCGAAGGATGGACCCCAGACAGAAATTGTCCCCTCCTCAAAGTTGTGCTGCCCTGATAGACCCAAGGGAGCCCTACAAACTGACATCAGCAACCTGGACTGGTGAGTTTTCTTTCCCAGGGAAAATGGCCAAAGGATGTGCCCAGGGGCCCCAAGCACAGGGCTGGGACCTGACTGCAAAAAATCCTTATATCGAAGGATGGATCGCAGACCGAAGTTGTCCCCTCCTCAAATTTCTGTTTCCCAGATAGACCCAAGGGAGCCCTACAAACAGACATCAGCAACATGGACTGGTGAGTTTTCTTTCCCAGGGAAAATGGCCAAAGCATGTGCCCAGGGGCCCCTGGTACTGGGATGGGGACTGACTGCAAAGAATCCGTATATCGAAGGATGGTTCACAGACCCAAATTGTCCCATCCTCAAATTTCTGCTTCCCAGATAGACCCAAGGGAGCCCTACAAACTGACATCAGCAACCTGGACTGGTGAGTTTTCTTTCCCAGGGAAAATGGCCAAAGCATGTGCCCAGGGGCCCCAAGCACAGGGCTGGGACCTGACTGCAGAGAATCCTTATATCGAATGATGGAGCCCAGACCGAAGTTGTCCCCTCCTCATAGTTGTGCTGCCCTGATAGACCCAAGGGAGCCCTACAAACTGACATCAGCAACCTGGACTGGTGAATTTTCTTTCCCAGGGAAAATGGCCAAAGGATGTGCCCAGGGGCCCCTGGCCCTGGCCTCGGACCTGACTTCAAAGAATCCTTATATCGAAGGATGGATCCCAGACCGAAGTTGTCCCCTCCTCATAGTTGTGCCGCCCTGATAGACCCAAGGGAGCCCTACAAACTGACATCAGCAACCTGGACTGTTGAGTTTTCTTTCCCAGGGAAAATGGCCAAAGGATGAGCCCAGGGGCCCCAGGCACAGGGCTGGGACCTGAATGCAAAAAATCCTTATATCGAAGGATGGACCCCAGACCGACGTTGTCCCCTCCTCAAACTTGTGCTGCCCTGATAGACCCAAGGGAGCCCTACAAACTGACATCAGCAACCTGGACTGGTGAATCTTCTTTCCCAGGGAAAATGGCCAAAGGATGTGCCCAGGGGCCCCTGGTACTGGGCTGGGGACTGACTGCAAAGAATCCGTATATCGAAGGATGGATCGCAGACCAAAGTTGCCCCCTCCTCAACGTTGTGCTGCCCTGATAGACCCAAGGGAGCCCTACAAACTGACATCAGCAACCTGGACTGGTGAATTTTCTTTCCCAGGGAAAATGGCCAAAGCATGTGTCCAGGGGCCCCTGGCACTGGCCTGGGGCCTGAATACAAAAAATCCTTATATCAAAGGATGGACCCCAGACCGAAATTGTCCCCTCCTCAAATTTCTGTTTCCCAGATAGACCCAAGGGAGCCCTACAAACTGACATCAGCAACATGGACTGGTGAGTTTTCTTTCCCAGGGAAAATGGCCAAAGCATGTGCCCAGGGGCCCCTGGCACTGGGCTCGTACCTGACTGCAAAGAATCCTTATATCGAAGGATGGACCCCAGACCAAATTTGGCCCCTCCTCATAGTTGTGCCGCCCTGATAGACCCAAGGGAGCCCTACAAACTGACATCAGGAACCTGGACTGGTGAGTTTTCTTTCCCAGGGAAAATGGCCAAAGGATGTGCCCAGGGGGCCCTGGCACTGGGCTCGGACCTGAATGCAAAAAATCCTTATATCGAAGGATGGACCCCAGACCGAAGTTGTCCCCTCCTCAAAGTTGTGCTGCCCTGATAGACCCAAGGGAGCCCTACAAACTGACATCAGCAACCTGGACTGGTGAGTTTTCTTTCCCAGGGAAAATGGCCAAAGCATGTGTCCAGGGGCCCCAGGCACTGGGCTGGGGCCTGAATGCAAAAAATCCTTATATCGAAGGATGGACCCCAGACCAAAGTTGTCCCCTCCTCAAAGTTGTGCTGCCCTGATAGACCCAAGGGAGCCCTACAAACTGACATCAGTAACCTGGACTGGTGAATTTCCTTTCCCAGGGAAAATGGCCAAAGGATGTGCCCAGGGGCCCCTGGCCCTGGGCTCGGACCTGACTGCAGAGAATCCTTATATCGAAGTTTGGACCCCCAACCGAAGTTGTCCCCTCCTCAAAGTTGTGCTGCCCTGATAGACCCAAGGGAGCCCTACAAACTGACATCAGCAACCTGGACTGGTGAGTTTTCTTTCCCAGGGAAAATGGCCAAAGGATGTGCCCAGGGGCCCCTGGCACTGGGCTGGGGCCGGAATTCAAAAAATCCTTATATCGAAGGATGGACCCCAGAGCGAAGTTGTCCCCTCCTCAAAGTTGTGCTGCCCTGATAGACCCAAGGGAGCCCTACAAACTGACATCAGCAACCTGGACTGGTGAGTTTTCTTTCCCAGGGAAAATGGCCAAAGCATGTGCCCAGGGGCCCCAAGCACAGGGCTGGGACCTGACTGCAAAGAATCCTTATATCGAAGGATGGACCCCAGACCAAATTTGGCCCCTCCTCAAAGTTGTGCTGCCCTGATAGACCCAAGGGAGCCCTACAAACTGACATCAGCAACCTGGACTGGTGAATTTTCTTTCCCAGGGAAAATGGCCAAAGGATGAGCCCAGGGGCCCCAGGCACAGGGCTGGGACCTGAATGCAAAAAATCCTTATATCGAAGGATGGACCCCAGACCGACGTTGTCCCCCCCTCAAACTTGTGCTGCCCTGATAGACCCAAGGGAGCCCTACAAACTGACATCAGCAACCTGGACTGGTGAATTTTCTTTCCCAGGGAAAATGGCCAAAGGATGTGCCCAGGGGCCCCTGGTACTGGGCTGGGGACTGACTGCAAAGAATCCGTATATCGAAGGATGGATCGCAGACCAAAGTTGTCCCCTCCTCAACGTTGTGCTGCCCTGATAGACCCAAGGGAGCCCTACAAACTGACATCAGCAACCTGGACTGGTGAATTTTCTTTCCCAGGGAAAATGGCCAAAGCATGTGCCCAGTGGCCCGTGGCACTGGGCTGGGGCCTGACTGCAAAGAATCCCTATATCGAAGGATTGTTCGCAGACCAAAATTGTCCCCTCCTCAAATTTCTGCTTCCCAGATAGACCCAAGGGAGCCCTACAAACTGACATCAGCAACCTGGACTGGTGAGTTTTCTTTCCCAGGGAAAATGGCCAAAGGATGTGCCCAGGGGCCCTTGGCCCTGGGCTCGTACCTGGCTGCAAAGAATCCGTATATCGAAGGATGGAACCCAGACCAAAGATGTCCCCTCCTCAAAGTTGTGCTGCCCTGATAGACCCAAGGGAGCCCTACAAACTGACATCAGCAACCTGGACTGGTGAGTTTTCTTTCCCAGGGAAAATGGCCAAAGTATGTGCCCAGGGTCCCCAGGCACTGGGCTCGGACCTGAATGCAAAAAATCCTTATATCGAAGGATGGACCCCAGACAGAAATTGTCCCCTCCTCAAAGTTGTGCTGCCCTGATAGACCCAAGGGAGCCCTACAAACTGACATCAGCAACCTGGACTGGTGAGTTTTCTTTCCCAGGGAAAATGGCCAAAGGATGTGCCCAGGGGCCTCTGGCACTGGGCTGGGGCCGGAATTCAAAAAATCCTTATATCGAAGGATGGACCCCAGACCGAAGTTGTCCCCTCCTCAACGTTGTGCTGCCCTGATAGACCCAAGGGAGCCCTACAAACTGACATCAGCAACCTGGACTGGTGAGTTTTCTTTCCCAGGGAAAATGGCCAAAGGATGTGCCCAGGGGCCCCAAGCACAGGGCTGGGACCTGACTGCAAAAAATCCTTATATCGAAGGATGGATCGCAGACCGAAGTTGTCCCCTCCTCAAATTTCTGTTTCCCAGATAGACCCAAGGGAGCCCTACAAACAGACATCAGCAACATGGACTGGTGAGTTTTCTTTCCCAGGGAAAATGGCCAAAGCATGTGCCCAGGGGCCCCTGGTACTGGGATGGGGCCTGAATGCAAATAATCCTTATATCGAAGGATGGTTCACAGACCCAAATTGTCCCATCCTCAAATTTCTGCTTCCCAGATAGACCCAAGGGAGCCCTACAAACTGACATCAGCAACCTGGACTGGTGAGTTTTCTTTCCCAGGGAAAATGGCCAAAGCATGTGCCCAGGGGCCCCAAGCACAGGGCTGGGACCTGACTGCAGAGAATCCTTATATCGAATGATGGAGCCCAGACCGAAGTTGTCCCCTCCTCAAAGTTGTGCTGCCCTGATAGACCCAAGGGAGCCCTACAAACTGACATCAGCAACCTGGACTGGTGAATTTTCTTTCCCAGGGAAAATGGCCAAAGGATGTGCCCAGGGGCCCCTGGCCCTGGCCTCGGACCTGACTTCAAAGAATCCTTATATCGAAGGATGGATCCCAGACCGAAGTTGTCCCCTCCTCATAGTTGTGCCGCCCTGATAGACCCAAGGGAGCCCTACAAACTGACATCAGCAACCTGGACTGTTGAGTTTTCTTTCCCAGGGAAAATGGCCAAAGGATGAGCCCAGGGGCCCCAGGCACAGGGCTGGGACCTGAATGCAAAAAATCCTTATATCGAAGGATGGACCCCAGACCGACGTTGTCCCCTCCTCAAACTTGTGCTGCCCTGATAGACCCAAGGGAGCCCTACAAACTGACATCAGCAACCTGGACTGGTGAATCTTCTTTCCCAGGGAAAATGGCCAAAGGATGTGCCCAGGGGCCCCTGGTACTGGGCTGGGGACTGACTGCAAAGAATCCGTATATCGAAGGATGGATCGCAGACCAAAGTTGCCCCCTCCTCAACGTTGTGCTGCCCTGATAGACCCAAGGGAGCCCTACAAACTGACATCAGCAACCTGGACTGGTGAATTTTCTTTCCCAGGGAAAATGGCCAAAGCATGTGTCCAGGGGCCCCAGGCACTGGCCTGGGGCCTGAATACAAAAAATCCTTATATCAAAGGATGGACCCCAGACCGAAATTGTCCCCTCCTCAAATTTCTGTTTCCCAGATAGACCCAAGGGAGCCCTACAAACTGACATCAGCAACATGGACTGGTGAGTTTCCTTTCCCAGGGAAAATGGCCAAAGCATGTGCCCAGGGGCCCCTGGCACTGGGCTCGTACCTGACTGCAAAGAATCCTTATATCGAAGGATGGACCCCAGACCAAATTTGGCCCCTCCTCATAGTTGTGCCGCCCTGATAGACCCAAGGGAGCCCTACAAACTGACATCAGGAACCTGGACTGGTGAGTTTTCTTTCCCAGGGAAAATGGCCAAAGGATGTGCCCAGGGGGCCCTGGCACTGGGCTCGGACCTGAATGCAAAAAATCCTTATATCGAAGGATGGACCCCAGACCGAAGTTGTCCCCTCCTCAAAGTTGTGCTGCCCTGATAGACCCAAGGGAGCCCTACAAACTGACATCAGCAACCTGGACTGGTGAGTTTTCTTTCCCAGGGAAAATGGCCAAAGCATGTGTCCAGGGGCCCCAGGCACTGGGCTGGGGCCTGAATGCAAAAAATCCTTATATCGAAGGATGGACCCCAGACCAAAGTTGTCCCCTCCTCAAAGTTGTGCTGCCCTGATAGACCCAAGGGAGCCCTACAAACTGACATCAGTAACCTGGACTGGTGAATTTCCTTTCCCAGGGAAAATGGCCAAAGGATGTGCCCAGGGCCCCCTGGCCCTGGGCTCGGACCTGACTGCAGAGAATCCTTATATCGAAGTTTGGACCCCCAACCGAAGTTGTCCCCTCCTCAAAGTTGTGCTGCCCTGATAGACCCAAGGGAGCCCTACAAACTGACATCAGCAACCTGGACTGGTGAGTTTTCTTTCCCAGGGAAAATGGCCAAAGGATGTGCCCAGGGGCCCCTGGCACTGGGCTGGGGCCGGAATTCAAAAAATCCTTATATCGAAGGATGGACCCCAGAGCGAAGTTGTCCCCTCCTCAAAGTTGTGCTGCCCTGATAGACCCAAGGGAGCCCTACAAACTGACATCAGCAACCTGGACTGGTGAGTTTTCTTTCCCTGGGAAAATGGCCAAAGCATGTGCCCAGGGGCCCCAAGCACAGGGCTGGGACCTGACTGCAAAAAATCCTCATATCGAAGGATGGATCGCAGACCGAAGTTGTCCCCTCCTCAAATTTGTGTTTCCCAGATAGACCCAAGGGAGCCCTACAAACTGACATCAGCAACATGGACTGGTGAGTTTTCTTTCCCAGGGAAAATGGCCAAAGGATGTGCCCAGGGGCCCCTGGCACTGGGATGGGGCCTGAATGCAAATAATCCTTATATCGAAGGATGGTTCGCAGACCAAAATTGTCCCATCCTCAAATTTCTGCTTCCCAGATAGACCCAAGGGAGCCCTACAAACTGACATCAGCAACCTGGACTGGTGAGTTTTCTTTCCCAGGGAAAATGGCCAAAGGATGTGCCCAGGGGCCCCAAGCACAGGGCTGGGACCTGGCTGGAGAGAATCCTTTTATCGAAGTTTGGGCCCCCAACCGAAGTTGTCCCCTCCTCAAAGTTGTGCTGCCCTGATAGACCCAAGGGAGCCCTACAAACTGACATCAGTAACCTGGACTGGTGAATTTTCTTTCCCAGGGAAAATGGCCAAAGGATGTGCCCAGGGGCCCCTGGCCCTGGGCTCGGGCCTGACTGCAGAAAATCCTTATATCGAAGGATGGACCCCCAACCGAAGTTGTCCCCTCCTCAAAGTTGTGCTGCCCTGATAGACCCAAGGGAGCCCTACAAACTGACATCAGCAACTTGGACTGGTGAGTTTTCTTTCCCAGGGAAAATGGCCAAAGCATGTGCCCAGGGGCCCCAAGCACAGGGCTGGGACCTGACTGCAAAAAATCCTTATATCGAAGGATGGACCCCAGACCGAAGTTGTCCCCTCCTCAAAGTTGTGCTGCCCTGATAGACCCAAGGGAGCCCTACAAACTGACATCAGCAACCTGGACTGGTGAGTTTTCTTTCCCAGGGAAAATGGCCAAAGGATGAGCCCAGGGGCCCCAGGCACAGGGCTGGGACCTGAATGCAAAAAATCCTTATATCGAAGGATGGACCCCAGACCGACGTTGTCCCCTCCTCAAACTTGTGCTGCCCTGATAGACCCAAGGGAGCCCTACAAACTGACATCAGCAACCTGGACTGGTGAATTTTCTTTCCCAGGGAAAATGGCCAAAGGATGTGCCCAGGGGCCCCTGGTACTGGGCTGGGGACTGACTGCAAAGAATCCGTATATCGAAGGATGGATCGCAGACCAAAGTTGTCCCCTCCTCAACGTTGTGCTGCCCTGATAGACCCAAGGGAGCCCTACAAACTGACATCAGCAACCTGGACTTGGGAGTTTTCTTTCCCAGGGAAAATGGCCAAAGGATGAGCCCAGGGGCCCCAGGCACAGGGCTGGGACCTGAATGCAAAAAATCCTTATATCGAAGGATGGACCCCAGACCGACGTTGTCCCCTCCTCAAACTTGTGCTGCCCTGATAGACCCAAGGGAGCCCTACAAACTGACATCAGCAAGCTGGACTGGTGAGTTTTCTTTCCCAGGGAAAATGGCCAAAGGATGTGCCCAGGGGCCGCAAGCACAGGGCTGGGACCTGACTGCAAAAAATCCTTATATCGAAGGATGGATCGAAGACCGAAGTTGTCCCCTCCTCAAATTTCTGTTTCCCAGATAGACCCAAGGGAGCCCTACAAACAGACATCAGCAACATGGACTGGTGAGTTTTCTTTCCCAGGGAAAATGGCCAAAGCATGTGCCCAGGGGCCCCTGGTACTGGGATGGGGCCTGAATGCAAATAATCCTTATATCGAAGGATGGTTCACAGACCCAAATTGTCCCATCCTCAAATTTCTGCTTCCCAGATAGACCCAAGGGAGCCCTACAAAGTGACATCAGCAACCTGGACTGGTGAGTTTTCTTTCCCAGGGAAAATGGCCAAAGCATGTGCCCAGGGGCCCCAGGAACAGGGCTGGGACCTGAATGCAAAAAATCCTTATATCGAAGGATGGACCCCAGACCGACGTTGTCCCCTCCTCAAACTTGTGCTGCCCTGATAGACCCAAGGGAGCCCTACAAACTGACATCAGCAACCTGGACTGGTGAGTTTTCTTTCCCAGGGAAAATGGCCAAAGGGTGTGCCCAGGGGCCCCTGGCCCTGGGCTGGGGCCTGATTTCTAAGAATCCCTATATCGAAGGATGGTTCGCAGACCAAAATTGTCCCCTCCTCAAATTTCTGCTTCCCAGATAGACCCAAGGGAGCCCTAAAAAGTGACATCAGCAACCTGGACTGGTGAGTTTTCTTTCCCAGGGAAAATGGCCAAAGCATGTGCCCAGGGGCCCCTGGCACTGGGCTGGGGCCGGAATTCAAAAAATCCTTATATCGAAGGATGGACCCCAGAGCGAAGTTGTCCCCTCCTCAAAGTTGTGCTGCCCTGATAGACCCAAGGGAGCCCTACAAACTGACATCAGCAACCTGGACTGGTGAGTTTTCTTTCCCAGGGAAAATGGCCAAAGGATGTGCCCAGGGGCCCCTGGCCCTGGGCTCGGACCTGACTGCAGAGAATCCTTATATCGAAGTTTGGACCCCCAACCGAAGTTGTCCCCTCCTCAAAGTTGTGCTGCCCTGATAGACCCAAGGGAGCCCTACAAACTGACATCAGCAACCTGGACTGGTGAGTTTTCTTTCCCAGGGAAAATGGCCAAAGCATGTGCCCAGGGGCCCCTGCCACTGGGCTGGGGCCGGAATTCAAAAAATCCTTATATCGAAGGATGGACCCCAGACCGAAGTTGTCCCCTCCTCAAAGTTGTGCTGCCCTGATAGACCCAAGGGAGCCCTACAAACTGACATCAGCAACCTGGACTGGTGAGTTTTCTTTCCCAGGGAAAATGGCCAAAGGATGTGCCCAGGGGCCCCAAGCACAGGGCTGGGACCTGACTGCAAAAAATCCTCATATCGAAGGATGGATCGCAGACCGAAGTTGTCCCCTCCTCAAATTTCTGTTTCCCAGATAGACCCAAGGGAGCCCTACAAACTGACATCAGCAACATGGACTGGTGAGTTTTCTTTCCCAGGGAAAATGGCCAAAGGATGTGCCCAGGGGCCCCTGGCACTGGGATGGGGCCTGAATGCAAATAATCCTTATATCGAAGGATGGATAGCAGACCAAAATTGTCCCATCCTCAAATTTCTGCTTCCCAGATAGACCCAAGGGAGCCCTACAAACTGACATCAGCAACCTGGACTGGTGAGTTTTCTTTCCCAGGGAAAATGGCCAAAGGATGTGCCCAGGGGCCCCAAGCACAGGGCTGGGACCTGGCTGCAGAGAATCCTTTTATCGAAGTTTGGGCCCCCAACCGAAGTTGTCCCCTCCTCAAAGTTGTGCTGCCCTGATAGACCCAAGGGAGCCCTACAAACTGACATCAGTAACCTGGACTGGTGAATTTTCTTTCCCAGGGAAAATGGCCAAAGGATGTGCCCAGGGGCCCCTGGCCCTGGGCTCGGGCCTGACTGCAGAAAATCCTTATATCGAAGGATGGACCCCCAACCGAAGTTGTCCCCTCCTCAAAGTTGTGCTGCCCTGATAGACCCAAGGGAGCCCTACAAACTGACATCAGCAACTTGGACTGGTGAGTTTTCTTTCCCAGGGAAAATGGCCAAAGCATGTGCCCAGGGGCCCCAAGCACAGGGCTGGGACCTGACTGCAAAAAATCCTTATATCGAAGGATGGACCCCAGACCGACGTTGTCCCCTCCTCAAACTTGTGCTGCCCTGATAGACCCAAGGGAGCCCTACAAACTGACATCAGCAACCTGGACTGGTGAATTTTCTTTCCCAGGGAAAATGGCCAAAGGATGTGCCCAGGGGCCCCTGGTACTGGGCTGGGGACTGACTGCAAAGAATCCGTATATCGAAGGATGGATCGCAGACCAAAGTTGCCCCCTCCTCAACGTTGTGCTGCCCTGATAGACCCAAGGGAGCCCTACAAACTGACATCAGCAACCTGGACTGGTGAATTTTCTTTCCCAGGGAAAATGGCCAAAGCATGTGCCCAGTGGCCCGTGGCACTGGGCTGGGGCCTGACTGCAAAGAATCCCTATATCGAAGGATTGTTCGCAGACCAAAATTGTCCCCTCCTCAAATTTCTGCTTCCCAGATAGACCCAAGGGAGCCCTACAAACTGACATCAGCAACCTGGACTGGTGAGTTTTCTTTCCCAGGGAAAATGGCCAAAGGATGTGCCCAGGGGCCCTTGGCCCTGGGCTCGTACCTGGCTGCAAAGAATCCGTATATCGAAGGATGGACCCCAGACTGAAGTTGTCCCCTCCTCAAAGTTGTGCTGCCCTGATAGACCCAAGGGAGCCCTACAAACTGACATCAGCAACCTGGACTGGTGAGTTTTCTTTCCCAGGGAAAATGGCCAAAGGATGTGCCCAGGGGCCCCTGCCACTGGGCTGGGGCCGGAATTCAAAAAATCCTTATATCAAAGGATGGACCCCAGACCGAAGTTGTCCCCTCCTCAACGTTGTGCTGCCCTGATAGACCCAAGGGAGCCCTACAAACTGACATCAGCAAGCTGGACTGGTGAGTTTTCTTTCCCAGGGAAAATGGCCAAAGGATGTGCCCAGGGGCCGCAAGCACAGGGCTGGGACCTGACTGCAAAAAATCCTTATATCGAAGGATGGATCGAAGACCGAAGTTGTCCCCTCCTCAAATTTCTGTTTCCCAGATAGACCCAAGGGAGCCCTACAAACAGACATCAGCAACATGGACTGGTGAGTTTTCTTTCCCAGGGAAAATGGCCAAAGCATGTGCCCAGGGGCCCCTGGTACTGGGATGGGGCCTGAATGCAAATAATCCTTATATCGAAGGATGGTTCACAGACCCAAATTGTCCCATCCTCAAATTTCTGCTTCCCAGATAGACCCAAGGGAGCCCTACAAAGTGACATCAGCAACCTGGACTGGTGAGTTTTCTTTCCCAGGGAAAATGGCCAAAGCATGTGCCCAGGGGCCCCAGGAACAGGGCTGGGACCTGAATGCAAAAAATCCTTATATCGAAGGATGGACCCCAGACCGACGTTGTCCCCTCCTCAAACTTGTGCTGCCCTGATAGACCCAAGGGAGCCCTACAAACTGACATCAGCAACCTGGACTGGTGAGTTTTCTTTCCCAGGGAAAATGGCCAAAGGGTGTGCCCAGGGGCCCCTGGCCCTGGGCTGGGGCCTGATTTCTAAGAATCCCTATATCGAAGGATGGTTCGCAGACCAAAATTGTCCCCTCCTCAAATTTCTGCTTCCCAGATAGACCCAAGGGAGCCCTAAAAAGTGACATCAGCAACCTGGACTGGTGAGTTTTCTTTCCCAGGGAAAATGGCCAAAGCATGTGCCCAGGGGCCCCTGGCACTGGGCTGGGGCCGGAATTCAAAAAATCCTTATATCGAAGGATGGACCCCAGAGCGAAGTTGTCCCCTCCTCAAAGTTGTGCTGCCCTGATAGACCCAAGGGAGCCCTACAAACTGACATCAGCAACCTGGACTGGTGAGTTTTCTTTCCCAGGGAAAATGGCCAAAGGATGTGCCCAGGGGCCCCTGGCCCTGGGCTCGGACCTGACTGCAGAGAATCCTTATATCGAAGTTTGGACCCCCAACCGAAGTTGTCCCCTCCTCAAAGTTGTGCTGCCCTGATAGACCCAAGGGAGCCCTACAAACTGACATCAGCAACCTGGACTGGTGAGTTTTCTTTCCCAGGGAAAATGGCCAAAGCATGTGCCCAGGGGCCCCTGCCACTGGGCTGGGGCCGGAATTCAAAAAATCCTTATATCAAAGGATGGACCCCAGACCGAAGTTGTCCCCTCCTCAAAGTTGTGCTGCCCTGATAGACCCAAGGGAGCCCTACAAACTGACATCAGCAACCTGGACTGGTGAGTTTTCTTTCCCAGGGAAAATGGCCAAAGGATGTGCCCAGGGGCCCCAAGCACAGGGCTGGGACCTGACTGCAAAAAATCCTCATATCGAAGGATGGATCGCAGACCGAAGTTGTCCCCTCCTCAAATTTCTGTTTCCCAGATAGACCCAAGAAAGCCCTACAAACTGACATCAGCAACATGGACTGGTGAGTTTTCTTTCCCAGGGAAAATGGCCAAAGGATGTGCCCAGGGGCCCCTGGCACTGGGATGGGGCCTGAATGCAAATAATCCTTATATCGAAGGATGGATAGCAGACCAAAATTGTCCCATCCTCAAATTTCTGCTTCCCAGATAGACCCAAGGGAGCCCTACAAACTGACATCAGCAACCTGGACTGGTGAGTTTTCTTTCCCAGGGAAAATGGCCAAAGGATGTGCCCAGGGGCCCCAAGCACAGGGCTGGGACCTGGCTGCAGAGAATCCTTTTATCGAAGTTTGGGCCCCCAACCGAAGTTGTCCCCTCCTCAAAGTTGTGCTGCCCTGATAGACCCAAGGGAGCCCTACAAACTGACATCAGTAACCTGGACTGGTGAATTTTCTTTCCCAGGGAAAATGGCCAAAGGATGTGCCCAGGGGCCCCTGGCCCTGGGCTCGGGCCTGACTGCAGAAAATCCTTATATCGAAGGATGGACCCCCAACCGAAGTTGTCCCCTCCTCAAAGTTGTGCTGCCCTGATAGACCCAAGGGAGCCCTACAAACTGACATCAGCAACTTGGACTGGTGAGTTTTCTTTCCCAGGGAAAATGGCCAAAGCATGTGCCCAGGGGCCCCAAGCACAGGGCTGGGACCTGACTGCAAAAAATCCTTATATCGAAGGATGGACCCCAGACCGACGTTGTCCCCTCCTCAAACTTGTGCTGCCCTGATAGACCCAAGGGAGCCCTACAAACTGACATCAGCAACCTGGACTGGTGAATTTTCTTTCCCAGGGAAAATGGCCAAAGGATGTGCCCAGGGGCCCCTGGTACTGGGCTGGGGACTGACTGCAAAGAATCCCTATATCGAAGGATTGTTCGCAGACCAAAATTGTCCCCTCCTCAAATTTCTGCTTCCCAGATAGACCCAAGGGAGCCCTACAAACTGACATCAGCAACCTGGACTGGTGAGTTTTCTTTCCCAGGGAAAATGGCCAAAGGATGTGCCCAGGGGCCCTGGCCCTGGGCTCGTACCTGGCTGCAAAGAATCCGTATATCGAAGGATGGACCCCAGACCGAAGTTGTCCCCTCCTCAAAGTTGTGCTGCCCTGATAGACCCAAGGGAGCCCTACAAACTGACATCAGCAACCTGGACTGGTGAGTTTTCTTTCCCAGGGAAAATGGCCAAAGGATGTGCCCAGGGGCCCCTGCCACTGGGCTGGGGCCGGAATTCAAAAAATCCTTATATCAAAGGATGGACCCCAGACCGAAGTTGTCCCCTCCTCAACGTTGTGCTGCCCTGATAGACCCAAGGGAGCCCTACAAACTGACATCAGCAGGCTGGACTGGTGAGTTTTCTTTCCCAGGGAAAATGGCCAAAGGATGTGCCCAGGGGCCGCAAGCACAGGGCTGGGACCTGACTGCAAAAAATCCTTATATCGAAGGATGGATCGAAGACCGAAGTTGTCCCCTCCTCAAATTTCTGTTTCCCAGATAGACCCAAGGGAGCCCTACAAACAGACATCAGCAACATGGACTGGTGAGTTTTCTTTCCCAGGGAAAATGGCCAAAGCATGTGCCCAGGGGCCCCTGGTACTGGGATGGGGCCTGAATGCAAATAATCCTTATATCGAAGGATGGTTCACAGACCCAAATTGTCCCATCCTCAAATTTCTGCTTCCCAGATAGACCCAAGGGAGCCCTACAAAGTGACATCAGCAACCTGGACTGGTGAGTTTTCTTTCCCAGGGAAAATGGCCAAAGCATGTGCCCAGGGGCCCCAAGCACAGGGCTGGGACCTGACTGCAGAGAATCCTTATATCGAATGATGGAGCCCAGACCGAAGTTGTCCCCTCCTCATAGTTGTGCTGCCCTGATAGACCCAAGGGAGCCCTACAAACTGACATCAGCAACCTGGACTGGTGAATTTTCTTTCCCAGGGAAAATGGCCAAAGGATGTGCCCAGGGGCCCCTGGCCCTGGCCTCGGACCTGACTTCAAAGAATCCTTATATCGAAGGATGGATCCCAGACCGAAGTTGTCCCCTCCTCATAGTTGTGCCGCCCTGATAGACCCAAGGGAGCCCTACAAACTGACATCAGCAACCTGGACTGGTGAGTTTTCTTTCCCAGGGAAAATGGCCAAAGGATGAGCCCAGGGGCCCCAGGCACAGGGCTGGGACCTGAATGCAAAAAATCCTTATATCGAAGGATGGACCCCAGACCGACGTTGTCCCCTCCTCAAACTTGTGCTGCCCTGATAGACCCAAGGGAGCCCTACAAACTGACATCAGCATCCTGGACTGGTGAATCTTCTTTCCCAGGGAAAATGGCCAAAGCATGTGCCCAGGGGCCCCTGGTACTGGGCTGGGGACTGACTGCAAAGAATCCGTATATCGAAGGATGGATCGCAGACCAAAGTTGCCCCCTCCTCAACGTTGTGCTGCCCTGATAGACCCAAGGGAGCCCTACAAACTGACATCAGCAACCTGGACTGGTGAATTTTCTTTCCCAGGGAAAATGGCCAAAGCATGTGTCCAGGGGCCCCTGGCACTGGCCTGGGGCCTGAATACAAAAAATCCTTATATCAAAGGATGGACCCCAGACCGAAATTGTCCCCTCCTCAAATTTCTGTTTCCCAGATAGACCCAAGGGAGCCCTACAAACTGACATCAGCAACATGGACTGGTGAGTTTTCTTTCCCAGGGAAAATGGCCAAAGCATGTGCCCAGGGGCCCCTGGCACTGGGGGGAGCCTGACTGCAAAAAATCCTTATATCGAAGGATGGACCCCAGACCGAAGTTGTCCCCTCCTCAAAGTTGTGCTGCCCTGATAGACCCAAGGGAGCCCTACAAACTGACATCAGCAACCTGGACTGGTGAGTTTTCTTTCCCAGGGAAAATGGCCAAAGCATGTGCCCAGGGGCCCCTGGCACTGGGCTGGGGCCTGACTGCGAAGAATCCGTATATCGAAGAATGGATCGCAGACCGAAGTTGTCCCCTCCTCAAAGTTGTGCTGCCCTGATAGACCCAAGGGAGCCCTACAAACTGACATCAGCAACCTGGACTGGTGAGTTTTCTTTCCCAGGGAAAATGGCCAAAGCATGTGCCCAGGGGCCCCAAGCACAGGGCTGGGACCTGACTGCAAAGAATCCTTATATCGAAGGATGGACCCCAGACCAAATTTGGCCCCTCCTCAAAGTTGTGCTGCCCTGATAGACCCAAGGGAGCCCTACAAACTGACATCAGCAACCTGGACTGGTGAATTTTCTTTCCCAGGGAAAATGGCCAAAGGATGAGCCCAGGGGCCCCAGGCACAGGGCTGGGACCTGAATGCAAAAAATCCTTATATCGAAGGATGGACCCCAGACCGACGTTGTCCCCTCCTCAAACTTGTGCTGCCCTGATAGACCCAAGGGAGCCCTACAAACTGACATCAGCAACCTGGACTGGTGAATTTTCTTTCCCAGGGAAAATGGCCAAAGGATGTGCCCAGGGGCCCCTGGTACTGGGCTGGGGACTGACTGCAAAGAATCCGTATATCGAAGGATGGATCGCAGACCAAAGTTGTCCCCTCCTCAACGTTGTGCTGCCCTGATAGACCCAAGGGAGCCCTACAAACTGACATCAGCAACCTGGACTGGTGAATTTTCTTTCCCAGGGAAAATGGCCAAAGCATGTGCCCAGTGGCCCGTGGCACTGGGCTGGGGCCTGACTGCAAAGAATCCCTATATCGAAGGATTGTTCGCAGACCAAAATTGTCCCCTCCTCAAATTTCTGCTTCCCAGATAGACCCAAGGGAGCCCTACAAACAGACATCAGCAACCTGGACTGGTGAGTTTTCTTTCCCAGGGAAAATGGCCAAAGGATGTGCCCAGGGGCCCTTGGCCCTGGGCTCGTACCTGGCTGCAAAGAATCCGTATATCGAAGGATGGAACCCAGACCAAAGATGTCCCCTCCTCAAAGTTGTGCTGCCCTGATAGACCCAAGGGAGCCCTACAAACTGACATCAGCAACCTGGACTGGTGAGTTTTCTTTCCCAGGGAAAATGGCCAAAGTATGTGCCCAGGGTCCCCAGGCACTGGGCTCGGACCTGAATGCAAAAAATCCTTATATCGAAGGATGGACCCCAGACAGAAATTGTCCCCTCCTCAAAGTTGTGCTGCCCTGATAGACCCAAGGGAGCCCTACAAACTGACATCAGCAACCTGGACTGGTGAGTTTTCTTTCCCAGGGAAAATGGCCAAAGGATGTGCCCAGGGGCCTCTGGCACTGGGCTGGGGCCGGAATTCAAAAAATCCTTATATCGAAGGATGGACCCCAGACCGAAGTTGTCCCCTCCTCAACGTTGTGCTGCCCTGATAGACCCAAGGGAGCCCTACAAACTGACATCAGCAACCTGGACTGGTGAGTTTTCTTTCCCAGGGAAAATGGCCAAAGGATGTGCCCAGGGGCCCCAAGCACAGGGCTGGGACCTGACTGCAAAAAATCCTTATATCGAAGGATGGATCGCAGACCGAAGTTGTCCCCTCCTCAAATTTCTGTTTCCCAGATAGACCCAAGGGAGCCCTACAAACAGACATCAGCAACATGGACTGGTGAGTTTTCTTTCCCAGGGAAAATGGCCAAAGCATGTGCCCAGGGGCCCCTGGTACTGGGATGGGGCCTGAATGCAAATAATCCTTATATCGAAGGATGGTTCACAGACCCAAATTGTCCCATCCTCAAATTTCTGCTTCCCAGATAGACCCAAGGGAGCCCTACAAACTGACATCAGCAACCTGGACTGGTGAGTTTTCTTTCCCAGGGAAAATGGCCAAAGCATGTGCCCAGGGGCCCCAAGCACAGGGCTGGGACCTGACTGCAGAGAATCCTTATATCGAATGATGGAGCCCAGACCGAAGTTGTCCCCTCCTCATAGTTGTGCTGCCCTGATAGACCCAAGGGAGCCCTACAAACTGACATCAGCAACCTGCACTGGTGAATTTTCTTTCCCAGGGAAAATGGCCAAAGGATGTGCCCAGGGGCCCCTGGCCCTGGCCTCGGACCTGACTTCAAAGAATCCTTATATCGAAGGATGGATCCCAGACCGAAGTTGTCCCCTCCTCATAGTTGTGCCGCCCTGATAGACCCAAGGGAGCCCTACAAACTGACATCAGCAACCTGGACTGTTGAGTTTTCTTTCCCAGGGAAAATGGCCAAAGGATGAGCCCAGGGGCCCCAGGCACAGGGCTGGGACCTGAATGCAAAAAATCCTTATATCGAAGGATGGACCCCAGACCGACGTTGTCCCCTCCTCAAACTTGTGCTGCCCTGATAGACCCAAGGGAGCCCTACAAACTGACATCAGCAACCTGGACTGGTGAATCTTCTTTCCCAGGGAAAATGGCCAAAGCATGTGCCCAGGGGCCCCTGGTACTGGGCTGGGGACTGACTGCAAAGAATCCGTATATCGAAGGATGGATCGCAGACCAAAGTTGCCCCCTCCTCAACGTTGTGCTGCCCTGATAGACCCAAGGGAGCCCTACAAACTGACATCAGCAACCTGGACTGGTGAATTTTCTTTCCCAGGGAAAATGGCCAAAGCATGTGTCCAGGGGCCCCTGGCACTGGCCTGGGGCCTGAATACAAAAAATCCTTATATCAAAGGATGGACCCCAGACCGAAGTTGTCCCCTCCTCAAATTTCTGTTTCCCAGATAGACCCAAGGGAGCCCTACAAACTGACATCAGCAACATGGACTGGTGAGTTTTCTTTCCCAGGGAAAATGGCCAAAGCATGTGCCCAGGGGCCCCTGGCACTGGGGGGAGCCTGACTGCAAAAAATCCTTATATCGAAGGATGGACCCCAGACCGAAGTTGTCCCCTCCTCAAAGTTGTGCTGCCCTGATAGACCCAAGGGAGCCCTACAAACTGACATCAGCAACCTGGACTGGTGAGTTTTCTTTCCCAGGGAAAATGGCCAAAGGATGTGCCCAGGGGCCCCTGGCACTGGGCTGGGGCCTGACTGCGAAGAATCCGTATATCGAAGAATGGATCGCAGACCGAAGTTGTCCCCTCCTCAAAGTTGTGCTGCCCTGATAGACCCAAGGGAGCCCTACAAACTGACATCAGCAACCTGGACTGGTGAGTTTTCTTTCCCAGGGAAAATGGCCAAAGCATGTGCCCAGGGGCCCCTGGCACTGGGCTCGTACCTGACTGCAAAGAATCCTTATATCGAAGGATGGACCCCAGACCAAATTTGGCCCCTCCTCATAGTTGTGCCGCCCTGATAGACCCAAGGGAGCCCTACAAACTGACATCAGCAACCTGGACTGGTGAGTTTTCTTTCCCAGGGAAAATGGCCAAAGGATGTGCCCAGGGGGCCCTGGCACTGGGCTCGGACCTGAATGCAAAAAATCCTTATATCGAAGGATGGACCCCAGACCGAAGTTGTCCCCTCCTCAAAGTTGTGCTGCCCTGATAGACCCAAGGGAGCCCTACAAACTGACATCAGCAACCTGGACTGGTGAGTTTTCTTTCCCAGGGAAAATGGCCAAAGCATGTGCCCAGGGGCCCCAGGCACTGGGCTGGGGCCTGAATGCAAAAAATCCTTATATCGAAGGATGGACCCCAGACCAAAGTTGTCCCCTCCTCAAAGTTGTGCTGCCCTGATAGACCCAAGGGAGCCCTACAAACTGACATCAGTAACCTGGACTGGTGAATTTCCTTTCCCAGGGAAAATGGCCAAAGGATGTGCCCAGGGCCCCCTGGCCCTGGGCTCGGACCTGACTGCAGAGAATCCTTATATCGAAGTTTGGACCCCCAACCGAAGTTGTCCCCTCCTCAAAGTTGTGCTGCCCTGATAGACCCAAGGGAGCCCTACAAACTGACATCAGCAACCTGGACTGGTGAGTTTTCTTTCCCAGGGAAAATGGCCAAAGGATGTGCCCAGGGGCCCCTGGCACTGGGCTGGGGCCGGAATTCAAAAAATCCTTATATCGAAGGATGGACCCCAGAGCGAAGTTGTCCCCTCCTCAAAGTTGTGCTGCCCTGATAGACCCAAGGGAGCCCTACAAACTGACATCAGCAACCTGGACTGGTGAGTTTTCTTTCCCAGGGAAAATGGCCAAAGCATGTGCCCAGGGGCCCCAAGCACAGGGCTGGGACCTGACTGCAAAAAATCCTCATATCGAAGGATGGATCGCAGACCGAAGTTGTCCCCTCCTCAAATTTCTGTTTCCCAGATAGACCCAAGGGAGCCCTACAAACTGACATCAGCAACATGGACTGGTGAGTTTTCTTTCCCAGGGAAAATGGCCAAAGGATGTGCCCAGGGGCCCCTGGCACTGGGATGGGGCCTGAATGCAAATAATCCTTATATCGAAGGATGGTTCGCAGACCAAAATTGTCCCATCCTCAAATTTCTGCTTCCCAGATAGACCCAAGGGAGCCCTACAAACTGACATCAGCAACCTGGACTGTTGAGTTTTCTTTCCCAGGGAAAATGGCCAAAGGATGAGCCCAGGGGCCCCAGGCACAGGGCTGGGACCTGAATGCAAAAAATCCTTATATCGAAGGATGGACCCCAGACCGACGTTGTCCCCTCCTCAAACTTGTGCTGCCCTGATAGACCCAAGGGAGCCCTACAAACTGACATCAGCAACCTGGACTGGTGAATTTTCTTTCCCAGGGAAAATGGCCAAAGGATGTGCCCAGGGGCCCCTGGTACTGGGCTGGGGACTGACTGCAAAGAATCCGTATATCGAAGGATGGATCGCAGACCAAAGTTGCCCCCTCCTCAACGTTGTGCTGCCCTGATAGACCCAAGGGAGCCCTACAAACTGACATCAGCAACCTGGACTGGTGAATTTTCTTTCCCAGGGAAAATGGCCAAAGCATGTGCCCAGTGGCCCGTGGCACTGGGCTGGGGCCTGAATTCAAAAAATCCTTATATCAAAGGATGGACCCCAGACCGAAGTTGTCCCCTCCTCAACGTTGTGCTGCCCTGATAGACCCAAGGGAGCCCTAAAAAGTGACATCAGCAACCTGGACTGGTGAGTTTTCTTTCCCAGGGAAAATGGCCAAAGCATGTGCCCAGGGGCCCCTGGCACTGGGCTGGGGCCGGAATTAAAAAAATCCTTATATCGAAGGATGGACCCCAGAGCGAAGTTGTCCCCTCCTCAAAGTTGTGCTGCCCTGATAGACCCAAGGGAGCCCTACAAACTGACATCAGCAACCTGGACTGGTGAGTTTTCTTTCCCAGGGAAAATGGCCAAAGGATGTGCCCAGGGGCCCCTGGCCCTGGCCTCGGACCTGACTTCAAAGAATCCTTATATCGAAGTTTGGACCCCCAACTGAAGTTGTCCCCTCCTCAAAGTTGTGCTGCCCTGATAGACCCAAGGGAGCCCTACAAACTGACATCAGCAACCTGGACTGGTGAGTTTTCTTTCCCAGGGAAAATGGCCAAAGGATGTGCCCAGGGGCCCCTGGCACTCGGCTGGGGCCGGAATTCAAAAAATCCTTATATCGAAGGATGGACCCCAGAGCGAAGTTGTCCCCTCCTCAAAGTTGTGCTGCCCTGATAGACCCAAGGGAGCCCTACAAACTGACATCAGCAACCTGGACTGGTGAGTTTTCTTTCCCAGGGAAAATGGCCAAAGGATGTGCCCAGGGGCCCCAAGCACAGGGCTGGGACCTGACTGCAAAAAATCCTCATATCGAAGGATGGATCGCAGACCGAAGTTGTCCCCTCCTCAAATTTCTGTTTCCCAGATAGACCCAAGGGAGCCCTACAAACTGACATCAGCAACATGGACTGGTGAGTTTTCTTTCCCAGGGAAAATGCCCAAAGGATGTGCCCAGGGGCCCCTGGCACTGGGATGGGGCCTGAATTCAAATAATCCTTATATCGAAGGATGGTTCGCAGACCAATATTGTCCCATCCTCAAATTTCTGCTTCCCAGATAGACCCAAGGGAGCCCTACAAACTGACATCAGCAACCTGGACTGGTGAGTTTTCTTTCCCAGGGAAAATGGCCAAAGGATGTGCCCAGGGGCCCCAAGCACAGGGCTGGGACCTGGCTGGAGAGAATCCTTTTATCGAAGTTTGGGCCCCCAACCGAAGTTGTCCCCTCCTCAAAGTTGTGCTGCCCTGATAGACCCAAGGGAGCCCTACAAACTGACATCAGTAACCTGGACTGGTGAATTTTCTTTCCCAGGGAAAATGGCCAAAGGATGTGCCCAGGGGCCCCTGGCCCTGGGCTCGGGCCTGACTGCAGAAAATCCTTATATCGAAGGATGGACCCCCAACTGAAGTTGTCCCCTCCTCAAAGTTGTGCTGCCCTGATAGACCCAAGGGAGCCCTACAAACTGACATCAGCAACTTGGACTGGTGAGTTTTCTTTCCCAGGGAAAATGGCCAAAGCATGTGCCCAGGGGCCCCAAGCACAGGGCTGGGACCTGACTGCAAAAAATCCTTATATCGAAGGATGGACCCCAGACCGAAGTTGTCCCCTCCTCAAAGTTGTGCTGCCCTGATAGACCCAAGGGAGCCCTACAAACTGACATCAGCAACCTGGACTGGTGAGTTTTCTTTCCCAGGGAAAATGGCCAAAGGATGAGCCCAGGGGCCCCAGGCACAGGGCTGGGACCTGAATGCAAAAAATCCTTATATCGAAGGATGGACCCCAGACCGAAGTTGTCCCCTCCTCATAGTTGTGCTGCCCTGATAGACCCAAGGGAGCCCTACAAACTGACATCAGCAACCTGGACTGGTGAATTTTCTTTCCCAGGGAAAATGGCCAAAGGATGTGCCCAGGGGCCCCTGGCCCTGGCCTCGGACCTGACTTCAAAGAATCCTTATATCGAAGGATGGATCCCAGACCGAAGTTGTCCCCTCCTCATAGTTGTGCCGCCCTGATAGACCCAAGGGAGCCCTACAAACTGACATCAGCAACCTGGACTGGTGAGTTTTCTTTCCCAGGGAAAATGGCCAAAGGATGAGCCCAGGGGCCCCAGGCACAGGGCTGGGACCTGAATGCAAAAAATCCTTATATCGAAGGATGGACCCCAGACCGACGTTGTCCCCTCCTCAAACTTGTGCTGCCCTGATAGACCCAAGGGAGCCCTACAAACTGACATCAGCAACCTGGACTGGTGAATTTTCTTTCCCAGGGAAAATGGCCAAAGCATGTGTCCAGGGGCCCCTGGTACTGGGCTGGGGACTGACTGCAAAGAATCCGTATATCGAAGGATGGATCGCAGACCAAAGTTGCCCCCTCCTCAACGTTGTGCTGCCCTGATAGACCCAAGGGAGCCCTACAAACTGACATCAGCAACCTGGACTGGTGAATTTTCTTTCCCAGGGAAAATGGCCAAAGCATGTGTCCAGGGGCCCCTGGCACTGGCCTGGGGCCTGAATACAAAAAATCCTTATATCAAAGGATGGACCCCAGACCGAAATTGTCCCCTCCTCAAATTTCTGTTTCCCAGATAGACCCAAGGGAGCCCTACAAACTGACATCAGCAACATGGACTGGTGAGTTTTCTTTCCCAGGGAAAATGGCCAAAGCATGTGCCCAGGGGCCCCTGGCACTGGGGGGAGCCTGACTGCAAAAAATCCTTATATCGAAGGATGGACCCCAGACCGAAGTTGTCCCCTCCTCAAAGTTGTGCTGCCCTGATAGACCCAAGGGAGCCCTACAAACTGACATCAGCAACCTGGACTGGTGAGTTTTCTTTCCCAGGGAAAATGGCCAAAGGATGTGCCCAGGGGCCCCTGGCACTGGGCTGGGGCCTGACTGCGAAGAATCCGTATATCGAAGAATGGATCGCAGACCGAAGTTGTCCCCTCCTCAAAGTTGTGCTGCCCTGATAGACCCAAGGGAGCCCTACAAACTGACATCAGCAACCTGGACTGGTGAGTTTTCTTTCCCAGGGAAAATGGCCAAAGCATGTGCCCAGGGGCCCCTGGCACTGGGCTCGTACCTGACTGCAAAGAATCCTTATATCGAAGGATGGACCCCAGACCAAATTTGGCCCCTCCTCATAGTTGTGCCGCCCTGATAGACCCAAGGGAGCCCTACAAACTGACATCAGCAACCTGGACTGGTGAGTTTTCTTTCCCAGGGAAAATGGCCAAAGGATGTGCCCAGGGGGCCCTGGCACTGGGCTCGGACCTGAATGCAAAAAATCCTTATATCGAAGGATGGACCCCAGACCGAAGTTGTCCCCTCCTCAAAGTTGTGCTGCCCTGATAGACCCAAGGGAGCCCTACAAACTGACATCAGCAACCTGGACTGGTGAGTTTTCTTTCCCAGGGAAAATGGCCAAAGCATGTGCCCAGGGGCCCCAGGCACTGGGCTGGGGCCTGAATGCAAAAAATCCTTATATCGAAGGATGGACCCCAGACCAAAGTTGTCCCCTCCTCAAAGTTGTGCTGCCCTGATAGACCCAAGGGAGCCCTACAAACTGACATCAGTAACCTGGACTGGTGAATTTCCTTTCCCAGGGAAAATGGCCAAAGGATGTGCCCAGGGCCCCCTGGCCCTGGGCTCGGGCCTGACTGCAGAGAATCCTTATATCGAAGTTTGGACCCCCAACCGAAGTTGTCCCCTCCTCAAAGTTGTGCTGCCCTGATAGACCCAAGGGAGCCCTACAAACTGACATCAGCAACCTGGACTGGTGAGTTTTCTTTCCCAGGGAAAATGGCCAAAGCATGTGCCCAGGGGCCCCTGGCACTGGGCTGGGGCCGGAATTCAAAAAATCCTTATATCGAAGGATGGACCCCAGAGCGAAGTTGTCCCCTCCTCAAAGTTGTGCTGCCCTGATAGTCCCAAGGGAGCCCTACAAACTGACATCAGCAACCTGGACTGGTGAGTTTTCTTTCCCAGGGAAAATGGCCAAAGCATGTGCCCAGGGGCCCCAAGCACAGGGCTGGGACCTGACTGCAAAAAATCCTCATATCGAAGGATGGATCGCAGACCGAAGTTGTCCCCTCCTCAAATTTCTGTTTCCCAGATAGACCCAAGGGAGCCCTACAAACTGACATCAGCAACATGGACTGGTGAGTTTTCTTTCCCAGGGAAAATGGCCAAAGGATGTGCCCAGGGGCCCCTGGCACTGGGATGGGGCCTGAATGCAAATAATCCTTATATCGAAGGATGGTTCGCAGACCAAAATTGTCCCATCCTCAAATTTCTTCTTCCCAGATAGACCCAAGGGAGCCCTACAAACTGACATCAGCAACCTGGACTGGTGAGTTTTCTTTCCCAGGGAAAATGGCCAAAGGATGTGCCCAGGGGCCCCAAGCACAGGGCTGGGACCTGGCTGGAGAGAATCCTTTTATCGAAGTTTGGGCCCCCAACCGAAGTTGTCCCCTCCTCAAAGTTGTGCCGCCCTGATAGACCCAAGGGAGCCCTACAAACTGACATCAGTAACCTGGACTGGTGAATTTTCTTTCCCAGGGAAAATGGCCAAAGGATGTGCCCAGGGGCCCCTGGACCTGGGCTCGGGCCTGACTGCAGAAAATCATTATATCGAAGGATGGACCCCCAACCGAAGTTGTCCCCTCCTCAAAGTTGTGCTGCCCTGATAGACCCAAGGGAGCCCTACAAACTGACATCAGCAACTTGGACTGGTGAGTTTTCTTTCCCAGGGAAAATGGCCAAAGCATGTGCCCAGGGGCCCCAAGCACAGGGCTGGGACCTGACTGCAAAAAATCCTTATATCGAAGGATGGACCCCAGACCGAAGTTGTCCCCTCCTCAAAGTTGTGCTGCCCTGATAGACCCAAGGGAGCCCTACAAACTGACATCAGCAACCTGGACTGGTGAGTTTTCTTTCCCAGGGAAAATGGCCAAAGGATGAGCCCAGGGGCCCCAGGCACAGGGCTGGGACCTGAATGCAAAAAATCCTTATATCGAAGGATGGACCCCAGACCGACGTTGTCCCCTCCTCAAAGTTGTGCTGCCCTGATAGACCCAAGGGAGCCCTACAAACTGACATCAGCAACCTGGACTGGTGAGTTTTCTTTCCCAGGGAAAATGGCCAAAGCATGTGCCCAGGGGCCCCTGGTACTGGGCTGGGGACTGACTGCAAAGAATCCGTATATCGAAGGATGGATCGCAGACCAAAGTTGCCCCCTCCTCAACGTTGTGCTGCCCTGATAGACCCAAGGGAGCCCTACAAACTGACATCAGCAACCTGGACTGGTGAATTTTCTTTCCCAGGGAAAATGGCCAAAGCATGTGCCCAGTGGCCCGTGGCACTGGGCTGGGGCCTGACTGCAAAGAATCCCTATATCGAAGGATTGTTCGCAGACCAAAATTGTCCCCTCCTCAAATTTCTGCTTCCCAGATAGACCCAAGGGAGCCCTACAAACAGACATCAGCAACCTGGACTGGTGAGTTTTCTTTCCCAGGGAAAATGGCCAAAGGATGTGCCCAGGGGCCCTTGGCCCTGGGCTCGTACCTGCCTGCAAAGAATCCGTATATCGAAGGATGGACCCCAGACCGAAGTTGTCCCCTCCTCAAAGTTGTGCTGCCCTGATAGACCCAAGGGAGCCCTACAAACTGACATCAGCAACCTGGACTGGTGAGTTTTCTTTCCCAGGGAAAATGGCCAAAGGATGTGCCCAGGGGCCCCTGGCACTGGGCTGGGGCCGGAATTCAAAAAATCCTTATATCAAAGGATGGACCCCAGACCGAAGTTGTCCCCTCCTCAACGTTGTGCTGCCCTGATAGACCCAAGGGAGCCCTAAAAAGTGACATCAGCAACCTGGACTGGTGAGTTTTCTTTCCCAGGGAAAATGGCCAAAGCATGTGCCCAGGGGCCCCTGGCACTGGGCTGGGGCCGGAATTCAAAAAATCCTTATATCGAAGGATGGACCCCAGAGCGAAGTTGTCCCCTCCTCAAAGTTGTGCTGCCCTGATAGACCCAAGGGAGCCCTACAAACTGACATCAGCAACCTGGACTGGTGAGTTTTCTTTCCCAGGGAAAATGGCCAAAGGATGTGCCCAGGGGCCCCTGGCCCTGGCCTCGGACCTGACTTCAAAGAATCCTTATATCGAAGTTTGGACCCCCAACTGAAGTTGTCCCCTCCTCAAAGTTGTGCTGCCCTGATAGACCCAAGGGAGCCCTACAAACTGACATCAGCAACCTGGACTGGTGAGTTTTCTTTCCCAGGGAAAATGGCCAAAGGATGTGCCCAGGGGCCCCTGGCACTCGGCTGGGGCTGGAATTCAAAAAATCCTTATATCGAAGGATGGACCCCAGAGCGAAGTTGTCCCCTCCTCAAAGTTGTGCTGCCCTGATAGACCCAAGGGAGCCCTACAAACTGACATCAGCAACCTGGACTGGTGAGTTTTCTTTCCCAGGGAAAATGGCCAAAGGATGTGCCCAGGGGCCCCAAGCACAGGGCTGGGACCTGACTGCAAAAAATCCTCATATCGAAGGATGGATCGCAGACCGAAGTTGTCCCCTCCTCAAATTTCTGTTTCCCAGATAGACCCAAGGGAGCCCTACAAACTGACATCAGCAACATGGACTGGTGAGTTTTCTTTCCCAGGGAAAATGCCCAAAGGATGTGCCCAGGGGCCCCTGGCACTGGGATGGGGCCTGAATGCAAATAATCCTTATATCGAAGGATGGTTCGCAGACCAAAATTGTCCCATCCTCAAAGTTGTGCTGCCCTGATAGACCCAAGGGAGCCCTACAAACTGACATCAGCAACCTGGACTGGTGAGTTTTCTTTCCCAGGGAAAATGGCCAAAGGATGTGCCCAGGGGCCCCAAGCACAGGGCTGGGACCTGGCTGGAGAGAATCCTTTTATCGAAGTTTGGGCCCCCAACCGAAGTTGTCCCCTCCTCAAAGTTGTGCTGCCCTGATAGACCCAAGGGAGCCCTACAAACTGACATCAGTAACCTGGACTGGTGAATTTTCTTTCCCAGGGAAAATGGCCAAAGGATGTGCCCAGGGGCCCCTGGCCCTGGGCTCGGGCCTGACTGCAGAAAATCCTTATATCGAAGGATGGACCCCCAACCGAAGTTGTCCCCTCCTCAAAGTTGTGCTGCCCTGATAGACCCAAGGGAGCCCTACAAACTGACATCAGCAACTTGGACTGGTGAGTTTTCTTTCCCAGGGAAAATGGCCAAAGCATGTGCCCAGGGGCCCCAAGCACAGGGCTGGGACCTGACTGCAAAAAATCCTTATATCGAAGGATGGACCCCAGACCGAAGTTGTCCCCTCCTCAAAGTTGTGCTGCCCTGATAGACCCAAGGGAGCCCTACAAACTGACATCAGCAACCTGGACTGGTGAGTTTTCTTTCCCAGGGAAAATGGCCAAAGGATGAGCCCAGGGGCCCCAGGCACAGGGCTGGGACCTGAATGCAAAAAATCCTTATATCGAAGGATGGACCCCAGACCGACGTTGTCCCCTCCTCAAACTTGTGCTGCCCTGATAGACCCAAGGGAGCCCTACAAACTGACATCAGCAACCTGGACTGGTGAATTTTCTTTCCCAGGGAAAATGGCCAAAGGATGTGCCCAGGGGCCCCTGGTACTGGGCTGGGGACTGACTGCAAAGAATCCGTATATCGAAGGATGGATCGCAGACCAAAGTTGTCCCCTCCTCAACGTTGTGCTGCCCTGATAGACCCAAGGGAGCCCTACAAACTGACATCAGCAACCTGGACTTGGGAGTTTTCTTTCCCAGGGAAAATGGCCAAAGGATGAGCCCAGGGGCCCCAGGAACAGGGCTGGGACCTGAATGAAAAAATCCTTATATCGAAGGATGGACCCCAGACCGACGTTGTCCCCTCCTCAAACTTGTGCTGCCCTGATAGACCCAAGGGAGCCCTACAAACTGACATCAGCAACCTGGACTGGTGAGTTTTCTTTCCCAGGGAAAATGGCCAAAGGGTGTGCCCAGGGGCCCCTGGCCCTGGGCTGGGGCCTGATTTCTAAGAATCCCTATATCGAAGGATGGTTCGCAGACCAAAATTGTCCCCTCCTCAAATTTCTGCTTCCCAGATAGACCCAAGGGAGCCCTAAAAAGTGACATCAGCAACCTGGACTGGTGAGTTTTCTTTCCCAGGGAAAATGGCCAAAGCATGTGCCCAGGGGCCCCTGGCACTGGGCTGGGGCCGGAATTCAAAAAATCCTTATATCGAAGGATGGACCCCAGAGCGAAGTTGTCCCCTCCTCAAAGTTGTGCTGCCCTGATAGACCCAAGGGAGCCCTACAAACTGACATCAGCAACCTGGACTGGTGAGTTTTCTTTCCCAGGGAAAATGGCCAAAGGATGTGCCCAGGGGCCCCTGGCCCTGGGCTCGGACCTGACTGCAGAGAATCCTTATATCGAAGTTTGGACCCCCAACCGAAGTTGTCCCCTCCTCAAAGTTGTGCTGCCCTGATAGACCCAAGGGAGCCCTACAAACTGACATCAGCAACCTGGACTGGTGAGTTTTCTTTCCCAGGGAAAATGGCCAAAGCATGTGCCCAGGGGCCCCAAGCACAGGGCTGGGGCCGGAATTCAAAAAATCCTTGTATCGAAGGATGGACCCCAGACCGAAGTTGTCCCCTCCTCAAAGTTGTGCTGCCCTGATAGACCCAAGGGAGCCCTACAAACTGACATCAGCAACCTGGACTGGTGAGTTTTCTTTCCCAGGGAAAATGGCCAAAGGATGTGCCCAGGGGCCCCAAGCACAGGGCTGGGACCTGACTGCAAAAAATCCTCATATCGAAGGATGGATCGCAGACCGAAGTTGTCCCCTCCTCAAATTTCTGTTTCCCAGATAGACCCAAGGGAGCCCTACAAACTGACATCAGCAACATGGACTGGTGAGTTTTCTTTCCCAGGGAAAATGGCCAAAGGATGTGCCCAGGGGCCCCTGGCACTGGGATGGGGCCTGAATGCAAATAATCCTTATATCGAAGGATGGTTCGCAGACCAAAATTGTCCCATCCTCAAATTTCTGCTTCCCAGATAGACCCAAGGGAGCCCTACAAACTGACATCAGCAACCTGGACTGGTGAGTTTTCTTTCCCAGGGAAAATGGCCAAAGGATGTGCCCAGGGGCCCCTGGCCCTGGGCTCGGGCCTGACTGCAGAAAATCCTTATATCGAAGGATGGACCCCCAACCGAAGTTGTCCCCTCCTCAAAGTTGTGCTGCCCTGATAGATCCAAGGGAGCCCTACAAACTGACATCAGCAACCTGGACTGGTGAGTTTTCTTTCCCAGGGAAAATGGCCAAAGCATGTGCCCAGGGGCCCCAAGCACAGGGCTGGGACCTGACTGCAAAAAATCCTTATATCGAAGGATGGACCCCAGACCGACGTTGTCCCCTCCTCAAACTTGTGGTGCCCTGATAGACCCAAGGGAGCCCTACAAACTGACATCAGCAACCTGGACTGGTGAATTTTCTTTCCCAGGGAAAATGGCCAAAGGATGTGCCCAGGGGCCCCTGGTACTGGGCTGGGGACTGACTGCAAAGAATCCGTATATCGAAGGATGGATCGCAGACCAAAGTTGCCCCCTCCTCAAAGTTGTGCTGCCCTGATAGACCCAAGGGAGCCCTACAAACTGACATCAGCAACCTGGACTGGTGAATTTTCTTTCCCAGGGAAAATGGCCAAAGCATGTGCCCAGTGGTCCGTGGCACTGGGCTGGGGCCTGACTGCAAAGAATCCCTATATCGAAGGATTGTTCGCAGACCAAAATTGTCCCCTCCTCAAATTTCTGTTTCCCAGATAGACCCAAGGGAGCCCTACAAACTGACATCAGCAACCTGGACTGGTGAGTTTTCTTTCCCAGGGAAAATGGCCAAAGGATGTGCCCAGGGGCCCTTGGCCCTGGGCTCGTACCTGGCTGCAAAGAATCCGTATATCGAAGGATGGACCCCAGACCGAAGTTGTCCCCTCCTCAAAGTTGTGCTGCCCTGATAGACCCAAGGGAGCCCTACAAACTGACATCAGCAACCTGGACTGGTGAGTTTTCTTTCCCAGGGAAAATGGCCAAAGGATGTGCCCAGGGGCCCCTGCCACTGGGCTGGGGCCGGAATTCAAAAAATCCTTATATCAAAGGATGGACCCCAGACCGAAGTTGTCCCCTCCTCAACGTTGTGCTGCCCTGATAGACCCAAGGGAGCCCTACAAACTGACATCAGCAACATGGACTGGTGAGTTTTCTTTCCCAGGGAAAATGGCCAAAGGATGTGCCCAGGGGCCCCTGGCACTGGGATGGGGCCTGAATGCAAATAATCCTTATATCGAAGGATGGTTCGCAGACCAAAATTGTCCCATCCTCAAATTTCTGCTTCCCAGATAGACCCAAGGGAGCCCTACAAACTGACATCAGCAACCTGGACTGGTGAGTTTTCTTTCCCAGGGAAAATGGCCAAAGGATGAGTCCAGGGGCCCCAAGCACAGGGCTGGGACCTGACTGCAAAAAATCCTTATATCGAAGGATGGACCCCAGACCGACGTTGTCCCCTCCTCAAACTTGTGCTGCCCTGATAGACCCAAGGGAGCCCTACAAACTGACATCAGCAACCTGGACTGGTGAATTTTCTTTCCCAGGGAAAATGGCCAAAGGATGTGCCCAGGGGCCCCTGGTACTGGGCTGGGGACTGACTGCAAAGAATCCGTATATCGAAGGATGGATCGCAGACCAAAGTTGCCCCCTCCTCAACGTTGTGCTGCCCTGATAGACCCAAGGGAGCCCTACAAACTGACATCAGCAACCTGGACTGGTGAATTTTCTTTCCCAGGGAAAATGGCCAAAGCATGTGCCCAGTGGCCCGTGGCACTGGGCTGGGGCCTGACTGCAAAGAATCCCTATATCGAAGGATTGTTCGCAGACCAAAATTGTCCCCTCCTCAAATTTCTGCTTCCCAGATAGACCCAAGGGAGCCCTACAAACTGACATCAGCAACCTGGACTGGTGAGTTTTCTTTCCCAGGGAAAATGGCCAAAGGATGTGCCCAGGGGCCCTTGGCCCTGGGCTCGTACCTGGCTGCAAAGAATCCGTATATCGAAGGATGGACCCCAGACCGAAGTTGTCCCCTCCTCAAAGTTGTGCTGCCCTGATAGACCCAAGGGAGCCCTACAAACTGACATCAGCAACCTGGACTGGTGAGTTTTCTTTCCCAGGGAAAATGGCCAAAGGATGTGCCCAGGGGCCCCTGGCACTGGGCTGGGGCCGGAATTCAAAAAATCCTTATATCAAAGGATGGACCCCAGACCGAAGTTGTCCCCTCCTCAACGTTGTGCTGCCCTGATAGACCCAAGGGAGCCCTACAAACTGACATCAGGAACCTGGACTGGTGAGTTTTCTTTCCCAGGGAAAATGGCCAAAGGATGTGCCCAGGGGCCCCTGGTACTGATATGGGGCCTGAATGCTAATAATCCTTATATCGAAGGATGGTTCACAGACCAAAATTGTCCCATCCTCAAATTTCTGCTTCCCAGATCGACCCAAGGGAGCCCTACAAACTGACATCAGCAACCTGGACTGGTGAGTTTTCTTTCCCAGGGAAAATGACCAAAGCATGTGCTCAGGGGCCCCAAGCACAGGGCTGGGACCTTACTGGAGAGAATCCTTATATCGAAGGATGGAGCCCAGACCGAAGTTGTCCCCTCCTCATAGTTGTGCTGCCCTGATAGACCCAAGGGAGCCCTAAAAACTGACATCAGCAACCTGGACTGGTGAATTTTCTTTCCCAGGGAAAATGGCCAAAGGATGTGCCCAGGGGCCCCTGGCCCTGGCCTCGGACCTGACTTCAAAGAATCCTTATATCGAAGGATGGATCCCAGACCGAAGTTGTCCTCTCCTCATAGTTGTGCCGCCCTGATAGACCCAAGTGAGCCCTACAAACTGACATCAGCAACCTGGACTGGTGAGTTTTCTTTCCCAGGGAAAATGGCCAAAGGATGTGCCCAGGGGCCCTTGGCCCTGGGCTCGTACCTGGCTGCAAAGAATCCGTATATCGAAGGATGGACCCCAGACCGAAGTTGTCCCCTCCTCAAAGTTGTGCTGCCCTGATAGACCCAAGGGAGCCCTACAAACTGACATCAGCAACCTGGACTGGTGAGTTTTCTTTCCCAGGGAAAATGGCCAAAGGATGTGCCCAGGGGCCCCAAGCACAGGGCTGGGACCTGACTGCAAAAAATCCTTATATCGAAGGATGGATCGCAGACCGAAGTTGTCCCCTCCTCAAATTTCTGTTTCCCAGATAGACCCAAGGGAGCCCTACAAACAGACATCAGCAACATGGACTGGTGAGTTTTCTTTCCCAGGGAAAATGGCCAAAGCATGTGCCCAGGGGCCCCTGGTACTGGGATGGGGCCTGAATGCAAATAATCCTTATATCGAAGGATGGTTCACAGACCCAAATTGTCCCATCCTCAAATTTCTGCTTCCCAGATAGACCCAAGGGAGCCCTACAAAGTGACATCAGCAACCTGGACTGGTGAGTTTTCTTTCCCAGGGAAAATGGCCAAAGGATGTGCCCAGGGGCCCCAAGCACAGGGCTGGGACCTGACTGCAGAGAATCCTTATATCGAATGATGGAGCCCAGACCGAAGTTGTCCCCTCCTCATAGTTGTGCTGCCCTGATAGACCCAAGGGAGCCCTACAAACTGACATCAGCAACCTGGACTGGTGAATTTTCTTTCCCAGGGAAAATGGCCAAAGGATGTGCCCAGGGGCCCCTGGCCCTGGCCTCGGACCTGACTTCAAAGAATCCTTATATCGAAGGATGGATCCCAGACCGAAGTTGTCCCCTCCTCATAGTTGTGCCGCCCTGATAGACCCAAGGGAGCCCTACAAACTGACATCAGCAACCTGGACTGGTGAGTTTTCTTTCCCAGGGAAAATGCCCAAAGGATGTGCCCAGGGGCCCCTGGCACTGGGATGGGGCCTGAATGCAAATAATCCTTATATCGAAGGATGGTTCGCAAACCAAAATTGTCCCATCCTCAAATTTCTGCTTCCCAGATAGACCCAAGGGAGCCCTACAAACTGACATCAGCAACCTGGACTGGTGAGTTTTCTTTCCCAGGGAAAATGGCCAAAGGATGTGCCCAGGGGCCCCAAGCACAGGGCTGGGACCTGGCTGGAGAGAATCCTTTTATCGAAGTTTGGGCCCCCAACCGAAGTTGTCCCCTCCTCAAAGTTGTGCTGCCCTGATAGACCCAAGGGAGCCCTACAAACTGACATCAGTAACCTGGACTGGTGAATTTTCTTTCCCAGGGAAAATGGCCAAAGGATGTGCCCAGGGGCCCCTGGCCCTGGGCTCGGGCCTGACTGCAGAAAATCCTTATATCGAAGGATGGACCCCCAACCGAAGTTGTCCCCTCCTCAAAGTTGTGCTGCCCTGATAGACCCAAGGGAGCCCTACAAACTGACATCAGCAACTTGGACTGGTGAGTTTTCTTTCCCAGGGAAAATGGCCAAAGCATGTGCCCAGGGGCCCCAAGCACAGGGCTGGGACCTGACTGCAAAAAATCCTTATATCGAAGGATGGACCCCAGACCGAAGTTGTCCCCTCCTCAAAGTTGTGCTGCCCTGATAGACCCAAGGGAGCCCTACAAACTGACATCAGCAACCTGGACTGGTGAGTTTTCTTTCCCAGGGAAAATGGCCAAAGGATGAGCCCAGGGGCCCCAGGCACAGGGCTGGGACCTGAATGCAAAAAATCCTTATATCGAAGGATGGACCCCAGACCGACGTTGTCCCCTCCTCAAACTTGTGCTGCCCTGATAGACCCAAGGGAGCCCTACAAACTGACATCAGCAACCTGGACTGGTGAATTTTCTTTCCCAGGGAAAATGGCCAAAGGATGTGCCCAGGGGCCCCTGGTACTGGGCTGGGGACTGACTGCAAAGAATCCGTATATCGAAGGATGGATCGCAGACCAAAGTTGTCCCCTCCTCAACGTTGTGCTGCCCTGATAGACCCAAGGGAGCCCTACAAACTGACATCAGCAACCTGGACTTGGGAGTTTTCTTTCCCAGGGAAAATGGCCAAAGGATGAGCCCAGGGGCCCCAGGAACAGGGCTGGGACCTGAATGCAAAAAATCCTTATATCGAAGGATGGACCCCAGACCGACGTTGTCCCCTCCTCAAACTTGTGCTGCCCTGATAGACCCAAGGGAGCCCTACAAACTGACATCAGCAACCTGGACTGGTGAGTTTTCTTTCCCAGGGAAAATGGCCAAAGGGTGTGCCCAGGGGCCCCTGGCCCTGGGCTGGGGCCTGATTTCTAAGAATCCCTATATCGAAGGATGGTTCGCAGACCAAAATTGTCCCCTCCTCAAATTTCTGCTTCCCAGATAGACCCAAGGGAGCCCTAAAAAGTGACATCAGCAACCTGGACTGGTGAGTTTTCTTTCCCAGGGAAAATGGCCAAAGCATGTGCCCAGGGGCCCCTGGCACTGGGCTGGGGCCGGAATTCAAAAAATCCTTATATCGAAGGATGGACCCCAGAGCGAAGTTGTCCCCTCCTCAAAGTTGTGCTGCCCTGATAGACCCAAGGGAGCCCTACAAACTGACATCAGCAACCTGGACTGGTGAGTTTTCTTTCCCAGGGAAAATGGCCAAAGGATGTGCCCAGGGGCCCCTGGCCCTGGGCTCGGACCTGACTGCAGAGAATCCTTATATCGAAGTTTGGACCCCCAACCGAAGTTGTCCCCTCCTCAAAGTTGTGCTGCCCTGATAGACCCAAGGGAGCCCTACAAACTGACATCAGCAACCTGGACTGGTGAGTTTTCTTTCCCAGGGAAAATGGCCAAAGCATGTGCCCAGGGGCCCCAAGCACAGGGCTGGGGCCGGAATTCAAAAAATCCTTGTATCGAAGGATGGACCCCAGACCGAAGTTGTCCCCTCCTCAAAGTTGTGCTGCCCTGATAGACCCAAGGGAGCCCTACAAACTGACATCAGCAACCTGGACTGGTGAGTTTTCTTTCCCAGGGAAAATGGCCAAAGGATGTGCCCAGGGGCCCCAAGCACAGGGCTGGGACCTGACTGCAAAAAATCCTCATATCGAAGGATGGATCGCAGACCGAAGTTGTCCCCTCCTCAAATTTCTGTTTCCCAGATAGACCCAAGGGAGCCCTACAAACTGACATCAGCAACATGGACTGGTGAGTTTTCTTTCCCAGGGAAAATGGCCAAAGGATGTGCCCAGGGGCCCCTGGCACTGGGATGGGGCCTGAATGCAAATAATCCTTATATCGAAGGATGGTTCGCAGACCAAAATTGTCCCATCCTCAAATTTCTGCTTCCCAGATAGACCCAAGGGAGCCCTACAAACTGACATCAGCAACCTGGACTGGTGAGTTTTCTTTCCCAGGGAAAATGGCCAAAGGATGTGCCCAGGGGCCCCAAGCACAGGGCTGGGACCTGGCTGCAGAGAATCCTTTTATCGAAATTTGGGCCCCCAACCGAAGTTGTCCCCTCCTCAAAGTTGTGCTGCCCTGATAGACCCAAGGGAGCCCTACAAACTGACATCAGCAACCTGGACTGGTGAATTTTCTTTCCCAGGGAAAATGGCCAAAGGATGTGCCCAGGGGCCCCTGGCCCTGGGCTCGGGCCTGACTGCAGAAAATCCTTATATCGAAGGATGGACCCCCAACCGAAGTTGTCCCCTCCTCAAAGTTGTGCTGCCCTGATAGACCCAAGGGAGCCCTACAAACTGACATCAGCAACTTGGACTGGTGAGTTTTCTTTCCCAGGGAAAATGGCCAAAGCATGTGCCCAGGGGCCCCAAGCACAGGGCTGGGACCTGACTGCAAAAAATCCTTATATCGAAGGATGGACCCCAGACCGACGTTGTCCCCTCCTCAAACTTGTGCTGCCCTGATAGACCCAAGGGAGCCCTACAAACTGACATCAGCAACCTGGACTGGTGAATTTTCTTTCCCAGGGAAAATGGCCAAAGGATGTGCCCAGGGGCCCCTGGTACTGGGCTGGGGACTGACTGCAAAGAATCCGTATATCGAAGGATGGATCGCAGACCAAAGTTGCCCCCTCCTCAAAGTTGTGCTGCCCTGATAGACCCAAGGGAGCCCTACAAACTGACATCAGCAACCTGGACTGGTGAATTTTCTTTCCCAGGGAAAATGGCCAAAGCATGTGCCCAGTGGCCCGTGGCACTGGGCTGGGGCCTGACTGCAAAGAATCCCTATATCGAAGGATTGTTCGCAGACCAAAATTGTCCCCTCCTCAAATTTCTGTTTCCCAGATAGACCCAAGGGAGCCCTACAAACTGACATCAGCAACCTGGACTGGTGAGTTTTCTTTCCCAGGGAAAATGGCCAAAGCATGTGCCCAGGGGCCCCAGGTACGGGGCTCGTACCTGGCTGCAAAGAATCCGTATATCGAAGGATGGACCCCAGACCGAAGTTGTCCCCTCCTCAAAGTTGTGCTGCCCTGATAGACCCAAGGGAGCCCTACAAACTGACATCAGCAACCTGGACTGGTGAGTTTTCTTTCCCAGGGAAAATGGCCAAAGGATGTGCCCAGGGGCCCCTGCCACTGGGCTGGGGCCGGAATTCAAAAAATCCTTATATCAAAGGATGGACCCCAGACCGAAGTTGTCCCCTCCTCAACGTTGTGCTGCCCTGATAGACCCAAGGGAGCCCTACAAACTGACATCAGCAACATGGACTGGTGAGTTTTCTTTCCCAGGGAAAATGGCCAAAGGATGTGCCCAGGGGCCCCTGGCACTGGGATGGGGCCTGAATGCAAATAATCCTTATATCGAAGGATGGTTCGCAGACCAAAATTGTCCCATCCTCAAATTTCTGCTTCCCAGATAGACCCAAGGGAGCCCTACAAACTGACATCAGCAACCTGGACTGGTGAGTTTTCTTTCCCAGGGAAAATGGCCAAAGGATGAGCCCAGGGGCCCCAAGCACAGGGCTGGGACCTGACTGCAAAAAATCCTTATATCGAAGGATGGACCCCAGACCGACGTTGTCCCCTCCTCAAACTTGTGCTGCCCTGATAGACCCAAGGGAGCCCTACAAACTGACATCAGCAACCTGGACTGGTGAATTTTCTTTCCCAGGGAAAATGGCCAAAGGATGTGCCCAGGGGCCCCTGGTACTGGGCTGGGGACTGACTGCAAAGAATCCGTATATCGAAGGATGGATCGCAGACCAAAGTTGCCCCCTCCTCAACGTTGTGCTGCCCTGATAGACCCAAGGGAGCCCTACAAACTGACATCAGCAACCTGGACTGGTGAATTTTCTTTCCCAGGGAAAATGGCCAAAGCATGTGCCCAGTGGCCCGTGGCACTGGGCTGGGGCCTGACTGCAAAGAATCCCTATATCGAAGGATTGTTCGCAGACCAAAATTGTCCCCTCCTCAAATTTCTGCTTCCCAGATAGACCCAAGGGAGCCCTACAAACTGACATCAGCAACCTGGACTGGTGAGTTTTCTTTCCCAGGGAAAATGGCCAAAGGATGTGCCCAGGGGCCCTTGGCCCTGGGCTCGTACCTGGCTGCAAAGAATCCGTATATCGAAGGATGGACCCCAGACCGAAGTTGTCCCCTCCTCAAAGTTGTGCTGCCCTGATAGACCCAAGGGAGCCCTACAAACTGACATCAGCAACCTGGACTGGTGAGTTTTCTTTCCCAGGGAAAATGGCCAAAGGATGTGCCCAGGGGCCCCTGGCACTGGGCTGGGGCCGGAATTCAAAAAATCCTTATATCAAAGGATGGACCCCAGACCGAAGTTGTCCCCTCCTCAACGTTGTGCTGCCCTGATAGACCCAAGGGAGCCCTACAAACTGACATCAGGAACCTGGACTGGTGAGTTTTCTTTCCCAGGGAAAATGGCCAAAGGATGTGCCCAGGGGCCCCTGGTACTGATATGGGGCCTGAATGCTAATAATCCTTATATCGAAGGATGGTTCACAGACCAAAATTGTCCCATCCTCAAATTTCTGCTTCCCAGATCGACCCAAGGGAGCCCTACAAACTGACATCAGCAACCTGGACTGGTGAGTTTTCTTTCCCAGGGAAAATGACCAAAGCATGTGCTCAGGGGCCCCAAGCACAGGGCTGGGACCTTACTGGAGAGAATCCTTATATCGAAGGATGGAGCCCAGACCGAAGTTGTCCCCTCCTCATAGTTGTGCTGCCCTGATAGACCCAAGGGAGCCCTAAAAACTGACATCAGCAACCTGGACTGGTGAATTTTCTTTCCCAGGGAAAATGGCCAAAGGATGTGCCCAGGGGCCCCTGGCCCTGGCCTCGGACCTGACTTCAAAGAATCCTTATATCGAAGGATGGATCCCAGACCGAAGTTGTCCTCTCCTCATAGTTGTGCCGCCCTGATAGACCCAAGTGAGCCCTACAAACTGACATCAGCAACCTGGACTGGTGAGTTTTCTTTCCCAGGGAAAATGGCCAAAGGATGTGCCCAGGGGCCCTTGGCCCTGGGCTCGTACCTGGCTGCAAAGAATCCGTATATCGAAGGATGGACCCCAGACCGAAGTTGTCCCCTCCTCAAAGTTGTGCTGCCCTGATAGACCCAAGGGAGCCCTACAAACTGACATCAGCAACCTGGACTGGTGAGTTTTCTTTCCCAGGGAAAATGGCCAAAGGATGTGCCCAGGGGCCCCAAGCACAGGGCTGGGACCTGACTGCAAAAAATCCTTATATCGAAGGATGGATCGCAGACCGAAGTTGTCCCCTCCTCAAATTTCTGTTTCCCAGATAGACCCAAGGGAGCCCTACAAACAGACATCAGCAACATGGACTGGTGAGTTTTCTTTCCCAGGGAAAATGGCCAAAGCATGTGCCCAGGGGCCCCTGGTACTGGGATGGGGCCTGAATGCAAATAATCCTTATATCGAAGGATGGTTCACAGACCCAAATTGTCCCATCCTCAAATTTCTGCTTCCCAGATAGACCCAAGGGAGCCCTACAAACTGACATCAGCAACCTGGACTGGTGAGTTTTCTTTCCCAGGGAAAATGGCCAAAGGATGTGCCCAGGGGCCCCAAGCACAGGGCTGGGACCTGACTGCAGAGAATCCTTATATCGAATGATGGAGCCCAGACCGAAGTTGTCCCCTCCTCATAGTTGTGCTGCCCTGATAGACCCAAGGGAGCCCTACAAACTGACATCAGCAACCTGGACTGGTGAATTTTCTTTCCCAGGGAAAATGGCCAAAGCATGTGTCCAGGGGCCCCTGGCACTGGCCTGGGGCCTGAATACAAAAAATCCTTATATCAAAGGATGGACCCCAGACCGAAATTGTCCCCTCCTCAAATTTCTGTTTCCCAGATAGACCCAAGGGAGCCCTACAAACTGACATCAGCAACATGGACTGGTGAGTTTTCTTTCCCAGGGAAAATGGCCAAAGCATGTGCCCAGGGGCCCCTGGCACTGGGGGGAGCCTGACTGCAAAAAATCCTTATATCGAAGGATGGACCCCAGACCGAAGTTGTCCCCTCCTCAACGTTGTGCTGCCCTGATAGACCCAAGGGAGCCCTACAAACTGACATCAGCAACCTGGACTGGTGAGTTTTCTTTCCCAGGGAAAATGGCCAAAGGATGTGCCCAGGGGCCCCTGGCACTGGGCTGGGGCCTGACTGCGAAGAATCCGTATATCGAAGAATGGATCGCAGACCGAAGTTGTCCCCTCCTCAAAGTTGTGCTGCCCTGATAGACCCAAGGGAGCCCTACAAACTGACATCAGCAACCTGGACTGGTGAGTTTTCTTTCCCAGGGAAAATGGCCAAAGCATGTGCCCAGGGGCCCCTGGCACTGGGCTCGTACCTGACTGCAAAGAATCCTTATATCGAAGGATGGACCCCAGACCAAATTTGGCCCCTCCTCATAGTTGTGCCGCCCTGATAGACCCAAGGGAGCCCTACAAACTGACATCAGCAACCTGGACTGGTGAGTTTTCTTTCCCAGGGAAAATGGCCAAAGGATGTGCCCAGGGGGCCCTGGCACTGGGCTCGGGCCTGAATGCAAAAAATCCTTATATCGAAGGATGGACCCCAGACCGAAGTTGTCCCCTCCTCAAAGTTGTGCTGCCCTGATAGACCCAAGGGAGCCCTACAAACTGACATCAGCAACCTGGACTGGTGAGTTTTCTTTCCCAGGGAAAATGGCCAAAGCATGTGCCCAGGGGCCCCAGGCACTGGGCTGGGGCCTGAATGCAAAAAATCCTTATATCGAAGGATGGACCCCAGACCAAAGTTGTCCCCTCCTCAAAGTTGTGCTGCCCTGATAGACCCAAGGGAGCCCTACAAACTGACATCAGTAACCTGGACTGGTGAATTTCCTTTCCCAGGGAAAATGGCCAAAGGATGTGCCCAGGGCCCCCTGGCCCTGGGCTCGGACCTGACTGCAGAGAATCCTTATATCGAAGTTTGGACCCCCAACCGAAGTTGTCCCCTCCTCAAAGTTGTGCTGCCCTGATAGACCCAAGGGAGCCCTACAAACTGACATCAGCAACCTGGACTGGTGAGTTTTCTTTCCCAGGGAAAATGGCCAAAGCATGTGCCCAGGGGCCCCTGGCACTGGGCTGGGGCCGGAATTCAAAAAATCCTTATATCGAAGGATGGACCCCAGAGCGAAGTTGTCCCCTCCTCAAAGTTGTGCTGCCCTGATAGACCCAAGGGAGCCCTACAAACTGACATCAGCAACCTGGACTGGTGAGTTTTCTTTCCCAGGGAAAATGGCCAAAGGATGTGCCCAGGGGCCCCAAGCACAGGGCTGGGACCTGACTGCAAAAAATCCTCATATCGAAGGATGGATCGCAGACCGAAGTTGTCCCCTCCTCAAATTTCTGTTTCCGAGATAGACCCAAGGGAGCCCTACAAACTGACATCAGCAACATGGACTGGTGAGTTTTCTTTCCCAGGGAAAATGGCCAAAGGATGTGCCCAGGGGCCCCTGGCACTGGGATGGGGCCTGAATGCAAATAATCCTTATATCGAAGGATGGTTCGCAGACCAAAATTGTCCCATCCTCAAATTTCTGCTTCCCAGATAGACCCAAGGGAGCCCTACAAACTGACATCAGCAACCTGGACTGGTGAGTTTTCTTTCCCAGGGAAAATGGCCAAAGGATGTGCCCAGGGGCCCCAAGCACAGGGCTGGGACCTGGCTGGAGAGAATCCTTTTATCGAAGTTTGGGCCCCCAACCGAAGTTGTCCCCTCCTCAAAGTTGTGCTGCCCTGATAGACCCAAGGGAGCCCTACAAACTGACATCAGTAACCTGGACTGGTGAATTTTCTTTCCCAGGGAAAATGGCCAAAGGATGTGCCCAGGGGCCCCTGGCCCTGGGCTCGGGCCTGACTGCAGAAAATCATTATATCGAAGGATGGACCCCCAACCGAAGTTGTCCCCTCCTCAAAGTTGTGCTGCCCTGATAGACCCAAGGGAGCCCTACAAACTGACATCAGCAACTTGGACTGGTGAGTTTTCTTTCCCAGGGAAAATGGCCAAAGCATGTGCCCAGGGGCCCCAAGCACAGGGCTGGGACCTGACTGCAAAAAATCCTTATATCGAAGGATGGACCCCAGACCGAAGTTGTCCCCTCCTCAAAGTTGTGCTGCCCTGATAGACCCAAGGGAGCCCTACAAACTGACATCAGCAACCTGGACTGGTGAGTTTTCTTTCCCAGGGAAAATGGCCAAAGGATGAGCCCAGGGGCCCCAGGCACAGGGCTGGGACCTGAATGCAAAAAATCCTTATATCGAAGGATGGACCCCAGACCGACGTTGTCCCCTCCTCAAACTTGTGCTGCCCTGATAGACCCAAGGGAGCCCTACAAACTGACATCAGCAACCTGGACTGGTGAATTTTCTTTCCCAGGGAAAATGGCCAAAGGATGTGCCCAGGGGCCCCTGGTACTGGGCTGGGGACTGACTGCAAAGAATCCGTATATCGAAGGATGGATCGCAGACCAAAGTTGCCCCCTCCTCAACGTTGTGCTGCCCTGATAGACCCAAGGGAGCCCTACAAACTGACATCAGCAACCTGGACTGGTGAATTTTCTTTCCCAGGGAAAATGGCCAAAGCATGTGCCCAGTGGCCCGTGGCACTGGGCTGGGGCCTGACTGCAAAGAATCCCTACATCGAAGGATTGTTCGCAGACCAAAATTGTCCCCTCCTCAAATTTCTGCTTCCCAGATAGACCCAAGGGAGCCCTACAAACAGACATCAGCAACCTGGACTGGTGAGTTTTCTTTCCCAGGGAAAATGGCCAAAGGATGTGCCCAGGGGCCCTTGGCCCTGGGCTCGTACCTGCCTGCAAAGAATCCGTATATCGAAGGATGGACCCCAGACCGAAGTTGTCCCCTCCTCAAAGTTGTGCTGCCCTGATAGACCCAAGGGAGCCCTACAAACTGACATCAGCAACCTGGACTGGTGAGTTTTCTTTCCCAGGGAAAATGGCCAAAGGATGTGCCCAGGGGCCCCTGGCACTGGGCTGGGGCCGGAATTCAAAAAATCCTTATATCAAAGGATGGACCCCAGACCGAAGTTGTCCCCTCCTCAACGTTGTGCTGCCCTGATAGACCCAAGGGAGCCCTAAAAAGTGACATCAGCAACCTGGACTGGTGAGTTTTCTTTCCCAGGGAAAATGGCCAAAGCATGTGCCCAGGGGCCCCTGGCACTGGGCTGGGGCCGGAATTCAAAAAATCCTTATATCGAAGGATGGACCCCAGAGCGAAGTTGTCCCCTCCTCAAAGTTGTGCTGCCCTGATAGACCCAAGGGAGCCCTACAAACTGACATCAGCAACCTGGACTGGTGAGTTTTCTTTCCCAGGGAAAATGGCCAAAGGATGTGCCCAGGGGCCCCTGGCCCTGGCCTCGGACCTGACTTCAAAGAATCCTTATATCGAAGTTTGGACCCCCAACTGAAGTTGTCCCCTCCTCAAAGTTGTGCTGCCCTGATAGACCCAAGGGAGCCCTACAAACTGACATCAGCAACCTGGACTGGTGAGTTTTCTTTCCCAGGGAAAATGGCCAAAGGATGTGCCCAGGGGCCCCTGGCACTGGGCTGGGGCCGGAATTCAAAAAATCCTTATATCGAAGGATGGACCCCAGAGCGAAGTTGTCCCCTCCTCAAAGTTGTGCTGCCCTGATAGACCCAAGGGAGCCCTACAAACTGACATCAGCAACCTGGACTGGTGAGTTTTCTTTCCCAGGGAATATGGCCAAAGGATGTGCCCAGGGGCCCCAAGCACAGGGCTGGGACCTGACTGCAAAAAATCCTCATATCGAAGGATGGATCGCAGACCGAAGTTGTCCCCTCCTCAAATTTCTGTTTCCCAGATAGACCCAAGGGAGCCCTACAAACTGACATCAGCAACATGGACTGGTGAGTTTTCTTTCCCAGGGAAAATGCCCAAAGGATGTGCCCAGGGGCCCCTGGCACTGGGATGGGGCCTGAATGCAAATAATCCTTATATCGAAGGATGGTTCGCAGACCAAAATTGTCCCATCCTCAAATTTCTGCTTCCCAGATAGACCCAAGGGAGCCCTACAAACTGACATCAGCAACCTGGACTGGTGAGTTTTCTTTCCCAGGGAAAATGGCCAAAGGATGTGCCCAGGGGCCCCAAGCACAGGGCTGGGACCTGGCTGGAGAGAATCCTTTTATCGAAGTTTGGGCCCCCAACCGAAGTTGTCCCCTCCTCAAAGTTGTGCTGCCCTGATAGACCCAAGGGAGCCCTACAAACTGACATCAGTAACCTGGACTGGTGAATTTTCTTTCCCAGGGAAAATGGCCAAAGGATGTGCCCAGGGGCCCCTGGCCCTGGGCTCGGGCCTGACTGCAGAAAATCCTTATATCGATGGATGGACCCCCAACTGAAGTTGTCCCCTCCTCAAAGTTGTGCTGCCCTGATAGACCCAAGGGAGCCCTACAAACTGACATCAGCAACTTGGACTGGTGAGTTTTCTTTCCCAGGGAAAATGGCCAAAGCATGTGCCCAGGGGCCCCAAGCACAGGGCTGGGACCTGACTGCAAAAAATCCTTATATCGAAGGATGGACCCCAGACCGAAGTTGTCCCCTCCTCAAAGTTGTGCTGCCCTGATAGACCCAAGGGAGCCCTACAAACTGACATCAGCAACCTGGACTGGTGAGTTTTCTTTCCCAGGGAAAATGGCCAAAGGATGAGCCCAGGGGCCCCAGGCACAGGGCTGGGACCTGAATGCAAAAAATCCTTATATCGAAGGATGGACCCCAGACCGACGTTGTCCCCTCCTCAAACTTGTGCTGCCCTGATAGACCCAAGGGAGCCCTACAAACTGACATCAGCAACCTGGACTGGTGAATTTTCTTTCCCAGGGAAAATGGCCAAAGGATGTGCCCAGGGGCCCCTGGTACTGGGCTGGGGCCTGACTGCAAAGAATCCGTATATCGAAGGATGGATCGCAGACCAAAGTTGTCCCCTCCTCAACGTTGTGCTGCCCTGATAGACCCAAGGGAGCCCTACAAACTGACATCAGCAACCTGGACTTGGGAGTTTTCTTTCCCAGGGAAAATGGCCAAAGGATGAGCCCAGGGGCCCCAGGAACAGGGCTGGGACCTGAATGCAAAAAATCCTTATATCGAAGGATGGACCCCAGACCGACGTTGTCCCCTCCTCAAACTTGTGCTGCCCTGATAGACCCAAGGGAGCCCTACAAACTGACATCAGCAACCTGGACTGGTGAGTTTTCTTTCCCAGGGAAAATGGCCAAAGTGTGTGCCCAGGGGCCCCTGGCCCTGGGCTGGGGCCTGATTTCTAAGAATCCCTATATCGAAGGATGGTTCGCAGACCAAAATTGTCCCCTCCTCAAATTTCTGCTTCCCAGATAGACCCAAGGGAGCCCTAAAAAGTGACATCAGCAACCTGGACTGGTGAGTTTTCTTTCCCAGGGAAAATGGCCAAAGCATGTGCCCAGGGGCCCCTGGCACTGGGCTGGGGCCGGAATTCAAAAAATCCTTATATCGAAGGATGGACCCCAGAGCGAAGTTGTCCCCTCCTCAAAGTTGTGCTGCCCTGATAGACCCAAGGGAGCCCTACAAACTGACATCAGCAACCTGGACTGGTGAGTTTTCTTTCCCAGGGAAAATGGCCAAAGGATGTGCCCAGGGGCCCCTGGCACTGGGCTGGGGCCGGAATTCAAAAAATCCTTATATCAAAGGATGGACCCCAGACCGAAGTTGTACCCTCCTCAACGTTGTGCTGCCCTGATAGACCCAAGGGAGCCCTAAAAAGTGACATCAGCAACCTGGACTGGTGAGTTTTCTTTCCCAGGGAAAATGGCCAAAGCATGTGCCCAGGGGCCCCTGGCACTGGGCTGGGGCCGGAATTCAAAAAATCCTTATATCGAAGGATGGACCCCAGAGCGAAGTTGTCCCCTCCTCAAAGTTGTGCTGCCCTGATAGACCCAAGGGAGCCCTACAAACTGACATCAGCAACCTGGACTGGTGAGTTTTCTTTCCCAGGGAAAATGGCCAAAGGATGTGCCCAGGGGCCCCTGGCCCTGGCCTCGGACCTGACTTCAAAGAATCCTTATATCGAAGTTTGGACCCCCAACTGAAGTTGTCCCCTCCTCAAAGTTGTGCTGCCCTGATAGACCCAAGGGAGCCCTACAAACTGACATCAGCAACCTGGACTGGTGAGTTTTCTTTCCCAGGGAAAATGGCCAAAGGATGTGCCCAGGGGCCCCTGGCACTCGGCTGGGGCCGGAATTCAAAAAATCCTTATATCGAAGGATGGACCCCAGAGCGAAGTTGTCCCCTCCTCAAAGTTGTGCTGCCCTGATAGACCCAAGGGAGCCCTACAAACTGACATCAGCAACCTGGACTGGTGAGTTTTCTTTCCCAGGGAATATGGCCAAAGGATGTGCCCAGGGGCCCCAAGCACAGGGCTGGGACCTGACTGCAAAAAATCCTCATATCGAAGGATGGATCGCAGACCGAAGTTGTCCCCTCCTCAAATTTCTGTTTCCCAGATAGACCCAAGGGAGCCCTACAAACTGACATCAGCAACATGGACTGGTGAGTTTTCTTTCCCAGGGAAAATGCCCAAAGGATGTGCCCAGGGGCCCCTGGCACTGGGATGGGGCCTGAATGCAAATAATCCTTATATCAAAGGATGGTTCGCAGACCAAAATTGTCCCATCCTCAAATTTCTGCTTCCCAGATAGACCCAAGGGAGCCCTACAAACTGACATCAGCAACCTGGACTGGTGAGTTTTCTTTCCCAGGGAAAATGGCCAAAGGATGTGCCCAGGGGCCCCAAGCACAGGGCTGGGACCTGGCTGGAGAGAATCCTTTTATCGAAGTTTGGGCCCCCAACCGAAGTTGTCCCCTCCTCAAAGTTGTGCTGCCCTGATAGACCCAAGGGAGCCCTACAAACTGACATCAGTAACCTGGACTGGTGAATTTTCTTTCCCAGGGAAAATGGCCAAAGGATGTGCCCAGGGGCCCCTGGCCCTGGGCTCGGGCCTGACTGCAGAAAATCCTTATATCGAAGGATGGACCCCCAACTGAAGTTGTCCCCTCCTCAAAGTTGTGCTGCCCTGATAGACCCAAGGGAGCCCTACAAACTGACATCAGCAACTTGGACTGGTGAGTTTTCTTTCCCAGGGAAAATGGCCAAAGCATGTGCCCAGGGGCCCCAAGCACAGGGCTGGGACCTGACTGCAAAAAATCCTTATATCGAAGGATGGACCCCAGACCGAAGTTGTCCCCTCCTCAAAGTTGTGCTGCCCTGATAGACCCAAGGGAGCCCTACAAACTGACATCAGCAACCTGGACTGGTGAGTTTTCTTTCCCAGGGAAAATGGCCAAAGGATGTGCCCAGGGGCCCCTGGTACTGGGCTGGGGCCTGACTGCAAAGAATCCGTATATCGAAGGATGGATCGCAGACCAAAGTTGTCCCCTCCTCAACGTTGTGCTGCCCTGATAGACCCAAGGGAGCCCTACAAACTGACATCAGCAACCTGGACTTGGGAGTTTTCTTTCCCAGGGAAAATGGCCAAAGGATGAGCCCAGGGGCCCCAGGAACAGGGCTGGGACCTGAATGCAAAAAATCCTTATATCGAAGGATGGACCCCAGACCGACGTTGTCCCCTCCTCAAACTTGTGCTGCCCTGATAGACCCAAGGGAGCCCTACAAACTGACATCAGCAACCTGGACTGGTGAGTTTTCTTTCCCAGGGAAAATGGCCAAAGTGTGTGCCCAGGGGCCCCTGGCCCTGGGCTGGGGCCTGATTTCTAAGAATCCCTATATCGAAGGATGGTTCGCAGACCAAAATTATCCCCTCCTCAAATTTCTGCTTCCCAGATAGACCCAAGGGAGCCCTAAAAAGTGACATCAGCAACCTGGACTGGTGAGTTTTCTTTCCCAGGGAAAATGGCCAAAGCATGTGCCCAGGGGCCCCTGGCACTGGGCTGGGGCCGGAATTCAAAAAATCCTTATATCGAAGGATGGACCCCAGAGCGAAGTTGTCCCCTCCTCAAAGTTGTGCTGCCCTGATAGACCCAAGGGAGCCCTACAAACTGACATCAGCAACCTGGACTGGTGAGTTTTCTTTCCCAGGGAAAATGGCCAAAGCATGTGCCCAGGGGCCCCAAGCACAGGGCTGGGGCCGGAATTCAAAAAATCCTTATATCGAAGTATGGACCCCAGACCGAAGTTGTCCCCTCCTCAAAGTTGTGCTGCCCTGATAGACCCAAGGGAGCCCTACAAACTGACATCAGCAACCTGGACTGGTGAGTTTTCTTTCCCAGGGAAAATGGCCAAAGGATGTGCCCAGGGGCCCCAAGCACAGGGCTGGGACCTGACTGCAAAAAATCCTCATATCGAAGGATGGATCGCAGACCGAAGTTGTCCCCTCCTCAAATTTCTGTTTCCCAGATAGACCCAAGGGAGCCCTACAAACTGACATCAGCAACATGGACTGGTGAGTTTTCTTTCCCAGGGAAAATGGCCAAAGGATGTGCCCAGGGGCCCCTGGCACTGGGATGGGGCCTGAAAGCAAATAATCCTTATATCGAAGGATGGATAGCAGACCAAAATTGTCCCATCCTCAAATTTCTGCTTCCCAGATAGACCCAAGGGAGCCCTACAAACTGACATCAGCAACCTGGACTGGTGAGTTTTCTTTCCCAGGGAAAATGGCCAAAGGATGTGCCCAGGGGCCCCAAGCACAGGGCTGGGACCTGGCTGCAGAGAATCCTTTTATCGAAATTTGGGCCCCCAACCGAAGTTGTCCCCTCCTCAAAGTTGTGCTGCCCTGATAGACCCAAGGGAGCCCTACAAACTGACATCAGTAACCTGGACTGGTGAATTTTCTTTCCCAGGGAAAATGGCCAAAGGATGTGCCCAGGGGCCCCTGGCCCTGGGCTCGGGCCTGACTGCAGAAAATCCTTATATCGAAGGATGGACCCCCAACCGAAGTTGTCCCCTCCTCAAAGTTGTGCTGCCCTGATAGACCCAAGGGAGCCCTACAAACTGACATCAGCAACTTGGACTGGTGAGTTTTCTTTCCCAGGGAAAATGGCCAAAGCATGTGCCCAGGGGCCCCAAGCACAGGGCTGGGACCTGACTGCAAAAAATCCTTATATCGAAGGATGGACCCCAGACCGACGTTGTCCCCTCCTCAAACTTGTGCTGCCCTGATAGACCCAAGGGAGCCCTACAAACTGACATCAGCAACCTGGACTGGTGAATTTTCTTTCCCAGGGAAAATGGCCAAAGGATGTGCCCAGGGGCCCCTGGTACTGGGCTGGGGACTGACTGCAAAGAATCCGTATATCGAAGGATGGATCGCAGACCAAAGTTGCCCCCTCCTCAAAGTTGTGCTGCCCTGATAGACCCAAGGGAGCCCTACAAACTGACATCAGCAACCTGGACAGGTGAGTTTTCTTTCCCAGGGAAAATGGCCAAAGGATGTGCCCAGGGGCCCTTGGCCCTGGGCTCGTACCTGGCTGCAAAGAATCCGTATATCGAAGGATGGACCCCAGACCGAAGTTGTCCCCTCCTCAAAGTTGTGCTGCCCTGATAGACCCAAGGGAGCCCTACAAACTGACATCAGCAACCTGGACTGGTGAGTTTTCTTTCCCAGGCAAAATGGCCAAAGGATGTGCCCAGGGGCCCCTGCCAATGGGCTGGGGCCGGAATTCAAAAAATCCTTATATCAAAGGATGGACCCCAGACCGAAGTTGTCCCCTCCTCAACGTTGTGCTGCCCTGATAGACCCAAGGGAGCCCTACAAACTGACATCAGCAACCTGGACTGGTGAGTTTTCTTTCCCAGGGAAAATGGCCAAAGGATGTGCCCAGGGGCCCCTGGCACTGGGATGGGGCCTGAATGCAAATAATCCTTATATCGAAGGATGGTTCGCAGACCAAAATTGTCCCATCCTCAAATTTCTGTTTCCCAGATAGACCCAAGGGAGCCCTACAAACTGACATCAGCAACCTGGACTGGTGAGTTTTCTTTCCCAGGGAAAATGGCCAAAGGATGAGCCCAGGGGCCCCAAGCACAGGGCTGGGACCTGACTGCAAAAAATCCTTATATCGAAGGATGGACCCCAGACCGACGTTGTCCCCTCCTCAAACTTGTGCTGCCCTGATAGACCCAAGGGAGCCCTACAAACTGACATCAGCAACCTGGACTGGTGAATTTTCTTTCCCAGGGAAAATGGCCAAAGGATGTGCCCAGGGGCCCCTGGTACTGGGCTGGGGACTGACTGCAAAGAATCCGTATATCGAAGGATGGATCGCAGACCAAAGTTGCCCCCTCCTCAACGTTGTGCTGCCCTGATAGACCCAAGGGAGCCCTACAAACTGACATCAGCAACCTGGACTGGTGAATTTTCTTTCCCAGGGAAAATGGCCAAAGCATGTGCCCAGTGGCCCGTGGCACTGGGCTGGGGCCTGACTGCAAAGAATCCCTATATCGAAGGATTGTTCGCAGACCAAAATTGTCCCCTCCTCAAATTTCTGCTTCCCAGATAGACCCAAGGGAGCCCTACAAACTGACATCAGCAACCTGGACTGGTGAGTTTTCTTTCCCAGGGAAAATGGCCAAAGGATGTGCCCAGGGGCCCTTGGCCCTGGGCTCGTACCTGGCTGCAAAGAATCCGTATATCGAAGGATGGACCCCAGACCGAAGTTGTCCCCTCCTCAAAGTTGTGCTGCCCTGATAGACCCAAGGGAGCCCTACAAACTGACATCAGCAACCTGGACTGGTGAGTTTTCTTTCCCAGGGAAAATGGCCAAAGGATGTGCCCAGGGGCCCCTGGCACTGGGCTGGGGCCGGAATTCAAAAAATCCTTATATCAAAGGATGGACCCCAGACCGAAGTTGTCCCCTCCTCAACGTTGTGCTGCCCTGATAGACCCAAGGGAGCCCTACAAACTGACATCAGGAACCTGGACTGGTGAGTTTTCTTTCCCAGGGAAAATGGCCAAAGGATGTGCCCAGGGGCCCCTGGTACTGGGATGGGGCCTGAATGCTAATAATCCTTATATCGAAGGATGGTTCACAGACCAAAATTGTCCCATCCTCAAATTTCTGCTTCCCAGATCGACCCAAGGGAGCCCTACAAACTGACATCAGCAACCTGGACTGGTGAGTTTTCTTTCCCAGGGAAAATGACCAAAGCATGTGCTCAGGGGCCCCAAGCACAGGGCTGGGACCTTACTGGAGAGAATCCTTATATCGAAGGATGGACCCCAGAGCGAAGTTGTCCCCTCCTCATAGTTGTGCTGCCCTGATAGACCCAAGGGAGCCCTACAAACTGACATCAGCAACCTGGACTGGTGAGTTTTCTTTCCCAGGGAAAATGGCCAAAGGATGTGCCCAGGGGCCCCAGGTAATGGGCTCGGACCTGAATGCAAAAAATCCTTATATCGATGGATGGACCCCAGACCGAAGTTGTCCCCTACTCAACGTTGTGCTGCCCTGATAGACCCAAGGGAGCCCTACAAACTGACATCAGCAACCTGGACTTGGGAGTTTTCTTTCCCAGGGAAAATGGCCAAAGGATGAGCCCAGGGGCCCCAGGCACAGGGCTGGGACCTGAATGCAAAAATTCCTTATATCGAAGGATGGACCCCAGACCGACGTTGTCCCCTCCTCAAACTTGTGCTGCCCTGATAGACCCCAGGGAGCCCTACAAACTGACATCAGCAACCTGGACTGGTGAGTTTTCTTTCCCAGGGAAAATGGCCAAAGGGTGTGCCCAGGGGCCCCTGGCCCTGGGCTGGGGCCTGATTTCTAAGAATCCCTATATCGAAGGATGGTTCGCAGACCAAAATTGTCCCCTCCTCAAATTTCTGCTTCCCAGATAGACCCAAGGGAGCCCTAAAAAGTGACATCAGCAACCTGGACTGGTGAGTTTTCTTTCCCAGGGAAAATGGCCAAAGCATGTGCCCAGTGGCCCCTGGCACTGGGCTCGTACCTGACTGCAAAGTATCCTTATATCGAAGGATGGACCCCAGACCAAAGTTGTCCCCTCCTCAACGTTTTGCTGCCCTGATAGACCCAAGGGAGCCCTACAAACTGACATCAGCAACCTGGACTGGTGAATTTTCTTTCCCAGGGAAAATGGCCAAAGCATGTGCCCAGTGGTCCGTGGCACTGGGCTGGGGCCTGACTGCAAAAAATGCCTATATCGAAGGATTGTTCGCAGACCAAAATTGTCCCCTCCTCAAATTTCTGCTTCCCAGATAGACCCAAGGGAGCCCTACAAACTGACATCAGCAACCTGGACTGGTGAGTTTTCTTTCCCAAGGAAAATGGCCAAAGGTTGTGCCCCGGGGCCCTTGGCCCTGGGCTCGTACCTGGCTGCAAAGAATCCGTATATCGAAGGATGGACCCCAGACCGAAGTTGTCCCCTCCTCAAAGTTGTGCTGCCCTGATAGACCCAAGGGAGCCCTACAAACTGACATCAGCAACCTGGACTGGTGAATTTTCTTTCCCAGGGAAAATGGCCAAAGGATGTGCCCAGGGGCCCTAGGTACTGGGCTCGGACCTGAATGCAAAAAATCCTTATATCGATGGATGGACCCCAGGCCGAAGTTGTCCCCTCCTCAACGTTGTGCTGCCCTGATAGACCCAAGGGAGCCCTACAAACTGACATCAGCAACCTGGACTGGTGAGTTTTCTTTCCCAGGGAAAATGGCCAAAGCATGTGTCCAGGGGCCCCTGGCACTGGCCTGGGGCCTGAATACAAAAAATCCTTATATCAAAGGATGGACCCCAGACCGAAGTTGTCCCCTCCTCAAATTTCTGTTTCCCAGATAGACCCAAGGGAGCCCTACAAACTGACATCAGCAACATGGACTAGTGAGTTTTCTTTCCCAGGGAAAATGGCCAAAGCATGTGCCCAGGGGCCCCTGGCACTGGGGGGAGCCTGACTGCAAAAAATCCTTATATCGAAGTATGGACCCCAGACCGAAGTTGTCCCCTCCTCAACGTTGTGCTGCCCTGATAGACCCAAGGGAGCCCTACAAACTGACATCAGCAACCTGGACTGGTGAGTTTTCTTTCCCAGGGAAAATGGCCAAAGGATGTGCCCAGGGGCCCCTGGCACTGGGCTGGGGCCTGACTGCGAAGAATCCGTATATCGAAGAATGGATCGCAGACCGAAGTTGTCCCCTCCTCAAAGTTGTGCTGCCCTGATAGACCCAAGGGAGCCCTACAAACTGACATCAGCAACCTGGACTGGTGAGTTTTCTCTCCCAGGGAAAATGGCCAAAGCATGTGCCCAGGGGCCCCTGGCACTGGGCTCGTACCTGACTGCAAAGAATCCTTATATCGAAGGATGGACCCCAGACCAAATTTGGCCCCTCCTCATAGTTGTACCGCCCTGATAGACCCAAGGGAGCCCTACAAACTGACATCAGCAACCTGGACTGGTGAGTTTTCTTTCCCAGGGAAAATGGCCAAAGGATGTGCCCAGGGGGCCCTGGCACTGGGCTCGGACTTGAATGCAAAAAATCCTTATATCGAAGGATGGACCCCAGACCGAAGTTGTCCCCTCCTCAAAGTTGTGCTGCCCTGATAGACCCAAGGGAGCCCTACAAACTGACATCAGCAACCTGGACTGGTGAGTTTTCTTTCCCAGGGAAAATGGCCAAAGCATGTGCCCAGGGGCCCCTGGCACTGGGCTGGGGCCTGAATGCAAAAAATCCTTATATCGAAGGATGGACCCCAGTCCAAAGTTGTCCCCTCCTCAAAGTTGTGCTGCCCTGATAGACCCAAGGGAGCCCTACAAACTGACATCAGTAACCTGGACTGGTGAATTTCCTTTCCCAGGGAAAATGGCCAAAGGATGTGCCCAGGGCCCCCTGGCCCTGGCCTCGGACCTGACTGCAGAGAATCCTTATATCGAAGTTTGGACCCCCAACCGAAGTTGTCCCCTCCTCAAAGTTGTGCTGCCCTGATAGACCCAAGGGAGCCCTACAAACTGACATCAGCAACCTGGACTGGTGAGTTTTCTTTCCCAGGGAAAATGGCCAAAGGATGTGCCCAGGGGCCCCTGGCACTGGGCTGGGGCCGGAATTCAAAAAATCCTTATATGGAAGGATGGACCCCAGAGCGAAGTTGTCCCCTCCTCAAAGTTGTGCTGCCCTGATAGACCCAAGGGAGCCCTACAAACTGACATCAGCAACCTGGACTGGTGAGTTTTCTTTCCCAGGGAAAATGGTCAAAGGATGTGCCCAGGGGCCCCAAGCACAGGGCTGGGACCTGACTGCAAAAAATCCTCATATCGAAGGATGGATCGCAGACCGAAGTTGTCCCCTCCTCAAATTTCTGTTTCCCAGATAGACCCAAGGGAGTCCTACAAACTGACATCAGCAACATGGACTGGTGAGTTTTCTTTCCCAGGGAAAATGGCCAAAGGATGTGCCCAGGGGCCCCTGGCACTGGGATGGGGCCTGAATGCAAATAATCCTTATATCGAAGGATGGTTCGCAGACCAAAATTGTCCCATCCTCAAATTTCTGCTTCCCAGATAGACCCAAGGGAGCCCTACAAACTGACATCAGCAACCTGGACTGGTGAGTTTTCTTTCCCAGGGAAAATGGCCAAAGCATGTGCCCAGGGGCCCCAAGCACAGGGCTGGGACCTGACTGCAGAGAATCCTTATATCGAAGTATGGAACCTAGACCCAAGTTGTCCCCTCCTCATAGTTGTGCTGCCCTAATAGACCCAAGGGAGCCCTACAAACTGACATCAGCAACCTGGACTGGTGAGTTTTCTTTCCCAGGGAAAATGGCCAAAGCATGTGCCCAGGGGCCCCTGGCACTGGGCTCGGACCTGAATGCAAAAAATCCTTATATCGATGGATGGACCCCAGACCGAAGTTGTCCCCTCCTCAAAGTTGTGCTGCCCTGATAGACCCAAGGGAGCCCTACAAACTGACATCAGCAACCTGGACTGGTGAGTTTTCTTTCCCAGGGAAAATGGCCAGAGCATGTGTCCTGGGGCCCCTGGCACTGGCCTGGGGCCTGAATGCAAAAAATCCTTATATCAAAGGATGGACCCCAGACCGAAGTTGTCCCCTCCTCAAAGTTGTGCTGCCCTGAGAGACCCAAGGGAGCCCTACAAACTGACATCAGCAACATGGACTGGTGAGTTTTCTTTCCCAGGGAAAATGGCCAAAGCATGTGCCCAGGGGCCCCTGGCACTGGAGGGAGCCTGACTGTAAAAAATCCTTATATCGAAGGATGGACCCCAGACCGAAGTTGTCCCCTCCTCAAAGTTGTGCTGCCCTGATAGACCCAAGGGAGCCCTACAAACTGACATCAGTAACCTGGACTGGTGAATTTTCTTTCCCAGGGAAAATGGCCAAAGGATGTGCCCAGGGGCCCCTGGTACTGGGCTGGGGACTGACTGCAAAGAATCCGTATATCGAAGGATGGATCGCAGACCAAAGTTGTCCCCTCCTCAAAGTTGTGCTGCCCTGATAGACCCAAGGGAGCCCTACAAACTGACATCAGCAACCTGGACTGGTGAGTTTTCTTTCCCAGGGAAAATGGCCAAAGTATGTGCCCAGGGGCCCCAGGCACTGGGCTCGGACCTGAATGCAAAAAATCCTTATATCGAAGGATGGATCCCAGACCGAAATTGTCCCCTCCTCAAAGTTGTGCTGCCCTGATAGACCCAAGGGAGCCCTACAAACTGACATCAGCAACCTGGACTGGTGAGTTTTCTTTCCCAGGGGAAATGGCCAAAGGATGTGCCCAGGGGCCCCTGGCCCTGGGCTCGGGCCTGACTGCGGAAAATACTTATATCGAAGTTTGGACCCCCAACCGAAGTTGTCCCCTCCTCATAGTTGTGCTGCCCTGATAGACCCAAGGGAGCCCTACAAACTGACATCAGCAACCTGGACTGGTGAGTTTTCTTTCCCAGGGAAAATGGCCAAAGGATGTGCCCAGGGGCCCCTGGCACTGGGCTGGGGCCGGAATTCAAAAAATCCTTATATCGAAGGATGGACCCCAGACCGAAGTTGTCCCCTCCTCAAAGTTGTGCTGCCCTGATAGACCCAAGGGAGCCCTACAAACTGACATCAGCAACCTGGACTGGTGAGTTTTCTTTCCCAGGGAAAATGGCCAAAGGATGTGCCCAGGGGCCCCAAGCACAGGGCTGGGACCTGACTGCAAAAAATCCTCATATCGAAGGATGGATCGCAGACCGAAGTTGTCCCCTCCTTAAATTTCTGTTTCCCAGATAGACCCAAGGGAGCCCTACAAACTGACATCAGCAACATGGACTGGTGAGTTTTCTTTCCCAGGGAAAATGGCCAAAGGATGTGCCCAGGGGCCCCTGGCACTGGGATGGGGCCTGAATGCAAATAATCCTTATATCGAAGGATGGTTCGCAGACCAAAATTGTCCCATCCTCACATTTCTGCTTCCCAGATAGACCCAAGGGAACCCTACAAACTGACATCAGCAACCTGGACTGGTGAGTTTTCTTTCCCAGGGAAAATGGCCAAAGCATGTGCCCAGGGGCCCCAAGCACAGGGCTGGGACCTGACTGCAGAGAATCCTTATATCGAAGTATGGAGCCCAGACCCAAGTTGTCCCCTCCTCATAGTTGTGCTGCCCTGATAGACCCAAGGGAGCCCTACAAACTGACATCAGTAACCTGGACTGGTGAGTTTTCTTTCCCAGGGAAAATGGCCAAAGGATGTGCCCAGGGGCCCCAGGTACTGGGCTCGGACGTGAATGCAAAAAATCCTTATATCGATGGATGGACCCCAGACCGATGTTGTCCCCTCCTCAACGTTGTGCCGCCCTGATAGACCCAAGGGAGCCCTACAAACTGACATCAGCAACCTGGACTGGTGAGTTTTCTTTCCCAGGGAAAATGGCCAAAGTATGTGCCCAGGGGCCCCAGGCACTGGGCTCGGACCTGAATGCAAAAAATCCTTATATCGAAGGATGGACCCCAGACCGAAATTGTCCCCTCCTCAAAGTTGTGCTGCCCTGATAGACCCAAGGGAGCCCTACAAACTGACATCAGCAACCTGGACTGGTGAGTTTTCTTTCCCAGGAGAAATGGCCAAAGGATGTGCCCAGGGGCCCCTGGCCCTGGCCTCGGACCTGACTTCAAAGAATCATTATATCGAAGGATGGACCCCAGACCGAAGTTGTCCCCTCCTCATAGTTGTGCTGCCCTGATAGACCCAAGGGAGCCCTACAAACTGACATCAGCAACCTGGACTGGTGAGTTTTCTTTCCCAGGGAAAATGGCCAAAGGATGAGCCCAGGGGCCCCAGGCACAGGGCTGGGACCTGAATTCAAAAAATCCTTATATCGAAGGATGGACACCAGACCGACGTTGTCCCCTCCTCAAAGTTGTGCTGCCCTGATAGACCCAAGGGAGCCCTACAAACTGACATCAGCAACCTGGACTGGTGAATTTCCTTTCCGAGGGAAAATGGCCAAAGCATGTGCCCAGGGGCCCCTGGCACTGGGCTGGGGCCTGAATGCAAAAAATCCTTATATCGAATTTTGGACCCCCAAGAGAAGTTGTCCCCTCCTCAAAGTTGTGCTACCCTGATAGACCCAAGGGAGTCCTACAAACTGACATCAGCATCCTGGACTGGTGAGTTTTCTTTCCCAGGGAAAATGGCCAAAGCATGTGCCCAGGGGCCCCAGGTACGGGGCTCAGACCTGAATGCAAAAAATCCTTATATCGATGGATGGACCCCAGACCGAAGTTGTCCCCTCCTCAACGTTGTGCTGCCCTGATAGACCCAAGGGAGCCCTACAAACTGACATCAGCAACCTGGACTGGTGAGTTTTCTTTCCCAGGGAAAATGGCCAAAGCATGTGTCCAGGGGCCCCTGGCCCTGGGCTCGGGCCTGACTGCAGAAAATCCTTATATCGAGGGATGGACCCCCAACCGAAGTTGTCCCCTCCTCAAAGTTGTGCTGCCCTGATAGACCCAAGGGAGCCCTACAAACTGACATCAGCAACCTGGACTGGGGAGTTTTCTTTCCCAGGGGAAATGGCCAAAGCATGTGCCCAGGGGCCCCTGGCCCTGGCCTCGGACCTGACTTCAAAGAATCATTATATCGAAGGATGGACCCCAGACCGAAGTTGTCCCCTCCTCATAGTTGTGCTGCCCTGATAGACCCAAGGGAGCCCTACAAACTGACATCAGCAACCTGGACTGGTGAGTTTTCTTTCCCAGGGAAAATGGACAAAGGATGTGCCCAGGGGCCCCTGGCACTGGGCTCGGACCTGAATGCAAAAAATCCTTATATCGAAGAATGGACACCAGACCGACGTTGTCCCCTCCTCAAACTTGTGCTGCCCTGATAGACCCAAGGGAGCCCTACAAACTGACATCAGCAACCTGGACTGGTGAGTTTTCTTTCCCAGGGAAAATGGCCAAAGCATGTGCCCAGGGGCCCCTGGCACTGGGCTCGGACCTGAATGCAAAAAATCCTTATATCGAAGGATGGACCCCAGACCCAAGTTGTCCCCTCCTCAAAGTTGTGCTGCCCTGATAGACCCAAGGGAGCCCTACAAACTGACATCAGCAACCTGGACTGGTGAATTTCCTTTCCGAGGGAAAATGGACAAAGGATGTGCCCAGGGGCCCCTGGCACTGGGCTGGGGCCAGAATGCAAATAATCCTTATATCGAATTTTGGACCCCCAAGAGAAGTTGTCCCCTCCTCAAAGTTGTGCTACCCTGATAGACCCAAGGGAGCCCTACAAACTGACATCAGCAACCTGGACTGGTGAGTTTTCTTTCCCAGGGAAAATGGCCAAAGCATGTGCCCAGGGGCCCCAAGCACAGGGCTGGGACCTGACTGCAGGGAATCCTTATATCGAAGTTTGGACCCCCAACCGAAGTTGTCCCCTCCTCATAGTTGTGCTGCCCTGATAGACCCAAGGGAGCCCTACAAACTGACATCAGCAACCTGGACTGGTGAAATTTCTTTCCCAGGGAAAATGGCCAAAGGATGTGCCCAGGGGCCCCTGGCCCTGGCCTCGGACCTGACTTCAAAGAATCCTTATATCGAAGGATGGACCCCAGACCGAAGTTGTCCCCTCCTCATAGTTGTGCCGCCCTGATAGACCCAAGGGAGCCCTACAAACTGACATCAGCAACCTGGACTGGTGAGTTTTCTTTCCCAGGGAAAATGGCCAAAGGATGTGCCCAGGGGCCCCAGGCACTGGGCTGGGGCCTGAATGCAAAAAATCCTTATATCGAAGGATGGACCCCAGACCGACGTTGTCCCCTCCTGAAACTTGTGCTGCCCTGATAGACCCAAGGGAGCCCTACAAACTGACATCAGCAACCTGGACTGGTGAATTTTCTTTCCCAGGGAAAATGGCCAAAGCATGTGCCCAGGGGCCCCTGGTACTGGGCTGGGGACTGACTGCAAAGAATCCGTATATCGAAGGATGGATCGCAGACCAAAGTTGTCCCCTCCTCAAAGTTGTGCTGTCCTGATAGACCCAAGGGAGCCCTACAAACTGACATCAGCAACCTGGACTGGTGAATTTTCTTTCCCAGGGAAAATGGCCAAAGCATGTGCCCAGTGGCCCGTGGCACTGGGCTGGGGCCTGACTGCAAAGAATCCCTATATCGAAGGATTGTTCGCAGACCAAAATTGTCCCCTCCTCAAATTTCTGCTTCCCAGATAGACCCAAGGGAGCCCTACAAACTGACATCAGCAACTTGGACTGGTGAGTTTTCTTTCCCAGGGAAAATGGCCAAAGCATGTGCCCAGGGGCCCCAAGCACAGGGCTGGGACCTGACTGGAAAAAATCCTTATATCGAAGGATGGACCCCAGACCGAAGTTGTCCCCTCCTCAAAGTTGTGCTGCCCTGATAGACCCAAGGGAGCCCTACAAAGTGACATCAGTAACCTGGACTGGTGAATTTTCTTTCCCAGGGAAAATGGCCAAAGGATGTGCCCAGGGGCCCCTGGCCCTGGGCTCGGGCCTGACTGCAGAAAATCCTTATATCGAAGGATGGACCCCCAACCGAAGTTGTCCCCTCCTCAAAGTTGCGCTGCCCTGATAGACCCAAGGGAGCCCTACAAACTGACATCAGCAACCTGGACTGGTGAGTTTTCTTTCCCAGGGAAAATGGCCAAAGGATGTGCCCAGGGGCCCCTGGCACTGGGCTGGGGCCGGAATTCAAAAAATCCTTATATCGAAGGATGGACCCCAGACCGAAGTTGTCCCCTCCTCAAAGTTGTGCTACCCTGATAGACCCAAGGGAGTCCTACAAACTGACATCAGCATCCTGGACTGGTGAGTTTACTTTCCCAGGGAAAATGGCCAAAGCATGTGCCCAGGGGCCCCAGGTACGGGGCTCAGACCTGAATGCAAAAAATCCTTATATCGATGGATGGACCCCAGACCGAAGTTGTCCCCTCCTCAACGTTGTGCTGCCCTGATAGACCCAAGGGAGCCCTACAAACTGACATCAGCAACCTGGACTGGTGAGTTTTCTTTCCCAGGGAAAATGGCCAAAGCATGTGTCCAGGGGCCCCTGGCCCTGGGCTCGGGCCTGACTGCAGAAAATCCTTATATCGAGGGATGGACCCCCAACCGAAGTTGTCCCCTCCTCAAAGTTGTGCTGCCCTGATAGACCCAAGGGAGCCCTACAAACTGACATCAGCAACCTGGACTGGGGAGTTTTCTTTCCCAGGGGAAATGGCCAAAGCATGTGCCCAGGGGCCCCTGGCCCTGGCCTCGGACCTGACTTCAAAGAATCATTATATCGAAGGATGGACCCCAGACCGAAGTTGTCCCCTCCTCATAGTTGTGCTGCCCTGATAGACCCAAGGGAGCCCTACAAACTGACATCAGCAACCTGGACTGGTGAGTTTTCTTTCCCAGGGAAAATGGACAAAGGATGTGCCCAGGGGCCCCTGGCACTGGGCTCGGACCTGAATGCAAAAAATCCTTATATCGAAGAATGGACACCAGACCGACGTTGTCCCCTCCTCAAACTTGTGCTGCCCTGATAGACCCAAGGGAGCCCTACAAACTGACATCAGCAACCTGGACTGGTGAGTTTTCTTTCCCAGGGAAAATGGCCAAAGCATGTGCCCAGGGGCCCCTGGCACTGGGCTCGGACCTGAATGCAAAAAATCCTTATATCGAAGGATGGACCCCAGACCCAAGTTGTCCCCTCCTCAAAGTTGTGCTGCCCTGATAGACCCAAGGGAGCCCTACAAACTGACATCAGCAACCTGGACTGGTGAATTTCCTTTCCGAGGGAAAATGGACAAAGGATGTGCCCAGGGGCCCCTGGCACTGGGCTGGGGCCAGAATGCAAATAATCCTTATATCGAATTTTGGACCCCCAAGAGAAGTTGTCCCCTCCTCAAAGTTGTGCTACCCTGATAGACCCAAGGGAGCCCTACAAACTGACATCAGCAACCTGGACTGGTGAGTTTTCTTTCCCAGGGAAAATGGCCAAAGCATGTGCCCAGGGGCCCCAGGCACAGGGCTGGGACCTGACTGCAGGGAATCCTTATATCGAAGTTTGGACCCCCAACCGAAGTTGTCCCCTCCTCATAGTTGTGCTGCCCTGATAGACCCAAGGGAGCCCTACAAACTGACATCAGCAACCTGGACTGGTGAAATTTCTTTCCCAGGGAAAATGGCCAAAGGATGTGCCCAGGGGCCCCTGGCCCTGGCCTCGGACCTGACTTCAAAGAATCCTTATATCGAAGGATGGACCCCAGACCGAAGTTGTCCCCTCCTCATAGTTGTGCCGCCCTGATAGACCCAAGGGAGCCCTACAAACTGACATCAGCAACCTGGACTGGTGAGTTTTCTTTCCCAGGGAAAATGGCCAAAGGATGTGCCCAGGGGCCCCAGGCACTGGGCTGGGGCCTGAATGCAAAAAATCCTTATATCGAAGGATGGACCCCAGACCGACGTTGTCCCCTCCTGAAACTTGTGCTGCCCTGATAGACCCAAGGGAGCCCTACAAACTGACATCAGCAACCTGGACTGGTGAATTTTCTTTCCCAGGGAAAATGGCCAAAGCATGTGCCCAGGGGCCCCTGGTACTGGGCTGGGGACTGACTGCAAAGAATCCGTATATCGAAGGATGGATCGCAGACCAAAGTTGTCCCCTCCTCAAAGTTGTGCTGTCCTGATAGACCCAAGGGAGCCCTACAAACTGACATCAGCAACCTGGACTGGTGAGTTTTCTTTCCCAGGGGAAATGGCCAAAGGATGTGCCCAGGGGCCCCTGGCCCTGGCCTCGGACCTGACTTCAAAGAATCCTTATATCGAAGGATGGACCCCAGACCGAAGTTGTCCCCTCCTCATAGTTGTGCCGCCCTGATAGACCCAAGGGAGCCCTACAAACTGACATCAGCAACCTGGACTGGTGAGTTTTCTTTCCCAGGGAAAATGGCCAAAGGATGTGCCCAGGGGCCCCAGGCACTGGGCTGGGGCCTGAATGCAAAAAATCCTTATATCGAAGGATGGACCCCAGACCGACGTTGTCCCCTCCTGAAACTTGTGCTGCCCTGATAGACCCAAGGGAGCCCTACAAACTGACATCAGCAACCTGGACTGGTGAATTTTCTTTCCCAGGGAAAATGGCCAAAGCATGTGCCCAGGGGCCCCTGGTACTGGGCTGGGGACTGACTGCAAAGAATCCGTATATCGAAGGATGGATCGCAGACCAAAGTTGTCCCCTCCTCAAAGTTGTGCTGTCCTGATAGACCCAAGGGAGCCCTACAAACTGACATCAGCAACCTGGACTGGTGAATTTTCTTTCCCAGGGAAAATGGCCAAAGCATGTGCCCAGTGGCCCGTGGCACTGGGCTGGGGCCTGACTGCAAAGAATCCCTATATCGAAGGATTGTTCGCAGACCAAAATTGTCCCCTCCTCAAATTTCTGCTTCCCAGATAGACCCAAGGGAGCCCTACAAACTGACATCAGCAACTTGGACTGGTGAGTTTTCTTTCCCAGGGAAAATGGCCAAAGCATGTGCCCAGGGGCCCCAAGCACAGGGCTGGGACCTGACTGGAAAAAATCCTTATATCGAAGGATGGACCCCAGACCGAAGTTGTCCCCTCCTCAAAGTTGTGCTGCCCTGATAGACCCAAGGGAGCCCTACAAAGTGACATCAGTAACCTGGACTGGTGAATTTTCTTTCCCAGGGAAAATGGCCAAAGGATGTGCCCAGGGGCCCCTGGCCCTGGGCTCGGGCCTGACTGCAGAAAATCCTTATATCGAAGGATGGACCCCCAACCGAAGTTGTCCCCTCCTCAAAGTTGCGCTGCCCTGATAGACCCAAGGGAGCCCTACAAACTGACATCAGCAACCTGGACTGGTGAGTTTTCTTTCCCAGGGAAAATGGCCAAAGGATGTGCCCAGGGGCCCCTGGCACTGGGCTGGGGCCGGAATTCAAAAAATCCTTATATCGAAGGATGGACCCCAGACCGAAGTTGTCCCCTCCTCAAAGTTGTGCTGCCCTGATAGACCCAAGGGAGCCCTACAAACTGACATCAGCAACCTGGACTGGTGAGTTTTCTTTCCCAGGGAAAATGGCCAAAGGATGTGCCCAGGGGCCCCAAGCACAGGGCTGGGACCTGACTGCAAAAAATCCTCATATCGAAGGATGGATCGCAGACCCAAGTTGTCCCCTCCTTAAATTTCTGTTTCCCAGATAGACCCAAGGGAGCCCTACAAACTGACATCAGCAACATGGACTGGTGAGTTTTCTTTCCCAGGGAAAATGGCCAAAGGATGTGCCCAGGGGCCCCTGGCACTGGGATGGGGCCTGAATGCAAATAATCCTTATATCGAAGGATGGTTCGCAGACCAAAATTGTCCCATCCTCAAATTTCTGCTTCCCAGATAGACCCAAGGGAGCCCTACAAACTGACATCAGCAACCTGGACTGGTGAGTTTTCTTTCCCAGGGAAAATGGCCAAAGCATGTGCCCAGGGGCCCCAAGCACAGGGCTGGGACCTGACTGCAGAGAATCCTTATATCGAAGTATGGAGCCCAGACCCAAGTTGTCCCCTCCTCAACGTTGTGCTGCCCTGATAGACCCAAGGGAGCCCTACAAACTGACATCAGCAACCTGGACTGGTGAGTTTTCTTTCCCAGGGAAAATGGCCAAAGGATGTGCCCAGGGGCCCCAGGTACTGGGCTCGGACGTGAATGCAAAAAATCCTTATATCGATGGATGGACCCCAGACCGATGTTGTCCCCTCCTCAACGTTGTGCCGCCCTGATAGACCCAAGGGAGCCCTACAAACTGACATCAGCAACCTGGACTGGTGAGTTTTCTTTCCCAGGGAAAATGGCCAAAGTATGTGCCCAGGGGCCCCAGGCACTGGGCTCGGACCTGAATGCAAAAAATCCTTATATCGAAGGATGGACCCCAGACCGAAGTTGTCCCCTCCTCAAAGTTGTGCTGCCCTGGTAGACCCAAGGGAGCCCTACAAACTGACATCAGCAACCTGGACTGGTGAGTTTTCTTTCCCAGGGGAAATGGCCAAAGGATGTGCCCAGGGGCCCCTGGCCCTGGCCTCGGACCTGACTTCAAAGAATCAATATATCGAAGGATGGACCCCAGACCGAAGTTGTCCCCTCCTCATAGTTGTGCTGCCCTGATAGACCCAAGGGAGCCCTAAAAACTGACATCAGCAACCTGGACTGGTGAGTTTTCTTTCCCAGGGAAAATGGCCAAAGGATGAGCCCAGGGGCCCCAGGCACAGGGCTGGGACCTGAATTCAAAAAATCCTTATATCGAAGGATGGACACCAGACCGACGTTGTCCCCTCCTCAAACTTGTGCTGCCCTGATAGACCCAAGGGAGCCCTACAAACTGACATCAGCAACCTGGACTGGTGAATTTCCTTTCCGAGGGAAAATGGCCAAAGCATGTGCCCAGGGGCCCCTGGCACTGGGCTGGGGCCTGAATGCAAAAAATCCTTATATCGAATTTTGGACCCCCAAGAGAAGTTGTCCCCTCCTCAAAGTTGTGCTACCCTGATAGACCCAAGGGAGCCCTACAAACTGACATCAGCAACCTGGACTGGTGAGTTTTCTTTCCCAGGGAAAATGGCCAAAGCATGTGCCCAGGGGCCCCAGGTACGGGGCTCAGACCTGAATGCAAAAAATCCTTATATCGATGGATGGACCCCAGACCGAAGTTGTCCCCTCCTCAAAGTTGTGCTGCCCTGATAGACCCAAGGGAGCCCTACAAACTGACATCAGCAACCTGGACTGGTGAGTTTTCTTTCCCAGGGAAAATGGCCAAAGCATGTGTCCAGGGGCCCCTGGCCCTGGGCTCGGGCATGACTGCAGAAAATCCTTATATCGAAGGATGGACCCCAGACCGACGTTGTCCCCTCCTCAAAGTTGTGCTGCCCTGATAGACCCAAGGGAGCCCTACAAACTGACATCAGCAACCTGGACTGGTGAGTTTTCTTTCCCAGGGAAAATGGCCAAAGCATGTGCCCAGGGGCCCCAAGCACAGGGCTGGGACCTGAATGCAAAAAATCCTTAGATCGAAGGATGGACCCCAGACCGAAATTGTCCCCTCCTCAAAATTGTGCTGCCCTGATAGACCCAAGGGAGCCCTACAAACTGACATCAGCAAACTGGACTGGTGAGTTTTCTTTCCCAGGGGAAATGGCCAAAGGATGTGCCCAGGGGCCCCTGGCCCTGGCCTCGGACCTGACTTCAAAGAATCATTATATCGAAGGATGGACCCCAGACCGAAGTTGTCCCCTCCTCATAGTTGTGCTGCCCTGATAGACCCAAGGGAGCCCTACAAACTGACATCAGCAACCTGGACTGGTGAGTTTTCTTTCCCAGGGAAAATGGCCAAAGGATGAGCCCAGGGGCCCCAGGCACAGGGCTGGGACCTGAATGCAATAAATCCTTATATCGAAGGATGGACACCAGACCGACGTTGTCCCCTCCTCAAACTTGTGCTGCCCTGATAGACCCAAGGGAGCCCTACAAACTGACATCAGCAACCTGGACTGGTGAGTTTTCTTTCCCAGGGAAAATGGCCAAAGGATGAGCCCAGGGGCCCCAGGCACAGGGCTGGGACCTGAATGCAATAAATCCTTATATCGAAGGATGGACGTCAAACCGAAGTTGTCCCCTCCTCAAAGTTGTGCTGCCCTGATAGACCCAAGGGAGCCCTACAAACTGACATCAGCAACCTGGACTGGTGAGTTTTCTTTCCCAGGGGAAATGGCCAAAGCATGTGCCCAGGGGCCCCTGTCCCTGGCCTCGGACCTGACTTCAAAGAATCATTATATCGAAGGATGGACCCCAGACCGAAGTTGTCCCCTCCTCATAGTTGTGCTGCCCTGATAGACCCAAGGGAGCCCTACAAACTGACATCAGCAACCTGGACTGGTGAGTTTTCTTTCCCAGGGAAAATGGCCAAAGGATGTGCCCAGGGGCCCCTGGCACTGGGCTCGGACCTGAATGCAAAAAATCCTTATATCGAAGGATGGACACCAGACCGACGTTGTCCCCTCCTCAAACTTGTGCTGCCCTGATAGACCCAAGGGAGCCCTACAAACTGACATCAGCAACCTGGACTGGTGAGTTTTCTTTCCCAGGGAAAATGGCCAAAGCATGTGCCCAGGGGCCCCTGGCACTGGGCTCGGACCTGAATGCAAAAAATCCTTATATCGAAGGATGGACCCCAGACCGAAGTTGTCCCCTCCTCAAAGTTGTGCTGCCCTGATAGACCCAAGGGAGCCCTACAAACTGACATCAGCAACCTGGACTGGTGAATTTCCTTTCCGAGGGAAAATGGACAAAGGATGTGCCCAGGGGCCCCTGGCACTGGGCTGGGGCCTGAATGCAAAAAATCCTTATATCGAATTTTGGACCCCCAAGAGAAGTTGTCCCCTCCTCAAAGTTGTGCTACCCTGATAGACCCAAGGGAGCCCTACAAACTGACATCAGCAACCTGGACTGGTGAGTTTTCTTTCCCAGGGAAAATGGCCAAAGCATGTGCCCAGGGGCCCCAAGCACAGGGCTGGGACCTGACTGCAGGGAATCCTTATATCGAAGTTTGGACCCCCAACCGAAGTTGTCCCCTCCTCATAGTTGTGCTGCCCTGATAGACCCAAGGGAGCCCTACAAACTGACATCAGCAACCTGGACTGGTGAATTTTCTTTCCCAGGGAAAATGGCCAAAGGATGTGCCCAGGGGCCCCTGGCCCTGGCCTCGGACCTGACTTCAAAGAATCCTTATATCGAAGGATGGACCCCAGACCGAAGTTGTCCCCTCCTCATAGTTGTGCCGCCCTGATAGACCCAAGGGAGCCCTACAAACTGACATCAGCAACCTGGACTGGTGAGTTTTCTTTCCCAGGGAAAATGGCCAAAGGATGTGCCCAGGGGCCCCAGGCACTGGGCTGGGGCCTGAATGCAAAAAATCCTTATATCGAAGGATGGACCCCAGACCGACGTTGTCCCCTCCTGAAACTTGTGCTGCCCTGATAGACCCAAGGGAGCCCTACAAACTGACATCAGCAACCTGGACTGGTGAATTTTCTTTCCCAGGGAAAATGGCCAAAGGATGTGCCCAGGGGCCCCTGGTACTGGGCTGGGGACTGACTGCAAAGAATCCGTATATCGAAGGATGGATCGCAGACCAAAGTTGTCCCCTCCTCAAAGTTGTGTTGTCCTGATAGACCCAAGGGAGCCCTACAAACTGACATCAGCAACCTGGACTGGTGAATTTTCTTTCCCAGGGAAAATGGCCAAAGCATGTGCCCAGTGGCCCGTGGCACTGGGCTGGGGCCTGACTGCAAAGAATCCCTATATCGAAGGATTGTTCGCAGACCAAAATTGTCCCCTCCTCAAATTTCTGCTTCCCAGATAGACCCAAGGGAGCCCTACAAACTGACATCAGCAACTTGGACTGGTGAGTTTTCTTTCCCAGGGAAAATGGCCAAAGCATGTGCTCAGGGGCCCCAAGCACAGGGCTGGGACCTGACTGCAAAAAATCCTTATATCGAAGGATGGACCCCAGACCGAAGTTGTCCCCTCCTCAAAGTTGTGCTGCCCTGATAGACCCAAGGGAGCCCTACAAAGTGACATCAGCAACCTGGACTGGTGAATTTTCTTTCCCAGGGAAAATGGCCAAAGGATGTGCCCAGGGGCCCCTGGCCCTGGGCTCGGGCCTGACTGCAGAAAATCCTTATATCGAAGGATGGACCCCCAACCGAAGTTGTCCCCTCCTCAAAGTTGTGCTGCCCTGATAGACCCAAGGGAGCCCTACAAACTGACATCAGCAACCTGGACTGGTGAGTTTTCTTTCCCAGGGAAAATGGCCAAAGCATGTGCCCAGGGGCCCCAGGCACTGGGCTCGGACCTGAATGCAAAAAATCCTTATATCGAAGGATGGACCCCAGACCGAAGTTGTCCCCTCCTCAAAGTTGTGCTGCCCTGATAGACCCAAGGGAGCCCTACAAACTGACATCAGCAACCTGGACTGGTGAATTTTCTTTCCCAGGGAAAATGGCCAAAGGATGTGCCCAGGGGCCCCTGGCCCTGGGCTCGGGCCTGACTGCAGAAAATCCTTATATCGAAGGATGGACCCCCAACCGAAGTTGTCCCCTCCTCAAAGTTGTGCTGCCCTGATAGACCCAAGGGAGCCCTACAAACTGACATCAGCAACCTGGACTGGTGAGTTTTCTTTCCCAGGGAAAATGGCCAAAGCATGTGCCCAGGGGCCCCAGGCACTGGGCTCGGACCTGAATGCAAAAAATCCTTATATCGAAGGATGGATCCCAGACCGAAATTGTCCCCTCCTCAAAGTTGTGCTGCCCTTATAGACCCAAGGGAGCCCTACAAACTGACATCAGCAACCTGGACTGGTGAGTTTTCTTTCCCAGGGGAAATGGCCAAAGGATGTGCCCAGGGGCCCCTGGCCCTGGGCTCGGGCCTGACTGCAGAAAATACTTATATCGAAGTTTGGACCCCCAACCGAAGTTGTCCCCTCCTCATAGTTGTGCTGCCCTGATAGACCCAAGGGAGCCCTACAAACTGACATCAGCAACCTGGACTGGTGAGTTTTCTTTCCCAGGGAAAATGGCCAAAGGATGTGCCCAGGGGCCCCTGGCACTGGGCTGGGGCCGGAATTCAAAAAATCCTTATATCGAAGGATGGACCCCAGACCGAAGTTGTCCCCTCCTCAAAGTTGTGCTGCCCTGATAGACCCAAGGGAGCCCTACAAACTGACATCAGCAACCTGGACTGGTGAGTTTTCTTTCCCAGGGAAAATGGCCAAAGGATGTGCCCAGGGGCCCCAAGCACAGGGCTGGGACCTGGCTGCAGAAAATCCATTTATCGAAGTTTGGGCCCCCAACCGAAGTTGTCCCCTCCTCAAAGTTGTGCTGCCCTGATAGACCCAAGGGAGCCCTACAAACTGACATCAGTAACCTGGACTGGTGAATTTTCTTTCCCAGGGAAAATGGCCAAAGGATGTGCCCAGGGGCCCCTGGCCCTGGGCTCGGGCCTGACTGCAGAAAATCATTATATCGAAGGATGGACCCCCAACCGAAGTTGTCCCCTCCTCAAAGTTGTGCTGCCCTGATAGACCCAAGGGAGCCCTACAAACTGACATCAGCAACTTGGACTGGTGAGTTTTCTTTCCCAGGGAAAATGGCCAAAGCATGTGCCCAGGGGCCCCAAGCACAGGGCTGGGACCTGACTGCAAAAAATCCTTATATCGAAGGATGGACCCCAGACCGAAGTTGTCCCCTCCTCAAAGTTGTGCTGCCCTGATAGACCCAAGGGAGCCCTACAAACTGACATCAGCAACCTGGACTGGTGAGTTTTCTTTCCCAGGGAAAATGGCCAAAGGTTGAGCCCAGGGGCCCCAGGCACAGGGCTGGGACCTGAATGCAAAAAATCCTTATATCGAAGGATGGACCCCAGACCGACGTTGTCCCCTCCTCAAACTTGTGCTGCCCTGATAGACCCAAGGGAGCCCTACAAACTGACATCAGCAACCTGGACTGGTGAATTTTCTTTCCCAGGGAAAATGGCCAAAGGATGTGCCCAGGGGCCCCTGGTACTGGGCTGGGGACTGACTGCAAAGAATCCGTATATCGAAGGATGGATCGCAGACCAAAGTTGCCCCCTCCTCAACGTTGTGCTGCCCTGATAGACCCAAGGGAGCCCTACAAACTGACATCAGCAACCTGGACTGGTGAATTTTCTTTCCCAGGGAAAATGGCCAAAGCATGTGCCCAGTGGCCCGTGGCACTGGGCTGGGGCCTGACTGCAAAGAATCCCTATATCGAAGGATTGTTCGCAGACCAAAATTGTCCCCTCCTCAAATTTCTGCTTCCCAGATAGACCCAAGGGAGCCCTACAAACTGACATCAGCAACCTGGACTGGTGAGTTTTCTTTCCCAGGGAAAATGGCCAAAGGATGTGCCCAGGGGCCCTTGGCCCTGGGCTCGTACCTGCCTGCAAAGAATCCGTATATCGAAGGATGGACCCCAGACCGAAATTGTCCCCTCCTCAAAGTTGTGCTGCCCTGATAGACCCAAGGGAGCCCTACAAACTGACATCAGCAACCTGGACTGGTGAGTTTTCTTTCCCAGGGAAAATGGCCAAAGCATGTGCCCAGGGGCCCCTGGCACTGGGCTGGGGCCGGAATTCAAAAAATCCTTATATCAAAGGATGGACCCCAGACCGAAGTTGTCCCCTCCTCAACGTTGTGCTGCCCTGATAGACCCAAGGGAGCCCTAAAAAGTGACATCAGCAACCTGGACTGGTGAGTTTTCTTTCCCAGGGAAAATGGCCAAAGCATGTGCCCAGGGGCCCCTGGCACTGGGCTGGGGCCGGAATTCAAAAAATCCTTATATCGAAGGATGGACCCCAGAGCGAAGTTGTCCCCTCCTCAAAGTTGTGCTGCCCTGATAGACCCAAGGGAGCCCTACAAACTGACATCAGCAACCTGGACTGGTGAGTTTTCTTTCCCAGGGAAAATGGCCAAAGGATGTGCCCAGGGGCCCCTGGCCCTGGCCTCGGACCTGACTTCAAAGAATCTTTATCTCGAAGTTTGGACCCCCAACTGAAGTTGTCCCCTCCTCAAAGTAGTGCTGCCCTGATAGACCCAAGGGAGCCCTACAAACTGACATCAGCAACCTGGACTGGTGAGTTTTCTTTCCCAGGGAAAATGGCCAAAGCATGTGCCCAGGGGCCCCTGGCACTCGGCTGGGGCCGGAATTCAAAAAATCCTTATATCGAATGATGGACCCCCGAGCGAAGTTGTCCCCTCCTCAAAGTTGTGCTGCCCTGATAGACCCAAGGGAGCCCTACAAACTGACATCAGCAACCTGGACTGGTGAGTTTTCTTTCCCAGGGAAAATGGCCAAAGGATGTGCCCAGGGGCCCCAAGCACAGGGCTGGGACCTGACTGCAAAAAATCCTCATATCGAAGGATGGATCGCAGACCGAAGTTGTCCCCTCCTCAAATTTCTGTTTCCCAGATAGACCCAAGGGAGCCCTACAAACTGACATCAGCAACATGGACTGGTGAGTTTTCTTTCCCAGGGAAAATGGCCAAAGGATGTGCCCAGGGGCCCCTGGCACTGGGATGGGGCCTGAATGCAAATAATCCTTATATCGAAGGATGGTTCGCAGACCAAAATTGTCCCATCCTCAAATTTCTGCTTCCCAGATAGACCCAAGGGAGCCCTACAAACTGACATCAGCAACCTGGACTGGTGAGTTTTCTTTCCCAGGGAAAATGGCCAAAGGATGTGCCCAGGGGCCCCAAGCACAGGGCTGGGACCTGGCTGGAGAGAATCCTTTTATCGAACTTTGGGCCCCCAACCGAAGTTGTCCCCTCCTCAAAGTTGTGCTGCCCTGATAGACCCAAGGGAGCCCTACAAACTGACATCAGTAACCTGGACTGGTGAATTTTCTTTCCCAGGGAAAATGGCCAAAGGATGTGCCCAGGGGCCCCTGGCCCTGGGCTCGGGCCTGACTGCAGAAAATCCTTATATCGAAGGATGGACCCCCAACCGAAGTTGTCCCCTCCTCAAAGTTGTGCTGCCCTGATAGACCCAAGGGAGCCCTACAAACTGACATCAGCAACTTGGACTGGTGAGTTTTCTTTCCCAGGGAAAATGGCCAAAGCATGTGCCCAGGGGCCCCAAGCACAGGGCTGGGACCTGACTGCAAAAAATCCTTATATCGAAGGATGGACCCCAGACCGAAGTTGTCCCCTCCTCAAAGTTGTGCTGCCCTGATAGACCCAAGGGAGCCCTACAAACTGACATCAGCAACCTGGACTGGTGAGTTTTCTTTCCCAGGGAAAATGGCCAAAGGATGAGCCCAGGGGCCCCAGGCACAGGGCTGGGACCTGAATGCAAAAAATCCTTATATCGAAGGATGGACCCCAGACCGACGTTGTCCCCTCCTCAAACTTGTGCTGCCCTGATAGACCCAAGGGAGCCCTACAAACTGACATCAGCAACCTGGACTGGTGAATTTTCTTTCCCAGGGAAAATGGCCAAAGGATGTGCCCAGGGGCCCCTGGTACTGGGCTGGGGACTGACTGCAAAGAATCCGTATATCGAAGGATGGATCGCAGACCAAAGTTGTCCCCTCCTCAACGTTGTGCTGCCCTGATAGACCCAAGGGAGGCCTACAAACTGACATCAGCAACCTGGACTTGGGAGTTTTCTTTCCCAGGGAAAATGGCCAAAGGATGAGCCCAGGGGCCCCAGGAACAGGGCTGGGACCTGAATGCAAAAAATCCTTATATCGAAGGATGGACCCCAGACCGACGTTGTCCCCTCCTCAAACTTGTGCTGCCCTGATAGACCCAAGGGAGCCCTACAAACTGACATCAGCAACCTGGACTGGTGAGTTTTCTTTCCCAGGGAAAATGGCCAAAGGGTGTGCCCAGGAGCCCCTGGCCCTGGGCTGGGGCCTGATTTCTAAGAATCCCTATATCGAAGGATTGTTCGCAGACCAAAATTGTCCCCTCCTCAAATTTCTGCTTCCCAGATAGACCCAAGGGAGCCCTAAAAAGTGACATCAGCAACCTGGACTGGTGAGTTTTCTTTCCCAGGGAAAATGGCCAAAGCATGTGCCCAGGGGCCCCTGGCACTGGGCTGGGGCCGGAATTCAAAAAATCCTTATATCGAAGGATGGACCCCAGAGCGAAGTTGTCCCCTCCTCAAAGTTGTGCTGCCCTGATAGACCCAAGGGAGCCCTACAAACTGACATCAGCAACCTGGACTGGTGAGTTTTCTTTCCCAGGGAAAATGGCCAAAGGATGTGCCCAGGGGCCCCTGGCCCTGGGCTCGGACCTGACTGCAGAGAATCCTTATATCGAAGTTTGGACCCCCAACCGAAGTTGTCCCCTCCTCAAAGTTGTGCTGCCCTGATAGACCCAAGGGAGCCCTACAAACTGACATCAGCAACCTGGACTGGTGAGTTTTCTTTCCCAGGGGAAATGGCCAAAGCATGTGCCCAGGGGCCCCTGGCACTGGGCTGGGCCGGAATTCAAAAAATCCTTATATCGAAGGATGGACCCCAGACCGAAGTTGTCCCCTCCTCAAAGTTGTGCTGCCCTGATAGACCCAAGGGAGCCCTACAAACTGACATCAGCAACCTGGACTGGTGAGTTTTCTTTCCCAGGGAAAATGGCCAAAGGATGTGCCCAGGGGCCCCAAGCACAGGGCTGGGACCTGACTGCAAAAAATCCTCATATCGAAGGATGGATCGCAGACCGAAGTTGTCCCCTCCTCAAATTTCTGTTTCCCAGATAGACCCAAGGGAGCCCTACAAACTGACATCAGCAACATGGACTGGTGAGTTTTCTTTCCCAGGGAAAATGGCCAAAGGATGTGCCCAGGGGCCCCTGGCACTGGGATGGGGCCTGAATGCAAATAATCCTTATATCGAAGGATGGATAGCAGACCAAAATTGTCCCATCCTCAAATTTCTGCTTCCCAGATAGACCCAAGGGAGCCCTACAAACTGACATCAGCAACCTGGACTGGTGAGTTTTCTTTCCCAGGGAAAATGGCCAAAGGATGTGCCCAGGGGCCCCAAGCACAGGGCTGGGACCTGGCTGCAGAGAATGCTTTTATCGAAGTTTGGGCCCCCAACCGAAGTTGTCCCCTCCTCAAAGTTGTGCTGCCCTGATAGACCCAAGGGAGCCCTACAAACTGACATCAGTAACCTGGACTGGTGAATTTTCTTTCCCAGGGAAAATGGCCAAAGGATGTGCCCAGGGGCCCCTGGCCCTGGGCTCGGGCCTGACTGCAGAAAATCCTTATATCGAAGGATGGACCCCCAACCGAAGTTGTCCCCTCCTCAAAGTTGTGCTGCCCTGATAGACCCAAGGGAGCCCTACAAACTGACATCAGCAACTTGGACTGGTGAGTTTTCTTTCCCAGGGAAAATGGCCAAAGCATGTGCCCAGGGGCCCCAAGCACAGGGCTGGGACCTGACTGCAAAAAATCCTTATATCGAAGGATGGACCCCAGACCGACGTTGTCCCCTCCTCAAACTTGTGCTGCCCTGATAGACCCAAGGGAGCCCTACAAACTGACATCAGCAACCTGGACTGGTGAATTTTCTTTCCCAGGGAAAATGGCCAAAGGATGTGCCCAGGGGCCCCTGGTACTGGGCTGGGGACTGACTGCAAAGAATCCGTATATCGAAGGATGGATCGCAGACCAAAGTTGCCCCCTCCTCAACGTTGTGCTGCCCTGATAGACCCAAGGGAGCCCTACAAACTGACATCAGCAACCTGGACTGGTGAATTTTCTTTCCCAGGGAAAATAGCCAAAGCATGTGCCCAGTGGCCCGTGGCAATGGGCTGGGGCCTGACTGCAAAGAATCCCTATATCGAAGGATTGTTCGCAGACCAAAATTGTCCCCTCCTCAAATTTCTGCTTCCCAGATAGACCCAAGGGAGCCCTACAAACTGACATCAGCAACCTGGACTGGTGAGTTTTCTTTCCCAGGGAAAATGGCCAAAGGGTGTGCCCAGGGGCCCCTGGCCCTGGGCTGGGGCCTGATTTCTAAGAATCCCTATATCGAAGGATTGTTCGCAGACCAAAATTGTCCCCTCCTCAAATTTCTGCTTCCCAGATAGACCCAAGGGAGCCCTAAAAAGTGACATCAGCAACCTGGACTGGTGAGTTTTCTTTCCCAGGGAAAATGGCCAAAGCATGTGCCCAGGGGCCCCTGGCACTGGGCTGGGGCCGGAATTCAAAAAATCCTTATATCGAAGGATGGACCCCAGAGCGAAGTTGTCCCCTCCTCAACGTTGTGCTGCCCTGATAGACCCAAGGGAGCCCTACAAACTGACATCAGCAACCTGGACTGGTGAGTTTTCTTTCCCAGGGAAAATGGCCAAAGGATGTGCCCAGGGGCCCCTGGCCCTGGGCTCGGACCTGACTGCAGAGAATCCTTATATCGAAGTTTGGACCCCCAACCGAAGTTGTCCCCTCCTCAAAGTTGTGCTGCCCTGATAGACCCAAGGGAGCCCTACAAACTGACATCAGCAACCTGGACTGGTGAGTTTTCTTTCCCAGGGGAAATGGCCAAAGCATGTGCCCAGGGGCCCCTGGCACTGGGCTGGGCCGGAATTCAAAAAATCCTTATATCGAAGGATGGACCCCAGACCGAAGTTGTCCCCTCCTCAAAGTTGTGCTGCCCTGATAGACCCAAGGGAGCCCTACAAACTGACATCAGCAACCTGGACTGGTGAGTTTTCTTTCCCAGGGAAAATGGCCAAAGGATGTGCCCAGGGGCCCCAAGCACAGGGCTGGGACCTGACTGCAAAAAATCCTCATATCGAAGGATGGATCGCAGACCGAAGTTGTCCCCTCCTCAAATTTCTGTTTCCCAGATAGACCCAAGGGAGCCCTACAAACTGACATCAGCAACCTGGACTGGTGAGTTTTCTTTCCCAGGGAAAATGGCCAAAGGATGTGCCCAGGGGCCCCTGGCACTGGGATGGGGCCTGAATGCAAATAATCCTTATATCGAAGGATGGATAGCAGACCAAAATTGTCCCATCCTCAAATTTCTGCTTCCCAGATAGACCCAAGGGAGCCCTACAAACTGACATCAGCAACCTGGACTGGTGAGTTTTCTTTCCCAGGGAAAATGGCCAAAGGATGTGCCCAGGGGCCCCAAGCACAGGGCTGGGACCTGGCTGCAGAGAATGCTTTTATCGAAGTTTGGGCCCCCAACCGAAGTTGTCCCCTCCTCAAAGTTGTGCTGCCCTGATAGACCCAAGGGAGCCCTACAAACTGACATCAGTAACCTGGACTGGTGAATTTTCTTTCCCAGGGAAAATGGCCAAAGGATGTGCCCAGGGGCCCCTGGCCCTGGGCTCGGGCCTGACTGCAGAAAATCCTTATATCGAAGGATGGACCCCCAACCGAAGTTGTCCCCTCCTCAAAGTTGTGCTGCCCTGATAGACCCAAGGGAGCCCTACAAACTGACATCAGTAACCTGGACTGGTGAATTTTCTTTCCCAGGGAAAATGGCCAAAGGATGTGCCCAGGGGCCCCTGGCCCTGGGCTCGGGCCTGACTGCAGAAAATCCTTATATCGAAGGATGGACCCCCAACCGAAGTTGTCCCCTCCTCAAAGTTGTGCTGCCCTGATAGACCCAAGGGAGCCCTACAAACTGACATCAGCAACTTGGACTGGTGAGTTTTCTTTCCCAGGGAAAATGGCCAAAGCATGTGCCCAGGGGCCCCAAGCACAGGGCTGGGACCTGACTGCAAAAAATCCTTATATCGAAGGATGGACCCCAGACCGACGTTGTCCCCTCCTCAAACTTGTGCTGCCCTGATAGACCCAAGGGAGCCCTACAAACTGACATCAGCAACCTGGACTGGTGAATTTTCTTTCCCAGGGAAAATGGCCAAAGGATGTGCCCAGGGGCCCCTGGTACTGGGCTGGGGACTGACTGCAAAGAATCCGTATATCGAAGGATGGATCGCAGACCAAAGTTGCCCCCTCCTCAACGTTGTGCTGCCCTGATAGACCCAAGGGAGCCCTACAAACTGACATCAGCAACCTGGACTGGTGAATTTTCTTTCCCAGGGAAAATGGCCAAAGCATGTGCCCAGTGGCCCGTGGCAATGGGCTGGGGCCTGACTGCAAAGAATCCCTATATCGAAGGATTGTTCGCAGGCCAAAATTGTCCCCTCCTCAAATTTCTGCTTCCCAGATAGACCCAAGGGAGCCCTACAAACTGACATCAGCAACCTGGACTGGTGAGTTTTCTTTCCCAGGGAAAATGGCCAAAGGATGAGCCTAGGGGCCCCAAGCACAGGGCTGGGACCTGACTGCAAAAAATCCTTATATCGAAGGATGGACCCCAGACCGAAGTTGTCCCCTCCTCAAAGTTGTGCTGCCCTGATAGACCCAAGGGAGCCCTACAAACTGACATCAGCAACCTGGACTGGTGAGTTTTCTTTCCCAGGGAAAATGGCCAAAGCATGTGCCCAGGGGCCCCTGCCACTGGGCTGGGGCCGGAATTCAAAAAATCCTTATATCAAAGGATGGACCCCAGACCGAAGTTGTCCCCTCCTCAACGTTGTGCTGCCCTGATAGACCCAAGGGAGCCCTACAAACTGACATCAGCAACATGGACTGGTGAGTTTTCTTTCCCAGGGAAAATGGCCAAAGGATGTGCCCAGGGGCCCCTGGCACTGGGATGGGGCCTGAATGCAAATAATCCTGATATCGAAGGATGGTTCGCAGACCAAAATTGTCCCATCCTCAAATTTCTGCTTCCCAGATAGACCCAAGGGAGCCCTACAAACTGACATCAGCAACCTGGACTGGTGAGTTTTCTTTCCCAGGGAAAATGGCCAAAGGATGTGCCCAGGGGCCCCTGGCACTGGGCTGGGGCCGGAATTCAAAAAATCCTTATATCAAAGGATGGACCCCAGACCGAAGTTGTCCCCTCCTCAACGTTGTGCTGCCCTGATAGACCCAAGGGAGCCCTACAAACTGACATCAGGAACCTGGACTGGTGAGTTTTCTTTCCCAGGGAAAATGGCCAAAGGATGTGCCCAGGGGCCCCTGGTACTGGGATGGGGCCTGAATGCTAATAATCCTTATATCGAAGGATGGTTCACACACCAAAATTGTCCCATCCTCAAATTTCTGCTTCCCAGATCGACCCAAGGGAGCCCTACAAACTGACATCAGCAACCTGGACTGGTGAGTTTTCTTTCCCAGGGAAAATGACCAAAGCATGTGCTCAGGGGCCCCAAGCACAGGGCTGGGACCTTACTGGAGAGAGTCCTTATATCGAAGGATGGAGCCCAGACCGAAGTTGTCCCCTCCTCATAGTTGTGCTGCCCTGATAGACCCAAGGGAGCCCTACAAACTGACATCAGCAACCTGGACTGGTGAGTTTTCTTTCCCAGGGAAAATGGCCAAAGCATGTGCCCAGGGGCCCCAGGTAGTGGGCTCGGACCTGAATGCAAAAAATCCTTATATCGATGGATGGACCCCAGACCGAAGTTGTCCCCTACTCAACGTTGTGCTGCCCTGATAGACCCAAGGGAGCCCTACAAACTGACATCAGCAACCTGGACTTGGGAGTTTTCTTTCCCAGGGAAAATGGCCAAAGGATGAGCCCAGGGGCCCCAGGCACAGGGCTGGGACCTGAATGCAAAAAATCCTTATATCGAAGGATGGACCCCAGACCGACGTTGTCCCCTCCTCAAACTTGTGCTGCCCTGATAGACCCCAGGGAGCCCTACAAACTGACATCAGCAACCTGGACTGCTGAGTTTTCTTTCCCAGGGAAAATGGCCAAAGGGTGTGCCCAGGGGCCCCTGGCCCTGGGCTGGGGCCTGATTTCTAAGAATCCCTATATCGAAGGATGGTTCGCAGACCAAAATTGTCCCCTCCTCAAATTTCTGCTTCCCAGATAGACCCAAGGGAGCCCTAAAAAGTGACATCAGCAACCTGGACTGGTGAGTTTTCTTTCCCAGGGAAAATGGCCAAAGCATGTGCCCAGTGGCCCCTGGCACTGGGCTCGTACCTGACTGCAAAGTATCCTTATATCGAAGGATGGACCCCAGACCAAAGTTGTCCCCTCCTCAACGTTTTGCTGCCCTGATAGACCCAAGGGAGCCCTACAAACTGACATCAGCAACCTGGACTGGTGAATTTTCTTTCCCAGGGAAAATGGCCAAAGCATGTGCCCAGTGGTCCGTGGCACTGGGCTGGGGCCTGACTGCAAAGAATCCCTATATCGAAGGATTGTTCGCAGACCAAAATTGTCCCCTCCTCAAATTTCTGCTTCCCAGATAGACCCAAGGGAGCCCTACAAACTGACATCAGCAACCTGGACTGGTGAGTTTTCTTTCCCAAGGAAAATGGCCAAAGGTTGTGCCCCGGGGCCCTTGGCCCTGGGCTCGGACCTGAATGCAAAAAATCCTTATATCGATGGATGGACCCCAGACCGAAGTTGTCCCCTCCTCAACGTTGTGCTGCCCTGATAGACCCAAGGGAGCCCTACAAACTGACATCAGCAACCTGGACTGGTGAGTTTTCTTTCCCAGGGAAAATGGCCAAAGCATGTGTCCAGGGGCCCCTGGCACTGGCCTGGGGCCTGAATACAAAAAATCCTTATATCAAAGGATGGACCCCAGACCGAAGTTGTCCCCTCCTCAAATTTCTGTTTCCCAGATAGACCCAAGGGAGCCCTACAAACTGACATCAGCAACATGGACTGGTGAGTTTTCTTTCCCAGGGAAAATGGCCAAAGCATGTGCCCAGGGGCCCCTGGCACTGGGGGGAGCCTGACTGCAAAAAATCCTTATATCGAAGTATGGACCCCAGACCGAAGTTGTCCCCTCCTCAACGTTGTGCTGCCCTGATAGACCCAAGGGAGCCCTACAAACTGACATCAGCAACCTGGACTGGTGAGTTTTCTTTCCCAGGGAAAATGGCCAAAGGATGTGCCCAGGGGCCCCTGGCACTGGGCTGGGGCCTGACTGCGAAGAATCCGTATATCGAAGAATGGATCGCAGACCGAAGTTGTCCCCTCCTCAAAGTTGTGCTGCCCTGATAGACCCAAGGGAGTCCTACAAACTGACATCAGCAACCTGGACTGGTGAGTTTTCTTTCCCAGGGAAAATGGCCAAAGCATGTGCCCAGGTGCCCCTGGCACTGGGCTCGTACCTGACTGCAAAGAATCCTTATATCGAAGGATGGACCCCAGACCAAATTTGGCCCCTCCTCATAGTTGTACCGCCCTGATAGACCCAAGGGAGCCCTACAAACTGACATCAGCAACCTGGACTGCTGAGTTTTCTTTCCCAGGGAAAATGGCCAAAGGATGTGCCCAGGGGGCCCTGGCACTGGGCTCGGACTTGAATGCAAAAAATCCTTATATCGAAGGATGGACCCCACACCGAAGTTGTCCCCTCCTCAAAGTTGTGCTGCCCTGATAGACCCAAGGGAGCCCTACAAACTGACATCAGCAACCTGGACTGGTGAGTTTTCTTTCCCAGGGAAAATGGCCAAAGCATGTGCCCAGGGGCCCCTGGCACTGGGCTGGGGCCTGAATGCAAAAAATCCTTATATCGAAGGATGGACCCCAGACCAAAGTTGTCCCCTCCTCAAAGTTGTGATGCCCTGATAGACCCAAGGGAGCCCTACAAACTGACATCAGTAACCTGGACTGGTGAATTTCCTTTCCCAGGGAAAATGGCCAAAGGATGTGCCCAGGGCCCCCTGGCCCTGGGCTCGGACCTGACTGCAGAGAATCCTTATATCGAAGTTTGGACCCCCAACCGAAGTTGTCCCCTCCTCAAAGTTGTGCTGCCCTGATAGACCCAAGGGAGCCCTACAAACTGACATCAGCAACCTGGACTGGTGAGTTTTCTTTCCCAGGGAAAATGGCCAAAGGGTGTGCCCAGGGGCCCCTGGCACTGGGCTGGGGCCGGAATTCAAAAAATCCTTATATTGAAGGATGGACCCCAGAGCGAAGTTGTCCCCTCCTCAAAGTTGTGCTGCCCTGATAGACCCAAGGGAGCCCTACAAACTGACATCAGCAACCTGGACTGGTGAGTTTTCTTTCCCAGGGAAAATGGTCAAAGGATGTGCCCAGGGGCCCCAAGCACAGGGCTGGGACCTGACTGCAAAAAATCCTCATATCGAAGGATGGATCGCAGACCGAAGTTGTCCCCTCCTCAAATTTCTGTTTCCCAGATAGACCCAAGGGAGTCCTACAAACTGACATCAGCAACATGGACTGGTGAGTTTTCTTTCCCAGGGAAAATGGCCAAAGGATGTGCCCAGGGGCCCCTGGCACTGGGATGGGGCCTGAATGCAAATAATCCTTATATCGAAGGATGGTTCGCAGACGAAAATTGTCCCATCCTCAAATTTCTGCTTCCCAGATAGACCCAAGGGAGCCCTACAAACTGACATCAGCAACCTGGACTGGTGAGTTTTCTTTCCCAGGGAAAATGGCCAAAGCATGTGCCCAGGGGCCCCAAGCACAGGGCTGGGACCTGACTGCAGAGAATCCTTATATCGAAGTATGGAGCCTAGACCCAAGTTGTCCCCTCCTCATAGTTGTGCTGCCCTAATAGACCCAAGGGAGCCCTACAAACTGACATCAGCAACCTGGACTGGTGAGTTTTCTTTCCCAGGGAAAATGGCCAAAGCATGTGCCCAGGGGCCCCTGGCACTGGGCTCGGACCTGAATGCAAAAAATCCTTATATCGATGGATGGACCCCAGACCGAAGTTGTCCCCTCCTCAAAGTTGTGCTGCCCTGATAGACCCAAGGGAGCCCTACAAACTGACATCAGCAACCTGGACTGGTGAGTTTTCTTTCCCAGGGAAAATGGCCAAAGCATGTGTCCTGGGGCCCCTGGCACTGGCCTGGGGCCTGAATGCAAAAAATCCTTATATCAAAGGATGGACCCCAGACCGAAGTTGTCCCCTCCTCAAAGTTGTGCTGCCCTGAGAGACCCAAGGGAGCCCTACAAACTGACATCAGCAACATGGACTGGTGAGTTTTCTTTCCCAGGGAAAATGGCCAAAGCATGTGCCCAGGGGCCCCTGGCACTGGGGGGAGCCTGACTGTAAAAAATCCTTATATCGAAGGATGGACCCCAGACCGAAGTTGTCCCCTCCTCAAAGTTGTGCTGCCCTGATAGACCCAAGGGAGCCCTACAAACTGACATCAGTAACCTGGACTGGTGAATTTTCTTTCCCAGGGAAAATGGCCAAAGGATGTGCCCAGGGGCCCCTGGCCCTGGGCTCGGGCCTGACTGCAGAAAATCCTTATATCGAAGGATGGACCCCCAACCGAAGTTGTCCCCTCCTCAAAGTTGTGCTGCCCTGATAGACCCAAGGGAGCCCTACAAACTGACATCAGCAACCTGGACTGGTGAGTTTTCTTTCCCAGGGAAAATGGCCAAAGTATGTGCCCAGGGGCCCCAGGCACTGGGCTCGGACCTGAATGCAAAAAATCCTTATATCGAAGGATGGATCCCAGACCGAAATTGTCCCCTCCACAAAGTTGTGCTGCCCTGATAGACCCAAGGGAGCCCTACAAACTGACATCAGCAACCTGGACTGGTGAGTTTTATTTCCCAGGGGAAATGGCCAAAGGATGTGCCCAGGGGCCCCTGGCCCTGGGCTCGGGCCTGACTGCGGAAAATACTTATATCGAAGTTTGGACCCCCAACCGAAGTTGTCCCCTCCTCATAGTTGTGCTTCCCAGATAGACCCAAGGGAGCCCTACAAACTGACATCAGCAACCTGGACTGGTGAGTTTTCTTTCCCAGGGAAAATGGCCAAAGGATGTGCCCAGGGGCCCCTGGCACTGGGCTGGGGCCGGAATTCAAAAAATCCTTATATCGAAGGATGGACCCCAGACCGAAGTTGTCCCCTCCTCAAAGTTGTGCTGCCCTGATAGACCCAAGGGAGCCCTACAAACTGACATCAGCAACCTGGACTGGTGAGTTTTCTTTCCCAGGGGAAATGGCCAAAGGATGTGCCCAGGGGCCCCAGGTACTGGGCTCGGACGTGAATGCAAAAAATCCTTATATCGATGGATGGACCCCAGACCGATGTTGTCCCCTCCTCAACGTTGTGCCGCCCTGATAGACCCAAGGGAGCCCTACAAACTGACATCAGCAACCTGGACTGGTGAGTTTTCTTTCCCAGGGAAAATGGCCAAAGGATGTGCCCAGGGGCCCCAGGCACTGGGCTCGGACCTGAATGCAAAAAATCCTTATATCGAAGGATGGACCCCAGACCGAAATTGTCCCCTCCTCAAAGTTGTGCTGCCCTGATAGACCCAAGGGAGCCCTACAAACTGACATCAGCAACCTGGACTGGTGAGTTTTCTTTCCCAGGAGAAATGGCCAAAGGATGTGCCCAGGGGCCCCTGGCCCTGGCCTCGGACCTGACTTCAAAGAATCATTATATCGAAGGATGGACCCCAGACCGAAGTTGTCCCCTCCTCATAGTTGTGCTGCCCTGATAGACCCAAGGGAGCCCTAAAAACTGACATCAGCAACCTGGACTGGTGAGTTTTCTTTCCCAGGGAAAATGGCCAAAGGATGAGCCCAGGGGCCCCAGGCACAGGACTGGGACCTGAATTCAAAAAATCCTTATATCGAAGGATGGACACCAGACCGACGTTGTCCCCTCCTCAAACTTGTGCTGCCCTGATAGACCCAAGGGAGCCCTACAAACTGACATCAGCAACCTGGACTGGTGAATTTCCTTTCCGAGGGAAAATGGCCAAAGCATGTGCCCAGGGGCCCCTGGCACTGGGCTGGGGCCTGAATGCAAAAAATCCTTATATCGAATTTTGGACCCCCAAGAGAAGTTGTCCCCTCCTCAAAGTTGTGCTACCCTGATAGACCCAAGGGAGTCCTACAAACTGACATCAGCATCCTGGACTGGTGAATTTTCTTTCCCAGGGAAAATGGCCAAAGCATGTGCCCAGGGGCCCCAGGTACGGGGCTCAGACCTGAATGCAAAAAATCCTTATATCGATGGATGGACCCCAGACCGAAGTTGTCCCCTCCTCAACGTTGTGCTGCCCTGATAGACCCAAGGGAGCCCTACAAACTGACATCAGCAACCTGGACTGGTGAGTTTTCTTTCCCAGGGAAAATGGCCAAAGCATGTGTCCAGGGGCCCCTGGCCCTGGGCTCGGGCCTGACTGCAGAAAATCCTTATATCGAAGGATGGACCCCCAACCGAAGTTGTCCCCTCCTCAAAGTTGTGCTGCCCTGATAGACCCAAGGGAGCCCTACAAACTGACATCAGCAACCTGGACTGGTGAGTTTTCTTTCCCAGGGAAAATGGCCAAAGGATGTGCCCAGGGGCCCCAGGCACTGGGCTGGGGCCTGAATGCAAAAAATCCTTATATCGAAGGATGGACCCCAGACCGAAGTTGTCCCCTCCTCATAGTTGTGCTGCCCTGATAGACCCAAGGGAGCCCTACAAACAGACATCAGCAACCTGGACTGGTGAGTTTTCTTTCCCAGGGAAAATGGACAAAGGATGTGCCCAGGGGCCCCTGGCACTGGGCTCGGACCTGAATGCAAAAAATCCTTATATCGAAGGATGGACACCAGACCGACGTTGTCCCCTCCTCAAACTTGTGCTGCCCTGATAGACCCAAGGGAGCCCTACAAACTGACATCAGCAACCTGGACTGGTGAGTTTTCTTTCCCAGGGAAAATGGCCAAAGCATGTGCCCAGGGGCCCCTGGCACTGGGCTCGGACCTGAATGCAAAAAATCCTTATATCGAAGGATGGACCCCAGACCGAAGTTGTCCCCTCCTCAAAGTTGTGCTGCCCTGATAGACCCAAGGGAGCCCTACAAACTGACATCAGCAACCTGGACTGGTGAATTTCCTTTCCGAGGGAAAATGGACAAAGGATGTGCCCAGGGGCCCCTGGCACTGGGCTGGGGCCTGAATGCAAATAATCCTTATATCGAATTTTGGACCCCCAAGAGAAGTTGTCCCCTCCTCAAAGTTGTGCTACCCTGATAGACCCAAGGGAGCCCTACAAACTGAAATCAGCAACCTGGACTGGTGAGTTTTCTTTCCCAGGGAAAATGGCCAAAGCATGTGCCCAGGGGCCCCAAGCACAGGGCTCGTACCTGACTGCAGGGAATCCTTATATCGAAGTTTGGACCCCCAACCGAAGTTGTCCCCTCCTCATAGTTGTGCTGCCCTGATAGACCCAAGGGAGCCCTACAAACTGACATCAGCAACCTGGACTGGTGAATTTTCTTTCCCAGGGAAAATGGCCAAAGGATGTGCCCAGGGGCCCCTGGCCCTGGCCTCGGACCTGACTTCAAAGAATCCTTATATCGAAGGATGGACCCCAGACCGAAGTTGTCCCCTCCTCATAGTTGTGCCGCCCTGATAGACCCAAGGGAGCCCTACAAACTGACATCAGCAACCTGGACTGGTGAGTTTTCTTTCCCAGGGAAAATGGCCAAAGGATGTGCCCAGGGGCCCCAGGCACTGGGCTGGGGCCTGAATGCAAAAAATCCTTATATCGAAGGATGGACCCCAGACCGACGTTGTCCCCTCCTGAAACTTGTGCTGCCCTGATAGACCCAAGGGAGCCCTACAAACTGACATCAGCAACCTGGACTGGTGAATTTTCTTTCCCAGGGAAAATGGCCAAAGGATGTGCCCAGGGGCCCCTGGTACTGGGCTGGGGACTGACTGCAAAGAATCCGTATATCGAAGGATGGATCGCAGACCAAAGTTGTCCCCTCCTCAAAGTTGTGCTGTCCTGATAGACCCAAGGGAGCCCTACAAACTGACATCAGCAACCTGGACTGGTGAATTTTCTTTCCCAGGGAAAATGGCCAAAGCATGTGCCCAGTGGCCCGTGGCACTGGGCTGGGGCCTGACTGCAAAGAATCCCTATATCGAAGGATTGTTCGCAGACCAAAATTGTCCCCTCCTCAAATTTCTGCTTCCCAGATAGACCCAAGGGAGCCCTACAAACTGACATCAGCAACTTGGACTGGTGAGTTTTCTTTCCCAGGGAAAATGGCCAAAGCATGTGTCCTGGGGCCCCAAGCACAGGGCTGGGACCTGACTGCAAAAAATCCTTATATCGAAGGATGGACCCCAGACCGAAGTTGTCCCCTCCTCAAAGTTGTGCTGCCCTGATAGACCCAAGGGAGCCCTACAAAGTGACATCAGTAACCTGGACTGGTGAATTTTCTTTCCCAGGGAAAATGGCCAAAGGATGTGCCCAGGGGCCCCTGGCCCTGGGCTCGGGCCTGACTGCAGAAAATCCTTATATCGAAGGATGGACCCCCAACCGAAGTTGTCCCCTCCTCAAAGTTGTGCTGCCCTGATAGACCCAAGGGAGCCCTACAAACTGACATCAGCAACCTGGACTGGTGAGTTTTCTTTCCCAGGGAAAATGGCCAAAGCATGTGCCCAGGGGCCCCAGGCACTGGGCTCGGACCTGAATGCAAAAAATCCTTATATCGAAGGATGGATCCCAGACCGAAATTGTCCCCTCCTCAAAGTTGTGCTGCCCTGATAGACCCAAGGGAGCCCTACAAACTGACATCAGCAACCTGGACTGGTGAGTTTTCTTTCCCAGGGAAAATGGCCAAAGGATGAGCCCAGGGGCCCCAGGCACAGGGCTGGGACCTGAATTCAAAAAATCCTTATATCGAAGGATGGACACCAGACCGACGTTGTCCCCTCCTCAAACTTGTGCTGCCCTGATAGACCCAAGGGAGCCCTACAAACTGACATCAGCAACCTGGACTGGTGAATTTCCTTTCCGAGGGAAAATGGCCAAAGCATGTGCCCAGGGGCCCCTGGCACTGGGCTGGGGCCTGAATGCAAAAAATCCTTATATCGAATTTTGGACCCCCAAGAGAAGTTGTCCCCTCCTCAAAGTTGTGCTACCCTGATAGACCCAAGGGAGTCCTACAAACTGACATCAGCATCCTGGACTGGTGAATTTTCTTTCCCAGGGAAAATGGCCAAAGCATGTGCCCAGGGGCCCCAGGTACGGGGCTCAGACCTGAATGCAAAAAATCCTTATATCGATGGATGGACCCCAGACCGAAGTT